>NC_141470.1:16502438-17135331 GCF_009769465.1 Tauraco erythrolophus
TTTCATCTTAATTACCACCGATCCCCGGCACATGTCAAAGGGGACAGATGTGATTTAGCCCGTGGAAGCTCAAGCCCCCCGTGGGAGACAAGCTGGGGCGGGACGAGGGAGGCGAGGGCAGCCTGCAGCCCGTCGAGGAGGGCACCGGGAGGCGTGAGGGCACCGGTTGCCCAGCGGGCCGAGCCGGGGCAGGGCTGGCGTGGGAAGTCCCCGGCAGAGCGAGGGCAAGTGACAGGACGGGTGCGATGCGCAGGGCAGGTCTCCGGTCCCCGTCGGGGGAGCTTGGGGAGGAGCTGGGGTTTGGGAGTCCCGTTCTGCCCCGCGGGGACTGAGCCCCTCCGCCGCCCACCGGGTCCCCCCACCCCGCAGGCTCCGGGTTCGCTCGGGAGACCCCTCCGTGCCCGGGCCGCGGACAGAGGAGGCTGCTCCGTGGAGCCTGCCAGCGCCCGGGGACAGAGCGGGAGGAGCCGGAGGGTGCGAGGGCGCGGAAAAGGCGCTGCGGGGTCCGGCGGAGCCAGCGAGGCGGCTGCCGAGGCGAAGTCTCTCCGAGCCCGACGGGGGAAAGGAGCGAAAGCCCCGTCAGCTGGGAGTGACCCCGGTCCCCGCCGAGCAGCCCCAGGGGCCCCGGGGCAGCGCTGGGCAGGAGAAGAGGCGGGAGAGGATTCGCCGCCGCCCCGTCCGGCACCGTCCCAGCACCCGCTGTCGCCTGCCCCGTTGATGCCGGAGCAGGACGCAATTGGTGCGAGCGAGAGACCCCCTCCCCACACACCCCTGCCCGAGGGGAAGCGGGATAAGGAAAGGTGTGCCCGATACTCACTGAAGACGCTGTTTTTCTCCAGGGTGCCGTTGATCTTGCCGTTGGGGTAGATCTGGAGATGGTACTTGGTGGCACAGTAGAGTTTCCTGCGCCTGGGCGCTCCCCCGAGGTGCTCGTAGACGCCGCCGCGACCCCCCGCATCCCGGCGCGGCCGGGGGTCGCTTGGGGAGGTTCCGGTGGCCTCGGGCACCCCCGCGGCCCGCCCTGGGGACCACGGCTCCTGCAACAAACTCAGGAACAAGATCCAAATTATAACCATTGTGGCATGATGGCCGCAGCGCTTAGTCTGCTGGGCAGATGGAGGCTCGGAGCGAATGACACCAGGGGTCCCATTAAAGCCGTCTTGCTAGCAGCACTCCGAAGTTGCAGAGCACACAGTGGTTCGAGCCGTGAAGCATTGGCAAGTTTTTATCAGCCTCGATCTGGCCCTTTTATCTGTCTCAGATTTACTTAAATCAATAGACATCAGCAAAGGCCACCGAAGAGTCCCAGCTGTTTGTATTAGATGGAGCTGCCGTGATCAGCCTTCTCCTTGGGTTTCCAGATAGACAGACGGCATGCATGAGAGACAGGAGAGAGAGAGAGGGAGAGAGAGCGAGAGAGAGAGACACCCACTGAATTTCGGCAAGAGACTGTGGGGAAAATAGTTGATCGACGGAGCATAGAAATAAAAGCAGCTTCCTGCAACAATAGCCCGATCTGCGACCAATTGATACAAAGCAGAGGAGGCAAAAGGTATCGGTCTCGTGTGAACTCCCAGAGTGCAGCGTGGATAAAATTACACAGCATCTCTCCCCGACACACCACACACCCGCACACCCCCGCACGGGAAGCCGGGGGGGCTGGCTGTGGCCGCCGCCCGCCCCGCTGCCGCCCGCGGAGAGGCGCGGTGCAGCCGCGGACCCTCCGCCGGGCACCGCCACCCCCTGCTCAGCCCGGGGAGAGAACGTGGGGGGGGAAGGGGGGAACGACGGAGGCTGATGCTCGAAGCAAACATCTTCGGGAGGTGGCTTTTGGAAATGCGCGTGCTAAACGCAGCGGCGTAAGAAAGGGGGTGCGGGTCCTGGCTTCTCAGGAGGCTGCAAAGGGAAGAGCACGGTTTAATGGCTTTCACTCAGGCGTCAGGGTTTCTTCAGGGTACCCCCCCGCCCTCCCGCTTTGTCCCGGTGTCGAAGGCAAACATTTATTACTAAATCAATCAGTTCACGGTTACAAGTAATACTCACTATTTAGTTAGGTCTTTAAAGATTTAGTCATCTCTAAATTAACTTAGACAAAGTAGGGCCCACAGTGTTATGATATACGTCCCTGAATGCATTTGCAAGAAGTTGGAGCTAATCCTTTCTCTTAAATCTGGTGCCTGCTAAGTCTCATTAGCTGTAGCAGATCTGCACTCGCTACCATGTAGCTTCACACAACTGCCTACGCTTTCAAAATATGATGGAGCTACCTATAAATAAATATAAAAGAAGGCAAAAGGTTCAACAGCTTCGTGAATTACGCTGTCCCTGTGTGCTCCTCAAAGGCAGCTCGTTAATTAGATTTGCATCTGAAACAGGCAGTAGGAGTTTTGGGGAAGTGTTTGAGGGATAATTAGTATTAATGTGCTTGAAGGGCACACAAATACACCTTTGAAGTGAGTCACGTCAGAATTCAAGCGTGTGACCTTGATCAATATATATTTTTTTTTCCAGAATCGGTGAACTAAAAGAAGTCTATAAAATATTTTTAAAAGACATTCCTATGTAGAGCAAGAGGCTTTTCTTACAAGTAAAGGAGATCTTGAAGGAAAGAAGGAAAGAAGGAAAGAAGGAAAAAAAAGGAAGCTTTTACTAGTGGGAAAATAAGGGAAGGGATACGACCTTTTCCTAAAAGTAATAGCAGGAGGACGAAATGATCTCGAAAGCTACTCCCTTGTTTAAGCTGTGCTTAATATTTAGTAGTTCTGCAAGGCTACAACGCTTTTCATCATATAGCCTTCTGGAATAAAAGGATAAATAACTAAAGCACTGTATCCACCTAAAAATACGAAAATACAAATATGCAGGACCCTAATCTTGGCGTGTATGCGGGGGGAGTTTGTTGCTTGGGGGCCAAATACTTCAGTCCCTACTAAAGCAAGAACCCCTCCGGAAAACCTTTCTCTCGGGGTCACACGGGCAGATCGTGTCCTACGGATTCATAACCTCCGAGGAGTTACAAGACAAAAGTGGCCGCGGAGAAATATCTCTGAACATGCCATGGGTCTCCTGGAAGATGCATTCACCGGCACTGCGCGAAGGCGAGATAAAACATAATTACTTTCAGTAATTATAGCCATCTCTTCCGAGTAAATTTCAGGTCTCGTCCCGAGCCTTGCGCATCGCCCTGTCCATCTGCAGCTGACGTTTGACAATTTTGGTTTTGCAGGGCACTTTTCATTAGTACTCTGAAAAAAAAAACCCAATTCCGCACTATCCTCCTCCCACCCCTCTCCCGCCTCCTACCGCAATAATAAACCAAAAAGATTAGTGGGTGGAAGACTAACACGTTAATGACTTTTGCTCAAATTGCTTCCATCTTGATCACATTTTCATAATTAGCACCATCATCTACAAATCTTTCCGCCCTGGGCATCTGACACAGACAGGCTTCCCAAGCGATGTGTATTCTACTTATTAGGGAGGGGAACACTAGGTCTATCATTAATGGTTCCCTTTCAAATGAAATGAATGCGACCTCCATGGAAATATCAAAGGGCTGTAGCTACCTTGTCTCACTTGGTACAACACTGAATAGCAAGCAACCTTAAGTCGTTTTGCTCCAGTCAGACATCTATACAATAAAACATAAGCCCACTCTTGTATATTTTAAGTTGTCTGGTGACCATTTTTGAAAACCAAAAGCGTCCCTTTGATGTGCTCTAATTCTAACAGGGGGTGGGACGTCAGATGTGGTCTGCCGATTCTTTCTGGAAATATTTTTAATTATGCCCCAAAGCTCCTTGTAGCCCCAAAGTAATAATCAGAGCGCAGTTTGAGTCTGTTACTTATGTGGAGGGGAGAATAGGCTCTAGATCGTGAGCATCTGAGTTAGAATTACAACCTATAATGACCTATTAATTCGCTTGAAATGTGTCATTTTAAACAGAACGTGTCAGGTACCTATTATTCTTCATGCTTGATCTTGCTAACGGAATAGTTCTAAAACTTACAGTTAAGCCATAAAATCAGTATTTCTCCTGGCAAGTCGTTGGGTAAAGGTGAGTATTGGAGACAGATGCGCTCTGTAAGCACACAAAGCACTTGTATTCTGAACTGAGTAGCCTCGGAGAAGGGTTATTCGGTTATGTACGTCTAAGATCTTTATGACGAAGCAATGCGTATTTCTGTTGAAATATTGCATAAATGTAAACCCGTTAAAAAAAAAAAAAAAAAAAAAACAACAAAAAAAACCCGCAAAATTTTGAAAGCCAAATACCCTTTCCACTTCAAAATGCTAACTTTAACCTGTTACAAGCTTCACACACACACACGTTTTGCAACGATTCGGCTTTAGCGCTGCTATGACTGAGGATCCGATGTTATTACGCGGTCTGCTCCGCGCTCCTCCGCTCCCCAGAGCTGATTTACGACCGGCCCGTTACTCTAGCGAGAAGGAAGTTACAATTTGTAGAGCAATAAATACCGAGGCGGTGGGTGGAGCCCTCAGCGGGGAAAAAAAAAAATCGCCCTCTTTCACCAATTAAAAATCCATCCATCCCAGCTCAACTGTGGACCGTGGGAAGGTCTCAAAGAAAACACAGCCTCGGTGATTATTAGGTGTTTGTTTGCAATGTGCTAATGTCATCTTCGGAACACAACTGTCCTGCCCCATGCAGTTCGCTCACACCTGCTGATATTGGGAAGAGGTTATAAAAATTCAACTGATTTTATTCAGCTATATTTTGTTTCCTCTGCTGTTTCTCTGCACCCTGTGAACAATACAATCTTGTTTAAATGACTTTCCAGACCACACAGCACCACGTTACCCTGTTGTATACGTGTAGGCAATACTGTTTATTGTGTTGCACACTATTAACTCCCAGAAAGCAGGATGGAGGAAGAGTGGAGGAGGAAAGGTCCGGGGAGTAAATTCACAGCTTCCAAGGCTCTGGTCACTTTCTCAGGTGGAGAAAATTAGATTTGTATCATTTCAAATGAAGATAGAAAGAATTCTCTAAAGGAAATGTTAAACATGTAACAGGCATATAATAATTTTTCCCTTTATCCACTCATACGAAATGTTTTTCATGTTTACAGTTGCTTTTTATGGTTTATGGACAAACAACCTGAGGTTTTCAGATTTAGGATGATACAGTTGGTTTTGTATGTATTAAGTGAGCTGCTGCTACATTGTGCTTCAGACAATAAATTAATTCCGAATTTTTAAACTTATTTAGGTTAAAAGCATCTGTAGTTTACTGATATCATTAAGATCTGCTAACATATCTGTTAATAATATATATATTATAATTATATTGATATAAATATGCAAATGCATAAGTTCCTTACTCCAGGAAATTCCTACTGAAGTTGGCAAGAGTTTCTTTGGCTGAGGACCCAGGGATTAATCCTTCATTCAAAGTCCGTGGAATTCACTAAAAGCCTTTTCTTTAACGCCAGTGAATTTGGATCAGGCCCAATTTTATTACTAGAAAAATTATTTTCACTTGTTCTCAAATAATCTCTTAACGGTTTGCTGAAGGAAAACATGCAAAACCATGAATGCAACAACATTAAACACAAATTTTAAATCTCTTTTTTTTCCCCCCTCTGTTGCTTATTCTTTTTCAATATAAGAAACAAAGGAAACAGTAAAAGAAATGTAACACTACCAAAAATGTGCAACAGTACGGTTTAGATGACAGTCATGTGGCTTGTGAACATTTGTGGCATGCTCAAACCCTGCTACAATAGGGATATTCAGACCAATACAGAACTGTAAACTGCAGCCATGAAAATAAACACAAGGGATATGGGGATGTCTAGAAGAGGGAGTGTAAAAACAATAGCAATGTAGTTTGCTGATAACTTTGGGACCAGATTTGCATACCTGCTTCACACCTTTGATATCTTAATCATCACTTCATAGCCTGAGCTCTTGGAAAAACTTTGCTCCTTTTTTTGGTAACTCAGCATGTTTTGTTTTGTTTAGTTTTGTTTTGTTTTGTTTTAATTCAGCTTCAAAGCATTTCTTTAGATTTACAGAGAAGTGGGGTGTACCTGGGAGAAGTATCTGGCTCATATCCATGATGTAATCGCGCTTCGTGTCTGAAGGACCTGCTATTCAGATAAATCTCTTACTACTTTTAGGATTTATCTCCCAGTTACTTTCACAATCAGAGGCTTGTTACGATCCCTCTCAGCTCTGCAAATCTTTGGGAATTGGGTTACCTGAAGATAAAAGATCTCTCTTTCTCCAAGCCGTGGACGGATCAACACTTTGCAAAATCAGATGACAGGCATAGGGGTCAGGCCTAGGTCTTTGCATGAGGCTGCCCAAGTACCATAAGGACTGAAAGTAGTTGCCTTAGGGAAACATCATGTGCATGAACATATGCCCCTGGGAGAAAAAAAAATCCACTCCTAACTGAAGATTAGTAACTCTTGGATTTAAACTTTTCTAGTTTTAGGGAGGACTACTTCATATCAACGTTTGCATCATACAGCTAGGGTTTTCCAAGGAAATCCCATTCATGGTGTCGTGGGTTAGGTTGAACCGCCCCCCCCCACCCCACCCCACCCCAGCCGGTCACTCCCCCTCCCCCACCCCCAGGAATGAGGGAGAGAATTAAAGGATAAATGTGAAACCCGTGGGTTGAGATAAGAGTGATTTAATACAGATGATTTAATACAATGTAGGTGCTCACCACCCCCTCGTATGCGAAGCCCGTCTCGTCCCGAAAACTGCAAATCCCGGACAAACGCGAGGCCCCAAAATAGAGAGGGGCAGAGAGGGAGAGATAGTACTCCGAGAGTGGGAGTACTGGGAGAGAGAGAGGAAAGAAAAAAAAGAAAAGCAATAGAGCGAAAAACACAGCAAGAGCAAAAGCGGCAAAAGCCAAAGCGCAAAAGCCCCTCTTCCCATCTGACCCTCGCTTTTATACTGGGCATGACGCTGCATGATATGGAATACTAATTGGCCAGTTTGGCCCTCAGTCTTAAGTTCCACACAAATCACAAGGGGAATCGTGTCCCCCTTGTCCCAGCTATGCTCCCCCCTTATCCCGCCGTGCTTCTGCACTCCGGCACACTGAAAAGTCCTTGGCAGCTTGTTATCAGCGTTCTTCTCAGAGTGAGCCTCTGAGTAAAACCAAAACATGGAGCTTTTCTAGCTGTTAAAAAAAAACCTCTGTCCCAGCTAAAACTAGGACAATGGTCATATGTTGCTCTAAGGCGGTCACGACGCAAAGTATCTTGAAGTTTCACCTAGGTCAAGGGATAAGAAAGTGGGCAAGTAGACAGGAGAAGTACAGGCAAGGAAAGGTTATACAACTTTCAAATCTAAAAGATAATGTAGAGAACAAACAGAAACACAAATTAAAACTAGTACCTTAGATGAATTTCAATGGAATTCCTTCGTTTGCCTCAAGGGAAGAAGATGAAAGTACCTGGCATTTGTCACCAATGCAGAAAGGAATGATCCCATTTGTATTCCTCACACACACATGTGCACAAACACACACTGACACGCCACAAAGTAAAGGTGAGAGGAAAACATGTAGTGCAAAGAAGGAACAAATTAAAAGGATCTTTACTTCTGGTACTCTCCACATCTACCTATCAAGGCCTGGATGGAAAATAAAATGGAGCAGTAACTCCTGAGTGTCCTAAGTATAGTTGCAAACATACCAGTTTATTTCTAGACGCAGCGTTAGTATACCCTCTTTGGTTACAGAGTTTCAGACACTGGCCACAACATCTCTATCCTATCTGTGTCAGGCAGGTAGGAGGCATTCAGGACACAGGGTCACCCGGAATGCTCCTGAGGAGTCCCAAGATGCGTGGGCTGAAATCTGTGTTATTTTGCTCCCCGTAGGACTCTGCCATGATCACCCAGGATGTCTGAGATCGAGGAGAACATGGGACCATGCTTAAGCTAGCAGAAAAGTGGCCTCTACTTGATACTGTGCAGGTATAGACCCTTCCCACAGACTCTCTCTCTAGGGAGGGACTGAAGGTCTCTCTTCCTAAATCTGGAACTCACTAGAGGAAATTATCTGCTGAGAAAAAACGCACATGACAGTACTTCATATTTTTTCCTTATTTCGTTGAAACAGAAGCCCTACTACTTAAATCCTTCTGATCAGCAGTGCAAACAAGGAGGACTTAATCGCCTTTCACTGCTATGTCCCTCTTCCTTCCTTCAGGAAATGTATACTTTTTATCTGGACACTTTAACCTTGACATTTCAAGGTAGACTTGCAGTACAGCTGTCATTTGAGATGCCACCACACTGAATTCCCTTTTGCATAACATTTCAGGCATCCCTCCCTGGGGTGCTTGGTGTTTGGGTATCAAACCCTCCTTGCTGGCTTCTCCTGCAGCCCCAGCAGCCCTGCCAGCCTCTGCTGCCTCGCTCCTGGCTGCTCTCTCGCCTTCGGCACCTGCTTTCCAGCAAGGCAGAGGGCTCCTGCACCAGGGTCTCATCCTGTCACTTGTCACCCCACATAGCAGACATGGCATCAGTTCCTCTAGCGTTCTTCTGCAGCCTTTAGCAAATAGGTTCTTCATAGTAATTTCATTAATTACTTTATTAATCAAGTGGTTAATACCATGTTCCAGACATCCTATATCTAAGAAAGTATTGGGTAGATCGAGACAATTTGGCTCTCTCGTTTCAACCCAATTTGACAAGTGGGTAAGGCTGTCAGAGCTGCTAGATCTGAAGGTATATTTTTCACCTGTAACATAAAGAGGGAGGTTTAATAATTTA
This sequence comes from Tauraco erythrolophus, assembly GCF_009769465.1. Classification (NCBI taxonomy): domain Eukaryota; kingdom Metazoa; phylum Chordata; class Aves; order Musophagiformes; family Musophagidae; genus Tauraco; species Tauraco erythrolophus. Next base: position 16,511,212 of record NC_141470.1, read on the forward strand.
ACAGTACGTTATCTTAGTGCACTTTCTAATCTGAGGCAACCTTCTACCACTTCTTCTGTCCTCAGAAAATGTCATAGAAGTGATGACCCAAATCAGCACCATGTTAACCAAAAGAAATAAAAGATTGTCCTGAAGAAAGATGAGACATAATTTGTGATTGATGACAACACAGAAATGGACTGAAGACTGCTTGTGACACTGCTGGTGTCACAAAGGGGAAGAACTCTAACCCTCTCCTCACTACTTGCAGCCTCTGGTTTAAATTAGTGATTATTAGCCCCAACATAATATTTTGCCATAGAAGAGGGCTTTTTGGTGGCAAAGGGATATGTTGTGATCAATAAAGGAGGTCAGGGCCATTTTCTTTCCTGGTCTTTACATTGCACAACTGCAACATTGCTGACTGCTGTAACTCAGTCTTAGATACCAGTGCTTAGATATCAGATTTCAGGTGAAGCCTGAGCTAGCAGTTTGCACAGAAGTAGTCACGTAAGTGTCAGGTATGGGGAACCTTGGTATCACCAACATTCACAGCCAAATTCCACATGTGCTGGATGCCACAGGTGAATTTGTAATGGATATTTTTCTCATTACTACTTTGGCAGCTGTCTCAATTTCCTAAGAAGTTAAGTAACATAAGCTCATAAACTCAGAACAGCGGAACTAGGAGCTAATGACCCATATTAATTTATCCATCTCTAACTCTTATTGCCACATCTCACTTACTTCACTGCTTTCTTTCAGAGATTTTTCTCACTGGGAAATTAAATCCAGCCTTCTCTCTCCTCTAGTTGGGATGGCTGACTAATAAGCACAGGTGATTCTTTTTTTCATCACCTCTGAATACTTCCAGCACAGGCAGGTTGCATCCCATGGATGTGGCGTCTTAAACATCTTTACTGAGGCCTTTTTTTTAGGCAGATGTGCATGGACCAGAAATTTTCCTTTGGTTCTTTTTAAAAGTATTGATGTATCTTGCAGAATTGGTTCTTTAGTGAATTACAGGAGGGTGGATAAGTACTTATTTGTATCTTGATGTCTGAGAACTGCTTTCTCCAAAGGATATTCTTTGCTGCCATTAATCTCTCCTAGGTAACCCAGTTATTTGCCTTAATAATTTATCTCAAAAAATAGAAGTAAATAGAGCTGCTCCTGTATCATCTCTCACAAACCATGCACAGAAAATTGATTTCCAATTAACTCCTTCAGCCACTTCTGATTTTGGTTTTGGCTCAGAGGCCTCCAAGACTCTAATTTGACCACTGCAGCAATCTGCAAAGTGAAGAAAATCAGCCTTCGTTTTGGATGTAACTGTTTCAGTCCAGCTCCTCCTTTTTTGGGTTGATGGCTCCTCCTTTAAGACTACAATGAGGATCTAACTATGATAATTTCATAATCCAAGACTGCAAGACAATCTAAACAAGACTACTGAAACCTCAACAGGTCTCTGGAAACTCTCAGGTTTATTTTCTTCTCTGAAATACACTTGTCCTCCGGTTTTATCACTTAACCAGAGAAAGCCAGAACACATCAGGATTTCCTGCAACAGAAGGGTATAAAACTTTTTCAAGAAAGCAGAGAATCTTACTGAAATATTTGGAAATTACCCACCATAAGCAGATCGTCCAAGAAGCAACAACCTTTGCAGAATTTCTCAACTGAACAAGTTCACAAAAGAATGTTACTCATGACTTCTTTTCCCATCATCAGGTCTTCAGCAGACATATTCTTCCAGACTATCACTAGCCATTTTTCAATTGATTCTCTTCACGTTGCAAAGAATGATCCTCAAAACAGTTTGGTAGACCAGGTAGTTGCAACGCTCTGGTCTCAAGGTTATGAACAAGAGAATATGAAGAAGTCAGATCCTTTATGTGAGGTCCAAGGCACCATTATTTTTTTGTCTCAGAAGTATCCTGGTTATTCATCTATGAAAGGATGTTACCTGGAGTCGTGCTCCAGCTACATCAAAGTGTAATGTCGTTCTCTAAAAACTGGTCTCTGTATCAGACCTCAATAGGGGAATCCTGGAATACTTTTCAAAGACACTTCTTCAGATAATTTGGATATTGCACAGTTCCCCTTCTACTTCCCCACTCTCCCCACCATGGCTTTTACGCACAGCTGATTCAGGGATAACAAATCCTACCCTGTGCTTGCAAAGTCTTGTACCTGATCACAAAAATTCTGGGTTTTTTTGACTCTGATTATTTGTCTCTTTCCCCATCTGTACTGGAAGTAATCTCAGTGCAGAGCAGGACAAGTTTAGAGACTTATTCACCTGTTGTGCTATTTCCCCTCACAGAAGTGAAAATGTGCAAATCATTTTCAGTCTACTATCCAATCTAATCCTGCCTAGCCACTAAATATCCAAATACACTCATTCTTGGGTAAGAGAAAAAAACAAAGGAAGCACACAAAAATAATAGAGAGCCTCCTCTGCTCCCCGTATGTTCTTGCTTTCTGCTACTCAGGAGGATGAAAGCGATGCCCAGCAAACCTTGCACCTACCATCCTTCTGTATTACCACCTCAGACTCAATTATTTGGCTGTTCTGAGAACAGGAGCGCTGGTCAGCCCGTGGCTTTCCCCCTTTGCTTCTCCACTGCCTGTTGGCAGGGTGTGTGTCACAGCAAGTGTACCCCGCTCCAGGCAGCCGTGCAGGCACCTCCTCCTCCGGTAGAGAAGATTGCCATTTCCCAAATGAGCTGGACACAACCTATGTCACTAGCATCCTCCATCAGTTATTGAATAGGACCATCTGTTTATAACCTAAATCAAGACATTCTTTGCTCAGTAATACTTGAAAGATATTAATTGCTGGGAGTGAGCTCCAGTGGATGGTGATTCACAGAGCCCCCCCTGAAATAAATCAGTGAAGTAACTGTCAGACAAGCATCTGGATTAAAAGAGAACAGCGGGTTTCATAATCACCTGATTTTTATGGAAGCAGAACGTAAACAGTTACAGAGATTTGTTTATTTGCTTTTGTCTTAAGTTTTGACTTTTCAAATATATGATTTTTTTCAGCTCACTCATTAAAATCTGATCTTTGCTTACAAAGAAGTATGCCCACCTCTGAGCAGACACACACAGACACACCTGCATCCCCTAACCAAATGTAATGCCCGAACTTGCAAACTCTTTGTCATGAAAGTAATCTTTATTCACGTGAGCAACCTCACAGGACTATTCATGCAATGGAGAATTACTCACACGAGTAAAACTTTGCAGGATCAGGTCCTGGATCTAACAACAGCATTTTAATTACAGACAATCCCCAAGCAATGTGTACAAAAGAGTTTTTTTCCTGGACAATAACAAAGGTTATTAGCCTGTTCTTTTTTCCCCTTCTTGCTCTTTGGTTTAAAAGGAGGCACCAATAATCCAAACCAAATAAAACTGACCTTTGAACCTTTTCTGCTGTACTTTTTCTCATGCCATGATTTCTTTAGTGTGTTAGTGATCTGAAGGCTCGTTCTGGGCTACAGCCACTTTCCCAGACAGGACTGCCTTTCGTCCCCTGACAAATCACTGCTGAGCCCCTTTTGTCCTGCACCACTTTGATCTCACCTGCCTGTCAGGCAAAAAAGAACTCCCGTACAGTCAGAATGCATTGCAAACAAATTGGCAACCATTTCATTCCCATACACCATTTCAGCAGAGATCAAGATAGAGATAGAGAATTTTTAACCCCTTCCTTGACCTGTAGAACCAAGAAGGAATGCTCGATTATGGTGGAGTGATAAGATAATTTCTTAAGGAATTGGAGGATTAAAAAACTCCCTGAAACAACTACCCTTTGTAGATCATAATTGCATGGCATATTAGCTCTCAAATACAAAGGAGTTATTGCACAGTGGGCAGTGCTGTGTTCAGATACAAGCTTTGCAGAAGATCGATTCCTTTTAATTGGACAGCTGCTTAAGCATAAACTAAAGAAACATAATAGGTATTCTCCAATGTGAATTAAATTAATCCTATTGTAAATAACCATTGGAGTATTTAATGGTCTATCTGAATCCTTTCCAATATACAAACTTAGCCATAGGTGAGCTTCTTTTCCAGTTGAATCTCAGTAATTTTTATTTATTTATTTATTTTTACATTTTATGGTTCCTCACCACATAGAGTTTAGGAAGAACATTATGTAGCAATTTTCAAGTGATTTCATGCTTGGCAATGACTAACTGAGATCTGTGCATTTCATTCTGTGATATTAGAGATGTCCAGCCCTTTGCTAGGTAGGTTACAATACTAGGCTAGTCCTGCTTATATTGATTCATGTTTTGTCTATTATTTTAAAGGTACAACTCCTGATAATCTCTGATGAACTCAGATTAGCAGGAATATAGGTGCACTTCAGCTGTTTACCGTTTATCTGCTCCCAACTATTACCACGTGCCAGCCTCCTGCCTTCTTTCCACAGTAGCAGCCCTGTTTACCCAATAGTCTGCTTTCTATCAAAACACCTCACCACCTTTATTTTAGTCTAAAATGCGCTGGCAAAACATTTAGTACTCAGAGAAAGGAAATTTACACACCCCTCTCTTCTTTTTAAAATGATTGAAGGAATAAGTATGGACTTTTGAAGAAAACAAAGCTACACAGTGATGAAAAGAAGAAAGCGCATTCAAACTTGCTGTCAAACATACATATTAATGAAACAGTGGTGTATTGCACAAAAGAAATATTTAAATTGCATTTTGTACCTAAATGTTGAAAGCTGCTTTTTTCCCACCACAATTACCTGATACAAACAATAATGATTGTTTTATTAATTTCAAGATACCTGCATATTTATTTGATTGGAGTATAAGTTTTTCTTTAAAGGGTTACTCTCCTAATTCTTTCACAAGCAAAGCATCCTTTATTTAAAAGTATTTATTATCCAAAATTAAAAGAAGCTGTTTAAGAGCTTGTTATAAATGTTAAAAGGAAACTTGTACCAAATCTCAGTTTTGGTTCATGGTGCTGATATCCTAGTAATGTTCAAATATACTAATAACAGAGGTAAAAATGCTATTAACAAATTCTTTTACTTCATGACAATGAAGCAATAGATTTTTTTTGAAAACTGAGCTAAGTACAACTTCATCTTCAGAAATCCCAGTTCCCAAAGCATTAGAGCATAATCTCAGTATCAGCTAGTCTTCCTGGGTCGGAAGGGTGGGTTGTTGGTGGATTGGTGGGTGTTGTTCATGTATGACACATTTCCATCAGAATTTCCTTCAATTCAGTGTGTGAAAATGGCCTAGTCACAGTGGAGGAGTTGAACAACCTTCTGTGACCATACTGTATGGCTTCTGTGACTTGGAAAATGGCTTCTTTGACTTGAAACTGGACAGGCTTTTTGTACTTTCACCTCTCGCTTTTTTCCTTAACCTCAAATTCCAAATATCTTTCAGAAAGCACTGGACTATGGCATACCTTCTGATGCTGAGATCTTTGGGAGGAGCTGCCAGAAAGTCTACTCATGACTGCAGTGCTAAAGCCACTGTCAAAAACTGAGGGCTAGACAAATGATGGGAGGCTCCATCATTCCCAGTCAGGGTCAGGTGCTCTTCTTCAAAAGGATCTCCTTCCATCTGGTCTTGCACGTCTACTTCAAGGGTATTTCATGATCACCCTTTTTTTGGAGATGCTCAGTAGCTCCTGACTCAAGCTCAGACTTCAAGAAAATCTTTGAGGCCCCTTCCCTATTTGTGTAAAGTATAATTTTGTCTCAACAGCCGTCTAGTAATTAATCCTAAACTACCTTGTTTTTAACAGGGAAGTGTCTGTAGTGAAAATCTGTGAATTTGGAGTAGGGTCATTTTTCAGGGAATTTCATGGGCTTCCTTCTCCTGATGTTTGGCTGGGCCAAATCATCTAAACCGGCTCTGAGAAGAATTAGGCCTAATAAAAATGCTGATGACAGTATATTTGGTAGTGTCACTGCTGCTGACGCAAACGCAACTGCACCGGTGCAGGTACGGTTAGGAAAGAGCATAAGTAAAATTCTGTAAAGACGTATATACAACGACTGTGAATACAACTGCACCCACTGCAAGGAGATGTTGCCAAAAGATGCCAGTGAGAAGTTCCTTTACCATACCAGTCTGCAGGTATCTTTATGGCTACCTCAGACTATTTTTTTCCAGCCAATATACATTAGAGTCTTTCTTAGGGTGATTTTTTTCTCATGAAGGAAAACTACAGCTTGTATTTGACCCAGTGAGTGCAAAAGTCGGCTCCGAGTTTCCTTTCATATCAAATGTTTTGACTGGTGTTCTTCTCCATGTAAGTCTACATACTACTTTCAAGCTAGTTTACAAAATTTCCTCCCTTTTTCTTTTTTTTTTTTTCTTGTACCTGTTCCCATCAGCTATTTAGGGTGCACTCACTTTTTTTTTTTTTTTTTTGAGTCTGATTATTTATAATTAGCGTTTTCTGCCCACATGCAATTGTGCTCTAAACTCTTTCACATTGGGTTAATTCACTGACTTTAAAATCTATTAATTGACATCCAGAGGGAAAAAAGTAAACATGTCTTTAAAGATGGCATGAATGGTTGAATCAAGATTAGGTCCCCACTCTTTTAGTCCCTGATTTTAAGGGAAGGCTGCAGTCTTCAAAAATCAATTGTCTTCAAAGCTACAAAAAGAAATGGAATGAGCAGGGGTCAGACTCAAGAGCATCCCTTGTGTGCTGGAGTTAACATTACCTAAGTACTTTAAATGATCACTAATTAGTGCTTTCAATGGGCACTCTGAAGACCGCAGGATTGAAATATCTTATTTGGGAATAAACAATTGTGTAAGGCAGACTAGATCAACTCTCTAACAGGGGCAGCAAAATAAATCTTCTGTTACAACCTGTAACCAGAGAGAGGTCCTCAAGGACCCGCTAAACCATTCACGATTGCCCTCTTCCATTATTCCCAGGTTAAGATGGCCCCAGGACTCTTGCATATACATGCAAGTCTGCCCCCCTGTTAAATTCAGCTTTTAATACAGACCTGTTTGTCTTGAATCAGGAACATGAATGTGCTCCTTGGTATTCGGGAGACTAGGCAGTAAAAAAAGTATCCTTGCTGACCATTTCAGATGCAACTTGGAAAAAATCTTAAAATACTTCTAAAATTCACAATAAAAAAATTTATAAATATTTATTTCATAGCTGAGTTGAATTCCATAGAGTCAGAGTTAACTATCAACAACTGCATTTGAGTAAAACAGAAGTATCTAACAGCAGTAAATTATGATATGGCCCATCCTTGATATTTTCAAATTAGAAAAATATTTAAAAAAATATATATTCTAGTCATTTCCCCTGCCAGAAAACCTATTTTCAGACAAAAAAAAAGCCTGTTCCTCCTTGTGGCACCACCTGAGAAATCAGTCGTTAGCTTCTATCTCAAGCATTAGCCCATCGACACACCGAAATGAAGTTGCCTTACTTCAGGGGCCTTGTTGCGGTTAGTTTTTCAGGGCATTGTGTTTTAGCATGCCACTTTCATGGATGAATAATGGCAGGGTTGTTTGTCAGCCTGAGTGTGGCCAGGTGCTTCAGGGATGCAGCTCACACAGCACCGAGCCGGGGCTCGGGCATTTGCAGGGCTGGGCTCTCCAGTTACCACTGGAAACCCTCTATTATGCCCCATTCTGTAGCCCGGCCACAGGAAAGAAGCAATTTCTGAAAAGTTAGAGCAGGGGTCATGCCTAATTGAAACAACTCAATGTTCAGGTCAGATTTGAAGGATCTTTAACGTGAGAGATCATGAAATAAAGACATTTAAGCAATTGTTGAAACATGTAATTTGAAAAGCCGATCACACAAAGGGAGATGCGAGTCGGCTACAGTGAGGAGAGCCAAGCTGCGGTTCGAGGATGATGAGTAGCTGATCCATGTTGTCTATATTCTTTGTCAAAGTGAATCTTGTATTTCTCTGGTTTTGGTTTCTACAATTTGAAGCTCAGTTCTATAAAACTCTCCTGGTTCAGTGGTAGTTAAATGAATCAAATTATTTAGATGTAAAATTGCATTCTGGATCAAGTACTTTACTTCTATATTCTTGTACGTATGTTCAAAACTAAATTTGACCTGACAGGATATAATAGATTCCTTCATGAAGATAAGTTTGTTGTTTTTTATGTGTTGGAAGGGGCAATGCCACCTGTCTTTCATTTCTAGGAACTAGATCCTGCAAGTCTGATCTATGCAGAAATGTTTAATTTACTTCTTTGAATGGATAACCACTGATTTTGGAAATGTAATGTATAAACTGCTCTGCTGTGCAACCCAGGCAGCATTATGGTATTGTTGAGGAGATCAGAAACTGAAAATAATTAATAAGAAATTGAGAATAATTGAACAATTTCCATCACCTGTTTAAGAAAGTAGGGATGGAGTCATATAAAATCCCTATTATTTTAGATGCGCAAACATCAGAACAGTTTGGATTGTAAGGTTTAAGGCTTGATCCTATAAGAAAGTGGCCTTTTGCTAAAACTTCCACTCCTACTGATTCCAGTGAGACTAAAATATTTGAAGGCGCTCAGTGTTACTGCTGACAGAGTCCAAAGATGGCACCAGGGAAAAATATTCCACAGGGTTTCACATTTTCAGTGCATCCTCTAGATAATGTACTGATTGTAGGTCAACCTGAAACTATTTCTGTTTCTTTTTCCTGAAGAAATACAGCATCAAAAAGATTTGTATAAGTACTATTTCCAGCAATGCTCTCCACAGAAATTTCAGTAACTGCTCCATTCTGGTAGTGCTAGTTCCCTTTCTTACAGACACCACAGGAGACACTCAACTAATTCTGACTTTTGGGCCTGGCTGGCATCATCCTTTTGTAAGAAAACCAAGAGTAGCACAAACTTTAAACTAAACTGTCATTGACTGTTTCTAGGCTATGTACAGTCCATGTAAACATTTAGATCAGTAAAATACTTTTTAACTGAACCTCCCATTTCAAAAGGAGGCAAAGGCAACATAGTTTTCTGGAGAATGAAAGAGGGGTCCACACACCAATATAACGTGGACAGTCTTTTGAATCATAAATCTATCAGAAGGAACCCTGTGTATGTGGAATCTGACTGCATAAGCTCAGCATCATAAGCTTTGGAGTTTTGTTTGAAAAGTCTGGTACTGATTTTAGAAGGCTCACTGAAGAAAAGCTTTGACTCCACTACCTGGCAGACTGAATGTTAACAAAGTCTTAAGAGGAGTTTCAAGAATTTTTTCTTGCTCTGTACAAGGCATCTATGTGCTATGGCCATAGGAAGCCACTCATGGGAGGATTAAATCAGTAGCTGATGCTTCCCTGGATATATTTTGAGATGTTTTCCTTTCTGTGGCTTTGGAGATCGGTTGAGTGCACACAAATGAAAATTGTGTTCATCGAATCCAGTGTTTTGTATTAGTGTCCTTATAGCAAAGGGGTTAGTTTTAAGGTATTCTGTGACCAGTTCATTTTGCTAAGTGCTACAGCCACAAAGTATTCAGGGTGCAAATGAAAGTCACTGTAAAAAATAAAGTCATATTAAAACTAACCGCACATTTTTTGCAGCATAAATCAACAACCCACTTGGCCACAGCTTCCCAGTGGCAGTCTGAGACCAGGCTTCTTGCAGAGCATCAGTACTCACTGTGAGCTTTCCCTGAGGCTCACTCCAGTCATTCTTGCTGGAAGAAGGGAGTGAAAACACAGGAATGCCTGTCCCATTTCCCACATGTGAGCTGAATAACTGGCTATCTTTTTTGAGCATTCTGCTTGCAGTCCTTGGCGTCTACCAGCACATAGCCATAGAGCCCACACCATCCCTCTGTCTTGCCATTCTCAGTGACTCCCCAAAGTCCCTTGTACTGGTAGGATATATCGCCTTTTCGTTTACAGTACCGTGTCTCCACAGTGAGCCAGTTGTGGGAGCAACCTCAATCGAATCACAGAAGTAGAAAAAGTTCCGTGTTCCCCTCTTGCTATAAAAGACTGACTTTGAAAGGCTGCTGCTAACTAATGGTGATAGTTGACCAGACAGGCCAACAAAGAAAACAGATTTAAGTTAAGATTGCAGATTATGAGTAAAGGTTACATTACAATAAAGATCACATTAAAAGCATATGGCACCAATCATTCTTATCCAGCTGGACTGAGTTGAGATAATGAACTACTAATTACTACTCAACTCAAGGTACCTATCCTGCCCACAAGAGGCAGGCCATTTTCTCCTGGCTGTGGAGGATGCAACAGTGTCCCTGATGCTGCAGCCCAGGCTGGTGAGCAACAACTGGTGACCCCGATGTGATACGTCCGTGAGACCCTGGGAAGCCCCAACTCCCTCGCCGAGCCAAGAGCCCGAGCCAAAAGAGCTGGAGCCGGGAGCTTGAGCGAGAGTCCTTCGGAGAAGAAGGTAAAGCCGCAAGCCCCGATGTGGTATTTGTGGGAGGGAAGTGTGCTGGAGTTGGATGAATGGGCTGGGTCTCTGCTCACCCATAAAGCCTTTGTGAAAACAAAAAATGGTAAAACAAAAAGGGGGAATTATGGCACCAATCATTCTTATCCAGCTGGACTGAGTTGAGATAATGAACTACTAATTACTACTCAACTCAAGGTACCTATCCTGCCTACAAGAGGCAGGTCATTTCCTCCTGGCTGCGGAGGATGCAACAGCGTCCCTGATGCTGCAGCCCAAGCTGGTGAGCAACAACTGGTGACCCTGATGTGATACGTCTGTGAGACCCTGGGAAGCCCTGACTCCCTCGCTGAGCCGAGAGCCTGAGCCAAAGGAGTCCGAGCCAAAAGAGCTGGAGCCGGAGCCGGGAGCTTGAGCGAGAGTCCTTTGGAGAAGAAGGTAAAGCTGCAAGCCCTGATGTGGTATTTGCGGGAGGGAAGCGTGCTGGAGTTGGATGAATGGGCCGGGTCTCTGCTCACCCATAAAGCCTTCATGAAAACAAAAATGGTAAAACAAAAAGGGGGAATTATGGCACTAATCATTCTTACCCAGCTGGACTGAGTTGAGATAATGAACTAATTAAGTACTCAACTCAAGGTACCTATCCTGCCTACAAGAGGCAGGCCATTTCCTCCTGGCTGCGGAGGATGCAACAGCATCCTTGGTGCTGCAGCCCAGGCTGGTGAGAGACAAAAGCAAAAGTGGAAACACCCACTAAAGCAGTGTTTTGGATAGCAGCAGCTAAATCCACTATGCAAATAATGGAGGTGCTTGCCTAATTTGCCGGTGGGGAAGGAGAAACCTCATCACTTTTGAGAGAAAGAGTGAGTAAGACATGGCAGAGATGCAAGCCTCTTAATATGACAGAGCACCTGGAGAGGACAATAATAGCCTTGGCTTCCCCTCCCAAAGCCAACGAGAGATGATCTCTGGCATGAAGCTTGCTGCTGACCCAGACAAGCCAAACTCTTGCCTGGGAGCCAAAGTGTTGGAGCACAGCACAGCTGTTGGGCTGAACCAATCCCTCCTTGGCTCAGCCAGGAAGTAGTCTTGTGCAGGATGACTCTATGAGACAAGAAGCCCTCCTGGTGCAGACCAGTTCAAAGGTGCAGGGCTTGCATCCTGCCTACTGCCAGCCTCACCTCTAGTCAAAGCATGGGCAGGGGAAGGCTTTTTGCATCTGTAACACTCAGAACCTTCTGGCTATTTTCAAGGGAAACCAGGATGATATCAACCGGTTTATAGATGGGGAACTAAGATGTTAATTGGCTTGCCCATATTATACAAAGAAACATACAGGAGAAGATAAATCAGGCTTGGAGTCTCCATGACCCCAATGACAATGTAAAAGCCAGCTCACTCCTTCTGCTTGTTAGAATCCCATATGTTGCACTGTTAAAATCTTCTAAATAGATGTTTAATCTGCTTCATACTGTCACACTTAATAATTTGAAGTGTCGAAGCAGAGTCATTACTTACAACTTGTAAGGGGAATTATTTAGTAAAATATTCTTATCACTTATTCAAACTTGCCCTGCCCTTGTGGGAAAAACTTGGGTTTCTATTCCAGTTTTCTGCATTTCCTAAGTATATTAGCAGTAGAGCAAAAGAAGAAAAAGATTCTCTAGAAATCTCTCCACTACAGATTTCTTAACGAAAGGATTTTTAAAATAAAAGTGAATGTCACTGTGCACATAGCATAGTCTAAGACAGCAGTTACATTGCTTAAATGTGCTCTGTAGAGTTTTAATTCACCAGGAAAACCCTCTCAGAGAAATTAAATAGTACTCATGGGAAAGGATCTCTCTTTCAGCAAGTTTTCTTCCTACTTTCAGGGCCATTAACAAGCCTAATACACTGCATTACCTTTCCAGTCACTTCTTTTCCCTTTGTTGTGATACCTACTTAAAATATCAAAGCTGTGAGAAGTTCAATGAGATATTGAAAACTGAGTAACACAGGTTTTATATGACAATCCCAAATCCCTCCCTGTCTTTTTTTTAAAAAAAAAAAGTTCTTTGCCAGCACCACTAGATGAAAAAGAAATAAAAAGTCCATGGGTGGGACATGAAGGACTGACAAGGTAAAGCCAGATCAAAAAGAAGCCTCCGTTAATAAATCAAAGAGGCTAAACAAAGGGCAGAACAGAAAAAAGTATTTTGAATCCTGTAGCCTAGATGTAAACTGTCCTAATTCAGCATTATTTAGCAGTCACAAAATCAATTCTTACTCATTCTAACCTCAAGAAGAGGGAGAAGGAGAAGCAGTATTCCTCTGGTGGCATCAAGAAAAATGGCAAAGTTAGGAATCAGTGGACAAAATCAACGTATTTAGCCTGGAGACAAGGAATGGAGAAAAGTGCTAGTTCTTGATGTTTCTGATTAAATGTCAACATTTGGAATTTTTTTATTATGCACAACTATTGGTCTAATAAAGCTAAAGAAGGAAATTGGAAAAAAAGGAAGCGTAGATGTAGCTCTGAAACTACACCTAGATAATTTGTTAACTACCACTGGACAGAAATAAATCCCTAGAATACAAGCTGGAGCTAACAGGCGTATCGCATGTTTTTTAACCTAAAGTCAGTTCTACATTTTTGGAATTAGCTTTCCATTAGATCTTTTCCTTCATAACTGTTTTGATCATCAGTGTGACTAGGTATGAGATACAATCGATAAAGCTGTCAGAACCTCATAGTGCACAGGCAGCTGTTCAAACAAAACCAGGAAGAATGTTTAGGAGAACACTTTATAATGCTGTGACACCATTCAGCATATATCTCATGCTACGCATAGGTTTGTGACCCAGGAAGTCAAATGGTTTTCACAGTCCTGGTCCAGAAAGTTCTTTGTCAAGGTTTACAACATGATCTGAATTCAGATCGAATCTTGATGTCTCGTTGGTGTATGTCATATGTTGAATCAGACTTTATCCTGAGGTTTTCAGTATCCAAGCCAAGGCTGACAGGCTGAGGACACAAAATCCGGAAATTCAACCCAAATTGCGGTATAATACACATAAAAGTCCCAAGAGTCAAAACAGATTCACATAAGCATAAACATAAAGAAATCTTGCATGATTTATGATGTATAAATATGAATTACTGACTTTTTAAAAACATGTCAAATACAAAATGAACACATTTCCACCTTGAGTATACATTTGGTAGAACTGTAGAAACTTATTTCCTTATGATTATATTTTTTATAAAGAAGTTAGCAAGTGTCCTCTTTTTGATGATATATTCTGACCAGTAAATTTTGTTAGTGAACACGTGAGACTTCTGCAGTGCATTGCTGTTTGTATTCAGCTACTTAACCCTGGCAATTCTCAAAATGAAGCTGAGATTCAATCTATATAATCCCATTGAATGAAAACACAGAAGTGAAGATCTCGTAATCCAAATCCAAGCATCCCAGGTCTAACTTTTAGAAACTAACATTAAAGTGCCTCGTTGCTGTAAACAGAGGTCTGCACCTGCTGGGTTTATTTCCAAAGATAGAGGTATGAGCCTTTGCAAATGTCTTTTGCTTTACTTATACATTCTGTAATTTGACTGGTCTCAATTTGAAATTGAAGGCAAATCTTTTATTTTTAATCAATAATCTGCTACATCTTTTAAAATAAATATTCTTTTGAACATGCTCATCGAACCAGACATCCACCATGGGTCTTTAGCAGTGAAACCATGTTTTTTTAACTGACACTTTAAGGTGGACTTGATAACCCCTAATCCTCAACTGCTCCACAATGTTTTCTTGGTTTGTAAACTGCCTTTAAGAAAGTAAACTAGACATGTCTTTGATGTGGGTTTGTCCTTTATTTACTACAGCTTCTGAAAACCTTTGATAAATTAATCTCACCAATAGAATAGCAATGTGTAATTCATACTTTGATGCCTGCTATTGAAGGAACTGTTATTCACCACTGCTACTCAGTGTGTTAGAGGTTCAGGAGAAAACACAAAGAGAGCATCCTCATTTAAATGGTTTCATATATTATTCAGATGAGGAAGACTTTGTGTGTGCTTGAGAAGCAAACCATTTATTCCATAACAACTTCCATGTACTTATATGGTACTGTTTCCTGCAGTTCTGCATCTGTGCATGTGTGATTTGCTACGACTCAGCCTTCAGAAACAGTGGGTTCTGGGAGATTTTTTTTAATATAAACATGCATAATTACAAACAAAAACAGGCATTTGAATCAATAAACATGGGTGTATGTGTCTGTGTGCATACTCCAATAGTGTTCAGTGGGACTGTTGCTGCACATCTTCCTGCAGTATTTCAAGATGACCTGTTGTACAGCGATTTACACTCTGTGAACTGACACATTTCAGATTAATCTGGTATTTAGCTCTGTGAAAAAGAAATCCAATTCACATGGCATATGGCACACAGGAAAATTTTAATGTGTGGAACCAGATATACTGAATCAGAAGTTGTTGGATCTTCAGTACCCTACAGGCTGTATTTGTTTGAATTATATCAGCACTGCCATGGTAAATTGTCACTATGAAAAGACAGTGTATATAAGCACACAGTAAGTGCATCTTGCCAAATTGGCTCTGCTTTTATTAGCCTTGCATCCTAGATTAGTGCAGCTCAAACATGACATCAAAAATTGCAGGCTGTAGCTTTGCTTGCAGCGTACTTGAGTCTGAAAAGGATGTAAAAATCAGGGCTTTTAAAGCATCTTGTACAATTAAACCCTTAGGCACACTAGAAACTGAAAGTGAGTATAAATTGAAACCAGAAACTTGCTGATGCACTGTTGTTGTTGCCAGTTTACATAAAGTAGTATGCCAAAAAACCTCTTAGCAATTACCCAACATTTGAGTTTGTTCTTAATATTAATATAATGGCTTAAAATTATTATTTAAGTGCTTAGGGTTTTCCTCGCAGAATGAGCAACATTCCAAAAATATTTGACACTGAAAATGGACATAAACAACATTACAATTAGGCAAAATCTATTTTGGGAATGTCAGAAAGAATGTCAAGAGTCTGTTGGGCCTGTGCCCAATGTCATCATTTGGTATAATGACTCTATTCATCCCATTTAAATCCAAGATCACAATGTTTTTCTTAACTGCAGGGCAAAATACAGGACACTCTTTCTCAGCCTCTTCTCCCCGCACTTTGTCATCTCACCTTATAAGATATACTCTACCTCTGCCTTTACTTTCATTCTGCTATTATCTCTTTACTCATACACAGAGAAAAGTTGTAAACTTTTCCAAAAATTGCAAACACAAATAACAAGTGTGGAAGGCTAGACCTAAAGATACTGTCATGTGTCTCAGAGAAGAAAAGATCAGAGGAGAGCAGAAAAAAAAAGAGAAAAGAAAAAGGAAAGACATTGCTTGTCTTGCTTAATTAGTAAAAATGCTGATCATGTCAAACAGTGAATTTAAAGTGATTTGTGTTTGCATTTGCATTGTACTAAAGGGCAGCTAAAAGAAGCTGACATTTTTTACAGCCTTCCCTCCTGTGATGGATGACTTTGGAGATTGTCTTGTAGTATTCATATTTAACACCTCAGATCATCAGGCCACTTAATCCAGAGTCTCTTGTTCCTCGGAAGAATTTTTTTTTTTACCGTGAGGATGGTCAAATATTGGTCCAGGTTGCCTAGAGATGTTTCAAAATCTCTGCCCTTGGACGTATTCAAAACTTTACCAGATGTGAGCAACCTGCTTTAATGGGACTTCCTTCAAGCAAGGGATTGGACTGGATGACCTCTGAAGGGATTTTCCAACCTAAATTATTATATGATTCTGTGCTGCTGATGTATAAGAAGATGAAAAAAAAGACATAGTACTTCTCCCTCACATGGCTGTGAAACATGGGAAAAACATGGTGTCTTCTTCTCTATAAATCTTTGCAAGTCTCAGTGCTAAACATATTTTTCATGAAGCTGAAGGAGTTGGCCATTTAAATTTTGAAATTAGGTTGCAGATCTCTCAGTTTGGTTTGTGCATGTATGGATACCTGCCTATCGGCTCAGATCTTAGAAGATGATCCCTCCAAGTGCTGCTGCTTCTTCCTCTTTACCTTATTCCCTTTCTATGTCTTTACTGGCTAATTAATAATCCAAGTTCCACAGTTGTCATTTTTAAAATAATTTATATGAATTTATTTGCATAGTGATTTGGATAGTTTAGTCATTGGTATGCATTTTTTTTTTAAAAATCTTTTCAAGTAAAATAACAAATAAGAAGAACTTCTCAAGAACAGGTCCAGCTGATAAGCAAATGTGTCAGACAACACCCAACCACTGTGACGACATTTCTATACCTGCTAATTAACATGCCAGAGTCCAAGAGTCCAAGAAGATGATAGTAGATGTAGATATATAGATTAGATTATATAGAGATATTAGGTCAGGCTAAGTGTTGTTAGCAAAGAAAAGGATATTCCATAATGATCACATATTTAGAAGACTGATAAATGCCAGCCAGGTTATCAGCTAAAGATGCCATTAGTAGAAAAATAAATGTCCCAAACAAAAACATTTGGGAGTATACTGTTTATTATTTATTCATTCTTTTTATTTTTTCTATATAGAGAAAAAAATAAAGAAGAAATGCTTAGATCAATGGCTGAGTTCTGTCATCATTTATGATGACACAAACCCAGAGTTAATTCATCCAGTTCTGACTTCATTCATAGGTTGCATCCCTGATAAACTTAGTACAACATGAGGTAGCTAATACACTCTAGTGCCACATGTGGGCTCTTTTCTCCCAGCTTCACACGCTGCAGTGAAGGTTTCTACGTCAGAGTTATCATCTTTATTCTCCTTAGAGGTATTGGAGAGAAATAAGCAGAGTTTGTGATTAAATATAATTCTGCAGTCAGTAATTTACGTTGTAAGTAAGAGGAATGCCAACACATAAGTGCCTGTTTTCATTATGTCCTTGTAAAAAAAGGATTCAGACAGACAAGTGTATGCTATAGACACCTGAAACAAGGTGAATTCAACCTCACTTTCTGCCCATGAACCAATACTTTTCCACAGAGCAGTTCTGGAAATAGAGGAAGGTCTTTAATGTGTCTAGGGCACCTGGACACATCTGTACTTCTGGACCTGAGTCCCTATGCCTGGCTGCAAATTGTGGCTGTGTCTTTGCTCCCAGGCAGGGTGTGAGACCTGGACGTGAACTGGCTTGTTCTTCCCAATCCTACCCTACTTTCATGGAAAGAAAGCCTAAAGAAGCAGGACACACAAAATATGTGGTATGCTCTGAAAAAGGAGAAGGCCAAGACCCCTTGTCAAGCACCATTAGGGGCAACTTCAGTCTTGAGAGAACACTGGTATGAGGCAGCTATTGGGCTGTAAACACACTCCAGCCTTCTGGGCAACAGAAACTCCTTCTAGATGATCCCTTCTTTATGTTTGTTAGAAGCCAGATAAATCTGCTAACTTCAGATGATCCTTTCTGGTATATCAGCACAATCAATATCTCTACTGAAATGATATTGCACTGAAGTAAGCTGAGGGGAATTTGGCCCTGGGCTGCTCTGCTCTAGAGCTGTCAGAGGGATTGCTATTTGAAGTAACAGCACAAGTTGCGATTTTCCTTGTCTGCAGACATAGACAAATGAGATGGGACAACATTCTCTGAGCAAGGAGCCCTTTGTGAAAGGGAACTGGAGAAGTGGAAAGTCTGCGCTCAATTACATTAACGAGATAAATCATTTATGTACCTTGAATCGAATTTGCTGCATGATTTAAGGGCATCATCACCATGTGCAGTGTTGTCATTCCTTGTTAGTTGTTATTTCCTTGTTATTAATTCTAATTCTTATTGCCTCTCAACCGTCCACGCTCAGAAAGAGAAGTGCTTGGGTTTTCTGTATTCTGTTGCTATGTAACGTGATATAAAACAAGTTTGGAGTGTCTCCCTGAATGCATGCAACCAAAACTGGGCCAGAAATCCTTTCCGTTGCAGCTGCTAATCATTAAATCATGGACCTGTTCAAGAAGCCCTATATCCTTATGTCAAACTGCATGAGAACCTATAGGAAGGTATTCATATGACAACTAAGAAATCCACTGAAATATAGTATATGTGCATCTTCTGTACTTGGATATAAAAGATTTTTTGTTTTAATAGAATCACTACAAAATTATGAAAAGGATTTACCTACATGTATATTTGAATGTACACAGAGAAAGACGAAGAGAGCTGCTATTATTTTAGTAGAGCTGGTCAGAAATATTTAGTAGAAATGAGAATTCTAAAAAAATTGAAAGGGGGAAAAAAAAAAATTCACAAATTTTTCAACTAAAGTTTCTGCAGATGAAGCAGGCAATTTTTCTCAAAAATAGATTTTATGTTGTATTTGTAAAACAAATGGGGAAATGATAATTGTGGACATTGTGTTTTCAATTTCAGACAGTATAATTTTAGGCATACTATTTATATGGTTGTAGCTTGTACTTTAGTCAGCGTGTTTTTCCTGAGATATTAAAAACCTATCACTTTAAAAGAAAAACCACCTAACCTAAATCTGCAATGTGATCAGCCTCTGTGTTAACAACCATTTGTAAGATTCAAAACTATTTGCTAAGATTCAAAAATATTTTCACCAGGCCTCTTTTTATAATTATAGAATTCAAATTTTCAAGGTTTGAGTGCTTATTCGAATACACTTCACTTTTACTGAAGTCATTTTAAATTCGAGAATGGTTTATATTTTTTCTTAATATGCAAATATCATAAATATTCAGTATGTGCATATCCTATTATAAAACTCACTGTGTTAAAATACCTTAAACTTTAAAAGAAAAAAAAAAAAAGACATCCTGCAGTATTTTATGGAAATGTTCTCAAAATAAATAGAACATCCTGCCTCGCAATGAGTCCTATGATCACCAGTATTACTTGTAACGTTGGAAGTATGAAAACCTTGAGAGAGGAGAACTACTGTATCAGTAAAAACATAAACTGCAGCTGATTGATAAACTGTTGGATAGATGTATGTATATATTTAACACGTTATCTTTTTACTCAGAGGTGTGCTGGTTATTCTTTGTGTCTCAGCGCTGCAGCCTGGGGCACGGGAGCTGGCTGGGCAGTAATGCTGGGCACTGGGATGGCAGCTCCCACGGAGCGGAGCGCGAGGCTGCAGCAAGGTGCAGTGCTGCACAGGGATTCTCTGCTGCAAGGAAGAAGGCAGTTAATGCTGATGGCTGCTGCAGGACAACTCTGGCAGCAGGACTGAGCTTCTCCCCCAGTGCAGGTCTCTGTCGTACTGGAAGGAGGGCCACTTGCAAAGAGCAGGTTTGGGGCCTCTGTAGAGCTCTCTGTTATGACGAGGACTCTCATCTTCTTTTCCAGCTTGGCAGAGCCATGATTTTTGGTTAATTAATTAAGTAATATCTGGAGATAATTAGGACGTGCTCTATAACTAAATTCCAGTCTCTGTCATCATCTGTAGGATTTTTGCCGCTAGCTTCAACGGGGAGAGGATTTTATTGTACAGTGAAAACCAAAGAACAGGTTTTTATGAGTCTCAAAGAGTATAGTAAAAGTAGGACAACTCCGAGTGCTTTCTAATGTGTAACAATATCGATCTGCTATTGCTGACCTCCTACTGCTGCCAGCAGAATAACTAAGCAAAGGCTGTTTATTTTCCTACAGATCAAAGAGAGGCAACAAAAGAGATCTCCCCAAAAGGTGGTTCACTGCAGAAGTCAGTGCTCTTGTTTCCCTATCTGATCAGCAGATTCCTTCAGCTCGCATTGATAAACCCGGCTGCTGCTCAGTCAGCCTCAGCCCTGTCATCAGTCTTGTTGGACAAGACGCCTGACTCTTCCCAGGCTGCATGGGAGAATAAGACTGTTGCTCTGGCATAGCTAAAATACAATAGATGGGAGCTGGAATATAAAGTGGGGAATTCCTCACATACCTTCCCATTTTCATGGACTATTGGCAGCAAAGAAGGGCGGGGGGGTAAGGAGGGGGGGAGAAAAACCCCACTTTGGCATTCAGCCAGATATTTCATTCGTTTCCCTTTTAATTGCCTGAAGTCATTCCACATTGTGCTATGGTCCCCCCTTCCCAACCTCTCTTTTCTCTGCATCCTTTCTCTCCTTCCCTCCCCGTTGCAGCCACTCTCAGCCCCAGTGGCACTGCGAGAAGGCTGGGTCCAGCCTTCCGCGCAGCCTCCAAGGAGAGGAGCACCTGGGTGCCCACTTTACTGGGATGCTGCTCTCTGGTCTGACACAGAACAAGCAAAAGTCCCGCTGTGAGGTATCAAGTGCTTGCCTTACCAACATTGTCAGCCTTAGTATGTGGCATAGGACCACGTCGCTAACGTGGGCAAACTGCTGTAGTTCGATGGAAATCAACGAGACAGCAACAACACGCATCAGTTGAGGGTCCTTCCCTGGGTCTTTACTTGTATTCATTATGCGAGGTGTCTCCCTCAAGGCTTAAATTCCAAATCCCTGCTACAGTCTGCTGATTTAAATTCCCACCACAGTCTCAATTACCTAAAACAGTCCTCTCTCCCAGCACTGCACTGCTGAGTAGTGCTATTGGGATGTGTTGCACAGAGTTGTTTCGTTCAACTTCAGAGCAGTGTGCGTTTTAGTGAATACAGTGGGTCTCTCAGTGTCTCTATTGCCGGTGAACCTTATCTAACATTTGAAAAATGCAGAGGTATAAAGTGTGAGAAGTATTAGTTTTTCCTGCAGTCAAAGAACCCTATCCATCAAATTTGGTGGTTTGTTTTTTTTTTAATTATGTTGAAGAGCAAAGCTCTCAAAGACTTCATCTAATATCTTTCAAAAGGTTGTTTTTCTGTAATAATAAAATGAAAATGCATTTTAAGGAGCTTTAAGACAATCTTTACCTCAAAATCTTTATATAAACAGTTGGATATGTTTGTGTAATAGCAATTTCAAGACAGTGGATTAGAATATATCCACTGTTCATTAGGGATCAGTTCCTTGAATATCTTACAGATTGAGATCTTTTTCCCAAACCATAGTCAATAAAAAAAATGTATACTTACTCGAATAGGCAAAAGCCTGCTTGCTGAAAAATAGGCTGAAAGACTATTTTTTAGGTTGAAAGCAGATGTGGTTTTATTTTGATTATACAACAATTTCAGTTCTCTGAAGAAGAATTCTGTAGAATTTAAGAAGAAATGAATCTACCAGATTTTGCATTTTAAGGTGATGTTCTTGGCTGTAGGAGTTAAAGTAGTTTCAAGTCTAACATCTGCATTCAATCTTTATTATCCTAGTTGTCAGTTGCCAATTTTACGTCAGTGAATGATATGGTGATATTTTGTGATGGAAAAATTGTAGCAGAATGAAAGAGAAGAGAAAAGAAGAGAATCTGCCAGTGGGTGGAGGGAGGAGTAAGACTGTTGTCTTGTCAGGAAGTAAAATGTAGAAAACCAAAGATGATGTATTGTCAATGGGGTTTATACTCTACAAAACTTCAAGGAAAATCTTGCAAATCCAGGTTGCCCAAAGTATTTGTTTTCTTAGATTATTACTTACGTTCTCACTGTATCTAAAGTCTCAGCCCAGACTTAAACGAGACTGAGGAACTCCCATGAACATCAGTGCATGAGAGCACCCTTGATTCTAGCCAGGAGCTAAACCATTTGCTGTATCTCCATTACCTGGCAGAACCTGGGTGGGGAGCAGAGCACAGCCCAGTCCCTATCCCATGCTCTTTGCCTTCACACCAGCAGCAAGGGGATACAGAGGGGTTCCATTCAAGTGCCCCTAAGTCATGGGCTGCCACCCTGCATACAACTGGAGCACACAGTGTCTGCTGAGCAGTGAGCCCATGACATCGAAAGACTGTGGCTGCAGTCTGTGTTTGGCTTTCAGTATGAACTGTAGCTTGTTCCAGAAGCACAAAGATGGCCTGTTGATTCGTATCTTGATGTTATCATTAGAAAGTCTTCTCAGATGAAGCCTAGAGAGAAATGTGCCATGGTTGCATGGCAGATGGGGACAGCACTGCATAGGGCAGTAATATGTGTCCAGCCACACTTCCACCAAGATGCTGCCAGTCATGGAAGCTGGGGAGACACAGCAATAGAGGATTTTTTTTATCTTGTGTGCTTCCATTAGGCTAACAAGAGGAAACCTTGCTTGGCTTCTCAGCATAGTGCAGCTTCATCTTCCTGTAACAGGACAGACACCTACTACAAAGTGGGGCTACCTATGGGAAGGAAGGATCGATCAAAAGCAACAATGAAAAATATGGGATGTTCAGCTATTTTACAAACAAGAGCTATAAAATGTGACAGAAAGAGGATGGAAGCGCAACAAGTAGCTAGAGAGGGAGAAATCATGCAAACTTTCCAAAGCACTGCAGTGGTGTAGTGTTTAGTGGGCTTTTAGTAAGGGTTAGTATTTGTGCCCCGATTATATCTCTGATTTACGAAGTACTTTTCATTCAGAGATCTACAAGTGTCTCATACACGCTAGTGCCAAAGTCATCGCATCTGCCAGTAGAGTGAGCCAGCTCTGGAATGTCATTAAAAGCAAATGCTGTCTAATGTCCTGCTTTTTAAACACAAATATCAAAGAGAGGGAAAAAAGAGAGTTGGAGGGATAGGGAGGAGGGAGGGAAGAGTCAATTGCTTTTGCAGAAACTGCAGTTTCTTTCAAAAAACCTGTCATTGACATCTTTCCCCAGAAAACATTTTGTCATGCACATCAGTGTATGTCTTTAAGGAGATCAATCTAGAGAAGGAGTCAAACCAACAATCATCATGTGACAGATTTTCAGATGGTGTTCTCATCAATCACACTGATAATGAGGTGGCAAATTGCTGTCTTATAGCAGAACTAGAAAGACAACTACCCCAGTAGGTGTCAATGAATATGTCAAAGGATTGTCCCTAGGGGAGTCTGAGAAGGTTCTCAGAAACCTTTTTGTGAAGCCTGAATGCAGAATACTTTATTGATCACTAAAGAACTTGCACTGACATGCTATTTCCCCATGACATTTGAACCACCAATTTCCTAACTCATGGTGAGTACCTATTTGATAAACACTTGGAGTTTTCTTCCACCTTTAGTTATACTAAAAAATCTTGGTTTAATATTAGCTAAGTCTTTTATTTCCTAAAGAACATCAAAAGCAAAATTTTACAAGTTAGAAGTAAGCAAAATACCTCAAAATGTTTATTGACCAATAATCACCGTGACCCAATAATAATGATTCAGAATTAACTTGTTTAGATTATATTCTGAGCTATTTTCTTAGGTTGACTAGTATATTATATTCTGTCTTCTTAGTGAAGCAAGTAGTCCTGTTTATGGAGTAACCTACTACTAATCTGCAGAGCTGGGTTGTCGATACAGTGACTTTGAAGATAAAATGGTCCCTTTGTTCTCTATTTCCTAAGTCTCTTAGCATCTGAATTAGAGCCCAGTATGCTCCTGCAGTTCGAGATCAGGAAGTGGTGAATTGCCATCACTGCAGGCTGTGTTCTAGAGAGTTTTGGTGACAGACAGGCTGCTGTTTACCAGGTCCGAATTTCTGCATGCCTTGTTTGTTCAATTTTCAAGCAGTCATGTTAATGCTTATTTTCTCCCATTTTTGTCGGAGTGCAAACAGTATGGACTGTCCTTTTCAGTTATGAGGTAAATAATATTGCAAAAAGTGTAATAGCGAAAATTTTACACACTGCTTTGATTGGTCTCAGCTCAATCGCGAGACAAATTTCGTAAGATTTCCCTCAACATTTACATGAAAAAAACGTGGCCAAACTCCTTCTGAGATAATTTGAATAGTCTTTAAGTTTAACACTACTCGACTTTGGTAAGAAAATGTAATATGAACAGATGGAATTTGTTCAAACTTTTTGTGAAAAACACTTTGATAAAAATCTTCATTTAAAATCAGTACAAAAATAAAATATGCATGTTTCAATAATATATATTTTAATGCAAACATTTCAATTTGATTTGGGTTTTATATGGTGCCTAGTACAACAGTCTCTTGTCTCAAGATTAGTAATGTGGAATCATACCTGGAAAAATTTTTCTAATATCCATTTGGTCTTGTGTGGCTGAGGTCCAATGTACTGGGGAAACAGTGTCCCTTCCGTATAAAATTGTAAGTGTATGGTTGATAACTCATAGTGCACATGGTAATTAACTGCTATTATCTGCTATACCTTTACATTGCACTTATGTGCAAACCCTTGATATGAAAGCACACCGATTTTACACGTACAGCTGCCTGGGGTTACACATGCCTGGGGTTGTGCCACCTTTATATTTATTTAGGCATTCAAAACTACTGAAACATATTTGGTTTTACATTCAGCTTTTGTCATATCAAATTAAACACGCAAAAAGCACATGTAACAATAAGAAACATAATTGCAAGCAATAATAGCACAAAGGCGAAGAAGACCCAAGCCCCATGTGTTCTTTCTATAGCACTGAGGCTTGCTTGCTGGCAAGTTTTGCCTAAAACAAAATGAAGCATCAGCCTAATTTCACATGCATCTTCTGTCAGAAGATGGTTGTGAAAATCTGAGAAAAGCCTTCCGAAAGATTATTTTGCAGAATGTCAAAAGTTAGAAACTGGAACAATATCTGGGATTGTTCCTGCTTTTGACCTTTGACATTCCATGAAACAATATACTGAAGCACAGCTCTACTTCAACATTACGAGTAATGTATTTCAAAGGGTTTATGAGCCTTATCTAATTCCAGTTAAAGTTAATGGAAAAATTCCCACTGAACAATAGTAATAGTAAGTGTAGTCTTGTTGGATTGCCAAGGGGCCAGCTGTGAAAGGACCACTATTGTGCTAGACGCTCAGCAGAGCAGTAGCAAGATCAAGTCCCAAAGAATTTATGATCTAAACAGACAAGACAACTCCGTGGGGAGGGAATAAAATAGCCCAGGAACTGAATGGTGTCTTATTATACCATGCGTAATTGAGTCATATCAGTATTTAGTATCTTGGATCTTGGTCTCCTAATTAATACAATTGGCATTAGAGACTTGAACTAGAGCAATCCCAATTGCATCTTAATTGGAAATTTTTTTTAGATCTGAATTTCCATTGTATTTAGGGCTCTGTTCATATTCCTTTAGTTTCTTACCTGGACATTTAAGACACGAACAATGTGAGATCCCACATGAGGTAGCAGGTGTATTTTTGAAGGCAAGGGACCATCACAGCCTGAGTAAGCATTACAAGAACATCAGTGGCAGGTACTTTGGCATATGGAGTAGCTCTCCATGTAGTTACTAAAACTCCAATAAATCTGCTATGATAAGTGCTCTTGAGACAGATCTGCCATGGGGTTTAGGATTTTTTCCCTTTTACAGGTGCCCAAACAAAGCAGCAAGGCATGCAGTGTGAAGATCAGTGACACTACTGCCATCCTTAGCCGAGTTGGTTGTCCTCCTCACATACTCCCCTGTGTGCAGCTAGCTTGAACAGTGGTGAGTCTTAACCATATGACATTGTGGACCATTTAGATTCAAGAGGGCTGACTGTTTCTCTCCTTCTTTTTGCAAATTTCATAAAAACTTTCAGTATTGGGCCTTTACTTGGCTAAATGTGTGCAACATATGTGCTATGGCTTCTATACTGGTAAATGTCAGCACCCAGGGAAAGACCAGGTCCATTAGCAGTAAAATTTAGATCTTTCTGTTTGAGCAATGAGAGAGATATTGCTGAGATTCCTTTGAAAGATATGCTTATAGTATGGTCAAAAGAGACAATCTGGTTTCATCTTTATCAAAATTGAGATGTACAAGGCAATTAGGTGAAGCATTAGACTTCTTCAACCATTCCTTTCCTTAAAGGCTCAGGGTGGGGTGGAGGAGGGCAAGGAGGCATTAAAGAGGTTGCTATCCTGAGCCTGCTTTTAAGCCCCTTCAGATTCTCAGTCATATTGTCTGAGTTTGAAAATTTGAAAGAATTTTGATGCACTATAAGCAGTGAAAACCCACAGCTGCTATTCATGTCCTGAAGTTAGTCTCTGCCCAGAGGACTGTCTTGGAGGATTACATGATCCTTTTTTGCCACCCACTCACTCTGATGTTTTTTACAGCATCTCTGGCAGTTAAAAGAACAAATGTACATGTATATCCCTGGAGAAGACTGCAGACATGTTTTTAGAAGTACACAAGAAGACATCTATTTCATAGGTCAATGAAAAGTAACTGGCTTTTATTGTTAAGGGACTCAAGGGAACACATGTACCACTGTCAGCTTCTCTCCACACCCATTCTGCGAGGTGACTACAGAATCAATTTAATCAAGAATAGAGACTGCATAATTCAAGCAACAAGGTCAAAAGTCTTGTGTCTGCAGGAAAAGTGCATTGGTTTAACTTCAGTCAGTTTTTAAATCAACATCATTAAAGCTTGGTTAAATAATTAGGTAAGTAGATTAACACCACCTCTAATTTAATTTAAAGCTAAGCTAATTTAAAAACAAACTAATAGCTAGTCTTATGCTAAAATGAATATATTCCAGCAAGAGTTTGCACTGATTCACCTAAATCAACTAAATTCAAATTCTAGGTCAAACCAGTGCAACTTTCCCATGTCACTGAAGCCTTAAAAAAAGGTTTTTTAAGATAGATCTCTCAGTTAAACATTTAAACTGTAGTCTGACTCCTATTGAAGTCATTGAGACAGGAGAGCATGCTGCCAGCAAGGCACACACTGAAGCGTATTTCTGAATGAGTGGCTTCATTCTGCTCTCAGGAACAAACTTCCACTTCAGTGGGAGTCATCTTAGGATCAAGGCAAGTTAATATTTTTCCTTCTTCCATGTTTGCAGATGGAGACTAATCATAGTTACTTTTACACTGACTGGTCTGAATCATTTCTACCAGTGTAGCAACAGCCTAACTAATGCAGGGCTCAGGACAGGCTATGAAACCAGAGATATCTGCGTAAATATTCAGATAACTGCCACGTGCTGAGTGGTGACGGCTGCCCTGCTATCCCCACTTAAGCTAACTAGTACAATCATACATAGTGTTATATTTTCCAGCAGCATAGATGGATGTTACAAGGTAGGTATGGGTCCAGCTGACATAATGAGTTGCTCCAGGCCCTCTCGAGCCCTAAAGTTGTATTCCAAGGTATTTTATATGTTGCTCCTATCTCTGTTTATTCTCCTTAAACTCAGGAGAAGTATACAGCGTTTCATAGCTCAGCTTCTTCTTTCTTGTGGTCCTTGCTCCCTCTATATGACTCTGAAGCTCACTTGGGTAACAGCTGTTCTCTTCCACATTCAGTCCTATGCTTATGCTATATCCTTATTTTTCTACATGCTCATGAATTGTATTTAAAACAAGTGCAGTACTGCAGCTGCTTCCAGCAATCCCACTTGGGATTTGCACCTCTTCCCCATGACAGCAGGTCAGCTATTGCTAGGTGTTTTGGAATTCCCTTGCCAAAGAAGGCTCAGCTCTCCCACAAAGCACTGACAAAATTTTTTCACCTACTGCAGTCCTCTCACAAAGACGTATGAGGACGTATCTACAATATATGGACACAAGTCAGCACAGGTCTGGGATGCTACCACCTAGCAAGAGAAGCTATGTGGAGTGGGATGAAGAAGAGAGGGACACTGAGCAAGGCTATGAATGGAGAATTGGACTCAGACATACCTCCTCAGTGCATGACTGAGCGGAGGGCAGTTGTATGCAGAACATGCTTTCCTCCTCTACTTGTTACTTGTCGGCCATCTCCAAACTCTCATCTCTTTACCTAGTTTTATCTAAGATTTCCTTTCAAGCCCAAGGACATAGCCCACTATTTTGATCTACTATTCTTAAATCTCTCCTCTCCTCTGTTTTTTCACTACAAAAGCGTTTGTTTGAAGCTCTTCACTGTTTCCCTGGGTTAATACTTGATGAGTAGTGCACATCTCCTAATGTCTGTCAGTCATGTAAGAATAAAGTCATGTAAAGAACAAGCTGTTCCTGCATGTTTAGTCACTGTGTGGTCTTCATATGTCTTGCTGAGTCTGTTGCTTGTCAGGACTCAGGTATATGTTAGCTGGATCACTTTTTACTGCCCAAAAGCTGAGTACATCATGCAGCATGTTTCCATTAATTTTTTTTTAATGTCGGTACAAATCTAAATCAGCTGTGTTTGGATCACTTTGACTGTTCATTAGCAGAAATAGGCATGAATTTTAAACAAATACTGAAAAGAAACTCAGGCTATGACATCTGAATTGACAAATATGAGTTCCTGCATCACAAATATGCTTCTGAACCTTGTGGCCATCTAGATGGGGTATAGAAAGGTCCTAGCAATTCAGCTTGAATTATGGATCTCAACTATTAGCAAGATACAGCTTATAAACCATTTACTGGCTGTCCATCAAATCCTACAGCCAATAAAATCAATACACAAAAGCAAGACAGAACTTGGTGTGAAAATAATGATCTGTAATTATTCATCCACCTTCAGATAATACAAATAACCCACTACCTTTCTTTGACTTGGGTATGTTTTGTACGCATGTAAAAGGTTCATAGAAAAGCTCCTAACTAATGAAATAAAACATTGTATGATTTGGTCAAAGGAGTGAAGCTATGAAACGCAATCTGTAGCATGTATATTTAGGTATCTCCTTGGGAGTGGGCAAATAAATTAATTTTTTATAATGAAAATGCCAGCTGGAAGAGCAACTGCCAGTGAAATTGGTAAGATTGTTCCCTCTGTCTTTCTGGAGAAAACAGCGTCTTGAATCTGCTCCTGGTCTCTCTTTTACTCAGTTCATACAAGTGAGAACATAACTAGGCCCACTCATTCTGCCTTTAAAAATGATTTCTTTCATTAGGACTAAGTGCTGATAACAGCATGCTAGATGAGTTCGGGATTTTTTATAGTGTGGGTGAAAAGTTAAAAATGTGTAGCGACCATATGTGTCTGGATAACTATACCTAACCTCTTTCTTTAGAGTGCAGATTAATCACAGAGAAGCAGAAGAAAATACATCTTTGCAAAATAATGTTGCAATATAAAAGCATCGTGTAATTTCATCAGTTAATCTGACTGAAAGATAAATAAATCCAAAAGGAACTAGAATACCTCTAATTATATCCCAGGCAAGTCAACATGTACTTAGCCTAATTTCCTGCAAAGGAAACTGCTTTGCCAGTGAAGGAATCTCCAGCTCCATGTACAGATCCCTCAATAAACTAAAGAAAAAAATAAAAGGTTACCTGTTTAAACTTCTAAACACAGACTTAGATATCTGGTTTTATTATTTTTTTTTGTCAAATATCTTTGCTTGTATCTACTACTCTTTAAGTCTGCTCATCTATAAAGAAAGGCAAGATATGAACTAAAAAAATAAATAAATTCTCTAACAGTGTTAAAAGTCTCATTGGTCTCACTTAAAGAATCAAAATAGTGCAGTAAATTAGGAATTGACTAATTTACTCTGTAATCCTTAGAGAGCTACTTCCGAGCCTCAGTTCCCTCACCTGTTTAACTGCAAACTGCTTGCTTGTATCTGAGAGAAGTTCGAGGAGATTTATTGATAATAAAATATGTCTTATCTCACACTGGAAATTAATTGGCTATTTTATCCTTTCTTCATGCTGCTTTGGAGATGTAGTACGTCAACTGTTACAACCACTTCATGTGATAAATACATTTACTTTGGAGGAATCACGAGAAGTCACGATGTCTCCCACCAGTGTGAATTAAGCCAGTTACTGTATTCCATACATAGCTTTTCCAGCACAGATTATACTGATTACAGAGGAATCAAACTATTCCTACTTAGAGGTACCTTGCACAAAATTATTGATAGTGAGGAAGTGAGCTTTTAAGCACACTAAGAAAGTATGGTACTTTATCTTTCAGTGTGTTCAGATCTAATGGGAAAAAAACAAGGGCTTGCAGACAGTCTTGACACTTTTCCTCTTCAAGTTGCTAATATTTCATAGAGAGCTTTAAAAGAAAAGAATTTTAAAATGCTGTAGGGTCAAAGCAAACAGACTGGGTTATGAACCTAGATAAAAATGTGGGGAGTCTAGAGACAATATGGGGAAATTTTGGCTTATAATTTCAAGGATTTTTCTCATGGGAAAAGTAACACTTTGCTTTAATAAAAGAAAATGAATAGTTACAAGCACAACCCATTTGCTGTTTGATGTAAGAATGTTATCTGCTTTCTGGGCTTTTTTTGTTTCTGTTCAAGGCATAAAATAATTATTGAAGAGGGCTGTTTCATCTCTGTAGAGTACAAAAGTGCTCTTGCTAATTGCCACATCAAATGACTAGAGGACCCCAATGGAAACCTTCAAGTGACTGTGAAAAAATTCAGGTCATCACTAAATGCTGGGCACTTTTTTTGTGTGTGTGATTTCCCATTGCAGATTAGGTTACTTGGGTGTGGGCTTATCACACAGGAAAGGCCTGGCTGCAGATTAGTTCTGCACCATTGCAGGTCTGTTATGCCAGCTTCATCCTTGACCAAATCGATGGCTAGCACCTTTATTGTATTTTTGTGATACGAAAGAACACTGGACTGTCCAGGCGACAAAAGAAGCAGCAGAAGGCCTACTGTGTTTCTAAAGTGTTACTTCTCTACTTTTGTCATGCACCAGTGACATGAGTGCCGGGTCCCAGACTTTAACCTCACACAGAGTCAGAAAAAAGCTGTCAGTCTCGGCTTGTTCAAAGACAATTCCTTTGTGAAGATCAGACTAAAGTGGCATGGTCCATATACTCCCTAAAGCATGCCAAGGAGTCAGAAAGTCATAATCCACCTTTGTACTTATGGCCATTCACATTTTCCTCCATAGCTGGTGCCCAATTACCAGTGCTGTAATTTTTTCCTATTGTTAGAAAGCCATAAGGGTTTAGCTACCACTTATCCAATCGGGGTCATGACCTGATGTATTTAGGCTTTGCAAATATAAGTAACAGTTCCCTTATCAGTGTCACCAGGACTCTTTAACACTTAGCAAGCAGAAAGATAAATATACTTGGCAGATACAATTTGATCCATCGCTAAGCCTTCCATTTTACCAATGACCCATGGCGCTCTGCCATTCAAGGGTATGTTAACTATTATAACCTTATACCCTTCAGCACTGGCTCAGAAACTGGCCAACTTATGTTTACAGGAAAGACTTACGTATGACAGCCTGTCAACCTGGTCTATAAGACAAGGATTTGCACTGGGAAAACAGTGGTGATTCTGACCTTGCTTGCAGTAGTTCTGCTTTGGCCCAGTTTTAGCAGAATTCCTCCTGACTTACACCAGTACAAGAATTGGGCTCTGTCTCAGGTCAATTCACTTCCAGGAGGAAACCAAATCCAGCTGTTTTCTGTTGTTGCTATTGTTAGAAGCATCACTTCTCACTTCTTGACTTTTTTGAATCAACTGGCTAACTTAAATGTTACTTTATGGTATTTTACAACTCAGATTTATCCTGAAAAGTTCTGTTTACTTTCCCGTTCTCTTTCAAATCCTTTCTAAGACAAGAGATATAAGACAAGGGTCCGGCTTCAGAAGCTGGAGAGTGCAGATTCTCATTCTTCTACCCTTCTGGCAGGTACCGAAATAAGTACTCTTAGCAGGGTTATGTTTAGCAGGCACATATTTAAGAAGGGCTGAAGATGCAGCATCAGATCTAGAGAAGTATCTCTTTTAAGCAGAATAGGGCAAGAACTCAAGTGTGAACTACTAGTGTGAAAATCCTATAATAAAATGATCAAGATAGTCTGGAGCTTTCTGCTATCTTGAAAACGAATCTTGACTAGAGGTCTCAAAGTTCGAGGCATTCAGTTATTGCCTCTTCAACAGGAAACTGAGAAACCTAACCCTCAATTTTTCACAGAATGAAACTTTCAAATGATATTTTGTGATCTAAACACAAAGGAACTGAAATGCAGTTCTTACCAGAACAAGTAGATGTTGACTAGCCAGACTCCCTAGATTGCTTTGCAAATCTGTATCTGTCTTCCTTATTCTCATGGTAGAATTTCTTTGATCCTCACATTTAGGTTTTATATCACCATAAACTGCATGGATGGACGTTTGAGAGGAATTGATAATAAAGGTATTGTTCTATGAGTTCTCTATCTTACGAGACATCTGGGAAGGAGGCAATGCTTTTGCCCATAAGTAGTACACTGTGAAGACAACTCTGTCACTGCTTGAGAGCTGACTAGTTCAGAGCCCACCCATAAAAATTTCTTCCCACTTACACACTGGAAAACACAACACAGAACATTTTAGAGCAGCATGATATGAAAAGCAGTTTGCAAGCAAGAAGGAGTAGAACATGATTTTCATATGCTCTCTAACAAATTTTTCTGCATTGCTGTGGAGCAGTGACTCCTAATAAGAAAAAATTTAATAAAGTGTCATTGTCAACACATTTGATTAGACACAAAACAACACTAATAGGTACCAGAGCCAGTCCTTGCACTAACCATGGAGACTTTACACCTTAAGATGCCTTTTTGAACATTACAAATTCACAAGCTGTTTTTATTTACTTGCTTTTATGTATTTCAATCATGTGGGCAATTTTATCACCACTGCAAACATCTTCTATCAGAGTATCCTCCTTCATTAGGTTATAATATGCTTTAGCTCCCTAAAGTGCTTAAATGTTGGTTAGCTAATAGAAGAAAGAAGATAACTTCTTTTAGGGAAATTAGGAACAAGCTAGTATTTACTGTGGAATCTTAACCGATCTAAAAGGATGACTAAGATTCCTTACTCTTATTAAAAAAGCTTAGCTGCTGAGTAGCAGCCCCAGTTCGTTCATGTATGCAATTGGGTCATGATTGGGTCAGCGTTTCAGTCATGATTAAAGTAGAGAGTCTAACTTCCCACTTAAACTTATATCTGTGCAAATAAAGGATTGTTTGGCATTCAGGCCCATATCTGGAACACAGAGGTGAACTCACACTTCTTAACACGGCAAGGTCCCCTGTCCCCTCTCCCACGTATAAGTTAAAAGCTTTATCTGAATAAAAACTGCCTTGTCATTTTTATACTCTCAATAACAAGGAAATGTGCTATGATCAGGGTTGCCGAAATTATGAGTCTAACATTTTACTAGTAACAATGCGGTGTCAGCACTATTAATTCTAAGGCAGAGGTCGTGAGATGGCCTATGTCTTTTCTGAGCGTGGAGAATTTCCTGGACGAAATGAAGAAAGTAGAGGAAAAAAT
The DNA here is from genome assembly GCF_009769465.1 of Tauraco erythrolophus. Taxonomy (NCBI): domain Eukaryota; kingdom Metazoa; phylum Chordata; class Aves; order Musophagiformes; family Musophagidae; genus Tauraco; species Tauraco erythrolophus. The sequence goes on from NC_141470.1 coordinate 16,544,857, forward strand.
TTACTTTGCATTTGCACAGCAACGTCAATTCAGGCTGATCATACTTTTATCACCATTAAACACTGTTTTATCTCCCTGGCTGGCAGGGACTTCCTAAACATCCTGTATATTCTTTGACAAAGACACTCAGCTAACAAGGTCTTCTTCCTCCTTGGAAAAACTGTCCTGTCCATAGAGTCACATGGTTAGCATCCCTAGCTAAAATCAGCAGAAAATCATGCCCATTTATTACATAGCTTCTCTAAGTTCATACGGTTTCTCCCTCTGTCTCCTCCTTTCTTTTTTTTTCCTTCTAACACAGACCACTCTTCAAAATCTCTAAGTGCTAAGTAAGCATAGCTTTTAGGAATTCTTAACGTAAGAGACTGATGTAGTGTTGAACCTAGCTCTTGCAGTATGCAGCAGGAGTTTTGAAGGGTGAGTAGAATCCAGTCCTCACCCGGAAGATACCAAAGTGCTTGCTTTGATGATCTAGTACAGCCTTTGCAAGCATGTCTTTACTGACGCCCAGCTGAACTTCTAGATTCAGACTCTGTTAGTGCAGCCCAAATTCCAGTAATGTTATTTTTGTTTAACTAAACCTCTAGTTTAATTTCCTTAGAGTTCATATCCTTTGGAAGCACTTTATGGAAGTTTTCAAGTGGCAGCTATATGTAACTTAAAATAAATGATATATTTTGGGCTATCACTCTTATCTGGAGCTGAGATGCTCGGGAGAATAGGGAATTCTTTTTTGTTTTTTAATGATGTGTTAGGGCATGGAGTTTCCTGAACATTTAGCAAAGGGATGTCAGGGTGAAACAGCTGCACATATTAAACCAGCAGTGAAATCCAACTCCTTTTCATCTTCTCAGTTATACAGCTCTTTGTGAAATTATTCCACAGGGCAATGTGTGAAAAACTGCTAACTAATGTATGATCAATTCCATTTTAAGGTGGTACAAATGGGACTGCCTGCATAGTGCTGACATAGGTGATGGAGCCCGCACTGAAAAAACACAGTGCCATAAATTGATTCAGGTTAAATGACCTGATTCTTAGCTAATTATTTTATAGTTCATTGACATTCAGCAAATGTGAGAACTGCAAACCTTGTAGCCACAAGGTGCCATGAGATAGCTGTAAACAGAAGGTCTTTGATGCGACAAATGGTATGTAGGGGCAGTTCCATACAGACATCCTAACACAAAGGCTCACTTACAGGGCTACTGCCAAAAAAAAAAAAAAATAAATCAAGCCATAACAGCTATTTTCATCCTGCCTGGAAATCTCTTGTGTGAAAGAATCTGACACACTGACTTTACCTTTCCCTCACCAATTCCTCGTCTCTACTCTAGTTACAGTTTAGAAGATGTTTACAGAAACTGTAAAGAGAAATCAACACATAATTTATATCAGTATAACAGTGAAGCACTTTTGGAAACGGACATTGTGATCAAATATCACTCTGCAATTTAAAAGAGATATTGGAAATCTTCAAAAGTCTTGCAGAAACAAGAATACAGCTAAAATAAGACAACACGTTTACTAATACTATTCATGCTCCTTTAGAAGGAGGCAGCATGTCCTAATTGATAGTACAGTGAAATAGGCTGGAGGGGAGCACTGATAAAAATAGTTAATTCTAAACAGATTTTAAATTAACAAGCAAGATGTACTCATTTACATGATTGGCTCAGATCTTGTTTGATGTTTGTTCTCCACCATTTTCCCATTAAAAAAGGCTGTTTCTTCAGTAAGTGACAAAGCCTCCTTCTCCTTTTTTTTTTTACCAGAAAGTTTCCCTGTGTCTTTATATTTATTTCAGAGTTTGCGTTGCCTAGTGTGTATTACCCATGCATTACTCAAATTTCTCAAGCTGCATTTAGATGAGAATTTGAAACTAAACATGCAAAACAATATTGTACTAAAATAATGCTATCCTAAATATACATAAGAACAAGATAGCGAGTTGACAGATTTCTTAGATAAAGAAATATATTATCTGTATGTATTAAACTTAATCGATTAGTTTTTGATCACTATAGATCAGAATCTGAGATTTACTATGTACTATCTCTCACAGTCTGACTTTATTCATGGATTGGGAGGGGAAGACAAACCTCCTTGTATTCCCAGACCTTGCGAAGTTCCTGAAGTTAGAATTAACTAGTTGTTGTACCAGACTAATCAAATAGACATAATTGAAAAGTTTAATAGTGCAACAAACTCTGTTTAAAGAAGCACACCCAGCAACAAGGTCAATGTTTTGGCTTTTGTTTAAAAGGTCGGAATTAATTCACTGTTGCCAGAGAAGCTGACAAAATATCGTGCTGCTGGTCACTGATTAGAGGGCCTGACTGTGGAGATTCAAAAGATCAGTACCCATTTATCTTGTTTTTATCAAAGTCCAGGACAATCCCAAGAATTCTATGTCCTTCCTTTTCCTTTCCCTTCCCAAGATGGAACAGTTCAAGGTCTTGTGATGTGATGTAGGACATCCCAAGGGTCAAGCATCTGGTATAGGAAATTCATCCGTTGTAAACACTTAAAAAACCTTCAAGCATTAAGTTATTGATTCACTGCTAGTGATTTCAAAATGTCAGTCAGGCACTGTTTTTCTAGGACCACTGAGGCCCTGAAACCAGGGCTGCTCATGCTCGTTGGAGCACAGGTGATCGCCCAGAGAGATTAGATTTGAGTTCTCCCATCTATATTCATGTTCTCATCAATGTGGTTAGTCATGCCTAGAACTCAAAGCAGAAGGAATGGTAAAAATACAGTATTAAATTACCAGTGATAATTTAAACTCATTAAGTATATTTTTAGGAAAAAAATGACACATTTTGCCACAATGATTAGGGCAGGAAGGGATATCTACATGAAACGGGATTGGTTGAGTAACAAACATGCATTTCTTATACTATTTTACATGACAAAACCCACTAGGACTTGTAAATTCAAAATTTTCCCAAATTAGAAGTAGAGGAAAAAAGTAATTTCTCCTAGAAAATTTGCTTACAAATCTTAAAATAAGATAAAACACATTTTGAAACAAGGTTCTAAGTTAAACACAATTTTTAACTTTTATTTTCAAAATTACATATTATCATTGATAATATTTGATATTATTTCTTTTAAAATTATTTTTAAGATCCTATTTCTCTTATTTCTCCTTTTCTCCTCCTCTATTTTTACTTGCTGGAAAATGATGAAGTATGACCTAGAAGGGGAAAGTGCTTGCTTTAAAGAGTAAAAATTTGTGAAAAAGTGAACACATCTTTACAGAGTTCTCAGCATTTCCTTCTAAACAAAACCCCAAAATAGTGAAAGAAAGTCAGAAAGCACAGAAAGAAACTTACTTTCCTTTGCTCCTTAGTTTAGTTTCCTCATTTGTTTTGTAGGAAATCTACTTGGACTGAACAGTGTTTCAGAGTGAAGGACAGTTCTGTAACTTTATTTATTCAACCCATTTAGTCAGAAATATTTTTATTTAAGTGGGTAAATTACACTTCCCAACTAATAAAATAAAATCAACTGTGCTAGAAATGTATGGGCCAAGTCTATTCCTAGATTTGCCCATGGATTAATATTTTAAAGGTTCTTATGTTCAGGTGCTTGATTTAAATTAACTTTCTGAGCACCTAGATGGGAAATGGTATCAAAAAAAAGGTCGATTAATTCCAATAATTTTCAATTTCCAGTATAAAAATGTTCATTATCATAGAAAGAACACCATACAATTGTTCAGTTCAGTATTGCCAAGCATATGACAGCACTATTTCTGTCTACAGGGAATGTCATGCTATTTAAGCCATTCACCTTTCCTATGTGGGTGCGGAACTTTTTTTTTTCTAGTTTGTGTTTGCCCAAGTAAGCGTACTTTACTTATAAGGCCTTTTCATCAGAGGTACATGCATTTCCTCATGACTTCTGTGTAGCATCTTTTTGTTGTTTGTCATGATATTTTGTGAAAAACAAAACACCCCCTGGAATAAGAATTGCTTCTTTCTTATTAAGAAATCACCGTCTCGACATTTTCTTACTTTCCTTTAAAGACAAAGTCCCCTCAAATAGCAATAAACAGATATCTGTTAACCATAGATAAATATCACTTGGTATTCTTACGCCTGTTGGTCCAAAAAACTAAGAATAATGTTTGAAGCAGAAAAGCAAGCCATAAAAATGAGTAAATTAATGTATAATACAGACCTATTAACCTTCTTGCAAAATGAATGTTCATTCCCAAAGGTCATGAGTCAGTATAAAACAGATTTCAAACTATTATTTTGGAGTGAGGTTAAAATGAGATTTAAGAGCAGACAATGAAGACCAGGAATTCAGTCTTGCTCTTGACCACTTCAGTGGTGAGTGAGTTTCACTGAATTTGTTTTGTCAGTCTACTGGCAAGAATTTGGCATAGGAGTCTGGCCATCAATCGCTAATTTCTTCAGTTCAGGTATAAATAACATAGGGCTGTTTATAAAGAATCCACAAAATCTTTTTTTAATCTGTTACTGACAGATGGAAATACCACAGCATGTTTTCAGGTCAAACTCAATGCTTGTTGCTTGAGTCAGCTTGAAGTACAAATGCCAGTTAGCAGGTTAAAATACAGGAAAAGAGCACTTTTCACTAAATTCTTCAGTTTGTGATAGGGGAAAGAAGGTGGTCGGGGGCTCGAAGTGCCATCCTTGAACAGTGGAGCGCTGAGCTGGGTCTCCCTTGGCAGATGCCTTGTGTAACTCTATGAAACATGCAATGTTTCTGTGCCTCAGCCTCTAAGTTATTTATAAAATTAGACATCTTTCCCTTTTGTCCACCTCATTAGCTTCGCTTTCTGGAAAGTTCTTCAGAGCAACAGCCTCTGTTATGTGGACGTGTGGTGGGTTCCCCCTGGCCGGCAGCCGGCCACCCTGCCCAGCAGCTGTCCTGCTCCCCCTCCTCAGGGAGAAAATGGGATGAAAAAAGCTCATAGATTGAGATAAAGATGGAAATTTCTTGCCCTTTCCCAGGCTCAATGCTACTCCTTCATTCCTGATGCCTCTGCCAGAGAACAGGGGCTGTGGTCAGTCCGTAACAGCTCCTCTCCTCCGGGCCTTTCTCCTCACACTTTTCCCTCACTCCGCCATGGTCTCTCCATGGGCTGGCCGGGAATCCCTGCTCCAGCACCCGGAGCATCTCTTCCTGCTCCTTCTCTGACCTCGGTGCTTGCAGGGCTGTTTCTCGCTTTTATTTTAACTCTCCTTCTCTGCCTGTCTTGCATTTTTTTGCCCTTTCTGAAACACTCTTTCCCTCAGCCCGGCTGAGGGGCTTGGCTGTGCCTGACGGGGCCATTGGGAAAGGCCGGAGACGGCCGGAACCAGCCCTTGCCTGCACGGGGCAGCTCCCGCCTCTCCTCACAGAGGCACCCTGCGGCCCCGCTGCCAGCACCAGGCCAGAGACACCCAGGACAACGTGTTTTTACATTATATGGCAGAGCTAACTCTGGCAGCTGCCATTGTCACCCAGGGGCAGGCAACAGGCAGAGCTGTGCCCTCAGCCCGCGGCCCCTCAGGCTGTCGACCATCAAGCAGGAGCTGTGCAGCTCTGTGAAGAGATACGGATGGCGCCGTTAGCCTGGTGCGTGATTTGACCGTGAGAGAGTTGATTTTTGTTAGTTTATCGCTGTGCTCGGTTGCTCCTCAGACAGCTTTAAGGGATACTTGGTGGCAACCCAGAGTCAGGCCTGGAGCTGTTCCAGCCCAGTGACAACTCAGAGGTGCCCGGTGTTCACGCTGGAAATTACAGCAAGGCAAAAAGCTGTGCAAGCTCCTGGAGCCCTGGCATGCCTGGGATGGCTGTCGGTCCCTTAGGCTGGGACGTGTGGGTGGGTCTGGGCAGAGCAGCCCCGCAACACAACAGGGAGGCCTGGACAGGGAACCGTCCTGGAATACGGGAGCATGCCACTGAAACTTGATTTTAGAAAACCCATTTCTATCTTTCCATAGCATGTTTCAGCAAAATGTTGCACTATGCTAAAAGACAGGCTGAAAAAAGAAATCCAAGTACTGCACGGTGTTAACTTCCACTGATTTTATTGGCAAAAGCAGGGTATTTTGTATTCCTGCTAACACAGATGAGTATTATGTCACTGCTTTTGGTACACTGCTTGTTCTCATGAAAGACAGCAGACTGATAGATAATATCAATATTTCCAGACTCAGATATTCAGCTGGTACAAATCTGTCCCCAAATACTGCTTTTCAGTGGCAAATGTAGACGCCTGTATGTTTGCGTTTTGACCTCTGAGACTTCCTGAGTCTTTTTCCTAGCTCTTCTCTCCAAATACACAGTCAAGAAACAAACTTTTCAAAGTCAGAAGAGATGAGTTTCTTGTAAGAGTCTGACCCATGCCAGAATAGAAACCTCAATTTATGAAAAATAGTATTACAACTGTCATGCTAGCCAATGTCGTCTACTTTTACAGAACAATAGGAAATCAATTCCACTGACACCCCCCTGCCTTGCAGGGTGAAACTGTGTAAGCTTTCTCAACAGACATAGCAGATGTTTCTTAAAGACCGATTTCTGAAGCCTCGTTCTTTAGGTAGGGAAATTAGGCCTCCTTTCACAATTACTGTGTCTTCATTTCCTCAGTTACAGATCACAAATCATTCTGCATTTCCACGAGTGGTAGGCTTTACCACCGAGACACCTGCTGAAAACTGGACTAAAATCATTAATTCTTGGCATACAGGCTACCAAGCAGTCTGCAGAGGGTGACACTTGCCAACAACCTCAGCAAATCCACACTGCATGAAGTTAAAAATGTTTATCCCGTTCTCTTCCCCACCAAACCATCCTTCTCTGTCCTTAATTTTTACATCTAGAGAAAAATATAATATTTGGTATTAGGTCTCACTTTTGCAAAAGATTTTGGCAGCCCAAGTTTTTAGAGATGTAGTCTCCTAGGTCAGGGAAGGACTTATTTTCTGAATGCCTAATACATTTTTAGGGGCTGGTAATAACACAGGATAGCTCCAAGAATGTTATATAACTTATAGAGTGTCTATTAAAAAAAGGAGAGACTTTGCCGTTCAAAAAAATAGAAGCCTGTGAGATTCCCACCATCTGGATGGAGTCTTTTTTCTTCCCAGATGAATTAGTTGTCAGGGGAGGAATTATTTTAGGCATCAAGTAACCCCTGATTGTGAGTGACAGACTAACACAAGAGCAGATGCAAGGTTACTGCTGCCTATCCATTATGTAGAAAGGAGACCCGTGCATGTCCTACTTACTGTGCATACTGACTTGGGTTATTAAAAGAGTAACTAGAGGTGGGTCAGACCCAGAAGATAGCTCATACCGCTCACAACAGATGTTCTTTCACCAGAGAGAAAGCAAACACTGGATACTTTCTGGGGACACTATAGAAGGAAGGTTCTTCACCAATTACAGCGACTCACTTCTTCAGATTTTCAACAGAAGCACAAAACCAACTTTTTCACTCAAACAACAATTAATTTGATAAACTTTCTTAGAGTCTGAATTCTGGAGAAATCATGTGCTGGTATAACAGCCTTATTTGCGAATATCATGTGTATAACAGCATCTTGATGAATCCAGATAAACAGAGCAACTGGCAACATTTTGGATACATCTTAAGATAAAAATCAGTTTTCATCATCTCCTATTTAAGCTAATGAAAATGTCTTTATGTACACAAATATGGATATCTGCCCCTGTCCTCACAGGCAGTACAAGTTTATTATGGGAAATTTTAGTGGTATCGACTCAACAACATTATATTATAGGTATATGAAGGCTATAGCCTGGTATACAATAAAAGAGACATTATTATAATAGAAGTATATGAAACAGTGTCTAGCCATATTTGTGCCCCCTGATTTCTCTATGAATTCAAAACTCAAACCCTGTGCATCCAAATCTTTATCAAGGCTCCTGAATTTGGGAGCAAATCTGGATTAGTCTCACATTGGAAACATTTTTTTGATTTAGTGGACCTAACATAAGTCTTAGCTGGTCTGAGTTTGAAATTCAAAAGTGAGGTGGTGGGCTGTGAAACATTTTACAGTCTGAAAGGAAAATAACGTCTACAATCAATAAACACCACAAGCCACAGCCCAGTATTTTCAAATCTAGTATAAAGAGAGCAGATGGTCAAAAAACCCAGGTATACGAAATAAACACCTGCCAAATGTTGCTGAGATCTGATCACTTTCCTCTTTAGAAAACAAGATGAGACACAAGAGGAGTGTGGACAGTGCTTGTTGAAAATAAAGAAATAAAAAACAGTGCCATCTTGTGGTACGTAAAAAGCTTTGATAAGAGAAAATCAATTTTTCATACTTGCTCAAAAACCGAAATCTTATAATAAAGCTATTTAGAACTTGAGAAAGTGACTTTTCCCCTCCTCTGAGTTGGCTTCTTTGATGAGCTCATAAGTGCTGCTGTTAGAAGAATGGAAAGCTATAAAAACCATCTGTTTCCACCAACAAGAAACGACCAGTAGCTACATTAAGTTTAAATGAATATATTCACATCTAACTCCTCAATGTGTTGCCTTATTTAACATAAATCCCTAGTTTCCATATTTGAATTACTGAGGCAGAAAGTGATTAATACTTATGCCCAATATCTCACTGCTGAAATGCCGCTCAGGACAGCTGTGCAGGTTTACAGCAGTGTCACCTCCGTGGAAAACTATGTTGAAGAAACAAGGTGTACTTTCTGAGAACAGCCTCTCCGAAGTTATGCAGCCTGCCCAGGCAAGCATATGCTGTTGGGAATGGAGCTGAGAGTATCAGAACAAGCACTTATCAGTGCCTTGTTCTAATTACTGATACCACAGTATGACTAAAAATAAAACCAAAGCTGTATCAGGCAGAGTGGCTTTGGCAAAATATTTCTCAAACCTGACTAAGACTCCTGAAATCAGCAGGATCTTTTGTCTTTGACCTCAATGGAACAAGACTTCAACCTAGGGCATGCACACTTCTAACATTATCCAACATTTTCTCTCTTACTCCATGAGGCTTTTCTTAAATCATGTGATTGGTTTACTACTGCAGGTAGTAGTAATAAGATAATAAAAGCTTGATAATTATTTTAGGAGCCATGGACTGTCTGGTACAGTATCTCCATGTGAGCAATAAATGCTCTGAAGTTACTCCATTAATTTGTTCCTCTTGATTGCTTTTGAGATAAGCAAAGAATTCTACAGGGTTTTTATTAAAAATGCCTTTCAAATACCTGTAAAGAAAACTTTTTCATATTTCTTGAAATTTACCAACTGTACTTATTGACAATAAAAGAATGACGAGAAGAAGTATGTATTTTATGGAATTTTCCAAAGTTCTAATTAAGATTTCTCGGAAATTGCCAAAATTAGTCTTAAAGTTAACGTAATTAATTCCCAGTCCTCGTTCAAAGGTATTAGAATTAAAAGAATTGCATTCCTTTATCTGAAGTATGTCATTCATCCTAAGCAATAAACACAACTCTTTGCCATAAATGGTAGGCCTACAATATTCAGTGTGTTGCCAAGAGGAAACAGGAAAATTTTCTACACCAGAAAAAATACAAGTAACTTCTCGTCAAAGCGTGAGTAACCTTATTCCCATTCAGTTTCAAGTCTTTAATATACAAATATTGGTTTTATAATGCAATCGAATCAAATATATATCCTTTTTTTTTTTGTCATAACATATGTTTAAAAATAGCAGACTATCATTTTTATTTGACTAATTCTTTGCTACAGAAGCCTGGCAGCACATACATCCAACATCTGTCAAAGTCATCTTCATGGTTTCCTAAATTCAGGCATCTGAAAATTGAAGTTTCCGAACTTTTGATTTCTTTGTGAAAATGAAAGTCAAATATTTGTGGTCTTTCATTGTTATTCTATGTACAAAAACAAAGGTACATTTCTGTGGGTTTTTGTAGTGGTTTTTTTTTATTATTATTGTAGATGATTGGAAAAAAAAAAAAGCAGTTCAATATAACTCAGGAAATATGATGCTTAAATATTTTCCTGCAGCAGGCTTTTGCAGAGCATAACTCTTTGATTCTTAATGTAGCAAGTGAAAAGCAACAGGTTGCAATTACAGACCTCTGTACGTCACTGAACACTAACGTTCTGACATGTAGTCTATGAAAGAACTGTCAAGCCTCACAAGCACTAATACTTTGCATATTAAGAATAAGGCTTACTGCATTTGACAAAGTGTGTTGAAGTCTACTAGCATCAGAACTGGCACTTCATTTGTCTTGGTATCAGATTATCACAATAACAACTGTTCGAGTGAGGGAAAGACGAGGACAAGTCTCCCTAATGTCCTGTTCTACATACTATCTTATCTGATTCATCAAAATCTAGCTATTTGCTGGAGTAAGTGTAGGGACTATACTGCTAATCAGCTTCATACCAATCCCCATGAGTCAGCATGTGATATCAGGGTGTATAAAATACGTAGTGCAGAAGACGTGAAGAATGTCAAGCTATGATAGCGTTCACTAGCTACCGATCTCTATTCAACAGGGGTTTCGCAAGTATGTGGAACTATTTCAGAAGAGTATAGAGGAAACTGGCTGATTCAACCTGGATTTCTGGGAAAGATGTTATTGTACCACCTGATGGATGAGATAACTGATGCAATAATCTACTGTATAAAAATGTACTCGTGTACCTTTAAAAGTAGGTTCAACTTCTTAGGTGGCGCAATGCTGGCATATAGTATTTCTATCAAAAATGATTCACATCTTAAGCTGTTCCTTCTCTTAGTTCTCTGATCTATGTTGAATTTGTCTTATACCAGTCAGACGTATAAAGATATTATAATGAGCTGTTAGAGTGACTAAATTCAATTACCCCATTGTAACACAGTTGTCCTTTTTTGGTTAGAAAGGTGATGGCATTTCCCAAATGGCTAAAATGAGCCATATTTTTCTCTGAAGTACTTCCTCAATGACTGAAATAAGGAGATGCCATGCCCTTTGCTGATGGGAAGAAATTCACCCACTAAAACAGAGAGCTTAGCTGAAAGAGCATAAGGTGCTACTCATCTAAAATATCAGAAATGAATCATTATTTTATTATTTCCAAACTTTGTGCTGAAAATACTCCCCAGGCCTAAAACACAACAGAGGAATTTATTGTAGACCTTGACAGGTGTTTATTCACTGACACTAAGAAATACTTGATCATAACATCACTGGATGGAACTGATGTTAGATTGTGACCACAGCAGGTATGTGTATGAGTGTATTACCAATGTGCGCAGGCCAATGCACAGATTAAGAGCATTTTAGTCACATTTAGGTCATAATTGTCCAGAAGGTGGTGTTATGAGTCACAGGAGCTGGAAGTTTCTTAGGAAAATTGAAGTAACTCGAATGTTACAAGTAGTTCTAGGCTTTGAGGAGCAGACAGGACTACTTGGTTGAACTTTAAAATGTGGAACTGTTTGACTAACAATGGGAATTTATTTATATGACACAGTGTGTCCAGTTAATAATGCAGATGGAGTGAGCCAGATATCAACACAAACTTGTAGTCTGCTATTTTTTGTTTGTTTGCTTTTAAGACTGAGATTCTACCACAAACCCATATGCAAGGCATGAAATACACCTTTGTCACTTCTAAACTACTTAGTCTTATTTTGTTTCTAAAAATGCAAAACAAACGTCAGTGAAATGGTTGAAGTTAGTATTGTTCAAATCTAAGAATGTGTTGCAATAAAGTCCCTTGTAGGAAATGTCAGGATCTGCAAATATAATACAAAAACACTAGGAACAACTAGGGTTTTGCCTTCTTAATACAGTAGGATCTAGGAAGGGGTGAGAGATGTGTGCAAGGAAAAAGAACAAATGAGCTCTCATTGCAAGTGAAAACAGAGTTGTGGCTTCTCTAACCTGCTTTGGGAAGCTAATGCTACATAGGGCACTGTCCTTCTGGCTACAGTTGCCAGATCACATCACACCTTGGCCACAATCCCATTTTATAGCTGTAATAACCACTGGTCTGGTGGTCAGCAGCCTCACAGAAGATTTATATTTCACTGCTGTATTAAACATGTGCAAAGAGGCTGAGGATCAGTGACAAAGGCTGCAGACGGACCATTCTCATTGTAGCAGCAGGGACATTTTCATACAGAAATAAAGTGCTAAGAGTAATGGCTAAGTGAATGGAAGACCTGGATTAGAGTTTTTCCTGTCTGAGGGATGCTTTGACTCCTGTAGTTTGTTCTATATGCTCTTTCTTTTCCACTAACATTGTTCTATTCTTCAGAAAAGACCTCAAGAATTATTAAGCCAGAGAAAGTGCATTATTATGGTTGTTTTCTCTAGTAAGTAGACAGAAAGGAGAGCCCTGAAAGCTGTCTCTTCCTTTGCCTATTTTCCATTAACCAGACACTGTGTAAAATACACTGGCCATTGGTGGAATATACACCAGAATCCAAATTTCTCGCACTTTGGATGAGGTCCTGAATCATTGTTTGACAGCAGGAGACATCAGTTCTCACCCTTTGAATTTTCAATTCTTTCCTGAATGATGGCATAGCTTCACTCTATGGTTCAGGTAGCTAGGGTACCTTACACAAAAGTCAGAGATGTGGGGCTGATCCCTCCTAGGAGCACACAAAATGTAAAGCTAGGCTTCTTGCATCCAAGATGTTTGTCTCAATCCCCTGTGCATGATGATGCATATCTCTTTCTTCTTCTCAAACGGCTGAGAAAGGTTCTCTTTCTTTCCAAAGAACCCTTGCAGCCAGAAAACCAGAATTTCTTGACTTTCCTTCTGTTCTGGAACACAGAAAAGCCAAGTTCTCCTCAGATGAATTTGTAGCTGCTGCTGCCAAGCTGAATTCAGCAATAAAGACTCTTAAAATACACACACTGACTTCTAAAACCAAGCCGTTACGCAAAAGAAACACAGGCCTCACGCATAAGCTTCCTGCGTGGACCTTCAGTTCCACTGATTAGTTAAACTGGAAATATTATACCAACCAAATTTAAACAATGATTATTTTTTGAGCATAAGAATGTAGCCCAAAGAGCACAAACCACTTAGAGATGTGCAGCAAAAGTTTATGAGTTTTTAAGTACTGTTGCTGCATATGTGTTGTTATAGACATGCAGCAGTATATAAAATAGACACGTTTCTTGTCCCTGAATGTTGCAAGACTGGCAACAAGATAGAACCTACTCTAAGAAAAGTAAACAAAAAGATGACCTTTTATGTAGGTAAGGAGTTCAGAGTTACACGGTTGTTGCTCCTTAATTGCTACAGCTGGAACGCGGATTACCCAGTCACTGTGCTTTCTTAGCCATGCCTTTTTTTCCCTGTTAAGAAGTAAAGTCTAACTGCTAACTTTCTGCTCCTTAAAAGAGGAATTTCAACAGATAAGCCAGGAATAGAAAGAAAATCAATTTATTAAAAAGAAAATAATTGATGAAATAACCATTCATCAATTATAAACTAATTGCAGAGTTTATCTCCCCTTTGCCTTTCACCACCTGTTACAGATTTGATGGTTTATCATAATTATCTTGTTTATTACTGATATCCTGGGTGAGTAATATGGGAGAGGTCGTATTCCAGGAGTACAATACAGATAAATTGTGTGAGCAATCGTTTATTGGGATTAATGAATGCAAGAACAGCAATAGTTATATGAGAGTGTATCAGCAGTGTTGTAAATAACAGTCATGAAGAGAAGGACACCTGAGACAATGATTTGATTAAAAATTAAAAATTGATCACTTGTAAATGTACATCCACCTGTTTAGCTATACTTGACATGCCTCTTAAACACTCTCTCCCCTTGGTATATATGTCTTACATTTTGTAAAATCAGTATCAAACCCAGCGCAATAGAATTTCCATTTCTCCAAATTTGCTTGAAATGCAGCAATTGTGGCAATTGGTTTGTATCAGAAATAGTGTAGTCAGCAGGACTAGGGAAGTGATTGTCCATCTGTACTCGGCACAGGTGAGGCTGCACCTTGAATACTGTGTTCAGTTTTGGGCCCCTTACTACAAGAAACACGGTTAGGCGCTGGAGCGTGTCCAGAGAAGGGCAACGAAGTTGGTGAAGGGTCTGGAGCACAAGTCCTGTGAGAAGTGGCTGAGTGAACTAAAGTGGTTGGAGTGGAGTGAACTGGAGTGGAACTCCTTGGGAGAAAGGAGGCTGAGGGGAGACCTTTACCATGAGAGTTGTAGAACACTGGAACAGGTTGCCCAGAGAGGTGGTGGATGCTCCATCCCTGGAGACGTTCAAGGCCAGGTTGGATGAGGCCCTGAGCAACCTGATCTAGTTGGAGATGTCCCTGTTCCTTGCAGGGGGGTTGGACTAGATGATCTTTGAGGGTCCCTTCCAGCCCTAACCATTCTATGATTCTATGATTCTATCACTCTCTATAACTACCCAAAAGGAGGTTGTAGTGAGCATCAGTCTCTTCTCCCAAATAACAAGTGATAGGACAGGAGGAAACAGCCTCGAGTTGTGCCAGGGGTGGTTTAGATTGAATATTAGGAAAAATTTCATCACTGGAAGGGTTGTCAAGCATTGGAACAGGCTGCCCAGGGAAGAGGTTGAGTCATCAACTCTGGAGGTATTTCAAAGATATGTAGACATAGCACTTACAGATGTGATTTAGTAGTGGATTTGACAGTGTTAGGTTAATGGTTGGACTCAATGATCTGAAAGATCTTTTCCAACCTAAACAATTCTATGATCCTATGATTTCATGGATCAATAGCAAGCAAAAAAAATTCTGAACTCCATATAGTAACAGTTTAATCAATCCGAGTAGTGAAGCTTCCAAACAGCCTCAGTCTGGTTTGGTTTTGCAGATGTTTCTTAGATAAAAAAATGGACTTTGAGGAATACCAGCTAACAAGAACAAAGCAGAAATCCTTCTTGTTCTTCAAACATCTATGTCGCTAACAGACGAAGTTTTAAGTTCCAACTTGGAAAAAGCCTTCTAAAGGCAAAATTTACCTGACAAGCCCAGCCATGGAGGAGTGAAATGCAGTTCCAGCAGTACTCTCAGCTTCCTTTTACACATATACATCTAGCATTTCAAAAAAATGCTGAGTGTCCTCAGTAGATTATGGATTGGGTCCTTAGCACCTGTGAATATCTACATTGGTTAGATAAGACTGTGGATTTCTGCTGCGGTCAGGGATGGCAGAAAACCATCTGAGAATTTCCATTTCACCCTTGTGTACAACTTGACTAGCTTGAATCTTTAATAAGCAAATCATGAATTCTGTACCATATCACAAAATATCTCAAGCCTTAAATCAGCTGATGACAGTCACACCAAAGCAACAGTGATTTCAGTAATCCAGATTGTTACTTAAGAAAAGTAAATCCTCCCAAATGTATGCGGCCTGATATGTGATAGTTTTTTTTTTTATGATCAAGGGTTTTTCTTTTTCTTCCTCTGTAAATTCTTAAATGATTTGGTAGAATTAGTCAAAGGCAGCTGCCTGATTGCACATGTACAGTGCTTATACGATAAGACTTTAAGTTTAAACCACAAGTGACATCTAATGGGAACTGGGTCCTTTCTTCTGTGAAAGTTTCTTTGAAAATTCTAGTTTTTGTCTTTAAAATGTGATTTCCAGTACTTTGCAAAGATATATACATAACATATACAAGTTTTCTTTAAAAAAGTACCTAAACTGATATATAAAAAAGCCCATGATTTAAAATATCTGCCACGGGATGCTTCAGAAGAGTTTCTGAAAAGAGAAAAGAAGCTGATATTTGAGACTTGATACTTATTCATAGTCCAGATTGCTGTTTGCTTTGGGTGTATGGACAATGAAGTCAATACCTGTTTCCATTCTCTGACAGCCAGACTTTCAGGCTGAGAAGTTCTCAGGGACTTTTGAACAGACTCAGGGTGGAAGTACATGAAAGCGTATTTCGAGTAGATGAGGAACTGATGTCTTAGCATAACACCAAAGTGGAGCACCACTACAGCACTATTTGTGGAACGGCCCCCACAATGTTAGCATTTTCTTACTGCAATTGTTTAATTCTCTTTTGCTCTAGGCACCTTTCTTTGCAATCTAAACAAAACTGCCGGGGATTAGGTTGAATCAACTAGCTGCTAATATTTTAATCCTTTTGCAGCTCATTGACCATAGCTGAACTAAGCACTGGTCAAGTGCCATGTCACTAGTTCAATGGAATTCAGACTTTGGCACTCTGAAAAAGGCAACAGATGTGCTTTAATGATTATCTAATAACTCATTTTTTTTTTCAGTTTGCTGTGCTAATGAAATCTAATCTCATTGACCCAACAGACAAAACTGTAACAGTAAGAACATTAATGGCAAGACAAAGAACCTGAACAATGCCACATTTTGGCAAAAGTCCAGAAATCAGAGTGCTCCAAAATCTACTGGGAGCAACAGACAGGTTGACTTCCATTTCCTGAGCAGTTAAAAAAATTAGCTGTACAACCTGTGAATTAACTATGGGAACAGGAATTCAACATGCTTTCAAATAAACACCCTGAAATATTACTGTTTTTCCTGGATGGGGAAAGACCAGAGTAAAATTTCTATTAGGAATCAGTAAAAATTTCAGACTGAATCCAAATTGTCAAGTTTAACCCTTGGTTGTTTCATTAAGGTCAGTGGAGGTGTATAAAAGAACAATTCAGTTTATGATACCTGATTTTATGTATAAAATTAAAACACTGGGGGCAGCAGCATGCTTGAAGAGTCTTGACTTCTGTTTTTCGCTTCATGTTTAATCACTATCAGATCATGTACTAAGCAGTCTAGAAAAGAGATTAATAAAATGGCATTTAAATAAAATTGAGACTATTGTTTAAGGCATAAAATTAGAGATTTCCAAACCAAGTGGACTTAAAATCTGTCATCCTCTCTCAAATGCATCTGAATGCTGTGGCAGATAGTTTCATTGTTCATTGCTAATCTCACTGCTAAAACTGCTGCCCAGATGCACTCATTGGGAACAAGCACTGAACTCCTATTGATTTCTTCTATAATTTTAATGGAAGTGAAATATCTAAATGCTTTTGTGGATCTGCTGCAAACTTTTTAAACACCAGAATTTGTCTGAAAATCTTTGCAGCAGCATACACACTGCAAACAAGCACCGTTTCGGAATTGTCCTTAGCTTGTGCTGTCCCTGCTAAGCTAGTCCTTGTGCTATACAGTAAAAGTCCTGTTTATGAGAAGTTTAGAGAGCTTTAAAAGAGAGAAGGCAAGCCGCTTTCTATAAGATCGCTTTCACTCATGGTCCATATGGCAGATCTTTGTAATATATTCTTTTATTATTATTTTCATTGCTAATATATTCTTTTTTCTTTTGTCTCAAAATGTTGTCCTAAACTTCTGTGGAGCTGATCTGTTCCCTCAGTGATGCCTGGCTTAGTTTAGCAATGGTATTGCAGTTGTATAATTATGTTGTTAACAAGAGGATGAAATGTTTTCTTCAGTCTTACATGGCCAAAGTGGCTTAATCATGACGTACTGTATGGCATTAAGCAATAACAACAACCTGTGAATCAAATCTAAGCACATATATCTGGCCTTAAGTATTGGAGGCCCTATCTGAATTAAAAAAGTCTTTGAGTCTACTGATCTTCAGGGCTCGTGCTCTGTACATATACTTCCATGGAAGGCCATTTTCCTAGTGATGTGTCCTTCCTGGCTGTATTTCTTTTGCATTATCCAGGTTGAATTTGATCTAGCTGTCTCTGTCTGTAGGCATTGGGATATCCTATTTATATCGCTGGTGACATTAATGGCAAATGGGACACAGTAGCGAGCATCACAAGTGAGTTGTCAGATGTTGAGGCCATGGCTTCTCTCTATCTCTCCAGATGACAGCAAGTAAATATTTTGAGGTAGAGGACTTAGATAGAAGTCTTTGATCTTCATGTGTGCCCTGCAGAAGCTTCTAAGCTTCTGCACTCTAGCAGAGATGAGCAGACATCAGACCTGCTAACATACCGCTGTCAGAGGAAGCCATGTCGCCTATAATTGGCAGCACTCTCCTTCTTTGGATGATGAAATTTGGCTAAGAAGCTGAAAATTATTGTTCTGTCTTCTTCAGGCTTCAAGCCTGTGAAACGGATAGGGGAATCAGACTTACTGGCATGTCCGAGCATTATTATTGACTGTGTGGTTGTCAAAGGGGACTGACCGAAAGATCAGAGGTGACCTGATTGACCGAATGCAGGTTGTTGTTTTAGTCTTAGCTTCTGTGAATCCTATGTGCTTTTGGAGTCACCAGAGATAAGAGAAGGAAAACGTACAGGAGGGAAATGACCTACCTTGTTGGACATAACAATCACTCTGGCAGGAAGTTTTGCTGATGTGAAGTTAGAAACCTTTAACCCCATTCAGCAAGGTTTTGACCTGTGGAATTTAATGGAAATTCTGTGTCACTAACCAGAGAGGTAGGAAACCTCGGTGCCAACTGCTACAAACAAAGTTGTGTGTTCCTCTTTCTGTATTTCCAAGTGACAAGTCCAGCTTCCCAGATACTCTGTAATCAATTAGTGAGAGATTGTTCAGAGAAAGGCTCTGATCCAGAGGTTTGTGAGTACCGCCACACTATTTATTAGAAATCCTCTGTAGTTCTGCTTGGTGGTCAAGGATGAATTGAACTCTGGGATTCAGCTCCAGGTTAGGACTGGGGATGCCTAGTTCAGATCTTGATATTATTAGTGGCCTGCACTGTATGGAAACTTTGGCAATTAATTTCACCTCTGAAAGCATCCCTTCCTCAAGCTGTGAAATTGAAGTGCTTCCTTGCTTTGTAGAGCTCCTTATTGAACTTTACTTAGGTAAACATCTAAGTTGTCCAGAATTTATATCAAAATAGACATGAACAGGCATATCAGTCTTTTTTAACTAGCTCCATACATACTCTCTGTGTGGTTTAAGCTTCTATCATCAGCTAGCAGGGGGCAGGCAGCTCCAGACATTGGAACAGACACAAGGCTTTTTAAATTCCATTGCATTTGCAGAGAAAATTCATTTACTATGCCTAAACTATCATGCTCATCCAGTGATAAAACATCTTTTGCTCTGAATTTGATCCTTGAAGGTATCGCTGGCCCTTGGAGTGTTGGATTTGTTTTAAGAAATTCTCTTTATATTTTTCTGTCATTTTTTTTTCTGTCAACCTCCAGTTTCCCATCTCTCCATCTCTGTGGCTTTGAAGCTTATCCCTGATAAAAGATAGCACTTACGTCAAAATACACTAATGTCATTTTGACACACAAGTTCACAGCCTGGAATCCATTTCACTTGGCAGAATTATCTCCTTTGGCAGCCTCACCACAGCTGAGTTGAGCTGCTGGGCACTCATGTGTATTTGTCCCACTCTTTTTGTCAGAGGTAAACCCTTGGGGCTTTCATCAGCTCACACGAAATAAACACCAGTGCAAATAACTCTGCAAAAACATGCTAGTCTGAGACTGTTTTCTGGGAAACAGTTTCTTGTTAGTTTTGGGAGTTTAATTCAGGGCACCAGGGTAATCCAGGGAAATGAGTAACAATGTCAGACACAGCATTTGCTCCTTTCCTTTCTTTTCTTCTGCTAAAGCAATATGTTTTAGGTAAATGAAGGTGATAAACAGTTTGGAATTACTACAGATCATCTCCTTGGAGTTTCTGAATAACTCTGTTGTGCTCCTGACTGCAGCTCATCTCTTCACTAACTGCTCTGGATAGGAGACGTATATTAACGCCTGCTTTTTTCATTCCAGATAAGAATGATCTTGTCACTTCCATACTGGACTTTAGGTCTAGATCCTCCCTTCCAAATCTGGCAGGAGGAACCAAAAATTCTCTTACTGTCAGCTACATAAACTATAGGTCACAGGCTCTGCAGCTCTTTTTAAGTTTTCAAATTTTTTCAAAACAAATCAAACAACATTTTTGCCAAAAGCCCTTGCGTGTTTCTTGTTATTACACACTTTTTAGGGAGTATAGCTGTGAAGAAATAGCTCAGCATTTGTATGCACCCACAAAGTGATAGAATCTCCACTCCAGCTGTTTTTCAAAGGAAGAATGTGCTTATGCTGTATACTCAGGCCATTTTGATCTTTGTCTTTTGTACCTATATTTCACATAGATTTCCTGAGTGCTAAGTGGAAAGTGACACATTGCATGTGTTTTTGAAAATTTTCCCGTATTTGCCTATGGTTTTGTTTTAATCCCTAACAAAATGGGAAATTCCTTCTTCTGCACTATCTATGTTGTCTGTTTAGGCAGGCGCTCTTTGGGACATAATGCCTCTTGGTGAAACAGGATGCTCCTTACCTGGCACTGCCCTGCTCTTCCAAGGGCAGGCAGGCTAGTAATTTTAACCTCATCTTTCTCCCATAGTGCTAAAACTTGGATTTCTCGTTAGCTAATGCCTGACTTGAGATACTGAGTTCTGTGGAAAAACAAAGCACTCACAGACATAACTAAAGATAACCAGCATTTCACTTTAAAGTGTATGTGCTGTGTGATACTTACAGTCTAAAAAATCAGATCTTAAGGGTGTCAAACTGAATACCCACAGTCAGCTAATATTACTGATACTGACCTCTCTGCCTCAGCTGTAAGCTGTAAAATGACAGTGTAACACTGCTTTGTCACCTCATAAAGGTGTTGTGAATATACGCATATTCATGTTTGTGTTGTACTTAGTTATTGTCGCGATAAGCACCATAAAAAATGTGAAGAATTTGCATCAGACTTTGAATAGTGATGCAGTTAAGTAAGGCCTCAGTGAACACTCCTGGGAAAACATTGTTAGCTTTAAAGTGGATATTTTTTTTGCATATTGAATGAATTAAATGTTGGGGAAATTGAGTTGCATAACAAAATAAAAAAGGAGGAATACTTTTTTTAAATCTTTCAGGTCTCAAATAAGAGACAGAAACTTGTGGTGTTCTCAGGTACTCCAAAAGAAAATATTTATTGCAAATGCTAGAGGCAGTGCGTTTTAACCTACTTAATAGTACAGTAACGAATTGTTCATAAAAAGTTATTGCTTTCCACTAGGATTAGAACTAGGATTAAAGTTTAATTTCTTTTTTCAATTTCAATATGAATAGCAGACTCTATATGAAGCACCTTGTTGAGTCTGCTTCAAGATATGAGGGATACATAAAAGGACAAAGGAACTAGAAGCAAATCCTGATTCTGTTAAAGTAGAGAAGTTGCTATTAACTTCCCTAGAGTTAGAATTCGTTTCCTAGTGTGTATTACGAACATAGAATTATGTGCCAAGGTTGGTGTTTTAATATTCACCCTAAGCAAGGGCAACCAAGACATCAGAACTTCTTTACAAGAAGGCAACATGGCTGAGAAAACTGTGAAAATGAAATCAAGGCTTAAAACTTTCACTGAATAGTTTCCCATTGAAAGATTAAAGTACTTTCATAATCAGGAAAAAAATAGTAATAGCTAGTAATGTGACAAAATGTCACATTACTCAGAACATATTAAGAGAATAACTCTCTCGCTGTCACACAGAATTGTGATGAAGTATTTCATAAAAAGCCTCTTTTCTGTCTGGATTTAGATCAATACTTTGTTCAGTGATTCTTGATATTTCATGTATCATAATATCTCTAGAAAGAAGAAGGAAGATCCTTGTCTCTCTGAGAGCTGAAAACGAGTGACCGAAACAAGAAAACAGTTGCAATATCTCAATATAGCACTGTTACGGCAATTTACTTTAAAACGTGACTCAGAGAACTACAAAGGCCTCATCGTGTCCTCAAACTCTGCCCTACGCCTGGCTCTCTGCCTCGCCTTCATCTGTATCAAATAATGTGTGATGTTTCACTAGAAAATATTAAGAGCAATGAATCGACGCATCTACAGAACAGAAACAAAATCTTTCCCACGTGTTCTGAGAAGCTTCTGCACACTGGAAATCAGTTATGAAGCCTTTTTCTAGTTTTAACTGCTCACACAAATTTGGAAAACAGGACCGAGTGCTAGATGTGTATTTATACCTACCACCAGCAAATTAAACACATCAGAGGTTATAACTGTTATTGGCACAATGGCAAATCACAAAGGCTTTCTGCAAGGTTTTCCTCCTCTTGAACACTTAGTAATGCAATCCAATCAATTATGTGTGCCAATATCCTTCAGAAATCTACTGTGAAGACGAATGTTCAGAATGTTGAAGCATTGTGGCTGCTTCAATGCTTCCCCAGATTGGTGAGGTTTGACTCATGAAGTTCAGGATCATCCAGTAATTCAGAAAATAGCATGAGTGCAGGGAAGGACCGTAAAACTGGAAGTGTTGTCAGTTTAACTTAGTCTTGAGCCTAGATAAAATTACAGCCAATGGCTCTAGATGAGCACGTGAAGATCATATTAGAGTTTTGGCTAAGACAACGGTAATGTTTTTGATACTTAAAAGACACCAACTTTAAACTTCTAACTAGAAAACACCCTTTCTTGGGTGAGTACTCATCTCACAGATTTGAATACTCAATATGGGAATGTTTTAAAACAAGGGAGAGAGAATGAGGGTTTTTGCATCTTTTTCAGGTTATCTTTCGTAAAACTGGTTACAAAGAAGAGAAACAGGGAAAGCAGTTTTAATCAGAGTTCTGGGGTTGGAGGCACATTTCTTACAAGTATTTAGACTGTTTATTTTTCCCAAAGGGTCGAAGAGAAAAAATCTTTTCAATTGTTCCCAAGAGAGACAAAATCCACTGCTTGCTTTGTAAAAATGAACTCATGATGCACATTGATATTGAATCTTTGTTATATGTGAAGTAGGCTGTGAAAACAAAATCCTCCTGCTGGTATTTCCCTCCACTCCTTTCTTAAAATAAAGAGCATGAACTTGAGTAGAGAGAAACAGAGCAGGGAGGAGACCTACCTGCTTTCTCCTTCCGTACAAAACTCGATTTAGTTCAGACTCAGCAGACTGAAAGACAGGAAACAACAGAAAGGACGGTGTTCCTGTCAATATGAAGGCCAACATAAGAGTGAGACGATATAGTCATATGCTTCAGCAGTAGCACAAAGCCCCACGACTGAGCAGCATCTTGCAGGGGAACTTGCATAAAACACACAAAGCTCGTTAAACCGGAGTGCAGGGAGGTCTGTTTCTTATGTCACACTGGTTGTTACAACAGCTGGCTAAATTCAACTGCAATTGTAGTGAACAGCAGCAGTTGGGGGCCTTGCTTGTTGTCTGGCCACAAGGGACCACTACTATAACCTGTCATCACTCATCTAATGAGGTTGAAACAAGAGCGAAGACTCCTTGGCCGTACTTTGCTATCTTTAGAAGAGGTGGCCTGAACCCACAACTGCTGTGTGTGGCAGGCCCAGTTGGAGCTGAGCTCTGGGTACTGATGACAGAGTGTCGGGATCAATTCGCACGCTTAACCCTGGGCTCAAGTGGGCAGGCTCTGTCAATTCCTGGTGTACAAGCGCACATACGCTTCTCCTAGCTTAAGCTTTAAAGGTCCTTTTAAGTCTCTGAAGCCCTGATATTCAAACCAGAGTAAAACATCCAGCACCTTGATTTTGAAAGGCTGTCCTTTGTGTGGCCAGTTTTCTTCTTTTATTTATTAATTGCTCACTTTTATGGTGGGATAAAAACCGAGACTAAACAAGGCATGTTTATAAATGCCATGGGTTGACCTCAGTTATGCATGGATCAACTGAGAATAAACATGTTACAGGATCAATAACTGCATAATGATTTGAGAATATAAAGTCCTGAGCAATAAAAAACACTGAACAACATCTATATCTTTATCTCCAGTCATGGTTTCCTAATATGTCAGATAGGTTTTTGTTGCTAGATTTTTTCGTCACACAGTAATTGCGGTTTGGCAATTTTGATCAATGCCTGACTTTCTGGTTTTTTCTCTGCCCCGGTGCCTAAGTGATAAGTCGGGTTTCAGGGTTTCCTGAGGATTTCAGAAACAGACTCCAAAATACGACCAGGGTGTTAGCTTGCCAAAGAAACAGGGAACCAAAGGATTTCATGGAGTTTTTGAGGAGGAAAGGGACAATAATTCTAAATCAAAGGAATTATGACAGCCTTAAAAGTTTCTGTATTCAGAGGTTTTCTGAATTGATCAGCAATTAATCTGGTGAACAATTTGGGCTTGGTACATTTCTGGTTTTTGGATCTGACAAAACAAGGAAAAAACCCTTGAAAACCTTTTTACCTCCCTATGATTTCAACAGCCAGAGTTCTGCCTGCTCTTTAGTTGGCTCATGTGCAGAGCCAGTTTCCATGCCGACTAATGAACCCACTTCATTAATTGTGGACAGCTGGCTGCAAACTCCAATTAGGGCCCTTGCCCTAGAACTCCTTGCAACGGTGCATGCATGTATATGACTTTAAACACATGAATGTGGTATTCATATTCCTACAATTAGCTGTGGGTGTACATGCTTGGAGGATTAGTCTACCTTCTGGATGTAGCAACACCTTCAGGGGTTGTGCAGGCTCCTGTGAGGACCATCTCTGCCATGAAGGCCATCCTGGCCAGGGCACACTGCGATCTGACCTCAGACTTGTGGAGATGGGCAGGGTAGAGGCAGGGAAAGTACTTTCCTTGGCAGAAGACAATGTTGTTGGCTTCACAAGTTCTGTGTTCACTTACCCGTTTCAAACAAGCCAAGGAATATGACAGTAAAAACAGCAGGAGGAAATATCTGTGTATTATTCATATCTAAGCATATTTACCTTCAGGGTCTCACTGAACCTCAGCATGAGTTATTATCCACTGAATCAAGCCTTAGGCTAGTTTAATTATGGGAATATCTTATTAAAAGGGAAGGAAATGTAAAAGAAAATTAAGATAATATTCCTAGAGTACCATCTGTGTGAGTATCTGGAGCTCATTACAGGTTTCAGATGTTACAATTAGCTATCCCAAATACATCACCCCTAAGAATCTAGGAATAATCTTTAGCTCAGAGTATGTTCATTCAGATATATTCCTCAGAACTAGGATCCAAGATCTGCAAGTGTTCATCTGGTATCTTTAAGGTAAAACTGAGTTGCATTCAAAATTGATTTGTGCATAAACGTCAGGACTCACACTCTTGTGCAATGCAGCATTCGCTATAGGCTTCTGTCTTCTAATCCAAAGGTGTAGGGGGCTTGGGGCGGGGGAAATCTCCTCC
The DNA here is from genome assembly GCF_009769465.1 of Tauraco erythrolophus. Taxonomy (NCBI): domain Eukaryota; kingdom Metazoa; phylum Chordata; class Aves; order Musophagiformes; family Musophagidae; genus Tauraco; species Tauraco erythrolophus. The sequence continues at coordinate 16,570,022 of NC_141470.1, forward strand.
TGTAAATAGCCGATAGCAGTAAACAAAGATAGTTCAAGCACCAAACTCAGACCATGGTTCATGGTGCCAGAAACCCCCAAGATTTAAGTATATTCCTGACAAGGAGATAGATTTGGCCCAGTGTTATGAAATTACCTCCAAAATTTGGATTTAGATTCTTGCTTCTCAGAAGTTCATAGGTGTTTGAGTCCCTAATTTCATTTCAGACCTGCCTCATCCTCTTTTTGGAAGTAACATGACCGTGATGGCACGGTAGCAGAGAATGGGAACACTGCTGATATACCTAATGTTTCCTCTGCTTTCTTTATGAAGCAGCGATAAGATCTCCAAAAGTTTAACCCATGGATTAAACTGCTGAATTCTTAAGCAAATAACTTTTTAAATTTTTTCACTGACTACAATAAAGATAATGGATACCCAGCTCTTTTGAAAAAACGTAAATGCTTAACATTATTTTGGTTTTAATACATTGACATTTTCATAAAAACTGGAGAAAACTTGGGCAGAAGAAGACAGCTAAGAATGCGATCTTGCAGTCCTTGTATAGCTGAGTATTATTTACTTATGACACTGGAGTCATCTTGCAGTGTACGTATGTTAAACTCCATGACTACATAGCACTGAATGGCCATCCTTGGAGCAGCCCTCAGCCAGTGGGCCTCAGTTCCTCCACACGTGTCTCGTGTCTCGCAGGCGACCCTGGGAGGGCAGTTACCCCCTGCCATACTGCCTCTGCTCTCTGCTCCAGCTGCTCGCTTTCCCAACATGAAAAGTAGGGCTCTTCCAGCCCCAGGGCGACCTCAACTCTGCCAGCATGCTCAGTAATCATCTTTGTCCATGCCACTTAGAAGACAATCTTGACTGATGCGTAATTTTTTTTTATTTCCAACTGTTCCCTTTACTCCATATCAACATTTGTTATTTTTTTTCCTTATCATTTATCATTTATTTACTAAATAGGTACACACTTACAGAACATTTGCAAAATGAAATCCCACTTTTTCTGAGCACTTCATACCTTTTCTTTCACTGTGTTCTCACTACTTAGCTCTGAATCACCAACAAACTCTCTGATTTCCCAGTGTCATTTTGTAGCTTATGTACATCTTAATGGGAAGCCAATGCCCTGTGATTTCCTCTCTCTCGTCAAATGCCAGGCAATCGAGGACACTATCATCAAGTAAAGGGAATTTGAGGTATTGCTTTTGGGCTTAACCCAAAAAACTGTATTACAAGTCTCTGCATGTTTGCTTATTGAAGCTTTTTGTAGCCCAAAGTCCCATTGCCTTGGGAAGCTGCTGCTTCCTACACGGTTAGGTGGAGGAAACTTCATCTGGCTGGCATCTGAAAACAAGGTCACATACAAGGGTGAAGGCATTCTCCTGACCCTATAGGTACCTTGTACTTCATCTCCTATGGGTGCTGGAAGGCTCCTGTCAGCCTCCTCTGCTGAAGATGCAGAAGAGCTTTGATAGCATTTAAACCATGTAGAAGAAAACAGTAAGAAGGATTGGTTAAGTCAGGCGCATGTTCACATGTGCAAGGAGGATCAGGAGAAGGAAGCTTTTCTTTCCTCACCAAACTCATCCTACCAGGTGAGGCACAGGGGAAGGGAGGAAGTTGCAGCTCAGCGTGGAGCACAGTAGTACTCCTGCAACATGGTTCCTTTGCAAACACAGGCACACACAACTGCAACCACAGCACGCAGACTTCTCTGCATACGAGCACAGAAAAGAGGGCATAGAGTCCCTACTAAATTCTCCAGAATTTATCTAATGAATTCTCCATCCTTTGCCTCCACTTGGACCAATGAAATACACTGAATCATCCCAGCTTATGACTTTGCCATCAGGGCTTTTAGTGATGAAGAAGCAGAGATGTCAATTTAGAGCATCGCAGGCAGCAGAATGAGTTGACCTGAGGCTGGCCATGTGCAGACTGAGTTCAGCTAGAAATGACTGCAGACCACTGAGCTGGAGATATAGTCAGAAAAAGTGTGTGTAGCAAAGAAATCACCACAATAGAAAAAAGTTCACAAAGCCCAACTTTAAATTCACATAAGAAACCTACATTTTACTGAAGTATGTCGAGGCTGCCATCTGGTGACAGAAGGAGGAGTCTGGGTACCAAGAATAATTCTGTTGCTGATGACTGAATTCATAGTGACAAGGTTTTCCGCAGACAGTTATTTTTGTGTAGACAATAGTGATTGTACCATATCCATCTTCTGTGCACAGAAAACAAAGCAAATTATGGAGAAACATTTTGACAGAGTCTTACTCAAGATTAAACAGAAATAGGTGTTGCAGAGGCTAGAAAGATTGTCATCTCAATAACTGATTTTTAACAAGTTTTCGAAACATTAGAAAGTGAGTCTATTCCTTTATCATCTCTTTTTCCTGTATTTTTTATTAAAATCTCTTAGCGAAAGACAATTTTCATCACATAAAAATGCCATCATTTCAAAACGGACTTAATCTTTAGCTAGGACTGAAATCAGAGAGTTTTCTCATCTGAAATGTAGAAATAATTGATTTGAACATTTCCATGTGTTGTTTCAAACCAACAATTCAAATTAAATTTTCATTTCCTAAATTGACAAAAAGAAAAGACACAAAAATGCTCTTTCACTTTGAAATATTAATTTGAAATCAAAATATTTGTTTCTTGTTAGAAAATTAGCATTTGCCAGCTAATTATATTTTACTTGAAAAAAACCACGCCATCATCTTTTGAAAAACATATTCTGAACAAGAAACTTATATTTATTGCAATTAGCGGAGCTTCTTAAAGTCAGAGGAAACTTATTTCCCTGTTGGATGTTCACAATTTTTGCAACATCGGTGACACTCAGGACTTTTTTTCATCCACCAATGATTAATAAGAAATTGAGGCTGGACAGGTGCAAAAAATACACCGGGATTTTCAGGGGACTAAAGCAGGAAGGAATCTGAGAATTTAGTATGAACTGCAATACACATGATTCGATGTTTGTTTTGTCTTTGGCCTAGATTTTAAATCCCGCGTGCATCTGTGTACAAACACACTAATATATGCACCAAATTAGTGTTAGACATTAGCAAGCTAGTTTTCTATGAGTACACAAAGGACATTTTGCAGGTAAAAGTGACATGATTTTGCATTCGTGTTAGAAATAATGAAACATTTCTGCAGTTGATTCTGTTATCTACTACAACATGCACATGTGCCACTTACATTCTCATTGTAGGGGGGTGTAAAATGGCACCTCTGTGCAGAGAACACAAAATCAATGGGATACAATCACAGATCGCCAATATGTGCCTTACTAGTAATCATGACTCTTACAGTGCTACACAGTAGGGCCCCAGGAAACAGCTGGCCAAGGTTTGACCAACTACAAAATATTTGTGTTTCAGCTTAGAACCAGTTCAGAATAATGTGCCCTGCAAAAACATGTTCTGATATTTGCAGCTGAATGTGCATGAAAACAATCCTGTTTCTCCTTCTCGGAAAGATTTTCCAGTTTCATGGTAAGGTTTGGGTTTGCCCTAGAATGAAAGCAGATCCCAAATAATTATTTTTAAGGGAGAGACAAAGAAAGAAACCCAGAACAACTTAAGCCCAGCATCCAGTGCACTTGCTTCTCCAAATTAGGCCAAGTGGGAAACTGAAATAGTATGCTACGAATACAAACCTACCATGAGTATTCTGATCAGATAGGCTCCTGTCTTTTTAATCAGAAAGTTCATCCTGGTCCTGAGAAATTTCTTCTAGAGAAATTTTCTGCTGAAATTACAGTTTCAGCTTCACTCAAAAGTATTTTCCAAAAAGTTAACTTGGAAGTTTATTTTGTTTTGCTGCATTAATTTCTTCAGAATTGTTCATTTCTCTGTATAGCATCATTCATAACCTGGCTGTCCCTTTAGGTAAAACTGTTTTTTAAATGTGATTGTGACTATGTTCATGATACTGTAGAGACTAGAATGAGAAACCTGTCATAGGAAGGGCAATAAAAGCGCAGACTAAAAAGGTGGCCCATTCATCATAGCGTTCAACCTGTGCCTGTCTATGGCAAGCAGGAGGAAGACAGTCCAAGAAGGGGGACAATGATGAAATAATGCTCTTCAGTGCAGGAGGCAGTGGGGTCAAAGAATGAAGGGTCCAACCAGAATCCATTTTTTTGTAAGCCTCCTTGTTTTCAAGGGAGAGATTAGAAGGAGGAGTATAAAGTAGCTTTGCAATTGTTTAAAGGACAGCATGGGAGGAAGCAAGACAGACTAAATTTTGAAAATGTAGTAAGTTTCTGGGAGGCTGATATCGTGGGTTGATTAAAAGCCAGAGGTGATTAGAGCTGATGCTTTGGAACAGTTTCAGTCAAATTCATTTCCATAAAGTATGTTTTCTTAACTGGAGTCAAACATTTCATATCAGAATAAAAGCAAAACCTAGTGAAATTTCCCAGGGAAAATTTGGTTGGAAAGTTTGGTCAGAAAGTGTGAAAAAGATGAAGAGAGAGAATGTGTAGACATGTTCTACTTCGTTCTGGTTCAGAAGAAAATGATTTTTTTAGTCTCAAAATGTCCATGATGTTGCCTTTCCCTACTCGTATTTCAAAAGTGAACAGAGATCAGCAAGGTGGGATTCTGAAAGGGATTCAAAGTGAAAACAACAAGTATTTTTTTGTTTGATATAGCAGAGACATGCACTTGTTCAAAGAGCTTTGTCACAATGCTCAGGATGGTGATGGGAAGGGAAGGATGTCAGAGCCAAAGAGAATACCGTTTAGGCAATTACAGAGTAAAAGTTAGGCACATTAAAACATAACCAGCAAAAGACTCTGTAGATTTAAAATATGCATCACCAACTAGTACAGCAACATGTATGGTAAAATATACACAAAATCCTCTCTGTAGTAAACCCTGTTATATATTACTGTGTTAAGTACAGCTATTAAAATCCTTGTTTTTCAAGGGAAAGAATGACAACAGTGACAAAAAGACAACTGATAAACAAGAATAGATTGTTTTGATTATTCTTGCGTTTTTCTCTCATCACATTGTATCATCATTTGATGAGCTGGCAGGGGCCATTGGAATATTCTTAAAGCCTATATTCAGGCTAGATGCCCACTTGTGCAGATGGCAGTTGCGAAGACACCGTACTACGATTCTGTACTATTCTATTGTGTTTTGAGAGGCAGGACAGGAGTGAGTTTTCCCCAGCTATATATCATCTTCCAATCCAGAAATAATAAGAAGTCAACCCCAGTCTTCTGGAGGCAAAGGGTCTGCTTCCTTATCAGATGACTTTAGGCGCAGATTCTCCAAATATTTCTGCCTCTATCTCATCCAAATTGCTCTGAAGAAAAATGTCTACTCATGACAAGTTGGCAAGGCAAAATAAAAAGCATAAAGTTATTTGGATACTAGAGCACTGTTGCTCCCCATATTTAACTTATGAGCTCTCTTCTGAAATTATCAGTGCCTTAGGCTGCTCCAGGAAATATAAAGGAGAATTTTGCTCTTAGTAAAGACAAATTATGTGATTGGAAATACCAACATTTCCCAGTGAGCACGCTGAGAAAAATGACTGGAATATTGTTTCAATATTATGAAACTACCAAAATATGCTCCTTTTGTTCAGCTTATTTCACTTTCTGACTATTTAAGGATCTCAGTATTAAACTGAAGAGTCCCAGTTGGTTAGTCTCATTTTCTTGAATGAGTTTACACCCATATAGATAGATAGATGCTTATGTATCTTCCAGGATGGTTAAGGCAGTAAGAGGCTGCAACAGGTAAATCCTTTATACAGCAGATATTTCCATGACATTAATGAAGGTGGGTAAGACAATGCTCAACAGTGGAGCAAGAAAAAAAGTGAAGGGCTGGAGTGTAAAATTTATATATAAAGCGATACCATATTGAGGGTTTTTTTCATCAAAAGTTAACAGTTTTATTTATAAGACTTAAAGCTATGATACAATGAATTACTCTTCCGCATTTGCATCTAACACCAATCTTTTGAAGTGCTTATACCTGCAGTCTACTCTCTAGATATCATCTGAAATTTTACAATTTCTGTTTGTTTAGCTGTTCTGTGCCATTTTTTTCAGAAGAGGATTTTACCTTCATGTATCTGAAACAGAAACCTGAAGTGTGAATCAAGGACCTGGGGCAGAAAAACTATGTAGCTTGACAGACATTTTATTTTAAGTCTTTGTATTTCCCACTTGACTTGCTGGAAAGCTTTCCCTCTTTCATGGCCTCTAATAACAACAGCTTACTTTGTTAGCTAAATGTAGATATCTGGAATTTGATTTCTGCAGAAATCCATTTAACTTACTCCACCCATTCATTGTGCTCTTTCAAGAGCTAAAGCCAGGAGATAAGGCAACTCAGTTAAAAGTTAGATTTTGTTTTCAGTTAGTTATCAATCTCCTGACAAAAAAAAAAAAATTATCTTATTGCAGGGTGGAGTCCCTTCTTGCAGAAGTCTCAGAGCACTTCAGGGCTGCTTTCTATAGGTAGAGTCAATATTTAGGATGGAGTTCTTCCTAGAAACAAAATTACCAATATTAAATTTTGGTGAATTTGTTTTTACCAAATTATTTTAATCCTGCCTGAAACACCATTAGTGTAGGGATGATATTGTCTATGTGTGCTACATAAATAATTAAAAAAAAAAAAAGACAAAAGAGAAAATGTCAATGAGAAGCCTGGAGAATGTATTTGTCAAATAACGATGACAAAGTTACATAAAAAACCTAATCACAGTTTAAGTTTTACTTTAAATATTTTATGGCCTAAGATGGTCCTGGAGGAGGGGTTATCTATGGAAATCTCTGAAGAGTGAAGAACAGTTGTGTAAAACTTGAAATGAAAAAAGCGAATGGGACAATTTCATTTATGACAGTCAAGACAGTAAAACACAGCTCCACAGCTAGTCTGAGAAGAGTTGTTATGCTCAGTAAGAAGCTCTGGTGTCATTTCAAAAACAGAGATTTTGAGCTAGACTAAATGAGGAGGAAGATCAAGGATATCAAGGGAGTTACATGAGCAAGTCCAAGCTTGTGACTTTGCCAAGGATTTTGGAAGAGACAAAGGGTGACAGGATAGCATCTGCCAAAAGCAGAGCTGGCCAAAATAGGTTTAATCATTACTGAGTTTTTGTTGAAATGAATGTCTAAACTAAAAGATAAACAGAAATATAGCAAAAAAAAAAAAATCTTATTATGTGTTCACAGTACTTCCAGTTAGTACTTTTGTACTTTTATTAATCATCCCATTGTCAGTGTTATAAAACTACTAATAAGGTTTGCCTTTATGGGTAACCTGTTCTTCATCTCTGAAAAAGGTTGACAATTATTTTGACTATTGTTTTGACTGTTAATATTTTATTACTTAAAAAAGAAAAAAAGAGTAAATTCCACTTCAAATCTGAAAATTTCAGAAAAATAACATTTGAAATGACCGTGAGATTTCAAAATATACGTGGGTGATTCACCCCAGTTCAGCAAAGTGCCAAAATAACAAACCTACCCTGGGAAGTTCAGCTACCAAGGACCTAGTTTGCCTTCTGGACGCAACCTTTGGAGGTGGTTAGACTGGGAATTCAAGATGAATACTTTCCAGAGGTAACTCTCTTATTTAAAGGCTTTTGGTTTCTAAGCTGCATCAGTACAGGGCTTTTAGACACCACGAAAAGGTCTCAGTCAAAAAAAAAGTGCTCAGAGCGTTGTCCTCAGTGACAGAAATGGCATTGTTGTTGTTCCTAAGACTGAGAAGATAGGAAAGATATTGTGGATGACCCCATGCTTTGGAATGGGATTCCCCAGAGAATAAAGCTGGTTGAAAAACAGTGGATATATTATTTATGTAGTCACCAGCATTTTTCAGGCATGATGACTTGGACGTTTTTCTAATAACTACACATATTTAGATACATAAATATAGAGCGGGGAAAGATCGGTCAAGAGCTGAACTTTGTGAGATTCCCCTTGACTTTTGCATGAGAAAGGAGGAAATGATTAACAAGGAGGGAGACTAGCCAGGAGAGGGCAGAATCATAAAAGCTAAGGAAGGCGCAGATTGGGGGGTGAAGATGATGGTCAACAGTGCAAACCACGGGAAAACAGGGAAGAGATTTGAATTTCCAGCTTCGTGCAGGATGAAGTTTGCTAAAGTGCTCTAGCAGAACGGGAACGAGGCAGCATGTAGGACAGACAAGCAGGGAGGAAGTTCCAATCGCAACTAGAGCTCGCACATCCACTCAGCTGACACATGATGAAGATTAATGGAAATTTGTCGACCTACTTTCTTAATCTTGGTAAATGTAACACTTCTGCACAGTGGCTTTTTTTTTTTTTTTTTTTTTGAAACAGGATGCAATGTAAGGCAAGAATGTTCCTTCAAAAGCAAATAAACATGAAACAGATAGGATGTTATGTTCTACTAACACTAATCACAGCTTTTTTCTGATTGTTGAATTTTCTGAACACCAGATTCCTGGCAGGGTTGTTCTCGCTCTCTCCCTCTTTTCCTTTTTTGGCTCAATGAGATTGAAAATCTAGGATATTTATTGTACCTCATTCAGGGAGAAATACACTTCTTCCAGCCTGGTAAATCTTCAGTACCTTGAACGTAATTTGAATTTGCATGATGTCTATTACACAAGCCTTGCTGTTTTTTAATTGAATGATTTTATTTTATCATAAATATATGCAATTGAAACGGTGCCCATTTAGTCAGTATGATGTTAGCCTGATGTACTGTTAGCTTTAATTTATCAAAAGTCACACCTGACATAAAAACTTCAGGTACAAATAGCCCTTGCCTTTCTTCAAAATGATGATTGAATTTGTTTCCAGTCCCTGAGATTTTATATTTGAAAGCAGGCAGAGCATATACAAAAAGATACACAGAATTTATGCATTTGAGACAAGAAATACTATTGGAAAACATATTCCCTTTGTCTGCTTGGTCAAGGCATGAGACTGTCTCTGTTTATGCAGGCAACACTTCCTCAGCTTCTGCTGTTGTGCCCTGCTTCCCCACATCATGGCAGTTGAAGGGAGATCTCCTCTCTCTGTTTAATCATTTAGACAAGCATTTGCAGGTATAAGTACATTTCGGTCCTCCCTTGATACCACTAAAGAGTGTTTTCAATGACTGAATTGAGGATGAACTAGGCAGGTCAAGGCCTTGTAGAAATCCATCTTTGTAATGTAAGTGTCATAAAAAACAGACCACTAGAATCTTTTCTGGTTTTACTGTACGGAAATCGCTATTTATGCATAGCTTAACATCTCACACAGTAGTTATGAAAGTCTTTTCTCCTATGCTCACATAATTCAGCAAATGACATAATAGTTTGAAAATACAGCTAATATTTAAATAAGATGAGTTAACACATAGCATAATGGAACTGGATAGAAACTCTACAAAGATCGTGAATCCGCTTGTTCGTTTTCGGTAGACAGACCCAAAGCTCAGCATGCTGACTTACAAGTTCATTTTAATAGCCAGTAGATGGAGCTTGGCACCTCCTGCCAAGAGTCACTTTTGCATAGCATGTGGATTCTTATTTGAAACAGAAAAGTAATTTTTACTTCTTTTCCTTTTGGCTTAATTTGTTGTTGTGGATAAGATTTGTAATGAAAAAATAATGAAATAATGTCAAAACATTACTTACCTGTTGAAAGGCAGATTCAGATACTATGACTGTGTAGAAAGTTGGGAAGCTTATTAGTGCTACTTTAAAAGTAGCTTGCCTCTGAACTGCTCTGGACTGTATATTTTGGCGTAACTTTTCACAGAGGATCAACAAAAGTCTTATGCCTATGTGAAACTGAGGGCAATAGGACTTGGTGCGGGACTAAAGAAGGCATGCTCTGAAAAGCTTTGGTGCTTAAGCAAGGTTTTACATGCTTTACTGAATCTTGGCCTTGGTTCATTTAATTTCTTACTGACAACAGTAAATGGTATATGAATGTTTTTGTCTTATGAACATAGAAAATGCAGTTCTTAGTCCTTAGATTTTAAATAAATCCTAATGAGAAAGATTGTCTGTCTGAGGGTTGTCGGTTTCATTTTCCTGTCCTCAGAGAGACTTTGTAATATAAATTTGTATCCTTTTCCAGAATTAGTAAGACATTACGTAGACTTTTCCAGCTGGATGTTACCGGTAAACTGTTTATTTTCAGTATTACAGGTATTTCTTTTCCTATCGGATAATTCTTGCTATTCTCTAGATATATAATACTCTTAACTTAGAAGTGTTTGATCCTTTGGACAGCAAGAGACCAATTCTGACCGATGTGGCTAGGCAGTTACAGCATCTGGGATGTCTTTTGCTCCTCAAGGCCACCCTTCCCATCCAGATGGCTTTCCCCTTGAGCAGTTTGCAAAAAGCCTCAGGGGAAGCATCAGTTTTCCCCACATAGGCCATGGCTAACTAACTTGTAAGTTCTTTGATACGAAGATAAGCAGCTTGTGCCAAATAAATCTTTAGCAAATGGGTCTGCGAGGTATGCTGCACGAAAAAAGTAGCTAGTGAAAAATGATGAAACACTTGAAAAAAACTCATGACACTAAACATTTAGAAATAGAAAATTCTTGAATATCCTCCTTTCAGGACCTGATTTTGAACATTCTCAGATGAAAATAACAATACCATAGCTTATCCCTTTTTTAGTTATCAAACCACAGATATTCCTCTTGAGTAACATGGGCAGGGGACTAGTGCCAGACCTAAACATCCTCAATAAAACATGCATAAGAAATTATGAGAACTGAACGTTACTGTGGGAAGCTGTATTTCATCTTTAACTACAGCAAATGCCATTGCAATTACAGTAATAGCAACAGAATCAGAGCTGAACTAGAAAGATGACAGATGACGGGCAGTAGGAGGGGGTGTCCACATTCAAGATGAGTCACAGTGAGTTTGCAGATAAAACACAGTAAAATAGTTCGGCCAGGACAGTGTGAACAGACACTAGGAGAGATAAAGTCAAGTGATTCTTTGAAGGTGGTCTGATCTTTAAATACGCTGCGGATTAGAAAGGCTGTGAGAGGACCAAGGCCTTGCTGAGTAGGGGCTGGATCGTTATTCCCAGCCTTTTCTCAGCATGAGGAAATGAAGGAGTCGTGTTCCTACAGATACTGCAGCAGTGCTGCCCTGGCCCTTCTGCCAAGGCTATGCAGTCTTGCCCGGTGTCAATCACCTACAGAGATAGCACAGTGTTACATGAACAATTGTGACCTCAAACAATCTGACTGCAGGAGGACATAGCTTGTTGAACTGAAAAGATTTTTAAAAATTCTTTCAAGTAAGCCTCTGTGAATAAGGAGAAAGCAATATGAAGGAATCCCACCTACTATTAAGGGTCGTTCCAGTGATCTTGCACGGGGTACCCTGCAAACGGCACCAGTGAGTGTCCTTGATACAGTTCTCTGCTTCATTTTTAAGCAACTCCACTCTTCCTCATGCCTTGTTTGCTCATTTGGAAAATTCATTTTGGACTAAGCTATCTCCTTTACTGCATTTCAAACTCTTCAGAGAGTTATTTCCTGCCTTGGTAAGCACACAAGAAACAATGCTAATGGCACAGGCAAATATTCAAAAGTACATCTTTTTAAAACAAACCAATAAGAAATGAATTGCTCATTCAGATAGCTTCGGTGACATTGGATCATGGCCTTGCTCAGAAACACATTATTCCATTGTTGAATTTGTTATCTTTTTGTGTTTAATCATTCTCTTTATTTTCTGCTGCTCACCTACTCTGTGCTATTACATATCCTTTAATCTGGTGATGGCAGATTAAATGTTCTCTGGCAATGGTTTTGTTCTTTTCTGAAGCAGTTAGGATGTCTTCAGGCTCTGGAGCAAAAGTAAATGCTGACTACTCCTTTTGACACAGAGGAATGTTACAACATAGTCCATTACCAGTTGATTAGAGGAGCAGAAATAAACCTTGAGCATGAAGCTGCGGTTCCCTGCTCAAATGACACTAAATCTATTTATAGATACAGAGTAGGCAGAAAGTAGATGAGGAATCAAAACATTAAGGAAATAATTTTCTCAGTCACTACCAGGCAATGACAGAATTATCTTGCTAGTATTTAGCTTTTGATATTAGAGAGCAGAAAGTGTGTGAAGGGCTCTGAGACAGCTGCATCAGGCTCCCTGTGCTCCTGAGTAGGAGCATCACATTACTTGGTGGCAAAGGGAAACGACTGTGGAAAAGCTGAATGGTCTGAGGTGGACAAACGTCTGAACAGAATGTGCAGTGCCTGCGTTACCAGGGAAGTGACTGAAATTAATGACATCCTTCATGATATATTTAGATATTCTCTAACCTCTTTTTCTTGAGGACCGAATGATGAGTATAGTAGAAATGATCATGATGGGAGAGCATCAGCAGTCAAAGCTGGCAGACGCTAAAATTGAAAGTATTGAAATGTTGATGGGTGGTGCAACATTTTAAAGGATTTGAAATGTTTGGATGAATGTATTGGAAGCCTGACACACTGGAGTGATAGCAAATGATTTTATTTACTCGCACCATTCAAATGCCACAACTGCGTAAAATATTGTCCTTGAAGCAGACAAGAAGCCCACTTCTTCTATAGACTTGCAGAATAGAAATCATACAAAAATTGATGGATTTATACCAAAGATGAGTTTGGACAGAGAATGTTTTGTACAAAAAACTACATTTAGGACTCAGTGACTGGGATTTGTAGTAAATTGCCATCATCAGGAGAGGTCATGAGATATCTAAAAGGTTATGGTACCACACAACTCTGAGCCAGTCTTCTGGGAACAATAAAGAATGATTAAACGGTAGGAAAATCTGACATTTGAACACGACATGTATAACGTCACATGACATAAATTTCTACTTTCCATGAAGTGAAGCATATCTGCATTATTACACGTTGCCATTGCCTTGGTAGAGGCTGCCAGGACATCCCACAGGCTGTAAATGCTGCATATAACTACAAGATCTTTAATAATGAAGATGAAACTGGCTGGCTGTGCTCTGTCTCTGCAAGCTACATGCTGTTTCATAGCCTGAGTGTTGATCATTGAAAAGGGGAGGAAAAATTTAACCATTTCCTGTTGTCTTACTCTCTGACCAGCAAGAAGCTGCCCAGCTTAAATGAAGGTCTTTCTTTGGGGACTTTCACTCCAAGACTTCAACGCTGTGCAGTCCTGCATTGATTTGGTGAACTCTTCATTTCAGTCAGGCTAAGGTCAGTGAAGAAGAAGAAAATGAGACAATCACCTGCAGCTAAGCGGTCATTTCCAAGCCAATGGCAGCGAACGGTGACTACTCTCCTTGCTGCTGGTAAACATACGGTTCCTTTCTACAATATTGTTTTTCTGGCCTTTTGCTAAGGAGAGAGTTTGGCGTGTTAGCTAAGACAGTTTAGCAGGCTGAATGAGTTTTCCTAGATGATGAAAACGTTACAATAAGAGCTTCAGTGAGACTACTCAAGAAGTTGGCTTGTTTTCCTCCAAAATTATATAAAACCCACTGTTTGAAAGGTATAATGTGAGATGGGTAATTTAAAATCAATTTCCTTTGATTTCAGGGGCATTTTTCAGGGCTTATGTAGACTTATGTGACAAAAATATGCAGCCTGGCCATATCATCAATTAACACAGCTAAATAGGAGTCAGCCTTTCTCAGGAACCCTTGCTTGCTACAAATCATAAAAACCATCTAAAACATAAGCCAGGGGCTACTGGGGGAAAATTAGAAAGTGAAGAGAGAAGGGGAAGTGATCAGATTATTTATTTAAAGACAACAAATTAATTCCTTGAAAGAAAGAAGTTTAGTTCTAGAAGTACTGAAAATGTGTTAAGGACTGTCATAAAACTGGACAGGAAACTAAAGTGAGAATCACAGAATCACAGAATCACAGAATCACAGAATGTTAGGGATTGGAAGGGACCTCAAAGGATCATCTAGTCCAATCCCCCTGCCTGAGCAGGACTACCTAGATTAGATCACACAAGAACACGTCCAGGCGGGTTTTGAACATCTCCAGAGAAGGAGACTCCACAACCTCTCTGGGCAGCCTGTTCCAGTGTTCTGTTACCCTTACTGGGAAGAAGTTCTTCCTCATGTTTAAGCGGAACCTCCTGTGTGCCGGCTTATATCCATTTCTCCTTGTCCTATCATTGGATGCCAGTGAGAAGAGCCTGGCTCCATCCTCATGACAGTCACCCTTTACATATTTGTAAACATTAATGAGGTCCCCCCTCAGTCTCCTCTTCTCCAAGCTAAAGAGACCCAGCTCCCTCAGCCTTTCCTCATAAGGGAGATGCTCTACTCCCTTAATCATCTTTGTAGCTCTGCACTGGACTCTCTCAAGCAGTTCCTTGTCCTTCTTGAACTGAGGGGCCCAGAACTGGACACAATATTCCAGATGCAGCCTCACCAGGGCAGAGTAGAGGGGGAGGAGAACCTCTCTCGACCTACTAACCACATCCCTTCTAATACACCCCAGGATGCCATTGGCCTTCTTGGCCACAAGGGCACATTGCTGGCTCATGGTCATCCTGCTGTCCACCAAGACCCCCAAGTCCCTTTCCCCTGTGCTGTTCCCCAACAGTTCAGTCCCCAACTTGTACTGGTACATGGGGTTGTTCTTAACCAAATGCAAGACTTTACACTTGCCCTTGTATTTCATTAAATTTCTCTCAGCCCAACTCTCCAGCCTGTCCAGGTCTCTCTGAATGGCAGCACAGCCTTCAGGTGTGTCAGCCACTCCTCCCAGTTTAGTGTTATCAGCAAACTTGCTGACCATGCACTCTATTCCCTCATCTAAGTCATCGATGAATATGTTGAACAATACAGGTCCCAGTACCGACCCTTGAGGGACTCCACTGGATACAGGCCTCCAACTGGACTCTGTCCCATTGACCACTACTCTCTGGCTTCTATCCTTCAGCCAGTTCACAATCCACCTCACTGTCCGATCATCCAGCCCACACTTCCTCAGTTTAGCTGTGAGGATGCTGTGGGAGACTGTGTCAAATGCTTTACTGAAGTCAAGATAGACCACATCCACTGCTCTACCATCCACCCACTGGGTGATGTCCTCATAAAAGGCTATCAGGTTTGTCAAGCACGACTTCCCCTTAGTGAAGCCATGTTGACTGCCCCTAATAACTCTCTTATCCTTGATATGCCTAGAGACAGCACCAAGGATAAGTTGTTCCATTATCTTTCCCGGGATGGAGGTGAGGCTGACCGGTCTATAGTTACCTGGGTCTTCCTTCTTGCCCTTTTTGAAGACCAGAGTGACATTTGCTTTCCTCCAGTCCTCAGGCACCTCTCCCGTTCCCCACGATTTAGCAAAGATGATGGCGAGTGGTCTGGCAATGACATCCGGCAGCTCCCTCAGCACCCGCGGGTGCATCCCATCAGGACCCATGGACTTATGGATGGCCAGGTGACTTAACTGGTCCCTAACCAAGTCCTCATCAACCAGGGTAGACTCCTCCTCTATCCTGACTTCCTCAGGAGCCTCAGGGTTCCAGGGCTCATCAGGATAGCCTCCAGCAGTATAGACTGAGGGAAAGAAAGCATTCAGTAACTCTGCCTTCTTGTTATCCTCTGTTACCAGGGCACCCTCCTCATTCACCAGTGGGCCTACATTGCCTCTAGTGTTAGTTTTATCTGCAATGTATTTGAAGAAGCCCTTTCTGTTGTCCTTGACCTTTCTTGCAAGGTTTAATTTCAAGGAGGCCTTAGCTTTCCTAGTTGCTTCCCTACATCCTCTGACAGCAGACCTATATTTCTCCCAAGTGGCCTGCCCCTCCTTCCATGATCTGTACACTCTCTTTTTCCGCTTGAGTTTGCCCAACAGTTCCCCATTTAACCATGCAGATCTCTTGGTGCCCTTTCTTGACTTCCTACCTGTTGGGATGCACCGGTCTTGAGCTTGGAAGAAGAGGTCCTTGAAGGCTAACCAATAATCTTGGGCCCCTTTACCTTCCAGTACTCTGTCCCATGGGATTTCTCCCAGTAATTGTTTGAAAAGATCAAAGTTGGCCCTACTGAAGTCCAGGGTTCTAGTTCTGCTAGGTATTCTCTTCCTGCCGCATGAGATCCTGAACTCCACCATTTCATGGTCACTACAACCAAGGCTACCCTCAACCTTCAGTGCTTCAACCAGACCCTCCTTATTAGTGAGAATAAGATCCAGCAGCACTCCTCTCCTAGTAGGCTCATCCACCATTTGCATCAGGAAGTTATCATCAATGCACTGAAGGAACCTCCTGGACTGTGGATGGCTGGCTGAGTAGGCCTTCCAGCAGATATCAGAATAGTTGAAGTCCCCCATGACAACCAGGGCCTGCATTTGCAAGACTGCTGTCAGCTGCCTGTAGAAGGCCTCATCAACCTCCTTATCCTGATCTGGTGGTCTGTAATAGACACCAATAACAGTATCACACATGCCAGATCGTCCTTTAATTCGCACCCACAAGCTCTCAACTTGCTCCTGATCCGCCCCTGGACAGAACTCAATGCACCCTAGTTGCTCCCTCACGTAAAGAGCAACTCCTGTTCCTACCTAGAATGACACAAGCAGAATGAGGATGAAAAATTAAGGCCAGACTGGGAATTCAATCTCTGCGATTTCACCAAGGTAGTAAACACAGGAGTGATTTGCCAAGGAAAGTAGTTAAAGAAAAAAGAGTTTCATGACTTGTGGGAAAGACAGAGGATTTTTAACTGAGAGAGTGAATTTAAGGATTTTGCAGCACAGCAAGAACATGGGGAAGAGATAAACGTAAAAGGCTTGTCGGACTCAGCAAGCTTTTCCTGTTCAGCAACACGTGCGCCAGTTTAACTCCTGTCTGATTTTTGTTCTGAACAAAGACAAGGCAAGGCCAGATGAGGACAGCTCAGTCAGGTAGGAGAACCGCGGCCAAATGAGCTCTCAGTGTAAATCCACTGAAATTCAGAGAAAAGAACAAATGACGTCAGAGAGGAATTTGAACTGATTTGTCATTCTGCTAGAGTTATATAGCACTCACTCCAGATTAAGGGAGAAGCATATAAAAAACTATGTTAAATAGTTAAAATCTGTCACAGTCTGGTGAGTCTCTCTTGAAGACCGGGGAACAGGGAAGGAGGTCTTTTTTCCCCTGCCTTTGGCAGTTCCTAAAAATCTTTACAGCTTTTATTGAGTGATTCAAATGGGTTACAGACAGAGTGAGAGATACTCAGGCTCATTATTTGAAAGTTAGGTGGAAGGCAGATAACAGCAACGGCCATGTCCCATAATAGATACGAGAGAAAAAGTGCAGTGAATATGTAGTGGAATCTGCCAGAATAAACCCTGTAAACCCATTGTAAAGGAACGTGCTGAGTAGCTATTTAGCACCAAAACCAAAGCATTGAAGACTGTCCCAGCACCTTTCCGAGCTTCAAGGGAAGGCAAAGAGCCCAAGAGGTGCAAATCCTGTGGGGAAGCCAAAAGCCACAGGAGAAGTGGAGGGGGAGCTGCTGAATTGGTCAGTCAGGACAAGGTGGGATTTTAAAAGTATCACAAGCTTTGAACTCCGCAGATTCCTAAAGGTGGCAAACTCAAAGGGGTCATGCAGTGGTGGTCATGATGAACCACAACACACTGGAAACAGAGGCTTAAGTAAAGGGGAAAAGAGTAAGGATAACTGATGATGTTTATTCTCTTTTATTTATGTATTTTTATTTTTTAAGGACAACACTAGTATGCAATGGTTCCCTAGTGAAAGGGAAACTTAGAGGGTCTAGACTTCACCCACACTACTTGAGAAGGCAATCAATATTGTTCCCAAATTACAAATTTAACTTGATTCAGTTATTATCAGTCACTTCGTAGGAATATTGTGTGTCTGCTGCACCAGAGAACAATAATCTCTAAGCAAGCCATTAAGAGTCACCCACTTCCATACAGCCCTGTGGACAGAAGCAGATGTTTGACAATAACTTCTGCTCAATTTTTTTTTTCTGCTTCACAGAATTTTTTTTTATTTTTTTATTTTTCCCCACTGAGAAAAGGATCATCTCTTCTATACTCTCTACAACTCTTATTTCTTCCGTTTTTTTGCCTGGTATCCAGACCAGTGCCAAGTTTTCAGTTTCTATTTTTTCTGTTTCATTCTTTTTGGAAAGTAGCTACGAGTTTCAGTACTCATCAGCTTGCACCATGCCTGAGTGTTTCCCTGTGACCTCTTTTGCACTTGTCCTGTTATCCATTCTACAGCCATCTAGTTGTTTTGTGCAGATGAAGCTGTAAAAAGTGCAAATATTCTGTGAGATACCAAATTTCACACTTGTCTTTCAGTCTTACCCTCATGGGTTGGAAACTCAGGACAGCAGGCCTAGGGCTGCATTAGGCTGCTCCTTTTCCATATTAAAGTTGTCACTATCAAGACGTAGCAAATAAGACTTAAAACTCTCATCTCCTCTCCAGCTTATCAGTGACATCTGCCATGTGGAGCTGTCTTTTCCCAGATCTCCTTCCTTCCTACTTTCTCATCCATCCCTAATATTATCATCAGAGTCATCATAATTTCTTGCTGTTCTCAGTGTCTTATTCAGATTTCTCCTTGGATTTCTCAGCCCTCACAAATTAATTTTAAATCACTGTCCATGCCTCAAAGGACCAATAAATCTACTATTTAGTGCATTCTGGCTCTCATTTCTCCTCATGAGCTTTCTTGCTATTTTCACTCCATTTCTTACTTGCAATCAAAGCTGTTCCCATTCTTGCTATTTTCACTCCATTTCTTACTTCCAATCAAAGCTGTTCCCATGCCTTTCTTCCAGGTTTCCCTCTTTATTCTCTGCTCATTAAAAATAAAAATATTCTTCCTTAAAACACACTTCTTCCAGTAAAGCTTTCAATGATAATCCCATCCAAATGCTCACTCCCACCAGAGCCATTTCAAGACTGGTCTGTGGCTACTTACTAAGTTCAATCTGAGATCTGAAGAGCAAGTTATGCACAAGAATTGATACGCTGACTCTCCTGCTCTGTGTAGCACCTCAATGTCTTCTTATTTGCTTGTTTTGTTTTGAAAAACATTATTAAAGCTGTGAAAGGTGTACTATACAGGGCTTTTGCTGGGTTCACACCTACTTCTTGGGCGAGAAATACAAGGATAGCTACAGATAATGCACCTGTGGAAGTGGAGGCTCTCAACAATAATTAGTTTGCTCAGGGCTGATAAACTTTTGATCTTTAGTACAGATCTGTCCTCAAGGAGCTTGAAAAAAAAAAGTACTAGTGCCAAATTGGTTTAGGAACTCACAGTTAACTGCATCCCCTCACACTCTAAATCATTTGTAAATAAACCCGTTGGCAAAAAAATGCTAAGGCTGTGATTAAGTGAAGTATTGCATTGTTCATACCGGGTTCCTTGCTGCTTCCAAGACTTTTAAATGATCTTTGGAGTTTGCAATATCTTGAAGTATATTATAATAGCAATGATAAAGCCTTTAATTAAAGTGCATTGAAGACTGTGGGAAGACTTCAATGGACTTTGCATTGGGCACTAAACATGGTAGTCCCTGTGGCTGGCTGCCTTGATGTTGAGTCTGCAGGATGGACTTCAAGAAGATTTAGCAAATCCAATGTAGTTTGCTTCCTGGAAACTAAATTTTTGGTATGTTTAAAGTACACCAGCTATTTTATTCAATATAACTGGATATATTTGTAAATTTAATCTGAGAAGGAATAAATCTTGGATAATCTTCAAACCTAGAGATTGTCTAAATAAGGAAAGGATTGAAAAGAAAGGAAAACACCAGGAAAGTAATGGATTGAGAGCTTCCTGGAGACAAGAAGCAGGTATAGCCAAATGCTGGAGTCGAGGATTATTTAAAATTCCTTTGACCAGTGTACTTCTTTGTGAAATGGATCAAATACTGTTTCTATTAGATGACAGGGGTTCATTTCCTTTCCTTAGATAAACACTTTAAGGTGCCAGACTCCTCTGTGAGATGATAAATGACTTCCTAGACGTCATCATAAAGGAAGTTTTTCCTTATAACAGTTTTAAATCTGTTACATATCAAATTTCCAGTGCATGGCTGCCACTCTGCAATGCTTTCCAAACTGTATTTCATGAACTCTCAGTGTGTCTTGTAACATCAAGACACTCACTTTCCAGCTCCATCTTTGGCACTGTTCTCAAAACACAGGAGGTCATGGATTGGATTTGTAAGTTAGTATAACACATCCTGCCTACCTTGAACTACAAAAAATACACAATTCAGATAAATGATTTATGAATTTATAATTACAGATGGGACTGTTCTATTTCAGTTCAGCCCAATGAAGCTGAGAACAACTGAAATCTGCTTATTTGAGTGATAGGAAATTCAAGAAGAGTGTTATTGCCCTCTTTGTTTTGGAAAATTTTGATTGTGGTTTATATGACATACTGGAAATAATAGAATCTGAGATTCTGCTTGTACTCGTGTAGTTTCAGATTGCCTGATAGGTCAGAAAATATCATGCCAGCACTTTTGAGTCTTCAGCCTTTTGCTTTGCAAATAAATTGTTAAAATAAGGTGCGTTGTCATTTTATGACACCTGACATTTGAGAAATGTTCATTGTCAGAGCATTTGTTGCAGTTTAATTAGTCTGCATGTTATCAAATTCATTTCTTTGTCATCATAAAAGAAAGTTGCAGAGTGACAGCAAAGTAGAGAAATTTTTGCAAGATCACAGACTTCTTCCTTGCATGACAATTGTATAAGCAGAAGGCAAAATACCTGATGTCTGTCTCTATGTTTTTTCATCACCAGATATTCTTTATGTTGAAATTTCAGGCACGTGTCTCTGAGAACAGCTATTTTTTAATTCAAAATTTTGTATTAATTCCTAGTCTTGAGATACATGAGAGACACCTGCTTCCTTTGAGCCCCAGCCTGTTTTCTCTTGTCACTGAAGCTGTGTGCCTGACTATGTTCCTTGCTATTCATAAAATCATAGAATCACAGAATCACAGAATCATAGAATGTTAGGGGTTGGAAGGGACCTCAAAGGATCATCTAGTCCAATCCCCCTGTCGGAGCAGGACCACCTAGATCAGATCGCACAAGAACGCGTCCAGGTGGGTTTTGAACATTTCCAGAGAAGAGACTCCACAGTCTCTCTGGGCAGCCTGTTGCAGTGTTCTGTTACCCTTACTGGGAAGAAGTTCTTCCTGTTCCCTGGGCCAAATTTCAGGTGGGCTTCAGCAGTCTTAAATTTCCTTCACCAAAAAGTCCTTTAAGAAGAACATATTCGTCAAACATTTCCATGTGATCTTTTCTTTCATCTAGCAAATTATTCTGGTTTTCATACAGTCCTGCTCTTGGTCTGATTTTGCAATACCATAATTAAACAACACACATTTTTAGAACAGCTTTCTGGATTGACATGTTCACATGCAATTAAAACCACTAAGAGATAAGCATCTAGTAACCTGAGGCACAGGAGCAATCCCATCAAAGGCAGAAATTGTAATGACTTGGTTTGCATAAATGTTGGGAGAATGTTACAGAGGAGCATGGCTGGAACAGAAAGAAATGTGTGTGGGATGGATAAAGAAATGATAAAAAGCCACAAGTTCTAGACATACCTATCTGTATTATTGCTTTTGTTTTATCTTTAAAGCTGTTTAGGACATAGTCACTACACTGCTTTGCCTTTCAGTGACAAATCTGAAGGTCTTAGAAAATAAGAGTTTAAGTTATTCCAGGCTGGAGTTTGTTAATCAACCTTTCGAACACTAAATATATTAAAGGCCAAGCTGGTTTGGCCAGGAAATATTGAGCAAAGAAAAATGTGAGTTAGCACCAGAAAAAATCTAGCAGTAACGTGATCTACTCCAGGCTATTACAAAGTTATTAAACAGCAGGGCTGAAAACCATCACTCTGAATTAAAATAGTACAATCAAACACTTGTTTTTGCTCTATAAAGATAATATTATTTTAATGTGTGATATCTAGTTTGGATATATGCAGGTATTCAATGTATTTAGACTCTGCAGCATTTTAAAGTGCACTCAGAATCTGCTCCTCAAATTCTAGAGTGATTGGCCTAATTTCCAAAGGCGATGAATAGAGAAGAAGTAATAAGGAAAGCCATGTTTAAGCCTCTTGTATTGCTATACCTGGCAGCACTGAGAGTTATATCTTTCTTTTACTTCCTTTCACTCCAGACTGCACTCCAAAATTTCAAAAGCTAATGAATGCATGACCTTGTTAAAAAAAAAAAAAAAGGAATGTAGTCTTTTTGCTAATAATATTGTTCTGATGTTGGGCACAGTGCTGGGCATTTGGATAACTGAATATGTGATCTGAGCAGAGGTTGTGCAGCCATGGGTACTTCTTGCAAGATACACGCAGAAGTGCCCTTCCCAGCAGTGTCAGTGTGGAGGCAACTGCCCCTACTTTATCTCTAGTCCAATATAGATACGAAACCAGCTCCAGCACTTTCATGTGTCTTCCATCTTAAGAAGACGCATTTATTTTCTGCACATATTATTTCACTAAAGGGAACACCAAAGAGGACAAGACAAATTTATGATTCACATTCTAAAGAGTGTTATCAATCTTTTAATCTACTAGTGAACTTGTTTCGAGAAGTAAATACCAAGAACACCCCATGTAAACGCTAACCTGTCTATTAGCAGAACAGGCTCTTTGGTTATTTCGGTGACTTCAGTTTCCTTAGTGGAAGAAAGAAAATGATTGCAACACTTATGCCCAGCTCTCATAGAAGATGAGCAGCTTGAAGAAAGATTTCTTCAGTGGGAATTCAATTCCCTGGAAAAATTCATAGCCTTAGTTTGTGTGGACTGTTTATGACACTAACTGAAAGCTGTCCCTCCAAATCCATAATCTTATTAGAGAGAATAAAATGCCTATGGCTAAACATTAGATGATATAACTTCAGGGGACAGCATTTTCTAGTGAGTTTGCAATTTCTTTGTCCCTGCAATGTCTCTAACTTAGTCTCCAGCACACTGCCCGAACATTCCCATCCCTCAGCTGGCTGCAGAGCTGTGGGACCTCCAGACTTGAGGTCCAAGTTCTGAAATCGGATTATTGTGGCACTGCATTTTCTTTTTTTGTTTTAAAAAAGCAGCTTTGGACAGAATACAGATCTCTTACCTGAGCATAACAGTATCTCTCAGAGTACAGTGGAAGCCTAAACCGATCCTTCAATCTTCTGAATAGACTGACAGATATAAGAATGACTTTCTTGAGGAATCATCACTCAGATTATCAAGGATTGGAAGACAGTTCCAGTGGCATGCAATGTTTGTAATGGTTTTACCGTAGCTAATAACTCTTTCCAGCACTTATTTATTTTCCTTAATCTGTCAGCCTTCACTGATGTGATTAGTATTGGTTTTCAAGTCTTGTCCTTCTTTAGCTTTTACCAGTGAAAATATCTCTTTTATTCTATTCATGCTATTGCACCACCAATCAATTTTTCAGCATGTCAGTTGAGAAGATCCTACTTCCCACCCTCCAGCTTAGCAGGGCTGCCACTGGCTTTGATCTGAATACCGTAGACATCTTTAATATCAATTTGTTGCCCTTATTGTTTACATCACTTACAAAACTTAAAAGTGTCAGGGTGTCTGAGAGTTGGGATCAGGACCCGATGACTGATGCTGGCCCTCTGTTTCTCCATTTTCACACTGCATGGTCAATATTTTGGTACTGGCTTTTCTTTTATATTTAGATTACAAGCACTCTGTCAGAGGAGAGCTTTCTGGACTGTGTGGCACAATGGGCTGGGGTAGAAAAGTGACTTCTTACCACTGTAGCTCCCAATATGGGAAAGTATAGATGAGCACATCTTCTTACACCATAATATGCCCAGAGTTCCAAATTATTTAATTTTATTTCCATGCTTATAAATTCTAGTAGTCTCCATCAAAGATTCCTCTAATGATGAACTGTAGCCCAGGGCTCTGAGTACAGAAAATGCAGAAAATGCCTTTCCCCAAGAAGCTGTCAAAGAAAGCTGCTCTCCCTAATGTGACCTTGCTTGCGGGACTGGATATATTCCAGCACAGGGGAGACCTCTGAATCTAAAATGTATATAAACACAAGTACACAAATCCAGTAACAATACAGATCTTAAAAAACATCAGGACATTGTCTTTACAAGAATAGTTCAAGAGCAGGACAGTTTATCATGGCTGCCCTGCCTAATATGGGAAGCGGAGAACAACAGCAGCACTTGGTAGGAGGCAACACGACTTGCTGGAGCCTTGGTCTGTGTGATAGAGCAGCACACATGCTGACGCTCATGGGACTAAGAAAGAGACTGCCTCTTAATGCATCTGATCTGACAGAGCTTGTTTGCAAATACATTTAATTTTCAGTGTGGGAGATACAGTTTCTTATTTATGATAATGAAAACTCTGCTGGCATTCAGAAGAAACACCACCGCGTCTACCCTGAAAGCCATCAAGGTATCTCTCAATGCCTTGAGAGGGATTAAATATAAACATCTGCTGACATGTCTGCTGCCATGAGGAATCACACTGGGCTTGTACCTTGAGTTCTTATGCGCCACAGAAGAAAATCTACCTCAGCCTTAAGCAATACATTTACGTAGCACCAAAGAGGATGTAAAAAAACATGACACTTAGAAATAAGAATAATTTCTACATTTTTAGCCAACTTTATTAATTGACAGATCTCTTGTACTGTAAAATGTATCAAAGACTTCCCATTTGAAAAATGATGTAGATAATGGGTGAATACTAGCACTAATTGTACCTTGTTATGTTTGGAGAAATTAAAAAATGACTGAAAGAACAGCCAAGAAAAGCTGAGAAATCACTACCACCATTGATTTAACGATGTGATAAGACATATAAAACTCTCTTCTTGCAACTGGAAGACACCTTTCATAGTTTTGATTTGTTGCCAAAAGGAGTAAAAGATACAACAACTAAGGAAACACAAAAGCAATGAAGAATGTAATTTGTCTTCTTCATGATAATTTTCCTGAAATAAAATATCTTGTGAAATACAGAAGTATCAGATTCATGCAAAAAAAAACCCTCACACATTGATTTGAATATTACTACATGGAGAAAGGAATGGAAAATTATTTTTCCATACATGTTATAGTTATAAATTACATAATTTTAAATTGTTTGATTAAAATCATATAATGAAAAATAAAAATGGTTTCAAAATTGGAGCACCAGGGTCTAAAACCTGAGAACATTAACAGAAATTGATTTATTTATTTCCCCATAGCAGAGATGAATGACCGCTGGAATTCTAGGTGTACTTCTTGCCTGTTCAGCTTCACTGTTTTCAATGTTAACAATTAGTTTTATAAAATAAACCCCAAACCCTAAAATTTTGCTTATCCAGATGGGATTGTTCTATCCTAGTTTTGTGGAGAGTGCCCTTTTTATAGAATATTCTTTGTATTCTGTATGCTCTTTAACCTATTTCCTGCAAGCAGAGAAGAAATCATAGAACTCCTGGAAATTATTCTGTGATATTCATTTTCTACCACATGAGCAATCATGTCTGATATGTTTTTATGCATCTCCTTTTGCTTCTTTTCACATCAGGCACTAGAATCTCACAGTAGGCCCCATCACTATGCCAGGAAAAGCGGTTACAACATTTTTAGCTCATTTTCTATTTTGTCACCACTGATTTTTTTTTCTTTATTTTCACTCTGTTTGATGCATTGTTGGAAGGTGATTTTGTATGTAGTTGTTATTGTACGCATGTATCTGCACAGCTGCTGTCCTTTTAACAAACACAGGCAGAAATCTTGACTTTCACTTGTTGCTCACCTTGACTTGACTGTTACAGTTGCCTGATACCTATATCTGTTACTGGAATATAATACAGTATAAGGCTATCAGGATGGTACACCAGCTGTCATCAGGCTTGCTTGACAATACTACTGAAGATATTTTCCAGGTCTTATTTCCGTATGAACAGAATTTAGAAGCATGGGTACTAGTAAATGAAATTATCTTTTGCTGTAAAATGGGTTCAAAATATTTTTTGAAGTCTCTGAGCTAAGCCCAGATAAGGGCAGCAAGAAGACAACAAGAGCATATCAGGTGTATTTCTCATGTCTAATAAGGAACAGAAGTGTGCCCAGGACTCGATTTAGTGCCAATCGAAAGCAGCTGGGCCATCGGGTCATAGTGTGCTACAAGTGTGACAGACACTTGCCAGGGAACTGAGTCGAAGCTGTGACATCTCAAGGCCAAGATTTTAAAAGTCCCAGGTCCATATACAAAAGCTCAGTGCATGCTCACGGGAGGGAGCTTTAAAGGGCTGTTTGTGTGTCATATGTGGAAAAAACATCAGCGTACTTCTGTGTACGCTTCTGAGTGCTTTAAAAGAAAATCAAAGGTGTGTTTTTCAGAAACATTCATTATTTGACTCATTTGAGTCCTTACTTAAAATTTCCCTACTAAATGCATTTCTAGCAATTGCACCAAATATTGCATACGTCTGAAAGGATATTAAATATTAATATTGGGAAAAAGCAGACTCTTCTAAAGTCCTCCTTTGATTTACTGCTTTCTGTAGTCCCAAATGTAAATAATGTCGCAGCAAATAAGTGTTTAGTGTCTGTGAAGTTTATTCTATTGGTCTATTTAGGCTCTTAAGTCTGAGTTATAATGCATATAAATTAGTGGCCAGTGAGTGTTGTTTAATTATCTAGAAGCCTTGTCATTGACAAAGTGACCTGTGCTGGCTTTCTTGCCAGAAAGAATTGAAGTTGTTATGATAAACTCTGGACAATTTGATGTAAATATTTACCCACCCAATAAAGAGGTGCTAAAACTGATTCAGCCTCAGGATGTTAACTCCTGGAGATCACACAAGTTCCCGTAGGAAGCCAACTTCATGTTACACAGGGAAACTTCAGATCTTGCTATAGCAAATGAACAGTTGCCCTAACAAGGTGATGATAAGGAGAAGTTTGGACTTGATCATAAGCACACCAAAAAAAACTATATACACAATGAGAGGAATCCACCTCTCTGTCTGTGCTCTCATACGGTGCCCATCACTGTGTGCCGTCTGGTCAGATGTTTTTTTTTCAATTCTGAGAGTGAAGGTCAATGCAAAGACATAGATCTTGATGCATGCAATCATTTAATGCCATCTGACATGCTCTGTAGTCTCTGCCTGGAGCTTCAGGAGCATGCTGTAGGTCTTCTAGCACATGAATATCTTAGCTAGGCTGGGGTGGGTCAAATGGGACAAGACACCGATGTGTGAGCAACTGAATCAACCCCTTATCCTCAGTGTGTTAGAATGATAAATGTCTGCCCAAGGTCTGGAGTTTTGGTCACAGTTTCTGTCAAAATTGAGATAGCAAATAGCTGGTGATTTTTGCCTTATCAGTTTGTTTCCATATTCCTCCTGTGAGGGACAAACTGACACAGTATTTGATGAGATCAGCGATTCGTAGTATCCTCTTTTTCTTCTGAGACATGGGTAGGGTTTGCTGCTCAAGACAGTATCAGATTCACTGATTTCACATTGCTGCCAGAGAGCTCAAACGACTCTCCTCTGGATGTCCATCACTTGTGATGACTGGAGTAATCAAGCTGTCTCCCAGCCAGTGCTCAAACAGCAAATTTTTGGATAGGAAAGGACTTCATGGCCTGTAGACAGCAGGACATCCATTTCTGGGCTCCCCACCCATTCTCTCCTGACCCAGGAGTGATCAGGCTTGCCCTTCAAAGCTGCCTGAGGCCAGTTCCCGGGCTCTGCAGAAGGCACACAGCAGTCAAGCACTTGCAGGCCCTTGAGGCTGCTGCTGGGTAAGGTTCTTCGAACTTACACACCATGCACTTGACTCCCAGGGCCATCATCTGCATCATCCCAGGCAGCTCTGCTCCCTTCAAGGCAGAAGTCCTGCAAAGTCAGGGTCACCTATGTCCCTCAGGGGAGGGGACAGTTACTGCATTTGGTTTCCATCTGCTACTTGCCCCCTCTGCTCAGTGAGCTCCGCAGAGATGTGGCTGTGAATTGTGGCTTTTCAAAACGACGTTTTCCTGTAAACATAGCGTAAAGGATTCCTACTCACTCCATGTTGTTGCCCTGCTGCTGCCTCCAAGTGCAGGTTGTATGCTGCTGGCTCATGCTCCTGAACACCACATGAAGAATAAGAGGACCACAGGGCTTGCCAGGGATGGAGTTTCTGCAGAGACATGGTAGGAATAGCAGTACATCTCATGTGACATTGCTTTCTACAGGGCACTTTAGTGCCCTACAGGGTGTGGGTTGCCCAAAGTGAGTGTAGGGGTGCCTTCAGAAAGGCTGCAGAGCCCCACACAGTCAGAACTGACCCCGGCTCACTTCCCTGGGGACTACCAAGATGTCCCACAGGCAGGACAGAACTGCATCGAAGGCTTTCATCTCCATAGCTGCCACTGGGAAAAACATAAGAGGATAGTGGAGAGGTAACACTAATGTCATTAGTGAGCAGGGACTGCTGGTGCTGTAAACCATTTCATAGAAGATGAAAAGAGAGCAATGACTGTGTCAGCAGCTCTGGGTAGGCAGGCTCCCACACAAGATCATGGGGCCACAGGATAATTCAGGCTGGAAGGGACCTCAGAAGATCTCCTGTCCAAGCTCTTGCTCAAAACAGGGTTGAGTTATGAGGTCGGACTTGGTTGCTCAGGGCTTTATCCAGTTGGGTCTTGAAAATCTCTCTGGTCAACATATTCGTTTTCACTTTCACCCATTTGTCATGGGTTAGGCTGATCCGGCAACTAAACCCCATGCAGCTCTCCCACTCCAGTAAAATGAAGAGGAGAAAAATGTAATAAATGAGCTGAGGGTCGAGATAGGAACAGAGCAGCACCCACCAACCACGGTCCCGGGCAAAAAGGCTCAGTTTCCTTAAAGCAAAACTATTTAATAACAGCTACCTACAAAGAGAAAAGCGAACAAAAATGGTTACTTGAGAGGATAACAAGAAAACAAGGCCAGATCTTAAAAACACAACACCACTCCCCCCCTTTGCCTTTTCTTCCCAGCTCTACCTCCTCCCTCCAACGGCGCAGGGGGGCAGGGAATGGAAGAGTGCAGGTCAGTTCATTCCATGTTGTTACTGTCGTTTCTCTTAAAGGAGAAGGAGTCCTTACACCATTGTCCCTTGCTCCAGTGGATCCCCTACTCACGGCGAAAGCATGAATCCTACCCGCTAGGAGGCAAATCCTTACCCCATCGGATTGCCCCAAGTGCAGGCTTTACCAGTCCTGGACTTTTAAGGAGTTGTTGCCACTCACTGTGGCGTGGGTCATCATACAGACTTTAAATGCGCTCTGGCATTGGATTGTCATATTGACCTTAAATGCGTAAATGCACAAATGTACCTCGACCTGTGCCATGATTCACAATAGTC
Source organism: Tauraco erythrolophus (assembly GCF_009769465.1). Lineage (NCBI taxonomy): Eukaryota > Metazoa > Chordata > Aves > Musophagiformes > Musophagidae > Tauraco > Tauraco erythrolophus. The sequence goes on from NC_141470.1 coordinate 16,599,459, forward strand.
TCAGGCTCAGGCATCTCCTTTAACAAAGCACCTCCCCATCGGTGGGAGTCATCCCACGGACTCTAGATGCGTACCATACTCAGGCTCTGGCATCTCTTCTCAACATGGATCCTCCACAGGCTGAGAGTGGGTCTCTGCTTGCTCCACCGAGGACTGGTTGCAAAGGGGCCGCTTGCAAGGGGGACTCAGCTGCGGCAACGTTGTCCCATTCCATCTTCACTGACCTGGATGATCTGTGTGGCCGTTTGTCTCAGATTTCAGTCCTTTCTGGGTGAACTTGGCCCGGTGGGCACCCCGGGAGCGAGGCTCTCCCCGAGTTCCCCAAGCGGCTCCGCCGTGGCCATCCTCAGCGAGTGGCACCGGCCCGGCCGGGCGCCGGGAGCAGGGGCCGTGCCCCACTCCCTTCTCCTTGCTCCTGGGCACAGGCACACACCTTTCCGGTTCCTTTGTCCCGACGTAAATAGGGCAATTCGCAGAGGCGCTGATTGGCTCAAGCCCCGAGGGGGATGGGAGTCCGGTCTGATGGGCAGCTTCTGCCACCCGGACCTCCCCCCCCACTTCAAACCATGACACCATTATCATCCATGTTAGACAGGTTAAAGCCGGTGTGGATACATCTGTTTATGCCGAAATCACACCTTCCTTTAGAAGCACAGGCTTGTCCTGAAAGTTCTCATTTTTTCCCAATAAAGAAACTGGGGAGCAGAGAAATTAGTTTTGCCTCCAATAAATTGCAAAAATTATCTGTATGTTTGCTGTCTGCTGCAAATCAGCCACCAGCATTTTCAAGATTATAAGGGAAAGCATATTTTCTTTTTGCTTTTGGGAAAAAATGTAGACAGAATTGAGGCAGATCTGCTGAGCTTAAGTTGTTTCCAACTTCTTCCAAGAGAGGAATATCCTAGTTTGCAATTTCATCTTCCTAAAACAGTGATATTTGCACAAGCCCTTTTCTAGGATTTTTGTGAGAAGCCAGTAGTAATTCGAAAAAGAAATGACCTGACAATGAATATGTATACACATATTTGAAATGCCAGAAACGGCTTTGCATATATTTTAAAACACTCAGACATAAAGGCTACTGACTCTGCATACCCCAGAACTGCCACTTCCTGATCATACAAAGCAGAAGTGTCTGTTCGAATTTCAGATAAATACAACAACAAATAACAATAACGGAGCAGGGTCAGATTATTAGCCTATGTTAAGAAAATATACCAATGCTATTCTTGATTTGTTTTTTTGCTTGTCCCAAAGTGGAAGTGGAAGATGAGGAACGCTCTGAACAGAAATTCGCTTTCAGGGGTTAACTTTGTTCCCTCATTCTTCATGACATAAAATGCACTTTTACAAGACATCAAAATCATAAATTGATATAACCAGAGACAAGCTAATTTATATCTCCAGAGAATCTGGCTCCACATGTCTCAGATTAGAGCTTCCATTCTGTGACTCTCTCTCTCCTTTTCCCCTTGCTGTTATCTCCCTTGCTTTCTCTTGTCGGCTGCAGAAGGGAAACCAAAGGCTCCGACCACCCACAGTGCATGCTTAGCAGCTGTAAAACATAGGTGCCAAGAACCAAAATGTTTTCTCTCCAGCAGTGACATCTCTTGTGGCTGGTCCTTTGGTTGGCATTAGGAACCAGGTCTGAGGGCAGCCAAGAAATTTCTTTTAAAATGCAGAAGGGTAACAACTTTGCAATGTTTCCCTCAGTCTGAGTGTTTCCTCTGGGGAATTTGCTACTCTGTTGTGTGTACAAAAAGAGGATCTTATCGGGGTGGGGGAGTATGTTCTGTGTTCAAGGCCCAAATGACTCCGATTGAGCGTTCTCAGCACTTTATGGGAAAACAGCCATGGCCCACCTTGGCTTTTATGGGAGAAGAGGAACGCGAATCAAAAATTAAATTCACATAACATTGTGGGTGGCCTTCTCGGCTATGCAGAATATCTTTGTGTACGCTCCTGTCTGCCATGACTCTGAGAAAAGAGCCCTTTACTTGTATAGCAACAAACTCATAAGTCAGACTGTTTACGTTCCTAAGTACTATATCATATTTCCCAATGAAGTTAATGAAACAAATTAAGCAAAACTCCACACAGATTCCTGTATTCACAGAAGACTTTGCAAAGTTCTTACACATCCTGGTTATAGTGGTAGCTAAGCATGCTGAGCTTTATTTTCCATTTGCTAGAAATCATAAGCTGACTTGCTTACTCTTGACTTTTGTATCTCAAGGAGTAGAGAATTGTGTCCAGGGCCACAAAGATGATTAAGGGAGTGGAGCATCTCCCTTATGAGGAAAGGCTGAGGGAGCTGGGTCTCTTTAGCTTGGAGAAGAGGAGACTGAGGGGGGACCTCATTAATGTTTACAAATATGTAAAGGGTGACTGTCATGAGGATGCAGCCAGGCTCTTCTCACTGGCATCCAATGATAGGACAAGGGGAAATGGATATAAGCCGGCACACAGGAGGTTCCGCTTAAACATGAGGAAGAACTTCTTCCCAGTAAGGGTAACAGAACACTGGAACAGGCTGCCCAGAGAGGTTGTGGAGTCTCCTTCTCTGGAGTTGTTCCAAACCCGCCTGGACGCGTTCTTGTGCGATCTGACCTAGGTGATCCTGCTCTGGCAGGAGGATTGGACTAGATGATCCTTTGAGGTCCCTTCCAATCCCTAACATTCTGTGATTCTGTGATTGTGTGAATTGGGTTATAACACTCTTTGCAACTACATCTCACTTCTTATATTTTTTCCAAAGTTAAGTTTTTAAAGTGACCTAATGGATTGGTCAGCTTCACTGGGACCTGACATATGTTTAAAGTTAAGAAAATGATTGATGACAGGGTGATTGGAACACACGCTTTCCTGACTTGAGTCATTAAGCAAATCAATAATTGAATTCATTCAGTGAGAATGCTGTAAAAGCCTAAATATATAAATGTTTGCCTTGTTGGATTCTTAATGTGGTGTTCTCCAAAGAGATATCATCAGGTCTTAGAAATACCCTATTTATAGTCAGTGAAATTCATACCGGAGAGCTCATTCACAGTAAATGGGGCTGCACTCCTTCATTTCTGTTTTATTTTTCTGATCAATTTTGAAACACAAGAAAAACAATGAAGTACCCGTATCTGCAATGAAAGAAAAGTGTTTTCATGAAATACAAGTGAATCTTGACTTTCAGACTGGTTTTGCATACCCCACAATGCAGATTTAAACTGGTTACATATTCACTTTCTGTGGCAAGACACCATGGAAGACATTTCAGCATACATATGAACAAATGTTATTCAGGAGATACTGAAGCGTTTACCTAATCATCCCTCTACAGCAAATACTTTCTTCAGGAAGGGGCCTCAGGAAGCTCCTCACCCGTGAAGTCCCTTTGACTGTAATGGAACGGGTCAAATGAGTAACCCACCCCAGAGTGTAAAGGCAGTTCAGAAACTGGTCTGTTACTGTCATATTTCTTTAGTTGTTCATTTAAGAGTTTCTCATTCATGCAAATTTTCTACAATAAAGCAAATTTCAAAATTAAATCTGTACGTAAATTAAGACAACACCAAAAATTGTATGTATACACCATGAATATGTTCTGTTATTCTCAAATAAATTAGATTTTTGGATTAATTGAAATTTGAATATTTAGATATTAAAATAAGGATTTTTTTCCCTCTATCAGTTCAATGATGTCTTATGTCAGCTTTCTGTTGATCTTTTTATATATATATATATTCATGACACAATTCACTTAGTAAAAGTTGAACTTTGCCACATTGCTAGTCTTTCTCTAACCTCTTCAATACTTTTCTAACAAAAAAATTACAACAATGCTGAAGATTTATTGAAAACACTGACCGATATATAAGGACAGGAAATATCATGTCTTTTAAAAATATTCCTCCAAATTCACCCTGCATCTAACATAAAAAGAAACAATTGGATTCTAAACTATGCATATTTAAGGGCTTATTCTTAGCATCCGTTTTTAGAAATACAGAACAATTCCTCCAGCTTTTTAAATAGCTGAGACTTAATGTGCCATAAAAACATACTGTAAATATTTCTGTTGTTGTAATGGTGTCTCAGTTACCACAAAGAGTTGCTAGGATATTATCTGTGTCAGGAAGTTTGTTGTGCCTTCATAAAGGAAAACCAACAGTCATTTTGATACATTATGCAAATAATATCCTGTTTTCTCAACAGATTCCTTTGGAGCAATCAAAAAACTCCCAGCGTCTAAGCAGTGTTCATCTAGATTCCTGTATTCTGCTGTTAGTATCCATGCAAGTAACACTTTCATTTTTGCTGCAATGATTACAGTAGCAAATAAACCTGTCTTTAGTTGAATTTAGTGCTAGAGATCCTATTGCAAACATATCTATAGAAAGCATTTCCCAATTTGGAAACAAGAAACAAATGCTACAAATAAATTGTATTTGTCATCAAAATAATATGTAGAAAAGACATTGTTAAACTGACATCTCTATCTAACTGATGGTTATCAAGAATGATATATTTGATAGAGATGAGTATGCCCAATAGAGTGCTGAAGCTAATAATTGCAAAAGAGAAATGATTGCAAAACTTTTGCTGACCCTTATCTATATGACATCTTAAAAGAACCTGTGATAGAATTAATATTATGAGAGTACTTATAATAAAAAGAGGAAGTTGTTTTCCCTTTAAGACACATAATTTCCTCTTGAGTTGTCTCTGAAGTTCCCAAGGTTTTTTTAGTAGCTCTGCAGCAAATCACTGCAGTCTAGCTTACCTCTAGGCAAGCCACAACTTTGCTGTGCTGCGTTCAGGCATTGAAGAGTCACAACCAGAAAGTGAATTTTCTGTAAACAGAAAAAGAAGTTCCCGGAGCTTATTGCCTTAGAGTCCAAGTAGGTCATTATAGAAAGTAAAAAAATCCCCAGAGTTAGTGACCAAATGTTCAGCTGGAAATACAAGCAATATTGAAAGGCTTGCAATGTCTGTTGGCGCGTTCACATATATAAAACATAAAAAGTAATTTTGGACTTCGCTACTTATTTAGGTGGCATTCTAAACAATGCCTTTAATTCCTCACTCATTTCTGTTCATTAATTGGTTCTTTGTTTACAACTGTTTGAATAAGGACTGAATGAAAGTTAAGTAAAGGCCTCCAAATTTTGGCTATTGTCCCTTGTTACTGAAGACAGCTATGTTAATCTTCGATTAAATACATATGACATTAACTGTGGCCCGAGCTTTAATCAAATGTACTTAATTTTTGTGGAGCTCAGCAAGCCTTTAAGTTTTTTTGTGTTGATTGTTTGTATGCCTGTGCATTGCTTGGTGTTGGCCAGAAGTGAAGTGAAGGCTCTGAGTAGCACAAGAACATTTAGTGCAGTGTTTCTGATCCAGCCGGGCGAGGAAATGTCAATATGATGGGAAGGTCTCATGAGATCTGCAGTGTGAATTCCGGGGAAAAGTTACTCAAACAAGTATGAAGTGAATGATGCTAAATCTATTTAAGTTCGACTCATTACTAATGTGGTTTTTATGACAATTTTTGTGTAGAATTAGAAAAATGGAAAGGATGAAAGGAAGTATTTTTCTGAGATAATCGAAACAGAACCTGTGGTAAATCTGATTTTATCCAGCACTGGATTTAAGCTTGAGCAATAGCGCAGTGGACTCATTATATTTTTTCTTTTACAAAGGGAATTATGAAGAGGAAATAGACATCTTCACAGGGTTTTAGTGGCATACATTTTTTTTTAAATAATATAGCAATCAGCTAGGAGAAAATTCATGATGCTATATCCCAAATACAAGTCCTAAATGCTTTTCAGTTTAATGTCAAGTGTAGAAAATTATTCCCATATGTTGGCATTATACGACTAGTATTGACTGGTGAACCAGAATTATTCGGGTTTTAAAGCCACTGCACAGGATGTGCTTCAGAAATGAGAGAACATTGCAAAAGAGCTGGGATGTTCTGCCCATTCTTGAAAAAACAGCTTCTCCTTGGCTTTAATAAAATCAACAGCAGCCCTTGAATGGGGTTTTAAAACTTGATCAAATAGGGATGAAGTTCGTGTCAAGCTGGGCTGCGGAGAGTGCATCGAGCACGTACAAGAGCACCTTCTGCTTTAACACATGCTCCTTATCTTTTGAAACTTTAATCTGTTCATCGGCTGCTTGCTTCCTTCATTGCAATATCAGTTCCCAGCTGCTGAAAGGATTGATTTCATCAGCCTGTGTGTCCTCCTGTGGCGCTGAAGCCGAAGCCGGGTGCACTCCAGGGTATCCAGATCCCGGGGTGCTGCTCCGTATTGCAGGCACGGTTCTTCTGTGCCATAAGAGAGCTTCCAGTAACTCCACTTGGAGTGACCTAGGAGATGGTGTTAAAACAAAGTTAAAGATGAAAAAGAGGTTAATTATTATTTCATCAAAGGGAAACCACTTTAAAAGGATATTTAGGCTGGGAACTTATGAGCACCTGGAAGTGCCAGGATTTGGCCTGACAAAAGCAGGAGCACTCAGACATGCATAGGTGTGGGTAGCTGTGTGCAGCACACATTCAGTAAGATGGTCTTTGATTCGATATGTTAGTTCAGCCTATAGAAAGCTTTGAAAAGGCACAGCTTACTGACTTTTAAAGATAAGCATTTCCCCTAAATTTGCATTATTCTGTTACAGTCCATGGTACAGGAGCCATTCTGAAAGATATTTCAGAAAACTTTACAAATAATCATGATTAAATACTATTTGGACTGTGAGAGTGCCCAGAGACAGCTGCAATTCAAAAATAAGTTTTACAGAAATGCTGGCAACTTAGGACAAATATTTTGCTCTTAAAAGAACACTACCTATAACAGAAAAATAAGCTGGAAGTATTCTTCATCAGAACTGAATTTGTTTCACTTATTTCAAGAATGAGTAACATATTACATGTATCTGTTTAGCATATATATCACTAGATCTATTTATGAAAAAAGTTAAATATGAAGTTTTTATTTTAAAACATGCATAGGAATAAAGATGGACACATGACCTACCCGAAGGTATACAGACTTATTTTTTTTTTCTATTCACACTGTCTAAAATAGTAGTGGGGTGGTAGCAGGGTAAGATAAAATATATGTACCGCTGTCTTTAAACAAAAGTATTATACCACAGACAGGGAAACCAAGTATGAAAAGAGACTTTATATTATAATTCACATGAAGAAGTTCATATTTGTAAAGAAGTTTGAATAATACACATAACAGTGTACACTCTTATTGTAGCATATTTCACACAGCATATAACTTATTCTGGCTGAGACTATGCAAAGAACTATGATTTTCTAAGCCTAAAGGTTTTTAATAAAATCATGTAATTTGAAGAGTGTGAGAATAGAATGTGTTTTGAAGGAATAAATTAAAATAATAATAACATCACACTAAATGTTATTTTCATGGAGTCTAAATATTTAATCATTGTTAATTCCCACGTAATATCTCCCATCTCTTTTAAATACATAGTCTATTTGTCATTATGTAAGAAATGGAAAATAGATAAATTACTTGGGAGTTTTTTCGTCTTTCCTCATCTGTAATTCAGATAAAGATTTTTTTTTCTTTCCCCTCTCTCACTTTGTAAATATATATATATAATATAAAATAGCTCTTTCTTAATCTTGCATAATACAATTCACTTGCCAAGCAGATAGTGGAGTGATATTGATGCATATTATTACCAATATATAGATAAAGAGAGCTGAGACATGGTATATATCTTGCTTTCCAAGTCACCAAGTCATGAAGTGAATCCAGATCTTTCTGGCTCCTGCTTCTGTTCTTGTATACTTCTCAACCAGCTATCTGGTTATTAGTTCCATATCAGCTTTATCACAGCTTTCAGAAAGTCTTTCCAAGGACTGTTGGCTTGAAATATTTACTAGCAAAACTCCTCATGCAAGTTAGCAATGGGAAACCTTTGGAGTATTTAATAAGCTAGCTGAGTCTTTTCCAATAAACGTAGCCATAGGTGTGTTTTTTCCCCAGTTTAATCTCTTTAATAAGCTCCTCCTTAATTTTCCTTCCGCTCCTCATCAAATCATCACGTGAAGTTTATAGGAAGGTAATATGAAGTGATTTTTAAGGAGATTTCACACTTGGCAAGGATTGAACCAAGATCTGTATATTTCACTTTGTGATATGAAAGATGTCCACTCCTTTTCTAGATCAGATACAATGCAGCTACTAAGCTGGTCCTGTTCCCAGCTGGTCATGCCCTGTCTTTTGTTTCAAGGAAAAACCCCCCATCGTCTTCAATGAACCAAGATTAACATAACTATAGGTGCATTTCAGCTGTTTACCATTTATCTACTCTTGAAAATTACTATATACCAGTCTTCAGCCCTGTTTACCCAGTATGCCCTTTCTACTAAGATGATTTAAAATGTGTGAAATCTTGATCCTGTTGAAGTGGAGAGTAAACTTTCATTTGTCTAATGGGCTGAAACAGATGTCCCAGTTTCTGGTGATACCAATTCCCATTAAAATAAAAAACAAAGCACAGATATTCACTGAGGAGTAGAAGGACCTGACTGAGCTTTTTGTAGTGGAAAATGTGTTGATCCTTTCTGAAAATGATCTGGTTAGTTGAAAGAGGACATATTCACTTTGCCATACTAGAAATGTTTTATTTATTCTTCCAGAAAGTTTCTTCCATTTTAAGAGTAGGCCTTAAAAAAAAAAAAAAAATCACAAAAGACCCCCGACGAAACCAAAAAAACCACCCACAACAGCAACCAAACAAAACCCAAACCAAACCAAGAATTCCATCGGTTCCTATTGAACCTGAAGTTGGCTACAGTTCACAGTAGCAGGGTAGAAGATAAGGTAAGAATCTAGTGGGCAGAAAGGATGTTAAGCTCTGTTTAAGGACAGCTGTCTGAAAATACAGATTTCTTTTTTTAATGTCAGCATTTTGGAACAGTTATTTACTGTAAAAAGTCAAAATTATAATGCAGAGCTGGTTATATGTGCAATAAGTAAAACAAATGTCCCCTTCTGTCAGCACGTACGCTCCAAGTGTCATGTCTTCTAGACTCTCAGGAAAGCTACTTGGCATCTCTAGTTGCTAACTGAAACGCCCACAGAAAGGGAAGGAGTTGAATTTGCCCCAGTATGTTTATCTCTGTAGTGACTCAGCTGAAATCCATACACTCTCACCAAAGACATCTGTAGCCTCTGTTTATGCCTTCTATTTTAATGCATTAGTCCTCTAAAGAGTGCGAATCCATTTGGAGAGCAAAGAGTCTTACCAAATACTTTGTTTGTTTTGGTATGGTGTCTGCAGCATAGTGAGAAGGACTGCAGCTCATCATCAGATTAAAAAATTTCCAAAACACAGTTATATTCAGTCGTCTTAAATTAAGTAGATACACATTCTCATTTCCTTAGGGAAATGCTCTTAAAAGGAGATCTCTTTGCAGTCGGAAGAGAAGAGTAACTTCTAAAGCACAGTAAACATGGAGAAGCAGGAACAATAACTGCCACCTGAGCTTTGAACTTAATTTTCCTGAGTAGCAGCTTGCTATAAGATTTGTTGAATCCTAAGTTCTGCTTATGAGCAATAGGATCGACTGTGGGGTGAACACTTCTGTATTTATGGGATGATTTTAAAAAAAGACACAATGCCAGCATCTCCTTCTGCCTGCAGTGGTACATCTATAACAATGATGGTTCCAACTTTAAGACCAAACAACAAAGACTAAATACAGGAATTCATACTTGGGCAACAGTTCTACCAACTCTAATCCATCCTAACTTCAATAAGGAATTTCGATTTGTAATTTTATCTGTAATTGATGTAAAATGAAAATCTCAACTGTGTGATGTTCTGATAGCAAAATACAAAAACAGATTAAGCTTATCAAGTCTTATATCTTCTCACTATCTAAAGAGGCAGACTTACAAAAAAACTTTGGAAAAGAGTTGATGAACCTCACAAATAATCTGAATTTGGTTTTGAATTCTAAAGCTGATTTGTCTTTTGAGCTTGGAAAAAAGTGTGAATTATTGTGGCATATATGGTAGCTATACTTGATCTGAATCAGTAGATGTAATGCTATCTTATCCTAGAGACATTGCCTGAGGTCTCGTTGTGCTAGATGCTGTATGTAGATACGTATGTTTTGGACAATGCCCATGCACTACAGAATTTAAAATACAAGTAGGCAAGACACAGAAAGGAAGTAAAACTGCTTTATTTTACAGATAGGGAATGGGAGCACAGGAAAAGACCTGTTTAAATTCACATAGGAAACTGTGCTGGACCTGAGACATGAAATCAGTTTTACTGAGTCCTGGACCAAAGCTCCTATTAGTCCCCTAACTCCTTGTGTTTTAAATTAATAATAGTTTTATTGAAATATGGTAATGATAATGCTCAAGTACGATTGGTGTTTCTAAGAAGTTACAATCTAAGCAGATCAAGAATAGAGAAAGATATAGGCACAGAGAGATACCAAAGGTCATGTATTACGTGAATAACAGGAACTGGTTCCTCCGTATACTACCCTGCTCTCCTTTTTCCTGCAACTTTTGCTGTACTTTTAGGGTTCCTTTGAGAATCAAGACATGGAAACTCCCATGGACTAGTGCATTGAGACAAGCATAAGAATCTTGAGTAGTCTGCGTACAAAAAAGGCCAGGTTTCCTACAGCTTCATTCTGAACACTGATCATGTTTTAGAAATACATCATATAAATTCAATTACTTGAGTTCAGACCTAATTATACTGTAATGCAACTCCTTCATGTACACTGTATCCTGCAGCCTGGATGTTTTCAAAGTACAGCACATCTCATGCTGAAAATGAAGTGAAAACTAATAAGTAATATTTTAGTGTCCTTGATTAAAGGTTGTACAATTGGTTGGTCAAGCCTGTAGTTTGCATTGACTTTAGAAATGCTGCTGGACTCTCAAGAGCAACTCCTACATATCAACGGCTGTGAATAACACACAAAACCATCTTTGGCTAGAGTGATGCAGGAGGTCGTCCTCTGGTGTGTTGGAGTTCTCTATGGTGAGGGTAAAAATCACCCTCATAGAGAGCAAAGCTTCTTTGCATGTCACCCCAGTCACTGATGACTTCCCAAGGAGCTGGTGATCATCCTAAACGTCACAATCTTCCAAACAAAGTGCAGGGAACATGTCTTGGATGTTGATCTTTCTCTAATTTGTACACATAGCTCTGTGTACCTTTATTTGCATGTTGGTGAACATGTGTGCATGTTATAAAACATACTCCCCTGTACACTCTTCTCCCACTGGGAAGAAGATGAGAGAACAACCATACAGCAGATGTTAGTCTTGTTGCTTATTCGCTGCTGAAGGACATTCAGATAAATCAGTAGTGAATGGGGTGCGAGAATCTATGGAAAAGATATATTTCTATATGTTAGATCAGAGTCTGATGTGCTGAATCCCACTAGTGCCACTGACTCACACTCCCAGGCAGAAGCTCTCCAGAAGGAAAATGAGAAAGAAGAGACCTCCGAGGGAAATGTCAGGGTAGTCATTTTCTCATAGGACTCTTTTTTGGCAGCTGGAGATAGTGCCTCTGTAATAACATATTCAAGTTCTGAAGGGGGATTCCTCCAGAACGGAAATGTCCTCAGAAGGACCATTTCTCTAACTGTATTCAAGCCTGTGGGAAATTGTTACCCTATGACGAGTTCTTCTAAACTAGATAGGATTTATATTTATTCTTAAATTATGTTTTATTTTCAGCAACTCCCCCACTGTGACTTGACATCCCAGAAACGAGACCCTTCAGATTCTCAGGAGCCAGAAACGCTGCTGACAAAACTTATTCAGAATTGTCTTTCTTAGCTCTACTCACTTGATCACGTTTTCTTTCTGTTCAGCCATTCCCTTCCCTATAATTCTGGAACAGCTGTTGTGTATATTAAAAATTTAAGACCATCTTGCTGGAGATATTTAATCCAAATCAAAAGAAGCAAAGAAAAGAGCTATCTGCTTAACCAGATTATATTTGTATTTTATGGGGTTTGGATTTTGCATAACGAGACTAAGAGACAGGTGCTAAGTAAATACTATCTTGGAAAACAGCCTCAGTTTGTGGATTTAATTCTGAGTGTACATTGTGAGTTTCAGAGTACCTTAGTTTTGTGTCTAGGTTTTATTCACTCCATTAAATTTTAATTGTAATTTTCCTCGGCTACATGACTGTAACAGCTCATATTGCATTGGGCTAATGGTTATAGGTTTATTTCCTTCCTCTGCAGACCTTGCAATCTCAGTTTGAGATCTAAGAATGAGACTGGATTCATTTCTAGCTGCATACCCTCATGAGAAACAACAGATTTGCCAGTTGGCCCAGTACCTTCAGTGATACTTCTTAATCTCATTAATCCCTGGAACTCTATTAATGTGAAGTGTACTCACATAATAGACCATTATGCCAATTACGCGCAATGTACAGGCAGATTCTAGCTCAATATTTTAGTTTTGCTGGTAGTTCAGATTTGGCAGTAAGAATCAATGGTAAAATCTGCTGCTAACAGATGAAGAGTGATTCCATACACGAACAGCGAGAAGCTGATGCTTTTCCAGACATTTAAAGCAGAAGTGCAATCTAATATTTTGTTCAGTACTTGCCCTATAAGTCTTTCAGGTTTCACACAAGGGCGAGAATTCGGTGATGCCTAGTGTCACATTTCCCACTGGACTCTTTCACCGCATACACTAACTGCTATTATAAAAGTTGACAAACAGGCAGCAGTTCAGAAGTCTTTTAAATGATGAAGAGAAATTCTTTCCCGAGTGAGGGACATGCTAGGTTAGATACTGCTGTAAATGCAAGGTCCTTCACCTGGGTCGGGCCAATCCTAGGCACAAATACAAACTGGGCACAGAGTGGGTTGAGAGTAGCCCTGAAGAGAAGGATTTGGGGGTGTTTATAGATGAGAAGCTCAACATGAGCCGGCAGTGCGCTCATGCGGCCCAGAAGGCCAACCGCATCCTGGGATGTATCAAGAGAAGCGTGGTCAGCAGGTCAAGAGAGGTGATTCTCTCCCTCTACTCTGCTCTTGTGAGACCCCACCTCAAATACTGCGTCCAGTTCTGGTGTCCCCACCATAAGAGAGACATAGATTTGTTGGAGCGTGTTCAGAGGAGGGCCACAAAGATGATCCAGGGGCTGGAGCACCTCTGCTACGAGGACAGGTTGTGGGAGCTGGGATTGTTCAGCCTTGAAAAGAGAAGACTTCAGGGGGACCTAATAGCTGCCTTCCAATACCTGAAGGGAACTTACAGGAAGGCTTTTGGGGAGGGACTTTTGACAAGAGTGTCCACTGATAGGACAAGGGGAAATGGGTTTAAGTTGAAGGAGAACAGATTTAGGTTAGATCTTAGGAAGAAATTCTTCAGTATGAGGGTGGTAAGACTTTGGAATAGATTGCCCAGAGAAGTTGTGGATGCCCCCTCCGTGGAGGTGTTCAAGGCCAGGTTGGACGGAGCCTTGAGTAGCCTGGTCTAGTTGAGAGGCGTCCCTGCCCATGACAGGGAGGTTGGATTAGATGATCTCTGAGGTCCCTTCCAGTCTATGCCATCCTATGATTCTGTGATTCTTTGAGGACTAAGTAGGAACAAGAGAGAGCTACTTTGCCAGGCCTCTGCCGAGCAAGGGGAAACGTTACAGTGAGATGCTCTGTAAATTATATGCTCTGATGTGCTCTGTCCTGGTGAGCAAGTCAGAGATTGCAACGGTCTTGGATAGGCAGTTTGGATTGATCTTACAATGTAATGGGAACAAATCCTAGAGGAAAATGCTCCCAAACTTCAGATTTTGCACCTGAATTCAAATATTCCTACTATCCTTTGTGTTAGAATTTAGCAAGGATAGGATTAGCTCCTGTACTACATCAACACATCAAATAATTACATTTCAGTGACCATTATTTTCAGAAACAAAACTGAAAAATCTTTCTGAATAAAATCAAACCACTCTTTAGGGCTTGCATTTAGCTCAGAGTTTAGAGTTCAAATTTATGCTAAGAGCCAGGCAATCTAGAGGTTTATGTTAGAGACATGTTTTCTCACGCCTGTAAGTAGGCAAGAACAATTAAAACAAGCTAAAGTCATTTAATTCCCTTTGTTATTGTAATAGAACTTGGAAAAACAATGCCGAATGTAACATTTTCAAAAAGGTAAAGACTATTTCTGTGTCACTTTTAAGAGTGTTGCTGCTTTTCATAACAATCTTCAATTACTTGCCTGGTAGTAAAAAAGACACAGAGCCAGATAATGTCAGGTATTAATAATCTCTTGGCAGACTTGATCTCATACCCAAACCAGCAAAATACCTAAAAGTTTTAAGGGAAGAGACAATCTTTCACTTGGTCAGAGCGTGCCAGAATGGCCCTTCTCCAGCATGGTCTTCGGCATGAGGGGAAGAAAAGGGGCTAAAGCTCAGATGTTGTTGCCTTAGTGCAGAGATCTGAAGGTGATGAACTTTATCCTTTCACAGTGTGTTTGTGCATGTAGACTCCTCTCATTTTGTGCTGTAAAACTCCAGTGAATGTCATGCTGGTGGATTTTTACAACACCTCAACACTGTGCTTCACATGAATTTTGGATACACAATGTCCTATTGAGTAAATTCTCTCTCTTTTCAATCTTCCACAATTGTTTCTTTTATCTCACTCCTACATTTAAAACATTTATGTATCTTTCATATAAAGATATTAATATTTTTTTTTGTAATTTAACACCTTTAGAAACGAGACTTGCCACCAACACATGAGCAAGCATTAACATGTGTCTTGTGAGATCAGCTTCTTCCTCTTGAATAAATGCTATTAACATGTTGGGAAATTACGTGGTGATTCATGTCTGAACACTGTAGACCAGGATAGAACTTTTAAATGCTACGTCTATGTTTAGGCATGGATTGCAACAGATAACTAACCTGGAAAATGGGATGCAGAGCACCGTGAAAATTCTTACACAGACTAGACTTCCAGTCACTGAATGTTGCGTAATCTAAGATAAATAGAAATCTTGGTTATGAAGCTTAAAAAAAACTCAGGATAGAATGCTTGTTGAATATAATACTGTCTATTTTCTTTGTCAGCTGTAAAATTCATCTCCTCATTAAAAAAAAAAAAAAAAAAAGTCAAATAAACCAAAGTTTATGAAATGTATGTTTGCTTTTACAACTGGTTTGCTGTTCATTTTCAGATGACTTTGGAGACATGGCCTGTGTTATAATACCACTTCCATTAAACATTGGAAGCTCAACTTTTTGCAAAAAAATTCACACAAACATTCTGCTCTTAATCCAAACAGAGGGGTTATGAACTGAACCTTCAAACAGAAACTTTCAATATTTGGCTTCTCAGCTCAGTAGCACCAATATGGTATGCCAACTATCATGCACTGTAATTAATAATTGTTGTAAAAAAGAGGTCTTTAAGGCAGAATACCCACTGCATATAGCTTGTCTGCTTTTTTAACCAAATAAGGTAATAGGGCATTTCACTGTTTATAATAGCGACATGAAATACGATGTTTCAAACTGTTAAATAAAACACATTTAAACTTTTCCTGCCCATTTCCAAGTTTCTTCAACTTCTAAAAAAAACCCATCAAAACTGGCTACGATTCTCTGGCAGATTTATAGAAACCTCCACTTTTCACTTTTCAAAACACTTTAACAAAGCTTCAGAGATGAACAACATATCACCCAAGTTCTGGCATTTCTGCAAGGATTGTACACACAGTTCAGAAAGAGTAAACATGCAAAAATCAATTCCAGAGAATGACAGAAAGCGGAACTAATTAAAGACGCCTGAGCAAGAGAGATCACTTTCTAAGACAAATATGTCAATATTTATCACATAAATGAATTTGATGCTGTAGTGAATCTAGTGGTATTTATAAATGTACATCTGGCACAATAATGTTTTGATAATTATAAAATGAATGCTAATAAAATATGTATAAATACTTCAGCCCTGCACTAGATGACTCTCAAACTACTGCTTTAGCCTCTTATCAAAACTTAAAATTATATTGTCTGACATCCTGAAGTTCTTTAATGACCAAACATTTGTTACTATTCCCACTTACCATTGTAACTTTACTGACTTAACCAGACTTGCTTTTGATTACACCAGTGAAAGGAGACAGATTCAGACCATGTAGTCCTCATTAAAAATTTTTCTTTCCTACGTTTTTCTCACTGCAAGTCCAGTAGCTATGTAACAGAGCTACCTTGGGCTCTCCTGGTTGTGATACCAGTCCTACCTGGTGCTGATAACCCCTTCATCTTGCTGGAGATTTTCTTGGCATCGGACCTAGGCCAAGGTAGGTGAAACACATACTGAGTTTGCATCATGATCTGTACAGAAAATTTAAGTCAGTGGGTTTTCACTCTCCAGAAACAGTGACAATGAAGTGCATTTAGGAATAAAGGGTGTCTTCCTCAATCCTGATAAAAATCACAAGAGGTATTACAATTTTTAAAGCTTTGGAATGCTGAAGGTGATGCTGGTATAGTTCTGCCAGGTCAGGTTTCTCTCATCAGCTGAGTGTTTGAGGTTCAACAACAGCAAAGCTACTCAGTTTCAGAATGCTGAAACTATCACCGCCGCCTCCTTTTTTTCACAGCCAGGTTCTCTTAAGGCAAGGAGTGCACGTTTATTAGTACTTCATTTTGTTTCTAGCATGATATTCCACTGAAACAGAGACACTTGAAGAGGAGACAACTATTGCCTCTGTCACTGCAAATGGACTTCTTCTCACTGGTGCCAAATATATAGGGTAGAAAGTGGGGAGAAGGGAACGAATATATGGATGCATATGAGTTACGTGAGCTCTGTGCATTTCTCTATTCAGCTTGGCTATCTTTTTCTGATTCCCTGGTGTATTTTATTACCTAGTGCCTCTGAAATTTCTAACTGCTTTTGAGTTTTGCATATATCAAATGCATTCAGGAAACACTAAGTCCTTTTAAAGGAATGAGCTCTAGAGCTCATGAATAAAATTCAGCTTTGCAGGTCTGATAACAAAAGTTTCTTTTGTTATCAATACAAATTCAGTATGCGAAACAAATGGGAAATCTGCAGCAAACGTGCACAGCACAGATAAGAAAAACACTATGTCTTTAGTTTTGTTTGAGTTTTTAGGTTTGGAAAGGTTAAGGTACTTTACTTCGGCAACATTATCATGTCAAGAGCATGTTTCTATTTTTCAGTTGTCTTGGGTGTAAATTCAAATATAACAGCTAGAAAACCGGGTTGTATTCATCATTTGACTTTATTTCTACTTGGTCGGTTAATAAAAGAATTTCATGTCTGCATGAAAGTTCCATGCTTTGGAAAGAACACTTTATTTCAGGTTGATTGAAACATTATATGTCACAGTTGACATAGTAAATGAAGTAAAGTTCGGGAAGTTTACATCGCTGCCTGAAATGAAATTTTACCAGACTTGACATTCATGATGTTAGAAGTTTCAGTATTCACAATGGAGCATTTTCTAACTTTTCTATGACTGATTCCTATCCAGGCTCTAGTGTCACATTTAGCAGCATGGATATTTAGGATTTTATCGGTAGCCCTTATCTTTTTCTCTTTTTCAGAACATCCTCCTTCTCTAGACCATCACCAACACATGTGCTTCATTTTGTAAGATGGTTTGAGGAACTGATTCAACTGAAAACAAAACTTTTTTTTTACTTTTTTTTTTTATTCCCCCATTCAGCTAAGTTACCCGAGTAGTTTCTCACATGCTTGCAAAGCCACAGAACAACGGAAGGAGTGAGTGCAGCAATAAAAGGCTCAGCATGTACAGGCAGAAGGATGGATTAAGCCAGTGTTGCCATCAAAATTTATTCAACTGGAACCATAATCACTTCATAATTTCGTTATTATGTGTGGACTACCTGACTTCCCTAAAACAATGTATCCAAATCCCCAAAGAGTTGATTATTCTGTCTGAGGAAGATATATTAACTACTGTGCATGGATGAGAAACAGATTATTTCATGCGAACGTTAAAAATCCCAGGACAGTTTTTGCAATGATAGAGATTGCTCTGGTGTCCTTGGCTAGCTTCCCTGGTGTTGTCATTTGTGTTGTATATTGTTTGGACACACTGCAGAGATGGATGCTGCAGTCATGTTTAACGTAAGGCATCTATCAAAAGCATCCCAGAAGTCTAGGGCACACGTGAAATATCTGTAGATAAATGAGAGAAAGAACATAAATGAAAGGAAGGCAAAATAATCAAATGTAGTCATCTAAGGGAAAAGGAGGAGGTAAACATGAAAACAGCTGTAGGAATGATGACTCATGAAAAGTAAGCAAAATGTGAGGATATCAGTGAATATTGATTACCAAAGCTCTGAACCAAAACATCAGATGATGATGGTCAGTTGGCAACTGTAGAGAATGAGCTGACTGTCCAATGTCCCAGCAGCTTAAGACAGGAACAATTCTGCTTGACATGATGGTGTGCAGTTCAGCACAAGCAAAACTCAAGCTTTCACAAGTGCAGGAATTAACACCACTACTAGCACACACACACACACGCAAAATTGCCTGTATCATAAACACAGTTGGAGACATGTGGCATAATGCAAACAAAACCACTAGTATTTTGGGAATTAAATAAAAAGTAAGGGAGAAAAATTTGTCTTAGGCAACACTTAGACACTCCAAAACTGACCTGCTCCTCTCCTCAACTCCATCCCACCAACTGTTTAAGATTAAGTAATCAAAGAAAAAAACCCTCTCACACACCTACAAATTTTATTAAGCCAGAGACTTCCTGATTTCAAGGGCTGGTAAGTGCAGTTGGAAGCCACAGTTGATGAGGTTGGAAAAGCCAGGCTTTGGTCCCAAGTTTGCAGGAGTGATGGTCATCTTTTTCCTAGTAACTGAGCCTGTTGTCAGTAATGTATAAGGCAAACATTTACATATGAGAACTATATAACACAGACAAGTTAGCTGATTCATATTCACAAGCAAGGTAAGCTAATGGTGCGAAAAGGATTCACATCTCTTGATTCTCTCTTCTGAGTTTTATCCACAAAATCATTTTTAAGTCACAGGATACTTCTGAGTTTATGATGAATTTAAAGAATACATTACATCTTCAACATGTACATATTTACAAAGCCAAAAGGGTTTTCTCAATCTGGAAACCATTAATTAGCAGTTCTACCTACATGAAATGGGCAATAAATAAGAAATAATATTTTCATGGCTACAAGCAATTATATTTTCCTGCCTTACAAATTGGAGGCCATCTGACCAAAGAAAATTAACAGCTGTGATTACGTGGCAATCAAGGTTATACTTACACACAATTAATGCAGAGAGACTTCTAATCCAGCAGTGCCCTGCTCCTGGTCTCCCCAGCCTCCCCAGAAACCTTCTGCCTTTTGCTCTGCACAGGCACCTCTATGTTTGTTCTGGGACAGATAAATTGATAGTAGACGTTACCCCATCTGCAGGTTTCACGATTTGAAATCCACTAATAAAACCTTCCTAAACGTGGCAGACAGATGAACACAACAGTGGACAGGCAGTTCATAACTTATACGAACATAGAGAAAGAAAAAAGCAATTCTTGTGCAGGTCCAAACATGGTAAATCATCACAAAAATCTTAACAGCAAGATCTGTGTCATTGTAGAATTGTTTTCCCAAGCAGAATAATAGAAGTTTGAAACTTTCATATTTGAATCATCGTCACATGAATGGTATAATTGTTCTGTATATGGCATGACTACATTGCTAAGCCATTTTAACTCTATATAGGACTGTGCATGGCTCAGCTGTGATTTTAAATGAGTGAAAATAGTTTAGCACTTCCAAAAAACATATTTCCTCCTTGTGATTGTTATCTGCTGACTTAAGGGTCCCACCTAAATGAGCTTTCCGTTAAGGGAGTCTGCCTTGAGACTTCAAGTTCACCTGGAAAGTGTTAATTCCTTTTAAAACTAGTTCTACCAATGTTTTTTTAGGCTGGGAGACAGAAGGGCTAGACAGGTAATTACCCTGAGAATTAGAAGAACATAAAAAATCCAAGGAGAATGAGAGTGCACCTAAGAAAGCAGGAAACACCTAGGGAGGAAATCCCTAGTGTCTGCAGTCAAAGAAAAGGAAAATGGAAAAGTTAGAAAGAAAAGTACCCTGTCAAAACCATTCACTTGCTTTCATTCGTTGCATCCTTTGAACTGTTCCTTTGAATTTAGCTATCTTTTATGAGCTACAGTGGGAAAACAAATAGCAACTGATCTTTCACATACGTAACCCTACAACCTGGCACGGGATCGTGCAATGGGGCTAGAAAAGCACAGCAGAAATTCAGCAGTTAGAAAAGTGAGCAGTCAGACTGCCCTTCCATCACACCACAGCTCTGCTCTCAGGATTTACATAGTGTTGGGTCTCGTGCTCACTTTCTGCACTGGAGCAAATTCCACTTGTTTGTATGTTCAGATACCCATATTTCAATAGATGGGATCGTGCCACATTAAGAACTTTCACATCTGTTTATACTTCAAGACTTCCTTTTTAGTCAGCTTTATTATGAAAATACAAAGAAATAAAAAAGGGACTGCAAATTTGAGTAACTGGTATTTCTATGTTAAAAAAAAAGCTAATGGTCCTTTGGGTCAACTTTGCATTTTGAGGGATATTAGGTATTTTTTTACTTAGAAGTTGGATTCCCTCTTTATAAAACCAAGGAAACTAGATTCCACCTTTCGAAAGAATCATCTGTGGTCGGAAACAATCCAAATTCTAGCCAACAAAAGAGATGAGGCAGCAAAGATGTACACATGCCAGGGATTACCTTTCCAGTTATTTCAGATGACAGAATGACAAAGCATTGCATTGCTTACCTTTATTTTCAAAATCCATCTCACTTGAGAAGACTATCAAGAGTTGTAACAGGATTTTCTTGATTTACTTACTGTATGTGAACAGTTTCTATCTTGCTCCACTAGCTTGTTGGTGCCCCCTTGTGTTTAAAAGAACATGATAAAGATCAATTGCATCTTTGAGTCTTGAGACACAAGATTCATGGAGCACTTCAATAACTGTATCTGCTAAAGGTATGAAAATTAGGGCAGAAGAAAAAAGATCTTTAAAAGCTTTTTTAAGAATTTAAACCAGATTTTTAGCTTTTAATTTTTCAGAATAGTTGTTGCATATTTCCAGATGTTATCAAAATCACTGATAAAGATACTTACAAGTTTATAGTAAGTGTATTTCTAAAAGTATTTAAACAAATACTCAAAAATAACATTGAGATATCTTTTCTTTATTTTGTTCAGGTTTATTGTTTTCATGTATATAATCAATAATTAAATAATACCCTCTATTATCTGATGAAGAAAGTTATCTGAGGACTTGTTTTCAGGTGCCATTATTTTAGGGTGTGTGGGTTGTTGAGTATGCACGTTATACATGTGAAAAAGGAGTTGGAGTAGAATCAGCAGCTGGAAGGTCTCTTACTGTGTCACTGATCTCCTTTCAGATCTTGTGCTGAGTACATCACTTCATAGCTGTCGATATCCTCGTCTTCAGTATATGTGCTGCATCTTCCCATAGGAATCCAACCTGCTGTTAAAATAAAAGAATTGAGTGTAAGTCTCTTGGTTTTAATTTATCGTTGGAATAGCTGTTAAAACAGCTCAAAAAAAAAAAAAAAGTTACATATATGGTAACTAATGACCAGATCTCCCCCTTATTCTTGCGCAGCAGCACAGAACAGGAAAAAACCCCATGGTTTTCTGTCCCAGAATGAACACAAATAGATTTGGGCCAGTGGGCATGTTGCCATGCACATATTTTGCGATGGTCTTGGTCACTGGCAGAAAATTGTGTCCATCACGTCTGTTGTGACTTAGGAGCACAGGCCGAAGCATGTCAGCCATCCAGCAGCTGAAAAAGAACTACCAGACTATGGCATCAAGTCATTAGGAGAGCAGTGACCAGAAAGAGGTTGGATGGGTGGCAACCATCCCAGCATAATACAAGAATCCAGCAAATTTTAAGAGCTGTTGAAGGTCCTGTGTTTTGAAAGGGAATATTCAAAAGGTGATTTTGAGAAGAAAATGAGTCACCTGACATTTGTGTGAATGTATCTGTTTCCCACTTTCATCTACATAGACAGTGCACACAGAACCTCCCAAACCCCCTCAAATTCAGTTTTCATCTGTGATCAGCAAGAGGTTGCTATGATTTCAGTTCCCCTGCTCACCTCTGAAAAGCTTAATCTGGTACCTTTCAGATCGCAGTCCTGACAAAAGTAGTAGTGAAACATCCTTTCTTCTTTCCTTGAAGATATAGATGTCTCTTTGACAGTCTCGAGGGTGAGCTACAAAAAAATCTTAAATGACAGATTAAGTCCCAAGAGGTGCAATTAAAGACATTTACTAAGATTAGGTGGAGAAGGTGGCATTAAAGCTGAAGAAATGGCCTGGATGTCACATCTACCCTGACGTACGGCAACAGCTAATCAGAGAGGTTCTACCTTGGCTTAGTCACAGTGAATGACATGCCATGAGTGTACAAACTTTTTTTATCAGACATTTTTATGCCTTCTTGTCCATCCCTCTCCTATTGTCACTCAGTTATAGGCTTTTGCATCACCTTGTTTTTGTCATCCCCTCCTGCTTTGCCTGACTTCCCACCCTGATTTACACTGGTGATACTTTGAAGAAAGCGGAGACCCAGGATGCAGCAACGTGCTGGACCCAGTGTCAGCCACTTGCTTTTAAAACATCAGTGTGTGCTATGTGCTGTAAGTGATGCATTTCGCCAGCACATTTGTGTACAATAACAACTGACGTGGCTTTGTTACTCTTAATTACCCAGCTGGATACAGACAAGCTAGCTACATTTACAGATATATTGCTGGACAGTATGCAGTGTTCTATCGGACCAGAAAATAATCACTGCTGCATTACCTTATTCATATAAATTCAAAGCACAATGTAAAAAAATGTCTATATTCTTTCTTGCATCCATCTGATATTCAAAACCATGTATGTGAGGATACAACCGAGGATACAACCATACCCAATTCCCAAGACCGGCACTCATCTATTGCAGGTGATGCTCTGTCTTGCTAAGATCTGCATACCCTGTCCCAGATGAACGATTGCACATTAAAACATTCTTCAAAATTTTCTGTATTTCTTTCTTTCAATACCTGTCCTGAAGAAACACAGAGGTTTGAGGCTGGAAAACTGAAAACAACTGTTCCTTTAACCAGCTTTTCATCCTCAAAGTTTCTCATGGAGTTCCTTGGATATTTGTGTTTTGGAAAAGACCAGTGAATCTCTCTGAACTTGCTACTGACTCACAGCCCTGGGCTGGATTCTCAGGTCATTATTCCCTTGTTTCCAGGGAGCCTTTACAGAGATTCCAACTGAATTCATGATTCACATGTTTAAACCACAAACACCTTGGAGATAAATTGTGCATATTAAAATAGACAATGTAACCAGTTTAAAAAAACAAACACTTCAAAAAACTAGCAAACACCTGTTACCAGCAGTTGTGACTAAGTATATGAAAGTATAGAATTTAAATCTACAACTCCATGATAGTTATATGTGCAATTTCACTGCTAATGTCTGATATCCAAAGAAAGCCCTTATAATATTTGTGTTACTTGGGGAATAATTACTGTATGTAGACCACTGAGTCTTGCACTATAGTAATTCATTTCCAAAAAACTAGACTATGATCATGTGAAATATTATCCAAATATTAGTGCAACAGTTTCTTTGCTGTCATACTATGATCTGGTACTGTTATAACTTTGGGTCTTCACTCATTTATGCAAGTCCTAACTTGCTACTTTTTCGTAAAATAGTGCTCTTAAATTGTCAGCTACCACTGCACAAAGTGCACTTCTGACAGGATCACATACACCAGAAATGGCAGCAGCCTGGACAGGGTTAATGGAGGCCTTGGCATCGTTGCAGATGTGACCACTGTGCCAACTGGAAACAGCTGAGCGGAGAGGGGTAGCCCCACCACCTGCCCTGCGGGGAGACGGGAGCTGTGGGAAGGGAGGAAGGGGTCCTTATGGGTGGGGAGCATGATACCATGGTTTGGGACTGTAGGTGTGATCTCTGTTATCCTGGTGTGGGGGGGGTGGCAGATGACTGTGTGGAGGGGCTATAAGCACTAGCAGATCCTTCTGGAAGTGCTATCAAATCTCTGAGCTTTTCACAGTCTAATCTCCAGTGGGTATCAAATCTTGAGCTGTTTTAAGGGTATATCTGCTGACAACTAATGAGACTATGTGAGTGTTTAGGTCCTGGTCTATGAAAACCATCACTGCTCATGGCAAAACTCTCATTACTGTTAATTAAATGTTAAAAGCCTGGTTCTCACAGGGCTGCCAGTCTGTGCAGGATGTTGTCTCTCTGCCCTGTAGATGTCTTATAGATGCCTGCAGCACATAGGCTACAGTCTTCTGGTACCCAAGCCACTTAAAGGGTATTAGTTTGAGTCATTGTTAGTGTCCCCTTGTATTTTACAAGAAAAGGCTTTGCTGCTTTGTTTATAAATGGTGCAACAATTGCAGGTTCAAAAAAGAAGTTGCAGTGAACACCTAGAGTAAATGTGTGTTAGTTGATGGTGGCTCCTATAAATGCAACGAGTGGCAAGTCAAGTCACAGGTAAGTACTTTACTCTTTTTTCCTCTGTATGATTCAAATGGTAGTAAAGCTATAAGAGTCACTTCTGGTAAGCAAATTTCTTTTTTTTTAAACTTCCTTGCTTAAGACCAAATATGCAGAGGTGGGTCACAGCATGCAGCTGCAGTTTGCACATGGAAGCACTATGGGCTGATTTTTGCTTTAGACTGTACGCCACAAAAAAAGAAAAAAAAAGATACATGAAAACTTCTTTTTCCTATCCTGGCTACCCGAAGCTTCAGGTCAAGAAGGTAATCAATACCTGCTGCTGTTAGCCACAGAGATCAAAGAGGAGGGAACGTACACTTTCATGTCTGATGGAAATGGCCACAGACTGATGGACTTGCCCTGTGGTAAAAAGGGATTAAGATTAAAAAAATTTTTGAAATGCAAGGATAGCTTGAAGCACACCACCAGATTCCTACAGAAGCTTGAAACTGATGATGGAGATCTCCTAAAAAATAAGTTAGGAAAGCTCAGATCAGTAGTAGCTTGGGTCCAGCTGAATCTGCTTTGGGATAGAGAAGGGGACTGGATCCAAAGACAGAGTTAAAAAAAAACACCCTGGAGTGGGCTCAGTTTCACTCCCCCACCCCTGCGGCCAGCGCGGCTGGGCTGGCCGTGGCTGTCATAATTTCCTTCCATCAGTAGCAAGGGGAGAATTGGAGACCGACGGTGACTCACATGGTCTGAGTCAAATCTTCTCTCTCGCTGTTCCTGTGAACGCAGTTTACAGCATCTTCTAATTTAATTTCAAAGTCCTGGCTGGGCTCTTGAGTGATGTTACTTCCAACTGTAAATTGCAGAGGGAAGAAGTGGGAGGTTCCTCTAACTTTTGTAAAATGACACTTGGAAACTTCAGCAGCATTAATGGGAAATCCCTGTGCATATCCATAGTGGCTAATAGTAACTAGAGAAAGCCTTTTATGGGGACATAAGAAAGGGAATAGTCTTCACATACGCAGAAGCAGGGGGTATTGTCTTCTAATGTTTTTTCTGCTTTTATGCAGAACCTAATTTTTCACTTCTCTTACATTGTCTAAACTTGTTAAAAATCAGTCATCCTAAATATTTATTCTTAATTTAGAGAATGCGTGGTGACCTCCAAACTTCTTCTGCCATTGGCACAAGCAAAGACCTGCCAAGTAGTGAATGTTTTACGCTACAGACGTTGTTGATTCAGTCCTTAAACTGTCTTCAGCTTTGAGCATATATTTGGTACGCTAGACATTACTATTTACAAACAGTAACTTTTTTATCACTCAACTTTGGCAAAATATTAAATCACAAAAAAAAGGCAGAGACTGTTCACAGAAGTAATATTTAATATGAGCATGCACAGAAGCACTCACAGGATTGGAGCTGAAATAATGTTTTTAGCAGTATCTGCTTAATAATTCCCACACAGAACTATGCTTGACCTAAATGAGTTCATAACAATAAAATATTCTGCACTTCATGTACATGAGTTCTAAATAAATGCCAAGTGTTACACGGCCAAAAGACTTGCCATACTCTGAGGTCCATCTTGCCCAGGACCCACTGTCTGTCAGTGGTAAGTAGCAAGGAAAGAAGATAAGAAACAGAACATCCTTCCCTACAAATGCCTTTCCAACAACCAGAGGCTTAAGAGCTTACTGAGCCAAAAAATATAGCCAGACAGTAGACACCACTGGACTAATTTTTCATAAATGTTTCTTGTCCCTTTTCAAAAAAAGCTATGCTTCTGGCTTCACTTGTATCACATGAAAATGTAACGATGCCCTGTATCCATAGTTCTGTTATGCTTACTAGTATATAATAATTTACATAATCTTACGGTTTCAGTATATTGTGTGGAAAAAATATCTCTTCCTGATTATCTTAATCTTGGCACCTGCTAATTTCGGGTATGCCTTAGTTTTTATATTATGACTTATCATTCCCTGATTATCTTGCCACATTTCCTGAGATTTTTTAAGGCTCTCTGGAACCTGATTATTCACCTCGTATACAACATAGCCATTAACTTTTTGTGCGTGTGTGTCAACGACAGCCACGGAGCGTGTTGTGTGTAGTGCCGAAGGCGAGGAGGCAGGGGATACGCTGCTGTCATAGCCACGGCCAGGATTTGTTTCACCATCATGTGATTGTGTTCGTGCTGTTTCGGGTGGCTGCCAGGGGATATGGGCTCTTATCTCCGGATGCCCCAGCCGAAAGGAGAGCTGGAGCGTTTCCCTGCCTTCACTGCATGCCCCTCAAAAGTGTAGGAGAGTTCATAAAAATAGTTCAGAGGCAACTGCAAGGCAGAGAGGTGAGGTGGTTGGTGGACTCGTTGGTTTGTTTTGCCATTTGAGATGGCAGGGCCGCTGTTATGCACAGGCATTTCCCCAGAGCATGAGCACCCCGAATAGCCGGAGCCTTTGCTTGGCTCCAAATCACAGGAGCTGAGAACTGCATTATTATTTTTATAAAGGTACACAATACATTTTGCAGGAGCAGACTATAAATATTTCCAGCAAGTGCGCTTACTATAGGTGTGGATGCCAAGCAGCACTGTCTCCTTCCTAATTGTTAAGAAAGTATTTTTGTTTTATTGCACAGACAGTAGCTTCTCCATCCCTTTACCATTCTTCTCGCAAGTATGTGTTGAGATGGCACACTGGGTTTATCACACACTGAGGAAGAAAACTGTAGCTGGAGTCTCTGTTTCCTATCAGCTCAACAGCCTATTTTAGCTCATGGGGCTCTTGAAAAGACAAATCATATTTCCTTTGCTCTCATGCGTGGTTGGAGTCTGAGCAGTCCCACTGCTCAGTTCTGTCACTTCAGGTGCAAGAGTGGTCCAGCCTTTGATGTCAGTCTAATTAAGAAGTGGGCATGCCCACATGGGAGGAGCCCAGGAAATATTCACAGGTAAATGAAACAGTGTGCGGAAGCAGTACAGAGCGAGGGAGGTCAGGCAGACTCTGTCCAAGACACATGATTTTCCCGTTATCTTTATAGCTCTTTCCAACAATGGGCTTCTCCAAAGCAGCTAAGGGATCAGCTAAAGCTCATCTAGGAGAGTGGGAAGGAAAATTCTTGTCCTGCCTCTCAGTACTACTGGGTGGAGCACAGCTTCCACAGAACACCGAGATTTTTTTTTTTTTTCCATTTCCACTCAAATCTGGGCCATGTCAGCCCAGGACCTTGTAAAAGTAATGCTAGGCAATTAATGTATTTTAATTTTCAGGACACTTTAAAAATAAATGATTGCTCATTAACACTTAAATACCTGGAATGAGGCAGTAATATTAGCTTTATTTTTTTTTTTTTTCCCATCGGTGGGCTGGAATACAAGCTGATTTTTTTTTAAATCCTGCTTGTCAGACAAAAACTTCCTAAAGCTTGTTACAAAATTACGTCATTGATCAGCTGGCCTGCCTCTGGCTAGGCTTTCAGTAGAGAATTACTGGCAGAAAAGGTAGCCCTTTGATGCTGTGCCTGTCCCGTGTGTGGATAAGTCTGGGCCGAGCTCCTGCCCCAGCTATAGTCAGCAGTTGCTCATGGAGCTTGTGGTCATTATGAGATAGGAAGCTGGAATCTGGCATTATTTTCCGATTTCTTTGTGTCTCACATTCGTAAAACCAATATATAAGTTG
This sequence comes from Tauraco erythrolophus, assembly GCF_009769465.1. Lineage (NCBI taxonomy): Eukaryota > Metazoa > Chordata > Aves > Musophagiformes > Musophagidae > Tauraco > Tauraco erythrolophus. The sequence goes on from NC_141470.1 coordinate 16,627,810, forward strand.
GTCTCATGCCCACATTTAGCTCTGTTGCAAATCTCCATCCAAAATAATTTAACTTGAGGCAAAGGCAGAAGAGCATGGTCCCAAGTGTCTTTGATCCCTCGTTAAGCAAGCTGGTAAGTGAGGCTTTGGTTCAGCACAATCTACTCGCCTGCTCTTCTGCTAATAATAAATGAAGTAATTTGCATTTTACAGATAGTCGAAATCCATTCTGTCTCAAAAAAAGCATTAAAGTTAAAAAGGAGTAAAAAGATACAAAATGTAGCCTGAAAGCATCCTGACTTAGTTTCAAAGCCTCTAGAGCTTACAGACCATGAAGGAAAAGTCCATACATGTAAATTCCCTTGTTAATATATTTATCTCAATGTGTTTTCTATCCTGTGTCAAATCTGCAACCAAACCAAGAAAGATGCTTTTACAATTTTAAAAATACAGTTCCAGAGAAAGATCTGAGCCGTAACCTGCTATCTTTTTGGTAACAAAGGAGAGTTCAGAGTGGAATTAGGACTGTGATCTGAGCAGGAGCAGTGCCTGCTCACTATCATGTGGTGGGGAGCTGTGTGCCCCGTGCTACCTCCCCCAAAATGCTGGGCACCCTGTTTTCTGAGTGAGAGGAGGTTGCTTAGCCCCCTGGTCAGCTGGCTGTGACTCTGCACAGCTTCATTGTAGCCTGGGGGTGAGTACCATCAGCCAGCTGCCACTCAGTGATGTCCCTTTTGTAGGTGCCAGGGGAGCTGGAAGGGCCTGGGTACAGCGGGACCATGGCAGTACGAGGAGCTTCTCCTCCTAAAGAGATCGTGGGGTACTTGGGAGCTGCCTGCCAGAAGTCAGGAAGCCTGCTGAGCCTGTTTCCCTCTGGCAGAGCCCTTGCGTGCTTCTGTCTTTGCATTTTTGAGGGTTAAATGCTTGTCTGAGATTTTAAAAAAAGGAAAAAAAAAAAAAGCTAAAGCAGTCAGAGAATGGTGCAGATAAATCTGTGTCGTTTTTTGCCAAAGTGGGTTTCTGCAGCGCAGCACAGGATCGGGTAGCGGGTTTGGAGAAGATCAGGGAATCCCTGCGAGGCACTGAAGAGGGATTTAAGTCTCTGGAGATGAGCAAGCCTGGAATCTTGTTCTCCTGCTTCTGTGCAAATACTGTAGCCATCCAGCTGGAGCAGCTGGAGGCGTAAAAAGTGAGTGGCAGCTATTTTACACCTCACGCTTCTGAAAAAATACGAACGGAAAAGGTAATTTGGTGGTGTTCTGTGAGGGCCGAAGCTTGTTGGTGTGTACTGCGATACTCAGAGTGTCCCTCCTGGACCAGACCTGGGGAGGGGGCAGCCGGCTGACCCGGGCAGGCGCAGCCTCTCTGGGGAATGGGGCCCTGGCTGCCACCGTGCCAGTGTGGATGGAGGTGAATGTTGGCACAGGTGGGGCAGTGGGAAAGAGTGGGGAGCTGAGCTTTTTCTTTTCTTTTTTTTTCTTTTCTTCTTTTATTTTTCTTAAGCTGAAAGGTGCGGGAGTTTTTAACATCTGTAAAAACCCGGACCCGGGAAACGGTTAAATCGAGTTCATCTCGGGCACTGCGGGGGGCTCGGCTCCCCCGAATCTCGGCGGCGGCGCCCACCCTCCCTCCCACCCCGGGCGCTCCGCGGCCTCCCCCGCCGCGGGCGCGCAGGGCGCGCTGACCTTTCGCGGACGCGCTGCCCCCGCCCGGCAGCTGCCGCCGTCGGTCCGGCGCCCGCCGCCCCGCGCCCAAGGTCAGGGCAGGGCAGGGCAGGGCAGGGCAGCCCCGCTCCCGCCGCTGCCACCGCCGCAGGTAGGCGCGGGGCTCCGCGCAGCGTGCGCGGGGGCGGCGGGGCGCGCTCGGCGCTGCCGGGCGGGGAAGGGAGCGGCGGCGGCAGCGTCACTTGGAGGGGAGGGCCGGCTCCCCGCGGAGGGCCGCGCTCCCGGCGGGCCGGGCCGCCGCCCGGCGCCCTTATTTAAAGTCTGGCCGGGGGGCGGCGGGGAGCTGCGCGGTGCCGCTCGCTGGATGAACGCGCCCTCCCCGCAAAAAGACAAGGGAGGGGGGGGAAAGGGAGGAGGAGGAAGAGGAGGAGGGATCCTGGCAAGTTCAGTTTGGTACCAAGGGGCAGCTGGGCTGCGGGGCTCGGCTAGGAGATGGATAAGGATGAGATCCACCTGCGCAGGCTGCCGGCCGCAGCGCCCTGGGGACCACGTAAGTGTTCCGTGGCGGGGAAGGGATGGGATGGGATGGGATGGGGTGCGCCCCGGGGTGCGCTCCTTCCCGGCGGAGAAACGGGCTCTGCGGGCGGCTGCTCGCGTCGGCCCCCCGCCCCGAGTGCCCCGGTACCGGATTTTATTATTATTATTATTTATTAGAATTTCATCGGCTGTTTTTAAAAATCTAGGAATAATCTCCGCAAAGTACCAGTGACATGAAATAGCTGTCTCCCGTCGTCTGCGTCCCCCCCCACCCCCAAACGTAAAACTGTGTAAAGTCCTTTTAACCTACATTAGTATAGTAATTAAAAGCTCGTCTAGCCCCGGGAAACCAATCTAATTATGAAAAATTGCTGGAGTACAAAGTACATGGGATAAATCCTTGAGTTGATGATTGCTGTTAATTCACACTGTGCTGCGGAAGAGAAGGAAAAAAAAGTCTTATGAAATGAAATGGGTCTGTCTCAGACTGTCGGTAATGTTTTTACAGAACTAGCTAAATCATGTATCTCTGTATCATTAACTAATGTGTGCAGCAAAATAAATTATATATATTGGAAGGGGAAAATACATTCCTTGGCTGAGAAGTTACAGCATGTTTAGAGCCAAAGAGCACATCATTTAAATGGTAGGGGGTGGGAATTTCCTTGGCTTCCCTCTAGAAATAAATCACAGCTCGGTGTCTGTGTGCATGCATGTGCACCCACGTATCCATTTATATAAAATCTTCACGCGCAAACACTGTGTATATATGAAATGCTCATGCACACGCATTGGAACACAAATTTTACAAGCACTATTTACTGAATGCATTTTTCTACCAGTTTAGAGACAATAAAACTAGAACTGAGATGCTAACCAGGAACGTACTGGAACACACTTGATCATCCAGTTGAATTGTATACAAATGAAGCAAATTTAGCATGGCACCATTTATAAATTCCATACTTTACAATCAAAATTCCAAATCTAACTGTTTGCAGCTAAGAATAGCACGGGGAGCCCTTTTCTTTACTCCCTCTTTCTGGATTCCCACGAAAACTGTTATCCTAGAGTCTACTCATTAAATGGCCAAATACTTCACTGGAGTTCAGCCCATTTCTAAAAGAAATGCTGAACGCTCATCAAACCATAGGCTAGCCAAAGTGCTCAGAATGAAAAGAAAACCATTTCTTTAATGTCTGACACAAAACAGCTGGGCTTCGTATCTAAATACCAGGGACAGGGTTTCTGTGTGCCACTGATTGTCCCACATTAACTTATTTATTAAAATGAGAAGGATCTCGAACTTTTCAACAGTGAAATGGGAAGCAAGTAAAGCATGAGAAGCTGAAGTGTTATCGCAGTATGTTAACAGAGATATTGGTGAGAGGACTAAATGATAAAATGACACTGGAAAGCTCTGCCATTACTCATGGGGCAGGTGGCAATTTATCATGAGGTAATCAGAGCGATAGGGTGAGAGTCCTGAAAAATTGTTTGAGTGGCTCTTTATCTTTGAGAAACTTTACATAATATTTTACAGTGACACTCGCTATTTCATTTACTGAATCACCCGTTAGCAGCATGAACACTGTGTACCAGCTTCATTACTGAGTTCAAGGAGCGGTTTTGTTCTCAGAAGCTTGTGTTTGTATTTCTATTGATAACCTATCCAAAAGAGCTTGTTTGTAAAAGTTGTTTATAAGATGAAACTCCTGTTTAATTACATAGTGGATCCATGTATTGCAGTACAAATCCTGTCCAATTCTTTGGTAACTCATGGATTTACAGCTGGAGAGACGTGTGGAGACCTGTCCTTGATGTTTTTACATGGTCTTTGTACTCAGAAAGCCTCCCTAGCAGAAAGCTAAGGAAACTTGCTTGTTACAAGGAGTTAGAGAAAAGTTTGGGTCAGTGAGGGGATGATAGAAAACAGGAAAATGAAGAGGAGTCTATACTCCCCTGAGCTCTGAGTAAATACTATCAGTCACCTACATCCAAAGTGCTATTTTACTTTTTGCTAGCAAGGAAAAAAGTGACCTCAGGATGTTATTTTTGGCTCTTTTGGTGGCATGAAAGGACAGGTGTCCTCAGCTACATCCGTGCCCTAAGGAACCAGACATCGCAGCTGATGGCTGCCAGCTTATTTTATGCCAATTCCTTCTTTATGTTCTGGGGTAGCAAGTGAATCTAATGAAGACGGGTGAGGGTCAGAATTGGGGTGGGCTCTGGGGAAAGGTGCTGGCATGTTGGCTTCTGAAAGGACCGCAGTGATATCCTGTCACTTCAGAGAAAGGCTTAGAGGCACTGGGACAAGTGCTCAGGACTAAGCACAGGATTAGGAATCAAGTCTTCACCCCCTATGTTTCAGCAATCAAAAATTCCCTGAGCGAACATTTGACCCCTATGAAAACCATGAGAGTTTTTTGTCGCCAACTTAAATGTCATCAGACTATCACACTAGAAACTGAAATGTTTTCCCCTTTTTCTCTGGAACACATTATTCTATCCGGAGCTGGGACTTTCAACACAGCTCCATAGGTTTCTCGTATGTATTACCCTGCCTCCCGTGGTAGCACTGCAGCTATTTCCGTTAACAGTGAACATGATTAAGCATATTAAGCTAATAATTAATCAGAGATGACAAGGGACTAATAACTGTATTGATTTAATTAGGACTTCTTTTCCAGCTCTGTAACTTGCAGTCATGCACGTCATTGACTTCATATTTTAATTTTTAGTAATAACTTATTAATTTCTGGAGATGAGCACATAGGCAGCCAAAGCCACAGCTCTGAATTTGTGCTGGACTGCATGCTTGTGCCTCGGTCCGCTGAATAGCTGCGGGAAGTGTGCCTGGTCCTGTATGAGACTGACAGCAAGCAGGGCAGTTTGTCAGTTGCTGAGAGCTCTTACAGAGCATTGAGGTGGTGGTAAATGGGGCATTGCGGAGTCAGATGTGGTGGATGCACTGGTAAGGTACGTGTAGCCCTACAGCTACATCCTGCGGTCGTACGGATATGACATGAAATATGGGGTAAAAGCAGCATGCCAAAACAGAAGGCAGCAGAGTAACCCTGGGAAGTAGCGGCGTTTATTGGCATTGGGAAGGGAAAAACGTCCCTTTTGACTTTAATTACACCCTTTGGGTTCTGGTGATTTTGAGAAAAGGAAATGCTTGGGGAGGTGCTGTGGTTGGAAAATAATTAGAATCACTTTGGGGAGAAGGAAGAAAGGAAGAGACTATAACAGGCATGACAAACTTCAGGGCTTTACTGTGTGAAAGGCTGACGATTGCTAAGTTTGCTCATCTCCTCCCTGTTTTAGTGGGGTTAATTAGCACTCTCTGGGGTATGCTTGGCATCTTACGCAGCTGGGTCCTCAGCAAGACACCTTTTGATATGCTCCTGACCAGAGACTTCTCCAGGAGGCAAAGGAGGGAGAAGCTGTTCTCACTGAGAGCACAGAGCTAAATAGATGGCTGTCTCGCACTGTACAGCAAGGTTCGTGACTTCTTGGGAAAGAGATCCTGTCAGGCTCTGCACAGAGCTCACTCAGTATCCTGCTCTGTGTTATCGAGGTACTTGTAAATCTTCACACTATACAGTCGAAAAGGCTGGATCCTCTGTTATGGCTTCATTTGCTGCAGAGGGATGAGATCTGTGCAAGCCAAAAGCACTGAGCAGGCTTCAGAGGAGGGCCTGTCCAGAGTCCTTGGAACTGTCCTTCAGCAAGATGATGGGGAGTCTGAAGTACTTAAGCTGTCAAATATTCATTGCGTATAGAGTTGGGTCACTGTATAGGTAAACCGTTAGGCTGATGAGCTCCATGAACAGAAGCCATCACTTCTTTTGTTTCTTGCAAGCATTTCCAGGGATTCTGAAAAAGTACTTCTGTGCACATCTTTGTATTTTATGATACCATATATATGTTATAGCGATAGTGGCGTGAAATAGTTCTGTTGCTTTCAGAGACTACAAAAGCAGTTTAGCTGGGGACAACGTGTGGCCATATTCCCGACCTCGCTCATGTTTGCTGCCAAATTTGAGATTATGGCAGGACTGGCAGTTCTGCTGTCGGTACTGACCCCAAGAGGGGTTTTACAAATGACAAATTTTTAGGAGTTGGCAGCCTCCATGCCTTGCTGGGACCCTATCACAGTGTTATTTTCGGTGGTGCTAAGTCATCTCATGCCAGCCGTTAGATCTAAGTAATGTAACGGAGCAACGTGAGTAACAGTGCACAACTTTTTTCCGGTACTTTGAAGAGCAAAAAGATAGTGGTGTCTCCGTTGTCACTGCAAGGTAATTTATGGCAAATACAGGCCTTTTAGAAACAACCGCAAAGGCTGCCTTGCTTGGGAGGCTCTGGATGTGCAGGAAGCAAAGCTTCTCGTGCTGAGCTGCATTAGTCACCACCGCTACTTCATAGGCTAGCCCACGTGCCCTCAGGGAAAATAGATTTTTATTTATTTGGTTTAGCCTTTGATTTGTATCCGTCATCCCTCTATTTCTGAAAGTAGTACTACATCCTGGTGGGAGGGCCAGCCCTTCTCCCTGCCCCCTAACCTCCCTGTATCCTTTAGCCTTTATCTGCAGACAGCTGACCTGTGTCCCTGCGAACATCCTCGCTTCTCGTTTGTTCGGTCTCTTTGTGCGTGTTCTGCCGTTTCAACTTGCTTTGTTGCTTCCAGTGCCTTGTCCCCGGAGCAGCGTTGCCTCTCCTCTGCGGCCAGCCCGCATGCCAGGGTTTTCTCCCTTCTTCAGACTCCCACAGTTCACATCTTTGAACCTTGTACTGTCAGTCTGTCCTTCCAGCCATTATGGCAACTATTTCCAGATTTGAACTGATAGAAAAGATAGTAGCAACACTAGATCCAGTGCTGTTCCTCTTCAGTATCTTTACCTGCTTACCTTATCTGCATATCTGATTTATTCTTGGCAGCTCTGCCTCTGTCCTAGGACCTGAGTGTACATTCTTATTCCTATGAGTGCTGTATTAATAATATATATAATCACTGAAATGTCCTTTCAGACTGCAGCTCTGAAAAATAGAACCTTTTTATTTTTAAAACTGACACAAACACCTGTGACTTTTTGCACATGACCGTAAGTGCTCTGAGGGAGTTTTAAAATCTGAAATCTGTTATGAAAATGCTAAGTGGTTTGCAGGCAGGCATTAACTGCTCTTTTTATATCTTATAAATTATTTCACTTATATCATGACGTCAGTGATTACAAGTTATGTATTCCTGGCTCCCAGTCCTGCTGTCTTACCTCTCCCTCTGTGTGTGTCCTGTGTAAGGAAAAACCTCATAAGTAATAAAATGAGAAAAAACTTTGTTTTCTTAACACATTGCAAATATTTGTTGCCTCTTGTACATCTTCTTTGACGTCAGCTGATGTCCTGCTCGCAGAACAAACTTGGAAGATGCAATAGGGATCTGTGTGTTGATAAGCGAGGTTCACTAACAAAATTTTTGTCCAGGGAGAAAGAAACACATTTCACAGCACTCGGTTAGTAAAAAAGGGAAAAGCTTGGCAACTAAATTACAATTCCAGTGCAGATTCAGGACACATTTTTAAAAAGTCAATAGGAAAAGCGATCAGATACTGACTTTCAGGGACATCATATATGTAAAAGTAATGAACACGGAGTCCTCTGAATACATGTTAATACTCTTCTTTTTAACATGATATTGTGGGAATTGTATAATATATAGTTCTTAAGAAGAGGAACAAGAGCCAAGGTGGAAGTTTCAAGGCTAAGCATTGCTCAAAGTTTTAATATTTTTGGTGCTTTGAAGTAAGGAAAATGACAGAAACATGTCCAGTGCAGCATTAACAGTCAAAGAAAAACCTATTCTGTATTTATGTCTGATCATTTGTACTAGAGCATCTTGGCTGATGATGTACCGCAAGATATGTCAATGAATGTGCTTTGTGATTCTTCCCGGATTTTGGCAGGCAAAGATTCAAAATATGGTATGACTTTATGCTTCTGGTATGATTGCCCAGAAGAAATCTACTGCAGACTGCAAAAGATGGATGCTTTTATGCAAATACCATTGAATTCATCTCAGTGTGGTGGGGCACTATTGTCCTGGAAAGGCTTTCTACTGATGGATGCATGCTATCTTGGCAACCCAGCAAGAGGAGGAAAAGAAGGAATGTTTGGGCGTACTGCTTTTACTGCTGTGTTTTGGGGAGTTGAGCATCCAGCTCCATATTAAAGCACATATTTGGTTTTGGTTAGCACTGGCATGATGTGTTTAAATGGAGAAGCTGATCTAGACCTTGAGACCTTTTCTCTTTTGTTTAACCTAGTATGGACACTGTTGATGGAAGGTGTGTGTGTGTAACAGTTTGGGATGAACCGGCTGGTGCCACAACGTATCTGAAGGGAGGTACCAGCTGTAGGGCCACTGAAAGGATAAGACAAAGCAGACCATGTCGAAGCAGCCGTAGCATGTGCAGTGAAGGCACCCTTTCCTGAGGCTCGCTAGTGGAAACTACTACATTATTGTCTGTATCCTGTGTTACTGGCACGGAGTCCGGGACTGGTCTAAAGAAGGAAAATGGTTCTCTGTGTGTAGTCTGAATGTTGGTATGTGGTCAGCAAACCTCATCCAGATGCTTGTATCTTGCTGCATACTTCTGAATGTTCTTTTTCTGATGAATGGCAAGAACAGGTTTCTAAAAATAAATTAATGGTTTTCCCTTTTTACTTCCTGTGACTTAATATACTTTGTTTATCTATATAGCTACTAGTCATCGTCATTCTTCTGCTCACAAGAGTATAAACAGAAATGAGCCTGAGTCACAAAGTAAGGATGTGGAGCCAGGCGTTTTCCAGTTTTTTAGCCAGGTGTAGAAGTTGCAGCCCGGGGCTCATGGAGGGAAAGGACTAGCTCTGGGATCGTGCCTTGGGGGTCTCCCATGTGAAATAGGCAGCACAGAGGTGAAAGGCTGCACTTTCTGCCTCTTCTTCCAAGATGTAAGACATTGCAACTCTGTGCAAAGAATAAATAAATAAATAAAATAGTGGATTTTTAAGATTAGTTTATCACTAAGATAATAAAACCCAAGTGAGATTCCAGTTAATGATTATCTCTCACTACCCCTAAGGTTGATCAGGCCAACATCCAAAACAACAGTTACTGTCATTTAATCAGCTCAAGCAACGTACTTCAACAAATTTAGTCTCCTAGGGCATACAGTCAATTCGTCATGCTGCCAATTCGTCATGCAGTGTGCCCCAAACCAATCATAAACTTGAATCAAACACAGGGTGGTGAGGCACTGGAACAGGTTGCCCAGAGATGTTGTGGCTGCCCCATCCCTGGCAGTGTTCAAGGCCAGGTTGGATGAGACTTTGAGCAACCTGGTCTAGCGGAAGGTGTCCCTGCCCATAGCAGAGGGCTTGGAACTAGATGATCTTTGAGGTCCCTTCCAACTCAAACCATTCTATGATTCTATGATCTGAGAATAAATTAATGTTATTGGGGTTTTTAGGAAATGGTGTCCTTTCTGTGGTGATTGCCTACTAAAATTTAAGGCTACTCTGTGCAACAGTAGCATTACATGCTATAATTTTGTTTACTCGTTAGAAGTGTGAAGTATCTGACCTAAAACATGCTAAGCATCATTTTCATTCCCAGAAGATATCTTGGGAATACCTCTCTTTGTTGCTAAGCAGCACATCTGTATATTATAATGTATGTTAAATAGGAAAGACACTTTATAAGGTATACAGGGCAATATGAATTTGTACTGTCTGGAAGTCCGTGTATACGCATACCTGTGTGTTGAGGTATGGCTAATAGGACTAACTTTGTGTCCTGTAGGAGAAGCAGACTTGCTAGCAAACAGAACAATGCAGAGTGAGTGTCAACATATTCCATTTTTTTAATCAGCACGACTAATTGTATAGAGGGTGTGAATTGAATAATCCTTAGCTTGCATTTCAAATTATTAAATGCATTTAGTTCAACTCTACTGAAAGTCTGTGCAGTATATTGGTATGTATCATCTGACCTTGTATATAGTGGAAGATAACAGGAGATGCTGCCCCTCCATCTTTTCCAGTCTTGCCAGTATATACGTTTTTCACATTTTGGTGTGCACTATGTCTGTTTTGTTTCTTACAGGTAGCTTTGCTTCCTTCTTTCTCTTCTCATTAGTTTAGCTTCATCCTCAGCTTTCTTGTGGTTGGAAGGCCTAGTGAGAACAACTGCATCTCTGAGAACTGCTGTGTAGGGTATTGCAAAAGTTTTCTGTGCTTTGCTCTTAACCGTAGAGTTAATTAAAAGGAACCAAAGCTTAAAAAAACTATAACCTTCCCCTCTGGATCCATATTTGCAGTTCCTTTGAGTTAAATGAAAGTCTTCTAGTAGAGAGGGACAATATTTAGTCACACAGAATCACAGAATGTTAGGGATTGGAAGGGACCTCAAAGGATCATCTAGTCCAATCCCCCTGCCGGAGCAGGACCACCTAGATCAGATCGCACAAGAACGCGTCCAGGCAGGTTTTGAACATCTCCAGAGAAGGAGACTCCACAGCCTCTCTGGGCAGCCTGTTCCAGTGTTCTGTTACCCTTACTGGGAAGAAGTTTTTCCTCATGTTTAAGTGGAACTGCCTATGTTCCAGCTTATATCCATTTCCCCTTGTCCTATCATTGGATGCCAGCGAGAAGAGCCTGGCTCCATCCTCATGACAGTCACCCTTTACATATTTATAAACATTAATGAGGTCCCCCCTCAGTCTCCTCTTCTCTAAGCTAAAGAGACCCAACTCCCTCAGCCTTTCCTCATAAGGGAGATGCTCCACTCCCTTAATCATCTTTGTGGCCCTGTGCTGGACTCTCTCAAGCAGTTCCTTGTCCTTCTTGAACTGAGGGGCCCAGAACTGGACACAATATTCCAGATGCGGCCTCACCAGGGCAGAGTAGAGAAGGAGGAGAACCTCTCTCGACCTACTAACCACACCCCTTCTAATACACCCCAGGATGCCATTGGCCTTCTTGGCCACAAGGGTACATTGCTGGCTCATGGTCATCCTGCTGTCCACCAGGACCCCCAGGTCCCTTTCCCCTGTGCTGTTCCCCAACAGTTCAGTCCCCAACTTGTACTGGTACATGGGGTTGTTCCTATCCAGATGCAAGACTCTATACTTGCCCTTGTTGTATTTCATTAAATTTCTCCCCGCCCAACTCTCCAGCCTGTCCAGGTCTCTCTGAATGGCAGCACAGCCTTCAGGTGTGTCAGCCACTCCTCCCAGTTTAGTGTCATCAGCAAACTTGCTGACCATGCACTCTATTCCCTCATCCAAGTCATTGATGAATATATTGAACAATACAGGTCCCAGTACCGACCCTTGAGGGACTCCACTGGATACAGGCCTCCAACTGGACTCCGTCCCATTGACCATTACTCTCTGGCTTCTATCCTTCAGCCAGTTCACAATCCACCTCACTATCCGATCATCCAGCCCACACTTCCTCAGTTTAGCTGTGAGGATGCTGTGGGAGACTGTGTCAAATGCTTTACTGAAGTCAAGATAGACCACATCCACTGCTCTACCATCATCCACCCACTGGGTGATGTCCTCATAAAAGGCTATCAGGTTTGTCAAGCACGACTTCCCCTTAGTGAAGCCATGTTGACTGCCTCTAATGACCATCTTATCCTTGATATGCCTAGAGACAGCACCAAGGGTAAATTGTTCCATTATCTTTCCCGGGATGGAGGTGAGGCTGACCGGTCTATTGTTACCTGGGTCTTCCTTCTTGCCCTTTTTGAAGACCGGGGTGACATTTGCTTTCCTCCAGTCCTCAGGCACCTCTCCCGTTCCCCACGATTTAGCAAAGATGATGGCGAGTGGTCTGGCAATGCCATCCGGCAGCTCCCTCAGCACCCGCGGGTGCATCCCATCAGGACCCATGGATTTATGGATGGCCAGGTTGCTTAATTGGTCCCTAACCAAGTCCTCATCAACCAGGATAGACTCCTCCTCCAGTCCAGAATAGGTTGTTGCGAGGTCACAGGTTCTGAGGCATATGGGTATTAGGACTGTACTAGTAGGGTTGCATTTGCAGGCTCCATCAATTTGTCTGTGAACAGTCTTCTAGGGTTTAGTGTTGACATTGACAGGGACATAGATTTGAAATGCTACTTTATCTTTACAATTGCTTTCAATAATCCATTTGGCAGATAGCTGAGACTGGCTAAAGGGCATGAGAGAACAGCCTAAGGTATGTTGCAAAGACATACTTCAGCTAACAGAGACAACTATTTCTATGCTACAGATTTGTATTTAAAATTCAAAGACTTTGTAGAAATATTTTGCTCTGTGTGCCCTGAGATGTAAGATGATGTTTAGCCTCTCAGAATAGGAACAGATCCTGTTTCTGAACAGTTGTACTCGAGGACAGGCAGGAGATCCTCCTTTAGCTCATGTGGTAGGAAGCCAGGTTGAGAGGCAAAGGCTGAACACAGAAATCATGTCCTAGCCCTTTTGTACACGCTTTATAAGTGCAAAGTATTTCTTTACCCACTGATATTAAAGGACTTCATAAACTTTAGTGAGCCGTTGGAAGATCTCATCAACTCCTTTTGCCTTATATTCCTTTGCTGTGGCAAAACTTCTGTTATATGGCAGGAATCAATATGTTGAACTTATGGGTTTGACAGGTAACAGAAAACAAGAATTAGCATTTCAGTTCACTTGAAATGGATCCAGCTGAGAGAAGATAATACTTGTACAGGATACAACCATGTGCATTATGTAGGTGCGAGTGGAAGAAGCAGGGCGGCATGGATCTGCCCCAAATTCAACAGGGTAAAATTGTTCTAGGTGCTCCTTAGTTCAGAATTGGAGTTTTGACTATTGGGCTGTGTTTATTCACTCTGCTGTTTGCTTTGCAGGGGACTGCTGAGTGTTACCACATTGGAAAATCTGGCCAAAATGAAACTTATTTTTTTAAATTGCAACTGAGCATTTTCATTTGAGAATGAATAGAGTCTCTCAAAAAGGCTACGAGAAAGGACAGGTCATTGATGGCAAGAGAAATTGTGCTCACCGCCACCATTCTTGAACTTCTGAAATGACTTGTCTTTTGTAGGTTGCAATAAAGTATTTTTAATTAATCTTAACCATTTAAGTCTATCTGACGATGTAATTGAGTAGTTGGATAATAAAAACTAAAGACAGTACACTAATCACCAATGAAAGAGTAGAAACAGGTTTTGGGTTAGATTTTAAACTTTGTTGCTTACTAGAGGCATAGAATTCAAATCTAAGCCTTTTAAAGCTAATAGTTTCTAAATGGCAGATGAATTAATTTTTAAACCTTCTCCCTGTAGCATCTTGCTAACAAGCTCTCAGTTAAGAGCCAGATTCTTGTTTCCAAAACAAGATCTTTTGTTGTCTTGATAATATAAATTAATGAAAGCTCTCCCTTTTCTCGTTCTCTTCAGTATTTTTTCTCAAAATAGCTCATCGGGGCTGTATCCTGCAATTTGCTGTGCCCTCTGGCCCTCAGCCAGTAAAGCACTTAAGCATACAAATAGCCCTGGTTTTGGTGGGAAGTGGGCAACTGAGTGCGAGACCCTCCTGCCTGTCCCCACAGCTTCCATGCCTCTCAGTTTTCAAGGGGAATCTGCAGCACGCTTCCACCCTGCACAACGTTTGCTCCACCAAACATGAACAGTATTTCACGATGCAATCCCGATCCTTTGTTCATGTGTCTGTTTCAAGGATTTAAAAAACTATTTAGTTGAAGTGGAGGATCTTTGCATTTCAGGTAGCTTCTCATGAACTCTGCTCTGGAATCCAGTGGAGGTTTTGCCATCCATCTTAATTTTGGAAGAGAAGCACAAATCTAATGGTAGTTGAGGAGTTCAGCGTCTCACCAGTCAGGGCACTAAATCTTTAAAGTAAAACCCAGTCAAAGCAGTTCCTGGGAGCCTGCGATTGACTGGAGTCTAGCAATTGCTCTCTACTGACTGACTCGAGAAGGTTGTCCGTCAGTAGCAGGAGCTGCCTACAGAGACTCACTTGCGGGGAGCTTTCACGTTTTGCAGGTGGCAAATAAAATCGAGGACCTGAGCAAGCACATTTCAACCTCAACATGAACATCCTAATGTTAAAAAAAAGCATTTGAATCTCATGCGCTGTGGGAAGGGTGTATATGTGCTGTCATTTAATAATAGAAGTAGAAGAATAAAGATTTCTTGTAACCAGATTGTTACAGGAGAATGTCCCTCCTCTGGAGTTTGGTATTCCTGTCAGACCAAAACAGGGAGGTAATTTCAGTTTTTACCCTTCCCCAAGTTTGATACCGTTGCTCGTTCCATTTCTTTGCACCGTGTCCTTTTTGCAGCTGCTCTCTTTTTTAAAATTTATTTTTAAGATTCAAAAGGAGGAGAAGAGAGGGTATTACAGAAACAGAGACCAGACTGGGTAAGGAAAGTGTTTCAGCTGTCCACAGGCAGGAAATTTGAGCTCCTCTGGAACCTGAATGAGTCCTGGAACAGGCTTGTTATTTTTATATATTTATTTCCCTGTTTGGCTGCTCTGCCTGCTTTTCCCACGTTATCATCAAAGTGGCCCCAGAAGGGACAGTTGTGAAACAGAAACTATCTGAGTAGAGAAACAAAACCAGAGCTTTTTGTTAAGCTACAGATGCCTTGGTTTTAGCAAAACCAAACAACTTTAATTGCTGTAAGTATTTGCAAATGTTGCTGCTCTCTTCTAAATACGTTTTAGTATTAGGGGCGGGGGGTGAGGCGAATGGGGAAAGGCAAGAAGGCATGTCAGTGGCAGCCTCATCTCTTTGAAATTTGGATTGAGCCAGTACAGCGATGGTGATTTCTCCCTCTTCCTACTCTCTGCCCTGGCCTGAATGCAGATAGATTTGCACCAGTGAAGCTAAAGGAAAAAATAGTTTCTTCCCCTGGTTCACATGAACTGCTTTGAACTGGAACAGATGTGGATGTACAGAACTATCTGCTTACAGCAACTGTTCCATTTATAACCATGGGGTTTCTATTCAGGTCTCTTTATCATTTTAACTTATTTTCTGTTTCCACATCCTTTTCCACAATAAAATATTCTTAACTAAACGGGTTTTCAGCTCACATCCAAAATCTTTGCAAGTATGATTCCTTGCATGAACTTACAATGCCAGAATTATTGTACAGTAACTTTCTGCTAATAATGATGGCCAGTGGAGGCAAGGTCGAGTTTGAGTTTGTGTTATTTGTAAGATGGGGTTCAGAATATCAGTTTATTACCAAATTAGGGCAGAATCCGGAGTCTCATGTAACAGTGATAAAATCTCACAAAAGGTGTTTGTAATATCTAACTTCCAAATGGCATTTCTATTAATTGTCTGTTTTGTTGAACTGTATTCAACTTTGGTATACCAAATAAGTTTGTGTGCAACCCAGACCAAAATTGTTCCACTAAGTACAGATAAGGGATTCAAATTCAACCACAAAAATACGGACGATGGCGTTGTTTTTGCTTTGTGTTTTTCATGAACTCCTACTTTGAGTAAGTTCATTCACTGTTTGATTTGGTTAAGTGCTCAATAATTAATTCCACAAATGCTCTGCTAAGTAAGAAGGTGAGTGAGCCCTGCTGTTCCCATTGACCGAGACACAGGGATGTGTCCTGAGATGAAGAAAAAACGCACGTAGTCACAGATGCGATCAGTAGTGGTGTTTGGTTAAAAATAACCAGTTGTGCCTCTCCAGTTCTGCGCTTGCTTGAGCGGACCATGTGGCCTTTATTACAAAATCAGGAATTCATTTTTTTAGAGTTACTTCAGTTTCTCTGTTCTCTAATTTTCTATGGAAACAGTCAGTTGTTTGCATATTGGAGACTGTACGTGTCAAGTTCTTTGTTTTACTTCATTGCTTTCAGCTTTGACGCAGAAAACAAAAATTTCATCAAAGTTGTAGACACAGATAGGATTTTAATCTAAATCATATTAAAAGTGGAAACCCTCCGTGACCATTGAGTTTTGTAGGGTTCAACTGTGAATTACCTCCTGCATTACCTTCAGGAAGGCCAGAGATTTTTCGTCGTGATCTGAAGGCACTTTTCTCTTCTGGTTGACTCTGTCAACTGGATGATACAGTCCTGTGGAGCAATGTGGTCTTGCTGTTGGGATGCTCTGAAGCACATTTTAGGAAGGCAGGGTGTCCCAGTACCCCAGGCTGTGGATTCATCACATTGTTGGGTAAGAAATGCTTTGCTGTTGTTGGGTTACCTTCACATTGCTCAAGGTGCATTAAGTTAAATGAAAATAAAAGTAGATATTTGCAGTATGGAAAAGAGAGTTTCAAATGTTCCCCTACGACAAACAGATGAAGAAATGAAAGGAAATTTTGTGCTTAATCTGCTCTTACCAAGTTTGAATGGGTAAGATCTCTTATCTGTCAAGCTGATACGGTGTACACAGGTTTCTGACACACAACTTGCACTCGGTTAGACTCGCTTAAACTCTTGTGTAGTTGCTCCCCTGGGGTGCACCTTTCATTGTGAAGTGTTGCTCTTGTTCTTCGCTCCTTCCCATTATCCGTACGCTTTCTATTTCAATAGCTGTAGCTCGCTTTATTTGCCTGGTTTAATTTTCATTTAAAGTTTCTTCTAAGGAAAAAAATACAGATGTTCAGCTGCAAATATTTTTTTTAAATCTCTTTGAATGTTTTTAGTTATACTGTATGTTGCCACCACATAGAAAACCTTTTACATGTTAGCCCCAAAACAGAACTTTTCTCCTGAATTCTCCTAGTGTCCTTACACTACCCTTCTGCAGCTTTAATAAGAATTAAAACTTCATGGGAATGTACCCAGTCCACAACCACATCAAAGCTGTGGTTGAAGTCCAGTTTTCAAACAACCCTCAAAGTTGACTGAGTCTGGTGTTTCAGTTTTGATTTGATACATTTCATAGAGACCCCACTTGCAACATTCAGCAAAGGCTGGAGTACAGACACCAAGTTCCCAAAAGCTAATTACTGTCTGGACTGAGGCAACATCTCGTTTATCTGTTCCTGTAACTTGTCCACATGAGTTGTTTTATCCTCTTTCACCAGAGCACCACGTAATTTGTCTGGTTTTAATATTGACCAGTAGTAATTTCTTAATGTGAAGAATGTGCAGTGAAGGAAAATTCGTTTACAGTTCTTTGATAGATCACTTCCATTTTTGTTCACATTTGCCAGTTTTATTGACTTTATTTTTAAGGAAAAATAATTAAGCGGAGTCTGGTTTTAGTTGGGAACTTTTCTGTTTTATGTGAGGAACAGACAAAGACCTGTCACATCAGAAGAGTAAAATTAGGTGGGGAAAAAAGTGTTCTTTCCCTTCAACAAATAAATCAAGTGCTTCCACCGTACAAGAATATACAGCAAGGTACACGTGTGGGCACTAAGGATAAGCAGACACATCATCAGAGGGAAATCTTTGACAAGTTTTAGGTATGTCACTTGGACATGGGATGTATTTTAGTAGACAGTCTGTCACTTTTATTCCCTAATAACTTCTGACAAGAGACAGATAATACTGCAGAGTTTATTTTAAGATAGATTGTTTAATTTTGTGTCTGTTCTCTTTCTTTCTTCTTTTTTTTTTTCCTGGATACTTTCCCTTTTTCATACAAAAAAAAAATGAGTGCCCCAGCTATTTGTTAAGTTTGAGAAGTTGGGGTAAGTAGCTGGTTATACTTGGGAAGGAAGCAATGGATGCAGAGAGCAGCTGGATGCTGTCAGAGTGTCAGTTCTTTGGCTGTGGGAGACGTGCCCCACACTCCCATCCCTCCACCACGCGATGCATCCCCTGGAGTCAGGCAGGAGCTCGGGGACTGTGGGGTCTCTGTCTGCAGGAAAGAGATGATACTCCCGAGCTGTCCCTGAGGTTCGGGTGGAAGAATACGGCATTTTTCCTTTTTTTCTTTTTCTTTCTGGATGCATGTTGTTCTTTGGTCAGGTGAGCACTTGAGAGTGTTGGTGAGTACTCCTGCTCGGAGCCATGCTGGTGGAAGTCATTCACAGCCCTCAGTTCCCTGCAAGCCCCAAGCTTTCCTTGGCATGACTAAGCAGACTCCCAAACTGTATGGTTCTTCAACAGTGAACCAGATGTCTAAAAACATAGATTATCTGAACAGTACTTGTGACCAAAAGATTTAAACATCAGGGTCTCCAAAAAAGAAGTTTATTAACCAGTGCCTGGTGCTGTGCTGGTGCTTTGCTGTCTCTGTGCTTCCAGCTACACTCTCACAGCACCGAATACATCCCAAGGCTGAGCACCCCGAGAGGTGCTGAGTGCCCTCATCTCCCATGGCTTCCCATGGTCAGAGAGCACCAGGTAGGAGCGACGAGTCAGAAGCAGAGCTGGGCAGCTGTGTGGCTGCAGCAGCTCGCTGCCTTCTGGGGCTGGCTCATTTGGGATGGAGGATTCAGGACCAGAAGAAACATAAGAATCTTCTGGGACTGACATGGGAGTGTAAGGGCTGTCCAGAGAAGCTGCACCTGGGCGGAAGGGGATTTTTTTTTTTTTAAGCTCTTGAAAGTGGGTAAATTTGGGTGATTCTCTGTCTTTTCTAGTTTCCCATTACACACAGACTGGTTTGTTATACATCTGTGGCATGAACGATAGATGAGGCATTGGAATATTTACTCAACAAGTTTGAAGGGCACAGAAATTTGCTGTGGGAAACTGACATGTTCCCATAGGCTGGAGCTTCCCCAGGCCATGCTTTGCCTCCAGGCATGTCCCACAGCCTCCTCCAAGAAGGGGACAAGAAGTCTAAGCCCAAACAGAGGGAGGATGATTTGCCCCTGAAGAATTTTCTTTCAGGCTCAAAACATCCGAGTTCCAGGTTGGTTGGTTAAGTGTTGTTTGAAAGGCTGGTTTTGTAAAACACATGTCAAAGCCCTGCTTGAATCCAATAAACTTTTTTGCGTCAGTTTATGTCTTTTAACAGCAGTTTGCCAAAGTTTGCGTGAACAAGTGTTTCACTTTGTGTTTTCTGTGTTTTAGTGGTGTTTTACAGTGGCGGGAGCGTGCAGCATAGGATCAAGGAACTCTTTGTTAAAAAAAAAGAGGAAAAAATCTGTCTTGCCTCATTGCATTTGTACAGTAAAACTGTGAACTTTGACCATGAGGGTTGGAACTGTAGCATTTCTGAGCCCTTGCATCAATAAAGCTTTCTGTTTTCTGTGGTTTTAGAAGCAGGGATCTTACAGGGATCTTACAGCAATACCAGCTTTAGCTCATCAGGAGATTTTGCTCCGTTTTCTCCGCTCTCTTGGTTAAACACTCGATCAATCATTTATGAGTCTGTTATATGCAGCCTTCGCCTTTCCTTGGACTTGGTAGTGTTATTTCTTTCCACCCTAACTCGTGCAATAATCTTGTAGCTTAAAACGATGATCTGTTGTTCCCTACTCAATGTATGTAAAACTTAAACCCGATCAAAGAAAACAGATGGATGCCTAAAATCTGCTGCTATACTAAACCTTTCTGAGAGCATTGAAGAGAAGCTGATTCTTTAAACTTTCTTTATAATGCTTTATGAGGGAATAACTTGTAGACTGTTAGCTTTTTTTTTTCTGGGGAGGATGCAACCATCATGTAAAAGTCTGTCTGGAGTAAGTGAAACTCATAGTCACCAAAGTATGTGTTACGGTTTGGAAACATCTATGAGAGGCTGTCACTGAGAACAGGCCAAAAAGGGAGCCTGAAAGAAAAATTAGAAGGAGGGTGGAATGTTAGTAAAACTCTAATTATAAACATAAGAGGCACTCTGATATTATTTCTTTTCTTTAAAACTGCCATGTGAACAGGAATTGCTGCCTAGGAGTTTGCAGCATGGGATGCAGGAACCTTTTGTTAGGAAAGAGAGGAAGATGCAAGCTGTCTCACCAGCTTTATATGTTCAAGTAATGAATTTGGACCATGAGAGTTACAAACTGTAGGATTTCAAAGCCCTAATATTATTTTTTTCCCACTGGCTCTAACTCAGCTCCAGTAGGCAGGTAATGGATTGAAGGAAATACAGGCTGCCCCTTCACTGGGAAATATTTGACTCTTGACGGATTCTGAAATGCGAAAACCCTGGTCTGCTCCCAGCATTATGTAGTGTGTGGATGTGGTCTGTCATCCAGCATGTAGATGCAAATGTTTTGGAAAGGGTTTTAGAAAAGTATTTCCACCTCTGTTTTCCTTGGTACCAGCTGCTCTTGCACCCTGAAAATAAGATGAGAGCCCATTCTTTTGCCTTTTAAGGAAGGGGCATGTTAAACCAATGTTCATAGTGGTATGTGTTCAAATTTCATACACTACTTCTTTGGGTGGCTTCAAAAACGTTGTGTTGGAAGACAGGCACCAAAGCTTCACTGAGCTCAAGGGATGGGCTCCAGCAGTAAATAAGTGTGTAGGTGCCAGGAAGGACCCACCTTGCAGGTGACTGCCGTGGTCTGCATCCCGTCACCTGGGGCGAGAAGGTGCCCGTTGTAGCCACGCTGATGGCGCAGTGTGCAGGCAGGAGCAGCAGCGGGCTTGCAACACTTACTCCATGTAATTAAACACTTGGGCAGTGGCAGTGGGCAGCAGCTGTTTTGAAAATAACATGATGGAAACGTGTGGGGACATTTTGGTGGCAGTAAGCCCATGCATACTTGCAACTGAGAGTGCCCTGTCTCCCCTTTGATGCCCCACTCCATGCCCTCGTTTCAAATGTCCTTAAGGTTGGCGTTAATGGGAGCTGCTGGTTAATTTGCTTAACTTTGAAAAGTTCGTGGAGCATGTATGTGACTTAGGGCACATGAGTAGTCCCATTCAAAAGACTGGGTCTGCTCATGTGTTATGCTCATCCCTGGAGCTGTTACACACTTGCTTGGTCTCCCTTCAGCAATGTAACTAAAACCAACTCTTGGCGATGGGCGAGCAAGATGGGCTCTTCTCCATGCTCTGAAGTGTTTACATTTAATGGCAAATTTTATAAACAGTTCAATAGGTGCAGCACATCTTGTTCATGAAGGGTAATCCTGACAGCACGCTCTATTTCGTAGTTTATGTATATAGAGTATTTTAAAAATTTATGTTAATTTTTTGTGGAGCCTATGGACGTGTTCCAGTTGTACTCTCCATCCCCCCAGCTGGGGTTTTCATAGGCATTTTGAACTTAAGAATGCCAGGAACATAGCTGGGAAATGTAGGGGAAAATTATTTTGTGCTGTTAATGCCATTTTCATAATTTTTGTGGTATGTTGAAGATTATCCTATGTTTTTTTTACAACACATAAGGCCATCAAAGTCACATCATGATAGTGAGAAATTCCACTTTCCGTGGCTTGGCTGCAGAGAGTGAAAATGAAATGTATCACATTGTCGTGGTTTTAGGCCGATCCAGCAACTAAAACTCACATAGTCGCTCCTTCTCCAGTAAAGTGGAGAGGAGAAAAATATAATAAAGGGACTGAGGGTTGAGACAAGAACAGAGGGAGCACCCGCTGACCATGGTCCTGGGCAAAACAGACTTGGCTTTCATAAAGCAAAACAATTTATTAATGGTTACTTAAAAGGACAAAGGGAAACAAAACCGGTTACTTGAGAGGATAAAAAGAAACAGAGCCAGATCTTAAAACCGACACCTTCCTCCCCCCCTTTCCTTTTCCTCCCGGCTCTACCTCCTCCCCCCAGCAGCACAGGGGGCAGGGACTGGGGAAGTGCAGGTCAGTTCATTCCGTGCTGTTACTGCTGCTTCTTTCTTAAAGGAGGAGGAGTCCTTACACCCTTTTCCCCTGCTCCAGTGGATCCCCTACTCACGAAAAAAAATCCACAAGCTTCTCTAGCGTGAGACCAGCCCACAGGATGCAATCCTTCCCCACAGATTGCCCCAGTGTGGGCTTTACCACAGTCTCGGATTCTTAGGGAGTTGTAGCCACTCGCTCCGGCGTGGGTCGTCACGCAGACTCCAGATGCCTCTCTGCCTTGTCGTGTGTCCCAACACGACCATCCTCAGGCTCAGGCGTCTTCTCTCCATGGGCTGCGAGTGGGTCTCTACTCCATCAGGGTCATCCTGGTTGCCTGGCCGGGAGCCAGGGAGCGGGGGCACTGCCCTCCTCCCTTCTCTCCTCGCTCCTGGGCAAAGCACCTTTTCTGGTTCCTTTATCCCGACTTAAATAGGGCAATTCGCAGAGGCACCGATTGGCTCAGCCCCAAGGGGGATGGGAGTCTGATCTGGTGGCCAGAACCAAGTCTAACCCGATTCCAAAACCAGGGAGGTCACAGGGAGCAAAGCCCCTCTCCTGCCACCAGAACCCCCAACCCCCCACATCAAACCATGACACACATGGACATTATCTGTTGTGTATATGGAGGGATTGATGGCTGTTGGTGTTGGAATATTTTTTTTTTCTCCCTGTGGTGGCCTTCGTGTTCACTTATTTCATTTAGTTGAGGTCTTGGGAAAACTTAAGATGTCTTCTTAGTTTTGTCTCAGGTGGCTTTCTGGTGAAGGGTGTTATAGAAAAATATTTTACTGCTATATGGGAGTATAAGGAAAACGGTATGTTTAGAGAAACTAGAATGACTCCAAATTTCTGTCTTTTTGCTTTGTGTTGTTATTCCTCATCCTTGTCACTACTGGAACACTGCTTTTGGAAATACCTTTTCAACTTGGTCCTACAAGTTAGTCAGTAATGAACCAGACCTATCTAGGTTGAGAGCTCTTTGCTTAGCATCAGCAAGACAAATGGCCTGCTTAAATAAGCACAGGTTTGTGTTTTCCCTGATCAGGATTGATGTGCTTTGCCCTTACTGTTGTACCTACTTATTTGCAGTTTCTTTATGAAGAAGGCCTTGTAGTCAAGCGGTCAGAGCAGGAGCTTGCAGTCTGACCCGGGCTGTACCCATGACTCAAATTGCACTGAGTCAACATGCGTCTCGACCAATCCAAGTTACAAACTGAATTATTAAGAATGACTTTAGTAAAATTTTGCTTTTGGATTTAGCTTATATGAGGGAGAAATTGTTTTAAAGCTATTTGAACAGGGGAGTCTTAACTGGAGAGGGTTGTTTTGTTTTGTTTAAATCCATGTTTGTGTTCTGCTCCACCATGTATTTATTTTAAAATCTAGTTGTGCCTCAACACATTCTCAATCTAAATGTAGATCTCAGACTGAGATGTTTTAAATGTTTGAACTGAATCCAGTTTTAAAGTACCACAGTTATCTAACAAGTACATCAAAGTTTCCTTCAGTGTTCATTTCTCATTATTATCTGTTCTGGAGCACTGATTGTTTTTTCACTATAATTAGTATATGTGTCACCATAAGTTCTCTTTCTGATCTTGCATCAGATTGCTCTTGTGTTTGCAGAGAAGAATCTCATCCAGTATCTATGAAGCTAAGTTTTACTATGTCAAAAACAAGCTTTTGCCCTGATTCTATGATTTTAGATACAGGATCTATGTACTATCAGGTCACTCAAAAGTACTGGTTTGATTTTTATTTTGTGTATGAGCTCATATGGCTTGTATTTCTGTGAGATTCTTCAGAGAACCCAAATGAGTTAATGGGAGCTCTATTCCTCTATGCCAGCTTTAGGTTGGCTGTGGCAGGACAGTTGGTCATAGATCTAAAATAAAGCCTGCTGATGCTAAATAGCCCGCCAAAAATTTCTTGAAACTTGAAGCAATAAGGTGAGTGTATTTACCCTTCAACATGTCGTGTTATGTGACTGTGGAGTTTTGGATCTGGTACTTGCAGCCTTAAATCTTACATTGTTAAACCAGACTTGTTGTTTCTTATCTTCCTGGAAAAGAATGTGCTCCCATGGCTTAGGATGAGAACCAGACAAGTGCAAAATACTCGATCTGAGTAGGAATAATTAGCTAGTTCCTCAGAAAAGGGTCTAGGAGTCATAAACTAAGCATAAATCCACAATATCTTACACTGTAGGGAACATGTTGGCATATGCAATAGATCATGTAGTAATCCTGCTTGGGGCTGGAAAAGCCTGACCTGGAGTGCTTCACCCAGTTTCAAGCATCTTTTTGCAAGAAAAGTGTGTATCATACAGCCTAAAGCTGAGAAGAGGGCAACAACAATGAAAAGAAATCCAAGAAAATATGTCTTAGAAGAAAGAAGAGGAAGAGAGGCATTTGGCCAACGGGGTTTGCAAACTTCCGTTTGGGTTTTTAGGTAGAATTGTTGTTTGTGGGGGAATATTCGTTGTCTTTGTCCTGTTCTGAGATGCCTGATGTTAATGCTGAAATTTGCTTGTAACTTGGAGGGAAAAGTCCATGTCACGGGGTGGGGGAGGAAATAGTGGGAAACCCTCTGTGTGTGCGTGGCCTCTGTGCCAGCTACTTTCAGGAACTTCTGGGTCATCAGGTCCAAATCTTTGCTATTTCGGGCAACCACATCACAGAATCTCATTCATAAATTTCTCAAGTACCATTATAAAAATAGCTTGATTTTATATTTATTTATTTATTTTCCTTTTTTGCCTCCATTGCTCATATTGATACGAACCTCATGCCTCTAATCTGGAGCCTCATCTCCTAATGATCATCTCTGAGTGTTTAAATATTCATGTATTCACACGTGCACTTTATTTGTTTTTCATTGCCCTTTGACTTCTTGACCACCTAAGTGGGGAGGGTGGGGGAAGAGAACAATGAAGGAGTAGTTTTCTAGCTTAAAGCACCCAAGTTCCTTTATTGTCTTCTAGAAAGACAAGCTTCTCTATCCATCACTGCCACCACCCCCTCAGTCGTTTTGCATCTGTTTAAATTTGAGTTCATGTTCTTGAAATAGGGTGTGATGAGTACTGCAGGAGATATCCCAGAGAAATGCTGCTGTTGCTCTTTCATCTTTACTGGAAGTACCTTGCTTGATATACCCTAAATTGTCATGTGCCTTTTTCTGAGCTACGTCTCACAGAGGGATGGTTATACTGTGATAACTGACATGTAAGGAAGGAGTCCTGAAGTATCCTGCAATGCTAGACAGAGCTACCATGTGATACCTCTGGAGAAGATTAAGAACAGCCTGTGTTTGAGCAGAAACCACGTTCCACTGTACTGAGACCCCTGATGGACTTAAAAAAGAATTAGTCATAGAAAAGATATTTTTGTGGCTGTTCCTTGAAATCAAGAAGTCCTCTTGGTTTTGGGCACAGGGTGGACAGGCAGTGGACATGCAGTTTGATCATAAGATGTAAGCTGCAAGTTGGTTTGATATTGTTTTCTGCTATTCTGTACTGCTACCAGTAGCGGCTAGAAGTTCTCAACACAAAGTGTCTCCCAAGAACAAGGTGGCTGTGGGAGCAGAGGAGTGTTGCATTTAATGGTTTTAGACCATCACAAGGAGCCTCGGGCAATCCAGCAACTTGAAGTTGTTACAGTTGTTTTACTGTAGTAAAACCAATTTCTGTTTGGTTTACAAGGAAGAAGTATTTTACAAGATTGTCCCTTAGCTGACATGTGAGAGAAGAGCTATTGATGTTTTCTAGGGATTGAGCAAGAAAAATCTCAGCTGTTTTTTTGGAGGTGTGAGAGTCATGAGGCAGTAGTATAAAGACTCAGAAGATTCTCAGCTAGTCATCCTCACTGCTTTCAGCAGAGGGAATCACAGATCCTCATTGTGGACAGCAAGTTCAGTTTTTGAGAGAAGGTGTTTCATACAGGAGTTTAGGCAAGACATCAGATTTAGAAAACTGAAGAAACGTTTGGTCAGGTGTGGCTTACCACGTTGTATGTGGCTATATTTCATATACTCTGAAAAGTTCAAGAAATTTATTGTCATTGTGACCTGAGAAGAATGTCTCAGGTCTTTGCTATCTACAAAGTAAGGAGAAGGCAGAACTGTCAGTAAATGGTAAAACCAATAAGTATCCGTCTGTAAACCAGAAGAAAGAGGCTCCAGCTCAAGGGCAGAATGAACCTTATGCCAGTGGTGGGGATATTGACACATTTTAGGATTGCAGAAGCTTGGCATCGCAGCTTAAACTGCCAGACATTGCACCCATGAGGACTGTGACCCATGAGGATGCAGCCAGTTTGGTTCCTGGTGATGAAGCAACAAGGTGCCATTCAGAAGGGCAGAGTTTTCAGAGGTCATTGCTGGGTGGAAATTTCGATCTGCTGAACTGAGTCAATATTTTGCAGTTTGTAAATCTTACAACTGTGTAATGCGCTCCAGTGATGTTGGTGGATGAATGAAGGATCAATGGCTGTCTGCACAAGAAGATCCCTTTTCCCCCCATCTTTTTTTCCTAAGGCATAGATTTCCTAAGGCATAGCAGCAGCACAACCAGTCGCTTTGGTGTTTCCATATTTAAACAGTACTCCAGATTGTTTATTGAAGTGGGTAAGCGATACGCCATCCAAACATCTGGGAATTGCACCATAAATTTCTCAAATAAATAGGCATAAGGAGAGGAGCCAAACAGGATACAAGTGCTAAAAAGCCTCAAGATTAGCAAGATGTGCCCCTTTCTATCAAACCAGCAAGTAATTGTTTTACTGTGAAAAATGGCATTTCAGATACAGATTTTTCTACAATTGGCTGATTTTGGTACTTGGCTTCTTAAATCTTGTTTAAAAGGTCACAGGCTGAGTCCCTTCTAAGAGCCTGAGGGCTGATTAGCAAGTGGAAAGATTAGCTGTGAAAGCACTTGATATTTTCTGTCCAGGGAGATCCCAACAGGGTGCTGCAGGAATCATTATGCAGGCTGGAGTAGGTGCCATGAGGCATTTTTTTTTTCCACTGGAACATCATGTTCAAGGGTGACAGCGTTGGTCTGTAGATATTTTCTACTGTGAGAACTGGCACTCCAAGAGTTTTGAGCTGAGTCAAGTCATACCTACGTTTATACTTGCTCCAATTTTCAGTACCATTAGAGCATCCAGCCTTCCACAAAGTAAAATTTTGTGATGTGCTATTGTGGGACATTAATCAAGAAGACTTTCTGTGTTCTCTGAAGTTTCCTTGAAGCATCTTGTTGGACTCCGTGGTCTGGAGCTGTGCTGTGGTGGCATTTGCCGTCCTGCCTGTCTTGGGTCACGAGGGCTTCCCAGGCAAGAACCAGCCTGCAGGTAGGGAAGGAATAAGGAATATAAACTGTTGATCTGAGTTATAAATATTTCCTGAAGGAATATATTAGAGACAAATGTTATCAGGAAAGAAGTCTTAGTTTTGTATAAACAAAAGTCATTCTTGTGTTAAAATTAGGAAAAGAAAACAAATAGATTAAGAAACATTACATGTGTTGTAACATTGAAATATTTTTTCATGTAAGTACGTGTATTGATAGAGGTATAGTCACTTATCCGCTGTTTGGGGACACAGTTACCCTTTATGTATGTATTGGTGGTGTACGAAACGCCTTTACTCCACCCTGCTCTCTTCGCAGCTGCCGGAGGAGCTGCTGGGATGGAAGCTGTTCCTCAGGGCGGAGGTCTGACATAGCTTTCCCTAACCAAGTCTCCCACCAATTTTCACATAACCCACACTCAGTACACGGTCTCTTACAGGCTATTAGATTGCACATACATTTTATCCCAAGCATGTCTGCTGCTGCTCCTCTATGGCTCCCATATTGGCAAGAAACAAATTTACATCGCTTTCATGGTCGTCTTGTTTTTCTCAAGGTTTTTATCATGCGAAGGAGGAGAACAGGGCCACGCGTGTGCGTTTGCATGGGGGCTGGTTGCGGGCGATGAACCGGGTGAGGTGCCTGCCCCTCTGTACGTCTTTACCAAGCAGCCAGTGGAAGGGTGCCTTGGTCTTGAGTTGGGCTGGAGAGTGGCAGTGTGAAAATAAAAATTGACACCCCTAGGATTTTTTTCCAACCACCGCAACTGGTTCAGATATTTTAAATATCGTATGTCTCTCAAGTTAATGCATTGTGCAATAGCTGATCCAGCGTTATGACACGTGTTCCACCGTAACCGCTGTTGCTCTGATCATGTCACTTCACAGAGTATCTCTGATACGTAGCCAGTCATAATAAAAAAAGCAACAGCTATGGGTTCCAGACGTGCAAAAGGTTAGTAAAGCAAATGGTTCAAGGATGTTACTAGCAAGCTATCTCTGTTAGATTTGAAATCAGTCAGAATTGCACCACCTTCATTTATATTGACCCAGTTGCCCTCCATTCTTTTAAATACCAGTATTGACATCATTACTGTGGTCAGGGAGAAGAGTTTTTTCTCTTAGTCAGCAATAAATTTATTGCAGGTTTAAAAGCAATCACTTCAAGGTAATTTCTGAAGAGCTTGAATATTTATTAAATAAATAAATAAATAAATATAAATATTAATGAGACAAGAAATCTAGCTGGCAAAAATGCATCACGTGTTTTGTAAATTGGTTGAACTAACCAACCAACATAGAGTATGTGTTATTAAAAAGCGATAAAGTTTGCAAATAGCAGTTTACAACATATTTTGAAAGTTTATGGAAAAAAAGATGTAGTAAAGGACACTATCCAAAGAAATTACTTTTCTAAATATTTTGATAAAACGAGACTTTTTTTTCATACAGAATATTGTTTTTCTAAATGTTTCAATGCTTGAAGATAAGCAATATATTAAAGTTTAATTCCATTTTATTCCATTGTTTAGGGTATTTTTCACTGAACTGATAAACATTTACCAGATAAATGAACAGAATATTTTCCCTTTTCAAAAAAAAAAAAAGACAGCAAGTGAAATATTATTCTGCTAACCAAAATAGAAAAACACAATAAAAGCTTGTCTTAAGCTTATAAACTTAATCACACTTTAGAGGAAAATAAATTCCTCTCCTAAATTCTAGGATAAAACCTTGTCCCTCTATAAATAACAAGGTTACAACATCTTCAATGTCTGTCTTAGGATATATGAAAACAAATAGTGTTTTCTCTCTTTCTCTCTATCTGCACTGATGTCAAATGCTTGCTGTTGGCAAGAGCTGCCGTTTTCTTTCTTACCCAGAGTATCTTCAGGCAGATCGTCACCAAACACGTGGGTGTGATGCATTTTGGTCTGCTCCATGGTTGTATTTTGCTAAAGTCTCAGAGCTATAGAAATAATAAAAAAACACCCCAACCCTAAAACATTTTTTGGTGGAGCCTTACATTGTACGGTCCAGGAGTGACCAACACCACTTGCTTGCTGGACTGTAATGGAACAGCTATGATTTGGGAATTAACAGAATATTTGGCTACAAAAGAGGCATACTGTTTCAAACTATATAATTTGTAGTTTTCGTTTTGGGGGTTCATATGTTTATGGTGCTCAGAGTTGTCTCCTCAAGAGAGGAGGATTTATGCCCAGTACTAAAGGGAGAGTATTGAGAGTATGTCATAAAAAAACTGATGCCTACTTGGTGATGCTTGTAGTTGTCAGTCTCTTTCTGGGGACAATTTCTGAGAGAACAACAAAAAAGACAGAAAGGGCGCTCTCCCTTTTGCTATCTATCTCACACTTTCTGAGGTAAAATACGGGACTATAGTTGTTCTTTATTATTTCTGGTTTCATTAGTACATTAGTGTCATGAATGATCATCTTAATGAATACAAAAATTGTGCTTTTTATTTTTTAGAGGATATCTCTTTGATTTTGCCAAGATGTCCTTGTTTATACACAGGCTGAACAGAATGATCTTTCAAAATATGTCTGTCTTAGGTTCTCATGATATGAACTCATTGGGGTGTTCTTTTGGGGAAGGGGTGTTCAGTGCCTACATGCTTGCGGTGGACACAACTGCCTTCAGGCAGAAATCTGCTTCTTTAAAGGCCGTACCTTTGGTACGAAATCTGAGATCCTTTTGGAAAAGTACTGCTGCAGAACAAACAAAAGCAAGTTAGGAACGAAACCTGGAAATCTGGACAGAGATTTTGGCCCAGTTGCCTTTGACCATCTGCAGCACCTACAGAGCCCTCCATGCTCTACTACTTTCCATTTTACAGTTGACAGCAATTTCATGGCAATTCCCTCGCCTTTGGTTTTCAATAGTAAATGTGGATTGACCAGTGTGCCCTTGGATAATCCAGGCTTTTTAGTAAGTCTGCCCCCTGTTACAAAACCCACAGGGCAGCAGTTTACACTTAGACTGGGTCTTGACTGCTCCTTTGATGTGAAGATGTACTAGATAGTAAAGATTGTCGGAAGCTGGTTAAGGAAGAGGCTCGGTGAGCCTGAGCTTGGAGCTGCTGTCATGATCAGCTTCCCTGCAGAGGGCCAAACTGCGAAGAATGTCTATCTCTGCTCAAACGTTTCAAGTGTGCCTTTCATCTAGGGGTCTCAAAATGCATTACCAAGGCACTGGCCCAATCCTTCCTCTTGCTGGCACTAAAGGGAAGCTGGCTTTGCTGATGTCATGGTTTGAAGTGGGGGGGAGGTCCGGGTGGCAGAAGCTGCCCATCACACCGGACTCCCATCCCCCTCGGGGCTTGAGCCAATCGGCGCCTCTGCGAATTGCCCTATTTACTGATGATGATCTATTGCTGATGGATTAGCTTTCTGCTCCAAGAATTTTGCCACTCCAGATGGGACCACAAAGAATCCTAAGCGAGTGCATCTTATTTTCCTATAGCATGTGATTTTGTATCCTCTGGCACAAGGCAAGCTACATGACCAGCACGTGGCACCTTCTTGGAGCATCAGCTGCTTTGTGGGAGTCAGATCTCAGCTCTTGCTTAAAAACAAGGAGGAGACTGCCTGGTTGCATAGTTGCTTCTTAGGTCTTCTGCCTTTGGTATGTCTTGACTTCCCTCATTAACACTGGGGAACGCAGGGAATGGTGTTCTCATAGATAGACAAGAGTTAATAGAGTTTTTCCCTCCCATTGATTTGGGTTCGTTTGCTCAGGGAGAGAGAGAGAGATTGTTTCAATTGCCAGTGAAACTTAGCAGTTTATTGTCATATAGCAACGTTGTACCACATCCGAGTTAAAACTGCAGGGATACGAAAAAAACTTGCTAGACCCAAGCTTTTACTCTGGACAGGATTTGAGTTTTATTTTCTCAAGTAGCACAGACCTAGAGGCTGCAATGGGAGCTTGGATGAATATCACCTACCACCATCTCGCTATCAAATCAGCTCCACCTGCTTTGGCACAACCAAAGAACATATATGAGGTGTATACATAGAAAACCCAACCCTTCCTGGAGTGACTGGCTCTTTCAGTGCAAACGTAGAAGAGCTGCAATTACTGAACATGGTGGTTGTAGTCAAAAACGTCTTTGTCAAGTTAGCAAAACCTTCTAAGACATCCACACCTAAGACTATGCGATCTGAATGCCCTCGTGACTTTGATCTATGGAAATTTAAACACGAGCGCAAATGTTTCAAGATTAGGACTTTACATGGGAAACCCCTTGGATCAAGAGCAGCTTTGTCAGTAAGTATATGCTATGACCTCAGCTCCAGGTTGCAGTCTGATATTTTAACAGTAAAACTGATAATCTTTGGATCTTCGTTTTCACATGGTTGGCATAAGGAGCTATTTGTAATAGCCTGGTAAGGGAAAATATACTTGAGATTTTAAATAAATTTAAATATCTCTAAAAGCTACTGTGGGAGTTTAGGTATACATTGTCACAATACATACTAATTCTCTTCCTATAATCTTTTTTAGTATTTTTTTCCTTTCATCTTGCTACTCCCATTGATAAAAACTGCCTTCCCTTGGAAGGTAAAAAATAATGAGCATCATCACCCTTTAAAACATAACTAATAGGATTCCTAGAGCACAGATTCAGTGGATGTTCCATATCTAGTCCATGTTCTCGTTCTCACGATACCTAGAACTCAGGACAGGACATTGCAGAGTGCATTCAAGAAAGTCATCAGAACGCATTTTGGAAGTCAACAGTAACTCGTGTAAGAAAGAGGATTTCAGCCTTTAGTCCCGATTCCTTTCATTTAATCATGCCAGCACTTCTGCTCTCATTAAAACTGATTTTATAAGCATTTTATAAATGCAAAAGATGTTGCAAGAAGTATTCTATATGTGTAGCAAAGTAACTAGGAGCAGAATTGTGCTCATTTTGTCTATATTGCTTCAAAGTATTATCAAATTACAAAAATACAGAAATAATTGGTAAAACTGAAGTTACAGTTTGCAAAGAACAATCCGCAGTGGACTTGAGCCTCGCTTTAATGCTCTTTGTGGAATAGCAACAGAAACAAATCTGAAATATTTTTCTGGTGTCTGGTAGAAGAGTGCTTAATTTAAGTATTTTAGAAAAATGTTTGAAAACAGACTTAATAGACCATTAAATAGTTGTTGGTGGTTGGGGGGAAAAAAGTGCAGTTTGTCTTGGAGGTGCGGGGAGCTTTGTGTATTTTCATAAAATGTAGGATTTTCCAAGGTCTAAATAAATGGGCAGTGTGAGTCTTGTTATGGTAGAATTTTTGTTTGCTGGTCCTTTATGTGCTGTTGAGAATGCCATTTCAATGAAAATGTTCATTTTACTGTCATTATGGTTTTTAGGTGATTTTGTTCTTCATCTTTACATTTCACAAGGCTGGTGTCGGATTAGATATGTTCAAGCCTAGAGCTACATACTGCAAACAGGGTAAATTAATCTTTAAAAACAAAAATAGAAGGGCAGAAATAGAAACGATGTCATAGTTGTGTGTCCTTCTAACCTTCTTTTAACATGTTGCTGATAATAATAGATCAATAACTTTAAAGCTGTAGAGCCTTCCAGGAAAGCTGCAGCCCCACTCTAGAGACCCACCGTTACTAAATCAGTACTGAGAAATACAGCTAAGCAAGCTGATGTTCCAAATAATCCTGCCAGGAGCTGAATTTTCTCTGCTGATGTGACAGGAGTTGGTTTTCGGACTCCCAAATACTGGACATAAAGTCTCTTAATGGGCTCTGCCATTCAGCATAATACAAAGTGCTAACAAAGTTGTCAGCGTCAGCTGTATTAAGATTGTCTTGCTTCAAAAATATTTCTGTTCTGTAAAGGCAACTGTCCTTGAAATTCAAGTTTTATTTCACTGTTTGATGTTTTTTTTTTTTTTAATGGATTGGACCATAACCTCCTGTTTGCTTCGTTAAGGTAATACCCTGTACAGACGTAGACTACAGCCAAATTTTAAAATAAATGTGAAAGCAAAGGAGATGGGCCAGTTCCAGGGTGTTCTACTTAGCATTGTGCTATAGGAGATCAAAGGGGCAGGGAGTCACCTCTGCAGGCGGGTGGAAAGAAGGTGTCAACATCCCTGAAAGCATTAATCTTGCCCAGCGGGTCGGTCGGTTGCCTTTTACAGCAGCCCTTTGCCTGCCAGGCCAGTCAATGGTATTAACACAACCTCCTGCATCTCCAGTAGTGCTGCTGGAGGCAACATCTGGCTGTTGGCAGCTGGAGAGGCGAAAGAGAATTTAAATCGAATGGTCACAGATGTGGATCTAATCAGTGCTTAACTTCGGGACTTTGAACAAAAGTTCAGGACATGTACGAATGCTCCTGGGACAGCACTGTGGTTCCTGAACAGGCTGTTGGTCTCAGGCCAGTGCCTTGTAAACAGGTGTCAGTATCCCAAAAAAAGAACTCCTCTCTTTGCCAACAACGGGTATCCTCACTGGCATTCCCGCAGCAGAGCTTCACAGGCCAGGAGGAATGACCCATAGGTCAGAAATGAGACGCGCTGGTGGGGTGGCATACTGAGGCTTCCTTGACATTTGCCTTGCCTTGTTTTTCCCAAGGATGAAGCAGGGATTTGGGGCTCCAGATCTGCCAACCTTTTAATATATCAAGGGAGGGAAGAAGAAAAAGAGGAGGAAGTGATAGGTGAGTCACTTGTGAAAATTAATTTTTTTTTTTTTCTTAGACCAAGGATTAACCTGTAGCTTTGAATTTGGGAAGATACAAGATGTAAAGAAATGGTTAAAAATGTGCTGAGGGAAGATTCTGCTACTAGGGGGCAATATACAGTAAGCAAAAACACATTAAGGCGTTTTCTCGCAGTATCTATCCAAGGGTTTTTTTTAAAAAAGAACACAAACCCAAAAAATACCCCACATGTTGCATACACTAGCATTTCTTCTGCAGAAAGAGCATAGTATAAACAAAATATGCAACCTACATTTATGTGTGTGTGTGTATTCTTTTTTACATACATAGGCGTGTGTGCATGACTTCCTTAATATACTTCCTGCCTGTCGCAGTAGGATCAGTGCCAGTTCTGGGACCTGCGCCCAGCACTTTTACTTGTTAATTCATATGAAACAAACATCTTTAGTTTAAGGATTCTAAACTCCATACGCTAGAATTTCAGAAGGTTTTGTGAAGAACTGGTGGTGTGGCTCCTTTAAAATGATTCGCTCAGGGAACTTCTGCGTGATTCTTTTTTTGTTCTGAATTCTATCACAATTTGTATAAGGCAAAAAGATAAGAATGTGGACGTTTAAAAGTCTTAAATCACATGGTCTTGTAACTCTCCTGCTTCTTGCTTGTTGAAAACATCTGGGACAGCTAACTTAGATGTCTTTACGACTTTTTTGTTCTAGCCACTTTCTTAAACATACTCCCTAAAAAAGAAAACAAGGGGAGATAAAAGGAGCCAGCTTCAGCAAAGTTATTGGTTTCAGGTTAAGCAGTGAAATAGTTGTTCATTTGTTTATATATACTCATGCTGACTCAATGATGCTCGTTTTAGAACTAGCACAGGATGTTTCTGTAAAAACTGCATTGTGTGAACGCAATTTTCCATTTATTTTAATGAAAAAATTACTTTTTGCCTGAGAATACTCAGTGGTTATATGTGATTATAGCTGTAATATTAATAAGCTAGTTTATCAAGTCTGAAGCTAGTAATGGAGAAAATACACTCATTTCTAGCACAGATTTTCAGTTCTGGTTGTCTGGTCACCAAAGTCCAATGAAGAAGCTTTGTCTAAATGGGTAAAGGTTACAGCGTAATGTGCCAGATTTCTGCGGTGGAAAATTCATCATTAATTAATTAGTGTTAAGTTTTGCAAGAAGAGTTAGAGGACTTTTACAACTGCAACTGAAGTTTGAACAAAGGAGCAGATGTTTGCAAGTTTGAGGGTTTTAAAAATAATTTAATCTTGTTTCCCATATCGTTCAGAGTGAGAGACTCACTGGAGATTCAGGGGGAGAAGTAACTGGTGCAAAGACAGTTTGCACTTGTCCCTCCTTACTGTTACAATGCACTTGTCTCTTCCGATCTTTTCATTCACCGTTTTCTGTCCTCATGCTCTCATGTCTGTGATTCATATAAATTTATCTACTTCAGATGAATATAATGCTTGCTTATTTTGTACTGGAAATGGCACAGAGCTCATTGTACCTGATGCATCTTACAGAGAAATCATTTCAGAGTGACTAAGATATCTCTAACTTTTACTGCAGTTCGCAAGGTCATTGTAGCATCTCCGTGCTCTGAATTGCAGCTGTGCATCCACAACATCCCAAGACCTCTGGGAAAACTCCCGCAGAGAGCAGAAAGTTAGCTTCAGAGCTGATGCAAACATCTGTTTCTGTCTTCTTTTTCATGCTCTCCCATGTTACCTCACCCCTAACAAAAAAGGGACAGCTGTTAAGATACGTATAGTCACATACCCTGTGGAGCTGTTCCTAAACACAAGTGCTGCCTAAAAGTCTTTTACACCAGCTATGAAGAATACAGGGTTATTAACAGCAAATACGGGAATTACCTGGCAGCGCCTGTGCTAAGGCAGGTGGAAGTTCTATACACATCTGATGTTCACCAAATACTTTCTCAAACCTGGTTCATGAATGGGATTGAAATTGGTATCACATGTTTTTCAGCGTTCTGCATTCTTACAGAATGTGGGTGTTCTGAGATAGGCAAGGAATGCTTTTAGGTATGTCATTATATATTGTATAATTGGCAAGATGTTCTGCAATTTGTAGCAAATATTGGGAAATGACAAAGCAATCCATAATAAAGTACAAAAGAAGCATTGGGTAGATCTGAGTCTATGTTCCAGGAATATTAGGAAATTCTGCTGTCTCGAAATCCATGGGTTTTCTGAACAACATCAGCTGTGGATATGGAGGATAAAGGGCTGATTGGTTGTATGGCTGTGTTGAAACACGTTGAGCACTTCTTAAAGTCTTTGTTGTAGTGTTTTCCGGTTAGTGAGTAGAAGAGAGTGGATTAGTCAATGTTAGAAGGCTGCAAAGCTGGTGATTTTCACAATACTCTCGTCTTTCAGCTCCCAACAAAGAGATTAAGATGTGACTCTTGCTGAATTAGGACGTTAGTGTGCTTTGTGCTCTTCATATTACATCCACTATCTTGCCATAGATAATCCTGAATGTGAATTTATTTTGAGATTAAATTATTGTCCTTGTTTAATATGATTCACGCAAAATACAGATCCATGTTTTTAAGTCTTTAAAATTCTCTATTCCATATAAAAAGACGTTTTGTGTTCCACAACAGAATGCTTTGACCTCTACCAATTCAACATAAGTGAACTAGTTGTAATCCCTGTGCATATGTAATTACCGAAGTGGTTTGGATGGCTTTACTTAGTATTAAATCCTGACATCATCTTTAAGTGCAGAAATCAAACTTGTTGTAATTAAGATTGTATCAATGAAGTTCTCACATTTCACATTTTTTCCAGTAGTCATAGCAAACCAAAACTGTATGATTCATTGCCTACCTTAAGTATTTGTTCTTTCCGATATTGCCAGGCTACTGATGTGTAAACAGAAATGTAAATATACACTTGGGGATGGGTGATTGTTTGGGCTTGCACAATAGTAGTGAATCATTTGAACAGGTCTCCTTGCTCTGTACTGTAGGCTTAACAAATGCTACTCAGAAGTGCAGCTCCAGAGCACAGGGAGCTTGTTTGGACCCAATGAAGCTTGTGATTTTCTGCTCTAAACATATTCCATCTTAACTGTAATTTCTAAACTAGCCCTTTTCAGTTCACAGGTCCATTATGAGATATATAAAATATTCAGATTCGTAGTCAGTAAAAGATGCTTCTCTTCTAATATCCTCTGGAATCTGCTGAAGTAACTACATTTTATTTAGTATATATGTGAAAGGAGGAAAAAGGAGAGAGGACTTTTACAGCACTTAGGCTATTGTTTCTAGAAAGTTGTTTCAAGCATTCTTCCAAATAAAAATGCAAGTTGTTACGCTAATGAAGTTCCAAAAGTAGTTGTATTATTATATGAGTGTTTTACAGCTATAGAATAAAAGCTTGAGTACGTAGGATTCTGCAGCTGATGGCACTTACATCAATTCCCATGAGTTCAGGAGTGTGTGTGTATGTGCTTGTGTATGTTGGGAAAAAGAGAGCGTACATGTGTAGGGAATTATTACAAACATGCTAGTCGCTCCCATGAGACAGCTGATATTTTGACTGCATCTCTGTATTACCCCATAAAAAGTTTCTTTAACTATTACAAATTGTTATTCAAGTGATTTACTGAGCTTGAGGATGCTGCCCCAAGATTACAAGTGTGGCATCTTTTCTGATATAACTATTTGAGAGTTTTAAAGAGCCAAGAACCAGCAGCATAGATCTGCAGAGATGTGGGCATTACATGCTGCACACATGAAATATGTAAGAATAATTGCTGCCAAGATTTTGTGCAAAGAGGATGATGTTAATGAGCACTGCAGTTCCTAGAAGAGCGGGCAGCTTGTAGAGAGTCACTTCAGGCAGCAAATTTCCCAGATACAGGAACTGAGATGAAGCTCCACAAACTTGTGGTGTTTGAGAGATCCAGAGAAGCATGACTACTAATTCCAGAGAAACGTGGCTTTCATGCTAATAATGTTTATCTTACTCTGATAAGCTCAAGAAATGTGCCAAGGCTTTGGCCACACCTTCCTCCTCTGCTGCTGCTGCACATTGTTGTCCATGCTAACTCCTGCATGTCACCATAAAAAATCCTGGATCACAGGTTCATAAAGTGCCCTCCCAACATTAACATGAGTCAGGTTGCTTGGGGCTATGTAGGGTTGAGCTCTGACCATCTCCAGAGATGGACAGAGATTTATAGCTTCCCTGGGCCCTTGCCACATCCCTCCTTGCTTAAGAACTAAGTTTTTTTTTTTTTAATGTCTGGTAATAATTTCCTTTGTTGCAACCTGTGTCCGTAGCCTCTCATCCTTTTGCTGTGAACCTATGAGAAGAATGTCTGTACCTACTCAGTAGTTAGTTGAAGGCAGGA
Source organism: Tauraco erythrolophus (assembly GCF_009769465.1). Classification (NCBI taxonomy): domain Eukaryota; kingdom Metazoa; phylum Chordata; class Aves; order Musophagiformes; family Musophagidae; genus Tauraco; species Tauraco erythrolophus. The sequence goes on from NC_141470.1 coordinate 16,666,211, forward strand.
ATGGGACCCCATCATTTGCCTTCTCTTCTTTGGGTTGCATAAGCGTGGGGATCTCAGCCTCTCCTTGTGTGCTCAAGCCCTCTGACCATCTTGATGGTCCTCCACTAGACTTGCTTAAGTTTGTCAATGTCCTTCTTGTGCTGGGGAGCCAAAATTGGGCACAGTATTCTAGCAGTGCTCTGGCAAGCGTCAAACAAAGGAGAAAATAGCTTCCCTAGACCTGCTGTCTTTGCTTGCTTACTAATGGAGTCCAAAATGCAGCTGTCCTTCACCGCTCGAGACGATCATTCTCTTTGAACCTGTCCACCAGGACCCCCAGGTCCTTTTCTGTAGGGCTACTTTCTATCTGGGTCTATGCCCAGTTTGTGCTTGTGCTTGAGACTTGTCTGTCCAAGTGCAGGACTTCGTATTTGACTTTGTTGAGTTTATGAGGCTGCTCTCAGCCCATTTTTCCAGCCTGTCGAGACCTCCTGAAGTGGCAGCCTTACCCTCCAGCTTATCAACTATGCTCCTCGGTTTCACATCGTCTGCAAACTTGTTTGGGAATGAGATTTTTCCCTCTCTCTTCCTTCTACGTCATCCCTTAAGTTCAATCAAATCCAGACAGGAAGTTTGGTGAAGAGGGGTAACATGCTCTTAGGCTAAGACAGCTAATTAAAATGCAATATCTATCCTCACCTCATCGTAAGTTTAGTGGCAGCTCTAGGTAGGAGGGAAGTATTTTTTTCCTAATGGGCTAATTCTGTACAATTTCTGCTGCTATCTGCTCCAGAGACAAGAGTGTTAAACTAGTTGCAGCAACAGCCTGTTGTAATATAGCTGTTATTAAAGCGTGCTCCCCTGCATGTTTTCGTTGTTTGTTTTTTTTGAGAGAGTTAGTTTAGTATCCATTCAAGGCTGAATTCTAAAATTCTTGCTTTATCTTCACTCTTTAGACAAGCAACTCCTGCTCCTGCATGGTTTTAAAAAAACCGACATAAGGCTGCAGTATTTTACTTCAATGTTAAAATGAATCAAATCTCAGAAAACTTTGTTGTCCATTGCTTGTATAAATGCACATAAGCAACCATTAGTTTGCATTTTATCAGTTATCTGGTTGCTCAGTTTGTAGTGAAATTTTTACATGAAATCCTTTAGCCTACCTATATACTTAAATAGTAAGTGGAAACAGTGCTGATGTCTGACAGGTTGAGAGGGAGAAAACCTCAGATTTTCAAGGCTACCTAAATAAGAATGGTTCAGTAAATCAGATGGAGTACATAGGTACTTGAAGGGAAGCCCACTGCTTAGTTTTTCAGCATGAACAAATGCTTGTTGAAGGAGGAAATGCTTTCTGAAAAGGGGAAAACACTATGCCATCTATTGTCACCAGCTAATTCTTAGACTATTTTTCTTTTTTCCCCCTTTTTTCCTTCTCCTGCCGAGAAATGTAATTCTATGAGACGATACAGTAAACATATCCTGAGACAGCAGTGCAGAAAAAAAGTTAACTCGGCACTGCTCTGGAGGAGGAGGAGACCTAGGTAGGGCTGAAGAGGGCTGTGGGAAAGCTGAGAAGGAGGGTGGGAGCCCTGCACAAGGGCTCATTGGCAGAAGGTGGCAGGAAGAGTGTAGGTTTCAACTTGGGAGGCTCTGGGAGGAGCAAGCATTGGGATTAAAGTGTCCTGATGAAATCGTTCCTTTTCTTCTCAGACGCAGGCAGCGAGTTTCATGGGGTGGATTTTCTGCCAGAAGATCTCAACGAGGCTCCGGCTGAGACGGGAATGAGGATGAACAAGAAATACTCCTGTCTACCTGCTGAGGAGAAGGGGATCCACATTATCAACATCCGAGCTATTGAGGATATAGGATATGACCAGCATGAGAGTACAGTGAGTAAAGGACTTGCTGGATGTGTCATAGCTGGTGTACTGTGCTTTATCCCTAAGCTTATTTCTCATTCTTTCTATTCCCAGGATGCCCTGAAATCCTCTCCCTCCCTTTCTCAGAGGTGCTGAGGAGGATTGCCACCAGCCACAGTACATGCTAATTTAGTGGGGTTGGATCTTTGATGTGAAGAAGCGAAGCAAGGGATCCTTGTTTAATCTGTAGCGTAAAAAAGGGGTTGGCTATTCTCAGAATAATCAATCTGGCAGTAAGGCTGTGGCAGCCTTCAAATCTGTTTGCCCCTATAGAGCAGAACAGAAAAAAAACCCCTGAAATTTCATACAAAAGCTATTAGGTAACATTAAACTAATGTTCTGTAGCACACAATAGAGGTTAGATTTCCCTCATTAACTGTGCCTTGGTTAAATTCTTTAACCCCGATTTTAAAGATAGTAGTATGAATACCCAACAGGATTAAGAGTTGGTTATGTCAGAAACACATGAAAAGAAGTTTATTCAGATGAAGGAATTGAGGTGGAGTGAGCTATATAACAGATCTCACTGGGGAAAGATGTACCAGGAAAAGCAATACTTGATTCGTTATGCTTGTGCTTAATTAGGATGGAGTGTGGAGGAATAATTCTATCAGAGCGTAAACATCCCTCCTGCTGTGGTAAAACTGAAGTGTCTTTTCCGTGTCTCATTTGCAACTGAAGGGACATGAGCCTTACATGGTCTAACTCAATGCAGCTCGCTCTCTATTTCCGCGTAGTAGCACCATGAGAAAGGATGTGGCCTATGAGTACCTTTCAGCATTAGTATAACATCATTAAAAGAATCTAACCATTTATTTCCTTAAAACAGGACCAACAGGCTTCTTCGAGTCTTTCGGCTGCATCCCTTTCACAGTGGGATATAGCTATTTTCATATGTTAATAAATTTATTGAGACTTTAGTGTCCACAGTGCAGCACCTTCTCCTAACTGATCAGTGAGTCGGCTTTTCAACAGGAAAGTTCAAAGAAATGGCAAGAAGCCTCATTCAGTTTCCGCAGTGTGACTTGTCCCCTTCTTGGTGGCAGTGGTTCAAAGAAACAGAGAAACTAGGGATTTTTAGTGCTACTTTTTTCCACCCAAGGCATGCTCCAGGAGAAGAGGAGCTGTGGCCAGGATATACTGATCTCTCCTGAGCTCCCCAGGCAGTTAGAAATATCCGGTGCGCTCACTGCTGTCATCTTCAAGAGCCCTCTTCGATCCTGCCAATTTCTTTATTTATTGGTCTCCAGAATAGACCAACTAATTGCTGTCGCTCATAAAGTCAGTCCAACGAAGGTAGGAAGTGGTTGGGGTCTGATTCTTTTGCCTGTTTTATCTCTCTGCACTTATCTGAACATCCATTGGTTCAGCCCAGTTTTTCAGAAATTGGTGTTTAATGAACTAGTAAGATCAACACATCTTTAAAAATTAAATGCAATTAGTTATCTTAAAAGAAATCCTAGTGTTCCTATATCTTGTTTACAACAACTATTCACTTTGAAGAGGTGAAAATCCAGTTAGTTACTATTTCTTAATATTTTATTTCTGTAGAAATTTGCATAACTGAGTTGCTTGCCACAAGCAGACTGTTAGCTTGCATTTAAAAAAGCGTTCTGAATTCACAGGAGCATGCCATTAAACATGAAACAATCAGAAAGTAATAGTTATTAATGATCTTTTATATCGTCGTTATGCTTAAGAACTAAATAGGAATATCTAGATAGGGCACAAACATCAGCAACTTGGGCCCCGAAGAATGTGTTACTGTCATGGCTAAATAAGACACACGTGGAGCAGGGGAAAGAGGGAATAGGACAAAGAGTGAACTCCATGGTGGCAGCAAATGCTATGTTATTTTATTATATATTGACGTATTTGGAGCAAAGGGTTTAGGTTAAATGGAAAAGAGAGATGGGATCCTGAAAGAAAAGGAGAGAGAAGCAGCAAAGGCAGGCATGGAGCAGAGCCATGAGGGACTGAGGAGATACGGGGACCTGCAGCCAAGCTGGCCCTGGGCAGGCATGGTCAAGTCAGACTTTGGAAAGCAATGAGCGTTTGGGCATCCCCACCTCAGCAGACGGCTGCTCCACACCCTGCCTGGCATCTGGGGCTTCTTGCTGTCTCCAGTCCTCCTTGCTGCGTGTTACGGCTACGCACTCATCTCATTACGCTTGTCTAATTACTTCTTCGGTACACACCCTCCTCCTTCCAAACCCAAGAAGATGGGGTTTGCTGCTCGAATTTGTTGTCTGAGTGAAAATCTCCCTGAGGCAAAAAAGGAAGAACAGACTGTCCCTTAAAGGCATTGATTTATAGTTACGGTAGCTGGGACCTGCCCTCCCCGAAGCGATGTTCAGAGGAGTATGCAAATTTGTGTAACGTTGGGTGGATTTCAATGAAGTTTTGACTATATTGGCTGTGATATACTGTACAGTAAGCTCAGAGGTTGCTCTTTTCATCTGGGGTTAAAAAATTGGGCTGTTTTAGAAACAACTGTTTGCAAATAACTTACGTTTGAAGTTTTATGTCTGAAATAAGTGGAAGGTGTACACACAAAACCAAAAGGGTTTTGACCAATATGATTTGCAACGGATGGCAAATTGCTATAATTCAGAGCACAAGTCATTTTTTTCCTGCGTGGAGGCTTCACATTCTTCTGTAAATTTAAAAGCCAGAAAATGTCCCTCGTCCTTGAAAAGCCACTACTGCGATGAGTATTTTTTGCAAAAACAAATGCAAGTTACTAGTGAATTTTCTTTTTTTTTTTTTTTAAATAGTTTGTGCATCTCCAAGGATAGAATTGTGAATGATGCATGAGAAGTGCTATTGAAAGTAAAAATGAATAATTGTTAGTACTTTTGTATGTTTCTGCAGTTGCTCCATGCAATTTTTCAGATAAATGCTTGGAAATAGAATTGTGTTTTAAGATTTAACATTTCTTGCATCTTGCAACACTTACACAGCGTTAATTCGAAATGGGAGTAAAGCCTTTGCCACTATCAGGTTGTGAAGTGACACGGGTTTTATAAGTGGGGGAAAAAAGCAATGAACTCAGTGAGCAGTGAACCCACTTCCCTGGCTACAGTCCATCTGCATTTTTGGCCGCACTTGGTGACCAGCTGGCTCCCTTCAGTCTGTATCTCAGATGATCTCTTTCTCAGATGATACAAACTTGCAACGATAGATAAGGCAAGTGAGAAATGTTTGCACATGATATTAATCTATTTGTCAGAATTGAAACACAGATGTCTCGGGTGGCAAAGGACAGATGATCTTAGTGGTGATTAACCCCCAAAGGAGAAAACTAAATCCACCAAGTAGCTGACTTACGAGCTAGTGTGCTGGTAATTAGATTAAATCCCAGTCATTTTAGCTATTTATTTCCAGCCAATAAAATCCTAGCTGGGTATCAAAAAATTGCAGGTGTTAACTTGCAAAATTGTTTTGAGTAAGTAGCACCCATATGCATGCTGTTTGAAGACGGATCATTGTGTGCTTCAGGCAAGAAGTCGTCCTTGACACAAGGATATGGTCTGTCTGGTGCTTGTACTCATTATTCTTCTCCTCTCTCTTCTCTCCACCCTCCCATTCCCTGCTTCCAGTTATTAAATTCCCTATCCAAAAATCCAGATGCTGACTGCAAATATGGACTCTACTTCAGGGACGGCAAGAGAAAAGTAGACTACATCCTAGTTTATCATTACAAGAAGTCCTCGGCAGGGAGGACACTCACCAGGAGAGTTCATCACAATGATTCAAGTGCCCGAAGCACCAAGCAGGACCAGCCGCTTCCCGGGAAGGGAGTGCAGCTGGAAATGGGGGAAAGCGAACCTCACGTGGATTACCACGAAGATGACAAGAGGTTTCGCAGGGAGGAGTATGAAGGGAACCTCGTGGAGGCTGGTCTGGAACTGGAACGCGATGAGGATGTAAGGAGCCATTTGAAACTGTCAAAGATGGGGGGGGGGACGACAACTGGTGGTTAAATCCTGGGAGATGCTGAGCTGTTCCTGTGAATCTGGCTCTGATCAAAGTTACACAAACTCAACTCTTCCAGAATTTGATTTCAGTTCTGACAGCACCATCCTCATCCACTGGTTTAATTTGCTTCACAGGAATGGGCTGTGGTGGTGTTAATGCCCCAATGAGATGAAATTTCTTACTTTTCTTGGCCAGGACTCGTAGCATGTCCACTGTTGCAACACAGATTGTTGATGTGTTGCTCTATCTAGAAGTGAGGATTAAATTGCTCTGAACGCTAATCCCAGTTTGGTGGGTTTACAGTATGCTATGATTTGGATCCACTGATAATTCCAGTTCTGATAAAAAATACCTGATACAGACAGTGATGTTTTTATATAGACTTAAAGAGAACTAAATTTGTTCAAGAGGTTCTGGTAAATGCTCTAGCTTGAGTGCGTGGGTCTGTATTACAGTTTGCTCTTTCCATTCTTAGATATGAACAGTACAGCTTGTAACGCCTTTCACCTGTACCCTGAAAACAGTATATTCTATTAAAAGACCATTAGACTGTATAAAAAAATGATGTGTGTGAAGTACTGCCAGTGTGCGATTAGTAGAAATAGCCACAGCCGTATTAATTTCAAAGAAGGCTATTCCAATTAACTGATGAACCAGTATGCCCTAAACTCCTGTGAGGGACGGTAAACATTTATGCTGGTTTTATTTACAGGATCTAAAAGTTGAGATTAAGCACCTAGACCTGTGGTCAGAGTGTTAAAAAACTAAATCTGCCACCTATTATTCACAAATCACAGGCATGTGTATTATGGAGTGTGTGTATATATATACAGATTAATTATGTAATATATCTATTAAAATATATCTATTTTGCATGGTGTAATACAAAAAACCCCTCACACTTCATGTCCCATGTGAAAATAAGACTTGCTTTCCATCAAACTTGCAAGCTGTTGTAGTGAACTGGAAGCTTGCCTGTGCCAAGTCATAGGTATTTAAATCCTTTGCAAGAAGGGAGTTCCCCACCTATGACATGTAATACGATTTCAAATGGTGCAGGTGGGCTCAAGGTTCAAGCCAGGACACCGTACATGAGAGAGAACCCTGTCCTTTCAGTACAAGATACCAAACCAGATCAGAAACATATAGAGATAAAAGCCGAAGGGATTTACATCAGCTTCCATATCCAGCACATCGGTGCAGGGGAAAAAAACCTCTGCTCATTTGGGCTTGAAGAGCATGCCACAAAGTTGCACTGGAGGCCTTACTAATTGCAGAAAGAGCAAAGGTTTCTTAAACAGATGATGTTTGCTAAGTCTCTTAAACTCTTTTCAGTGAAGTAAATTGAAAGGTGGTTTGGAAGCCGTGCCTTCTGGGAAGGCTGGCAGTGAGTTAAGTCCTCTGAGTAACGCAATTTCTAGAAAGCCGGTGTGGAATACAGCTGCGTGAAAGCTTGTTATAATAAATACCTGAGTTGATACAGCAGCAAGATTAGAAAGATTCATTAAAGTTGCTTTCTCTTCTGCTTGCTGAATGCCTGCTAGTTTGATATCATTTGTCCAGTGGCTTTGAAATTATTACTCCCATGGGAGTATATACAGGTATAGGTGGGAGTACCAGAAGCAAACCCCCATGTCCAGCCATCTTGAACAGAGCTCAGAGAACTAGTGGAATGCCAGCATAGTGCTAATATTATCATTAACATTTATCTTTTTTTTTTTTTCCTCCTTTTGTTTTGTTGAATTCTCCCTAGCAGTTTTCCTAATTAAAATACGTAGTGTTTTAATATAGATATTCACATCTCTATCTGAGGCTGCTCCTTTCTTACTGCAGTTCTGGTCCTTTGAGATACTGAGCAACTCTTAGGAGGCAGCAGGGACTCTCTCAGCTCCATTAATTACAATTCACTCACGAAATCATACCATTTGGCTGGATGCTTATGCTTCAAATTTAACTGGCTTAGGCTGTATTTGTATCCATCATCATTAGGTTTTATGTCCCAAACAATTTTTATCTGTTTAACCTTGTGGTAATTGTTCTGGAAAACAATAGCATTTTTGAGTCACATTTTATAGCAGCTCAGCACAGAGAGGTGGTCAATGATTGTCCTGTTGTCTAGTTGTCTCAGATGAGATTTAGTGTGTTGGTGGTAACAGACTGTTCCTTAAATATGTGCGAAACACAAGGGGAAAAATACTTCATTTCGTCTCATCAGTAATCTTTTCTCTTGTGTTTTTTTAAAGACTAAAATCCATGGGGTTGGATTTGTAAAAATACATGCACCCTGGAACGTATTGTGTAGAGAGGCAGAATTTCTTAAGCTTAAGATGCCCACAAAAAAGGTAAGTCCTGATTTTATTTTTTCCCTCTGGAAGGCATAGTTTAAACATATGCTCATCTGTGAGCACCGTACAAATGCAGGCTTTTCTTCCCACAAGCATTTTTAAAATAGTTAACTAATCTCTACAGAAAATGGCAGTCACAAACTTGCATGCTTGGGACAGCAGAAAGAATAACTGGAAGGAGGAATGGAAATCAAGAATTCCCAGCCGCTACTGCTGTCTGTACGCGATGAGAGTGATTTCATACAATGCCTCATCCTCTCAGTGTGTTTCAAAAAATAGAGGTTGCAATTGATGATGAAATTTATGTGTGTGTTTTGGAGGTTTTTTCTCACTTGAAAGGCTAGACTGCTAAAAATGAATGGAAGAGTAACAATTTTCATGCAGTAGTCTCGCTGGTTTTAGTGACTCTTCATACACATTATTGGTCACATTTGCAGGAGCTGGGACTACTCTACCACCAAATAAATTACCTTTCAGAATATTTGAAATATCATTAAAGAAATGACAGTATATTTTCATCAATTCTACATCATCTGTGATAGATAGCTACCTGTTCAGTGAGCACAGCTTAGAGATGGATTAATATTTAAACACGTACTAAGTGCATGTCCCAGACTGCAGAGGGAAGTCTATAATGGAGCAAGAGACAGTCTCAAAGCCCAGGGTTATTTATTACAACACTAAAACCACCCTTTTGGTTTGGATTTCATATTAATCCCCATTATTGCCTCACTTACCACCGGTTTTAATCAGAAGCACAATTAGGTAAAAAAAAGTCTGTTGTGATCCTGTGGTTAAAGCTGCTTTGCCACAAAAGAAAAGTTAAGGTGGATGTTTTGTGGTCGTTTTTTCGTGTGTGTGAAAGAGGCCACCTAAGCCTGCAGGCATTGCCTGGGAGAAGTGATGTACCTGAGAGCTGCCCCAGACCCCTAAAGCCTTATTTCCAGCTGAACATCTTCCTGCAGTGGGAGCCCTGCCCTGGATCTGCACACAGGTTTTGTGGCTCAGAAGGGAGAAGCCTGTAATCCTCTTTTGTGACCTGCTAACACAATTCCTGCATTTAGTGCTACAGAGCTGCAATAGACGATTCAGGATATTTTGGTTCCTTTATATGGGAGAGGGGAAACTCCTGAAACCTGCGCAATATTCCTGGGAAAGCCTCTTGGGAGAGGAGAGCACTTCTGTATTGCACAGGGGCTTTGTAGCTCCTCCATTTCTCTGTCCCATTGCACCAAGAAAATAGTAAATGCCAGAGGAGCAGATGTCTCAGGAGCCAGTGCCAAGTATATCTCCACTAAACACCTTAGCCTGATTATATGGAATCATACACACGGGCCATGCTTTGGCTCAGAGGAAAAGCAATAGGCTTCCTCTGCTTGCCTTGGTTTGACTTTCCCATCCATCTATGTGTTTCTGAAGGTTTTCAAGAAGGTAATCTATACCCCTAGATAATTTATTCTGATGTATTTATTTAATTGATGGTTTACTCCTTACAGTTCACTCTCTCTTATGCATAACTAAAGAGCAATACAGTTTTACTGGGTTTTTTTCTCTTTGTCCACTTAGATGTATCAGATCAATCAGACCCATGGTCTTCTGAAAAAGATTAACTCTGTGATTCAAAAAATAACAGAGCCCATCCAGCCAAAAGTAGCAGAACACAAGCCCCAGACAGTGAAGCGCCTCTCCTACCCCTTCTCCAGAGAGAAACAGCATCTGTAAGTGAAAACTTTCTCTAAATGTCCATGTCAACAGGTTCCAGCTTTCTTGATAATAGCTAAGGTGCCAAAAATGTGAAAGGGAAAATGAATGCCAATGCTACATTAGTGATTACTGTAAAGAATATTTTCATTTTGCAGTAAATTTAACTTTTTTTTTTTTTTTTTTGGCTCACTTTTGAGGAATGAGGCTTTGTAGAGTCCCTCTGTGGAATCTCTTTGCTGCTGCTTTGGTATATAATACATACCTATATAACTAGACACATCAACTGTTAGACTGCCAAACAAGATTTATGATGTGGTTTCTAATAGTCTCTTTTCCATGTAAAACAAAATGCTCAGCAAAATTTGTAGCCAGAGATGTGGGCTGATAAATTTCAGAATAATTTTGCTCACCTGGTACAGGCAGCTCACACATATGCTGCCAACCAGGCTTTGACTTTGGAAATGCTGTGAAGTCCATGGTAGCTTTGTCATCGATTTCAGATCAGTAGGAACAGCTGTAAACGTGGGTGTAGGAAAAAATCATAAGGTGGGGCCCAGCCAAAGTTTTCAACTGCCTTGAATTGGTTTGCTGCTGCTCTTCCTTGGCCAGCATCCCAGAGGAGAAGATTTGAAGGCTGTGTTTGTGTATGTGCCAGCTGGAACAATAACAGTCTTAGGGCAGGATTTCTTCACTGTACATACAGAGGTTTTGGGTTTTAATCAAGGGATGCAGAACACTGATGGAGTTGTGTATGTTAGTTGGGCCAGTCAATGTATGTGGCATTTGACATGTCTTGGACTTGCAAGAAATGTATTTATATATTTATTTGCGTGTAGGATGTTCCTACAACAAAGGAGCGTGGTGGCTCAGAGAAAGCCCAAAAGGATGGATGTGCCTTACGCTGTTTGTGGCGGTGGCTTTTGGCAGTAAGAGCACCTGTGTCTTTGCTTTGCTAAGTAAGGGAGGCAAGAGTGGCCTACCAGGGTTTAGGTACAGTCAAAATGTAAAGATTATTAGGAGAAATTCAAGGCCAGCAGTGGTTCAGAATTCAACTTAAATGAGCATCAACAGTTCCTTTTGCACAGAAAAACCTATAAATATGTGAAACCAGTGTAAACGTGTAAGCGGCCCCTTTAAAATATGAGAGTTGGGATGAGCTTTCTTCTTAATGAGGTTTCTACAAGCTATTCTTTAATGTCAGCTACGAGAGATCCCCAGGAGAAATGAAAATATTGAAGGGGTCAACAAGAGCAGGAAATTACTAGCTTTTTTTTTTTTTTAAGCTAATGGGTTTCCTTCTAATCTTTTAACAGATTTGATTTGTCTGACAGAGATTCCTTCTTTGACAGCAAAACGAGAAGCACTATAGTAAGTACTGTATATAAATAATTTATGGTGGATAGTGCCTTAGTCACGGTGTTAATAGCCCCTTTGCCAGCTTTAGTACAATGCCTGCTGCAAGTTTGCCTTTCTTTACCCAATGCCAGGGATTGCCTGTGACATCAGTTACTGAAATTATAAATGAAGCATTTCCAGCTTTAGCTTATGTAATGAATAGTCTTTGATACTAACAGATTGCTACCTTCTGGAAAATAACTTGCATCTTCTTTCTAGTTCACAGTAAATCTGAAACATAGTCTCTTAGTAGACATATCACCAGAAAGGTATAGATTTAGATTCTACCGCTCGTTCTGCCAGCAGCTACCCACACCCTTGTGACTCATGTACCTTTTCGTAACTATACATTGCTGTTTTTATAAAATGCTGGGAAATCTCCCAAGACAAATTCCAATGAAACAGCCAGCTATTTACAGGAAATATTATTTATAGGTTTTGGGGGCAATTCTCTACAATGGTGTTAAAAGCGCTGAGGTTTGATTTTTATTTAACATTATTTACAATTTTTATTTAACATTAAAGTTTACATGAAACAAATGCAACAAGGAGAGAAAATTGTATCTTATTCTGATTTTTTTATGCATCTGTTCGCCTTTGTTACGCTAGCAAGTGTGATGTACACGTACACAGCACTGAGACTGGGCTGAGCCATTCCTGCCTTCGTTTTGGAGAGTCTTTCTACTCCTTCAGTGCTAGCATGGGGCTTTTCGTCTCGTAATTAAACTTCTGCAGTTTACTTACAGAAGTGAAGCCTGATACAGGAATATGATATCACAAACTACATTTTGAGTGCTTCCTTGTGACTTACAGAACATAAAATAGAGTGAGGGAGAAGGGGCAGCCCCCTTTATAGCCACTGAGGGGAAAATTGAAAGGACAGCTCATATGACATCCAGGGCGGTTGGAAGGGACCATGCCAAGCAGCACTTGCCGCAACAGTTTTCAAAGTATAACGTGGACTCTTTGCCCCATTCCACTGCAGCTAATCGGTATGTTGGAATGTAACTGTAAGCGTGCTTTTATCTTATATTTAACATTAGCCTTTTGGATGCCAAGTGGTTTCAAAAAGAGCTCATATCACAATTATAGCTGTCTTTTATTGCTACGGTGATAAGGGGCATAAGATATCTAACTTCCCTTTCCTGCTTTGAAATTCCAGTGTGTGGACCCCATGATGTAGTTCCTCTGTAGCCTGAAGTGCACTGATTTGATGTGAGCGCAGGTTATCAGGGCTGGGTGGGTTTGACCAGGGAAGGCAGATCGAGCAGGACAGAAATGGAAAAGAAAAAGGCAAACATTTCGTTTGAGATTAAAAAATAGCATAGCTTTTGTTTGTAGACTTCCTTTTATATGTCTCTCTATATATAGTAAAAAAACTTTGAAGTACATGAAACTTAAGGGAGCAAATGAAGAGTTAAAATTCACAACAACAAGCTGTCTGAGAAAGGTAGCAAGACAAAATGGCACTGTAGGACAAGCAGGTGAGAAAGACTAACTTTGAAAAATGGACTGAAACAAAAGGAGCTCATAACAGAGGCTAGGAGGATGAGGAGGGATGGGGATTTTTTAAACCACTCAGGGAACACTGGGCATATAACAATAGGGCTGGTAGTATGTTGCTTTGTTTGAAATCCCTGTAAATCACTCAGTAATAAAAGACATATTGAGTGTTTCCCAGCATCATTTTCTCCTGTGTGCATTTCTCTTTGTGTTCTTGTTTCTTAAAGTTCTCTCCTGACTCTCCTATGTATTTTTAAACCAGAACACAAATATTGACCCTTCCGCCTACTGCAAAATGAACAGGAATCTAGTCACTCCCTGTGAATCTTTGATGAATAGAAACTAAGCCAAAAACCTTTTTTTTTTTTTTTATTACAATAAATTATATAACTGGAAATCTCTCTGTGACAGCCTTTTAATTCACTGGAATTGGAAGACAACAGGCAGACGAGCTGCGAGTCTTGCCTCCTGTGCCCTCACTTGCTTCCCTCCGTGAATCAGGCAAGCAGCAGCCGAGTTAGCACTCGGATTAGCGAGCATCCCTAGGGAACTGGTCCACGACTCCCCAGACAGGCCAGGCAATGAGCAGCAAGTGCCTTTGCCTGTGGTTTTCCTCCGCTCCCCTGCCAGCCTCGTACCAGTCAGGCCCTTGCCTTGCCTAAGAGCATCGCTGCTTGGGAGCGGGTGGCGGGACGAAAGCTTGAGGGCTCAGGCGGCACGCCGAGACGTGCAAGGATTATTTGACAATAAACACAATAAATCATAAAATAAATACATCTGTTTCGCCACCGAGGTCATGCAAGCTCAGAAACTTTAAGGTCAGCCTGTGTTAGTCCAGTTTCTGATAAATGACTGCATGATGCATACACATTATGAACCTGAAGCTCTGCTGAAGTCCTTGGGTTGAAGCCAGCTTGTGCCATCAGAGGTGAGGGAAGAGCTGGGCCCAGCACACTGCCTCGTCTGGGTAGAAGAGGGCTCCTGATCTTTGATCGATGTCTTATGTGAGCAAAAATAGTGTTTTTGTTATATGAGTGGTTAGATGTAACCCTGTTTTTCCCAATCGGTTATCTTGGTAGCTGGCTATTTAGTTAAGCCTTTCTCTCTTGTACAGGTAACTCAGCATGGAAATCTTTAAGCCCTGCTCTCGTGAATACCATGACTTTTCTTAAAAAATGATGACTTCATTTACGTCTTGATTTTGCCAATATCTGAGCTGTACACAAAAATGATTGTGGTTTTCGCTGGCAGTATCTGAAGTAACCCTTTCCTTTCTTTTATTTTACTTCTATAGGTTTATGAAATATTGAAAAGAACGACATGTACCAAAGCAAAATATAGCATGGGTAAGGAACTTTATTTAGCTTTAAGATCGATATCATTTTCAAGTATTGAAAACAACTGCAAGTTATAACTGGCTGTGGAGTTTAGGTTTTCCCCCTGCACTCTAGTTTGATGTATGTGGACATAATTGTTTTATTTGGAAATTTAATTGAATTAATGTACCTGTTTGGAATTTTTTCAAATGTGAATTTATAGATTCAACTCTAAATTAAATGGTAAATGAGGATATAGGCCCTGCAGATGTTATTTAGGTCCTTTGCAGCAGGACTGGTTGGTGATATAAACCGATGGATTCAGTTTTACACTCACTAAAGCGGATGAAGGTTTTACTGTTAATTTCAATAACTGCAGTGAAAGTCTATGGATTGACCCATTCCTTTTAAGTAGGAACCTCACATTTTTACCATGGGATGGCTTTTCAATGACTTAAGTGAAATGGTCTTAACTGATAACTGCCTGAAACACTGTCCTAAGCGGAACTGAGATTAATCCAGTGGAACGGCCAAGGACTAAGGTGTGCCCTGAAAGCTGGCCCATCTCTTAGCCCTCAAAACAGTTGTTGCAAGTCAGTGGGTGTAAAGTTCTTACTGCCACAGCCAGTAGTTTTAGGATTTCAGCCTTAGGGCTTGTGGTCTAAGAACGAAATTCGTAATACAAATAAACATGAATTGCAAATCAGATTGCCCTAAAGATTTGTTGGCAGCTTTTCCTGCTCAGCTGTTAGATACTTTATTTTATATGTATCAAGAGATATAGGTATATACTTGACTGGGGGACTAATGTTAACAAATAGTTAATGGTAAACCAAATTATGTAAGGTGGAATGCTGAATGCCCTCATATCCAAGTTCCTTAACAGACAACGAATAAAAGTGAATTTGGATAAGTAAAATGCATGAACATTGGAGAAAATATTTGGTAACTGTTGGAATCTGTTACAGTATTTATTTGCCTACAAGCAGTTAAATAAAACAATGGGAACTGGAATTACAGGTAGTTCTGTTCAATATTGACCCATCAGCTGCTTAGAAATACATCAAATAATAGAAGAATAGTTATGCCAGAAATTATTTCCATGCTTTGACTTCTCTGTTGAAGTAACGACATACAATGTACAATTGTTGAGTCCTTATATACACTAAATTTTGGTGTTCAGCCAGTATTAACAGAAGCACTATTTCCCTGTAGCATGGGAAATCCAAAATAATCTGTGACTTTCTGGACCCTTTTCGAGTCTGATGCTGGATCGTTTTAATTGGAAATTACATATTTGCACTCTTGAAAGGGGAAGGTCACACAGCTCAGTTTGAATTCTTGCCTTGGAGTTGGTTACTCACTTGATTTTTTTTTTTTTTTTTTTTTTTTTTTTTGGTCCAGAAATGGAAAACACATTACAGATTAGTTGAATAGGGCAGAGGCTAAAGGAAAGTAAAGTGTTAGGATTCCTGGATCATTCTTCTTCCAAAGACTAGCAAGGTCATATGGTATACCTAATAAAAATGTCATTAGGCCAGCCTGTCCATGGGTATGCTCAGCATAACTCAATCAAGTCCTTTGTGTCCCAGTGCTGGAATGCTGGGTTACAACCCAGCAAAGGTTGCATACAGATTTGAGCAAACACAGATAATGCTGCAATATTTCTGCCCAGCAGGAAAAAGGCAGCTGCCCAGTGAACACTGCAGTCTTTGTTATTTATTTTGCAAATTTGTGAAAACGTGAATCTGTATTCATTGTTTAATATTGATAGATAGAAGGGTACTATGTAGCTCTTTGGTTGGTCACACAGCCCTAGAAAAATAATTTATCTGCTCACTAGTTGTTTCTGCCAGAAGTGTGGAAACGTTTGTAGGCAATTCGTAGTACTGTATAATCTTAACCAGGGCTTTGAAAATTAATGATATTGCAGGATACCGAGCACTCCTGGAGCAATTTTTCCAGGTGATGATTAGTATCTTGAAAATGCTAATGAACTTGAAAAACTCTCATTTCGAGATCGATCCAAAATGTCTCGGTGAACCTACAGTGATCTGTTTCCTGGTTCATAGTTGCTGTTCCTTCAAATCCAGTCCCACACTCTTTTCTTAGCAATGAACTGATGGGCAACATGGAGCACACTGTAGCACATCGTTTTTCTTTTCTTTTTCTAAGTCCTTTTAAATTCTCTACGATGCCAGTGGCCAGCTTTTTAATTGTTTTTTTTTAATTCACATTAATCAACTTAACCTTGCACAAAGACAAGTCTTTGACTTAGCTCTGATTCAGCACCCAAGACTGGTTCGTTGAATCCTCAAATGTATCTTCGCAGATAACACGACACCTTCAGACGTAGGTAATACTCCATAATTGGAAGTAGCTATATTAATGCCAGCAGCTGCAGCAAGAACACTAGAGAAGCACCTTAGAGAAGTAATGTGCTGCAGCCCTCAAAGGTCCAGGTCCAGCCAAGTGACCTTTGGGAATGGTGCAGCGAGCTGCAGTGTCGAAGAGCCCCTCACTATCGTGCTCCTCCAAATTCATATGTTAACTCCTCCCGACCCACCCGTACTCTGGCCCCAAGTTAAAGAGTGATGCCACACCTGGGAAGGCAGGACTCCTCAAAGTCCCTTATGCCGCATACATTTTATAGATGAAGCATTAATTGCTTTCAGACTCATGCATGTCACTAATAAACGGATGTGTAAACAGGGAAAGGAGAGGGAAGAAAGAAGGAAACTACCCTTTTAAATAAAAGACGAAAATGTGGTAAATATGGTAAGTATTACGCCAAGGTCTTCGCAAAGGCTTTCCCTACAATTTCTCTAATCAATCTGAAATCTGAATTCAAAACTTTGTGTGGATGATGCGTGTGTATGCTTGTACCCATATGCCATCAGTTCCAGCCATATTCTTCTTGTGATCGAGCCTTCTGCTACACACTTTCAAATCTGCAGGCTTGCCCTTAAATCAAACTGACTTTTCAGAAAATGTAATTTATTTTAATGACTAATTTCAAGTCATTGGCTTCTAATTCTTGATTCTCAAATATATATGACTTCCTCTTGCTCTCTGCAGTTTTCCATTTCATAAAATGAGTCATGTTTAATAACCTATATGATTAAAAATGAAACTACATGGAAAGGAATGAGATGGCAGAAAAATCATTATCTGACTAAATGACTGTTATTTTGAGGGAAATCTCCGGGAAGGATGATAAAGTGAGACTGTCTAATGTCTACATTGTAAATAACTATTATGTCTTTATTTTTCAAGGGATCACCAGTCTGCTTGCCAATGGAGTTTACAGTGCTGCATATCCTTTGCATGATGTAAGTGGTTTTGTAATATGTTTTACCTGTCTTCTATCTGACTCCAAGAAGTCTTTAATGTATTACGTATCATCCCGAACATGAGTGTTTCACATCCTGACTCCCTGCTCGCTTGTATCATGACTGCAGTAACTTGTGCAGGTTGTTTCCATCACCCTGCGCACTTTTAATGAATTCCCCACCTCTTTTCTACCTTTGATGATCGTAAGTGACATCTGAACATAATATTAAAAGAGTTGTTTCAGTGGCTTAGTAAACGAGATAATTCTGTTATTTTCTGACCTTCTGCTCCCAAGATCCCTGGCATCAGTGCTAGGAAACATATTTATTCCTGGGGCACCAAGTGGCTAATTCCCTCACCCACATCTCCCTGGCATCCCCCTTGGAAGTACAGAGATGCCAGTAGCGGTGTGTCCGTGTGATTGGTTGCCACTGGAGGAAAAACCATGAGCAAGGATTTGAAGTGACATATTTTGTGGGACTGGATGTGACTGCAGACCTTCTTACTGATGAAATCCACTTTTGAGTAGTCAAGTAAGATGTCAAGAGTGTGTTCAACTATAGTGTTCATCAAGAGGATTAGAGAGAGGTAGAGAATTTTGGTGGCACTCGTACCCGAGCTGGGGATCCCCATCCTGCCAGAGGTGCACAGCAGTAGCTGGATGCTGATGATGTTTTTACTTAAAGGTTCAAGTTACAACTAGAACTGACATACACATGCTCTTAGCTAGACCCTTACACAAAGGCTTGACAGACGTCAAAGGGACGTGGCAGTCGCGCTGCCCACGATGCTCTGGCTGTGGGAGTGTACAAGAGCTGTCAAGCCTGGTGCTGGTTTCCGGTGTGGGATGTGAAGATGAAGTTTGTCTTCCTAGTCTTCTGCTCCCCTCACTCGCACGGGTTTTACATGGGACCACGAGTGTTTTATCTCTGTGTAACTGAGACCAGAACAGCCTCTTTATCTGCCTGATGTTTATCATAAATGTCAGGCACTCTTAAACTACAGCAATATCGCTTAGAAATCCAGAAAGGTTAAATAAACTTCTCTGCATGTACTTGCCTCACGTCTTTAGACAGCTACTGATAGTCTTGTATACAAGTTATTTATTGTCTTAGTTTACTCCTTTATTGTATTTAAAAATAGCTCGAAATTAAAACCTCAAATCTAATCAGCCCTGAGTGTTTGGAGAGGCTGGATAGAGATCAGCTCTCTCAGCTGGTCTCTTCTCTTTCAAGTGGACTGAGCTGAACCCCAAATACCATGGCAATACTGCATCCTTTCCCTTGACATTTTTAGGCCACCTTTATCACTTATTCATTCCTTTTTCCCCAGTGACAGACATTATTACTCTTTCTTAATGTGCCTGATGACAGAAGACAAAGTGTGCTATGACAGATGAACTCCTAAAATACAGCGTTATTTTACAGATTGCTTTTTCTGTTTTTGATGCATTAAGTGAGTGGGATACATGGGTATGCAAGATGCATAGCAGCTCTGGGCACGACTCACTGAATGACGCAGATTTTCTCTTTTTAAAGGGTGACTATGAAGGTGAAAACGTTGAACCTAACGACAGAAAAGTAAGTTGATGTAAAGGGGGTTTCACATATTCACAAGAGTCCCAGCCTGAAGAGTCACCTGTTGGAATCTGGTTGTTTGCCAAGATTTCACAGAAAATACTGCAAAAAAGGCACCAAATGCCAAGTGGTAGAAATACAGAAGTAATTCCCAGTGTTTAAATTTGCCTTAATGTGGAATGCAGTATGGATATGTATAAATTCTCAAGCTTGATAATGATATGTTCCTGACCATGTCGATAAGATATTGACAGCATTTACATCGAACTCCTCCTAAAGTTCAGGTGGTGGCATTTCAGGCCAGCTCTGGTGACAATATACTCAGTCATATTCTGGTATCCATATTTGACATAAATACTGCTTCACTCCATGGCAAGCTCTGGTCTCAGCACTGCAACCTCTGCTGAATTAATGTGCTGCTGATCTGAGTCAGAATTGATTTGGGGGAGGAGGGAGACAACTGAAAACATAAAAAGTTATTGGGGAAGATAAAGATTGAATATTTATCAGAAACGAGACATTCTCAGCAAAGCTTTAATGAGCGCTGTTCATCCAGAAACTGCCCTGTGGATGTATACTGATGCATTGCATCGCTTCACATAAGTCTGTGGTTTAAATTGTGTTTTGCTTGTCTGTATACTGAAAGACATTTGTTCATTGTAGTAAAACAAGTAGGAATTATTCTAAGGAAATACTTTCCATAAGAAAAATCAAATTTTTCACCCTTTGCAGGAATGATGATTTCTGAAATTCAGAGTGAAATTACTGCATATTCCTGATCATGCTTCTTTAAAGAATATAGGCTTTTTTTCTGCATATCAGACAAAAGTCAAAGCAGAGAGGTTAGGACCAGTTCTCTCTGAAGGAGCTACTAAATTTGAGTGCTATATATGTTGGGCTTTCAGACTTGAAACTTTGCCTTTCCAGTTTGTTTCGTGGTCACGTCTCCAAATAAATGCTGTGAACATGTAGGTTGTAGGAAAAGCAGATCTAAAGCCCTTTAGGTTGATCACATAAAACCAGGTACCCAAAATTAAAGGTCTGCTGGGCCTTAAGGGGCAAATGGCTCTTTAAAAGTCAGTGATTTTTATTTCCCTCCCTCTATTGATTTGTGTTAAAAATACCACGTACCTGTCACGTCATTATTAAGCAACTCATTGCTCAACCAAAAATAGGATGAAAGTCCATGTTTTCTTAAAGCGTCTGGATTATCATCTTTATTACTAACTTTTCAGGCCTCACAAATTCACTCATTTCACAAGTTCACTGTGTATTTGGAAATGTTTACCTTGGCTTTTGACTTCCAGTTCCCTCAAATAATCTTTTGGTGTGTTTTGGCATGTCTCTTCTGATTTCATGAAGCTTTCTTTAATCTAATCCAGTGTTAGGCCAGGCTTGTGCCTTTTTTAACAACAAAATTAAAGATTTGAGGCATAGAAATGAAGTAAATATTTAGAGCTATTGCACTGATCTCCTCTAATCATGCCTTTGAAGCTGTGCTTTGTATATCAGGCTGAAAAATGTCAGGACAAATGAGATAATTCATTTGTACTTTAGGCACAAATTTGGTTTGAAGTGTTGTACAAAACTGAAACATGGCACCGATGCAAATCTCCTTAGCTTAGTATTTTCCTGATATGCCTGACCAGCTTAGATCACAGAAAAGGAATCTAATTTCCAGCAAAAACTTAGCTTGTAAAAATGAAGTAAAAAAAAATAATAAAGGAGAGATCTTAGTGCACATGGTTGTTGAGGGATCTTGAGTCATAAAGTGTTTCCTAGACATAGGCAGCTGGCCTTAAACTTTTGGAAACGTGGTTGAAAGAATCCTAAAGCAGAATAAAAATAAAGTTTGCAAGAATGCTGCAGTTTAATAAAGGCCTGCCTTTGGGTTTCAGTTTCTGCTCTTACTATTGTAAGGAAACTAATAAAGATTAATGATTTTGGGTTGCAGAGGGGAAAATCCACAGTCCACTTACATTTTTGACGTCATACTTCTGTAAAAGTAAAGGGGCTGTATTTTTTTGAATGACTTGAACATTTGCATGAGAAGTACGGCAGTGCAGCTTGGAAAGTTTGTGTTAACGATTTGGCAAGGGAATTGTAAAACTGCTCTAGAAACACTGTTCGCTGTATGACTTCTCTGTGATAAAATGTGAGAAGCAGGAGCTGGTCTGGGCAGCAGCAGCACTGCCAGTCTGCCCTTCCTCGCTCTGCTGAGTTTCACTGGAGACATGTAGGAGGTTGACATATGTCAAGTTTCTCATGATAAAATAGCCTACAGATTTAAGCAATAACATCCTGTTTGGTCTATTCTTCTATGAACAAGATGAATAACGTTGTCCTCCCTGTAATGAGAAATGGTTTAGATCTTGGTTTCCCGTTCCAGTTTGTTCCACAACTGTGCTGGTTGTGGTGCTCTCACCCATTGAGGGAGGTTTGTGTAACTGAGCTCTGCATTTTTCTCACTTTTTTTTTGTTCTTTACCCAATATTCAATGAAAATAAATACCTCGGCAGTAATCAGTTCATGCTGTTACATTTGTGAGAGCAGTAGAAGAAGAAAAAGGAAAAAGACAATGTTGTTGCTGGATTAATTAATGAAAACAGAAGTGACCATCAAAGCGTCTCCTTGAAATATCAGTAGCTAGTCCAGGAACATAGAATCACAGAATGGTTTGGGTTAGAAGGGAACTTAAAGATCATCCTGCTACCAAGTTCATGTCACTGGGTTGAAGCAGGGAGGGAAGCAGGAAAGGGAGACCTGACTTCACAAGCAGATGTAAAGCTTCTCTTCCCCTTGTCCCACAGAGGAGATGACGGCTGGGTGGCCAGTGAGCACGCTTAGTCCTCTCCAGTAGTTTTTGTACACACCCTGATTTCTTGTTCGCTCTGTTAACTAAACTGAATTAAGAAAAAATAATCAGATCTGAGAAGCGCTATTTATATGTTTTCTGAAGTAAAGGATAAGTTGAAGGTCTCAGAGGAACCTATTTTTGTGAGGGATTCAATTTTATAAATCGCTAATGGGGATAATTGCTTCCCTTGGCCCATATCCTAACCAAAAGGATGAGTGGAAATCGTGTTCTTTTAGTTTAAAGCTGAAAAACTTAAATATAGCCTTGGAGGCACCTCTGCACAGCACCTCTTGATGGATGCTGTAGAGTGATGGATGTGATATAGTGATGGATGGATGTGATATATCTTGATGGATGCTATATAGTTTGTATAGTGAAAACAAACCAGTTTATTCTAGTTTTTCCTGTCTTTTAACTCAAAGCACGTTCATCTTTTGCAGCCATTCTTCTAGACAACACCTATGGATCGTAAAATCAGGACTGTTCTCCCCATACCTGCTATAGTTATCCATCAGTCACGTTCCTGAAGAGCCTTTTAATGTACTAGAATTCATCACTGTTTTACAGCATGCCAAATCATCAAATTTGGTTTTAATACTTAATACAGACAGCATGTATCGGCAGATTCTGGGTTGAAACCACAAAGTGGTGAGACCAGGTCCACTGCGTGAGCTCTGCCATTTGTTGGGATCAAATGAGAAGACGCCCGTGTACGTGGTGCTTCAGCTTTCACCTTGCCTTTCTGTTTTACAGCTCCTGTGTGAGGAGTGGGCAAGCTATGGAGTCTTTTATAAATACCAGCCAATTGACCTGGTGAGGTGAGAGTTCAGCCCTTAATGTTGTGTTTCCACGGGGCAGCGCTGAAGCTGTACACCATGATGCTCATGTGGGTGTCCCTGAGGGAATACTGTCCTCGGTGCCACCCCGGGGACTCCGGAGAATGGAAAGTTCACTGGGGCAAAAGAAGTTTTCTGTGGGTTTAGAAACACACTGATGTATCCCACTCAGTGTGAAAGCTTGCATGGGACGTATTTTTAATGAATGGTGAGAGCTGAAACCCTCTGAAGAAAATGAGGGACTTTTTTAAGAGGATGTGCTACAGAAGATCCAAATATACCAATATACCAATTTACACAGCAGAAGCATAGGGCAGGGGAATGACTAGTTGGACTGACTTGCTTTCATGTGCCTATATCTCTGGATTAACTCCAAGCATCATGAGAAAGAGAGTCCTCTGAGAAGAAAAAAATTCCCACAGATCATCAGATCTTACTTTCTCCATGCTTAATCCAGCTGCAATTCATAATTTTAGCCATGTTATATTTTAAGAAATAGGAAACATTTCTGCTTTCTTTTTTAAAATGTATTTCAGAAAATACTTTGGAGAGAAGATCGGACTGTATTTTGCCTGGCTGGGAGTTTATACACAAATGCTTATTCCAGCTTCAATTGTAGGGATTATCGTTTTCCTATATGGCTGTGCGACTGTGGATGAGAATATACCAAGGTAAAAGAAATAAATAATTCAATTCTACTATTGGAGACCACTAGAAACTCAAAGTAAAACATTACCTTTCTCTAGAAATATTTTTGTCACTAAGTTCTAGGGCGAGCACAGCTGAAACTGTGCCTCCCAGTTTATAGGGCTTGCCCTGTGCCCCCCGCCACAGCCCAACACCCCATCTGTGTTTGCTGGCCGTGGCTTCCCCAGCTCTATCTGCCAACTGGCGCTTGCTGGAGTACAGTCTGCTCCCACCACTCTCCTTCCCTCCTCGTGCCCCACACGCTTCGTCTTTTGGAAGGTGTCCTTAAAATTAAGCCACCTCCACACAGGAGCTTGCAGTCCCACTGATTTCTGCTTCTAGTAAGCGATGGAGACCTACCAAGGGCTGAGAGTGAGCAGCAGAACTACAGCATATTTCTAAAACGTTAGCATTTATTGTTAATATTACTTGTGGAGCTTGCACTGATGCACTAAAAATAATTCTTGGCCAGTTGCTCAGGTGTTCTTTTTTTTTTTTTTTACCTTAACTCAGATCATTATGTTAAAACAAACCAACAAAATACTGCTAACGATAGGTTTTAGTGCTTCCCATTATAGAATGCTGAGGAGGGCATTGCGTGGCAGAAAGATAAATCGAAAATATACGTGCCTCAAATAAGCAACTGTTGCCAGATTAACAAAATCTCTATGACCCACTATTTTTAATTTTTAGTAGGTTTTATATTATAATGTTTTCAAAGCCCTATGATTTTGCATTATTTGCCCTGCATGCATCTTCAGCTGTAGATGAAAATGCATCTTCAGCTGTAGATGAAAATTACATCGTTTGTACAACAACCATGAGCCCCAAGTAACAAAGCAGATAATGGATATCGAAAAATAGATAAACATTTTGTTTATTAAGATTGCTTTGTACTGCTTCCAACAGCTGAAGAAAGTCAGAGGGAGTGCCACTGTTGCCATTTCACAGATGGAGTGCAGAGAAGCTAAACTGGTTGAACTCCAGTCTCTTGATACTCAGCACTTCCCTTGTACCTTATCTATCACTGTAGTTAGTATTTCAAAACAATAATTATTTTTAATTATTTTTTTCTTTCCTTTAAGATCCTATCTTAAAAAGCACAGAGCCTTATGCCTATCGTAATGCTCTCTCTTATTCCCTGGAATAGAAGTAGGACTGGGGATGGAGGGAGCCAGCAGCCTCGTGTGAGGATTTCAGCCCATACAATGGTGTAGGTTACGGACAGAGCTGCTCACTGGGGCAAGAGCTGGGAAACACTGTGAGGGTAGTATCTGATGATCCTATAGACCAGAAACAGATGCTGCGCAGGGGAAGAAAGATCCTTGGAGCATGGAAGATAGAGCCATGTACTGACTGTGCTTTTTTCGTATCATGTTACTTCGTTGCAGTATGGAAATGTGTGACCAAAGAAACAACATCACCATGTGTCCCTTATGTGACAGAACGTGCAGCTACTGGAAGATGAGCTCCGCTTGTGCGACTGCTCGCGCAAGTCATCTGTTTGATAACCCTGCAACTGTCTTCTTCTCAGTCTTCATGGCTCTCTGGGGTAAGAAGATATATGCCTTCATGTTAAGTTTTTAATTATTTAAAATACAACAGGAAGAAACAGAAGAGATAAAGCAGTGTATTTATACTGAGGCAGTTAATTATATAAAGAATTTTTTTTTTTCTTTCCCATGAAACTGTCACCCCCAAATTTATATTCTGGACTGAAGGCTAAAATTCAAAACGTTGCTCAAGATGAATATCAAATGAAATTGTTAAGCATCTGTCATAAAACTGCTGCATGGTATGTCAAAATTTCATTAACGGGATTGCATAGCTTGCCAAAAAAGAAAAAAAAAAAAAAGAAATCTATTTGCAGAGCCAGCTTCCACTTTAGAACATTACAGAAGAAATGTATTAATGTACTCTGGGGTTGAGAGGAGGGCTCCACAGGGAAGTGTAATGGCCTTTAGCGTCTCAGGACAAACCAAGATTGATTCTTGAGTGTGCTCCGAGATGCAATTAAGTTTATCAGCAAGCAGACATCGTGCATGTAGACCACGAAGCGGGAGCTGTGGTGTTACAGGTATTTTTTCTGATGCTGACTGTTATCACTTAACCTCTTTTGGCAGGTCTGTAGAACTTGGTTAAAAATATTAACCGTGACTTCAGGAATGGTTATTGAGGCCTCTTCTCCTTCCTGCTGGAGAAGGGATGGAGACCTCTTTGCTTGGGCACCCCAGCACCAGTCATGGGTGCTGGAGGAGAGGAGCCTCCTGTTGTCCTCAAGGCAGGCCAAGTCCAAATGGGAACTGACAGGGTCCAAAACCTGTGTTTGTAACCAGGAGCCCTATACAGAGAGGCTGCAGAGTACAGGGAAATGTGTGTTATTCCCCCCAGCTTTGAAGTTTGATAGTCACATACGCCCAGCATCAGTGAGAGAAGCACACGATGACATTTGCCCCTCCTGTACACCTTGTTGCGAGTTAGCAAATAACCTGTTTTGGATTATATTTAATCCTAAAAACATAGCTCGGGTTTTTATTCATGCTAGGACCCGTTTTTACATCAACATTCACCTGAAATGATTTTAGTATAGTTCCATGTAATTCAATGTAGAGCAGTGCCTTTTTGACTAATGTCTCCGTTTGAGATCACGATGTTTCAGATGCGATGCTAAGTGCTCATTATCAAGGACTCTAAGGAAAAGGAGAAGGATGGTCCTGCAGAGGGGTCTTGTAGTCAGGAGCACTGCAGGTTTGGAGGGAAAGTGGGGGGAGGTTGAACTCAACCAGCTTCGCAGCAGAGAGGAAGGATCACTGTCTTACAGATCATCGTCTTACCATAGAATCATAGAATGGCTTGAGTTGGAAGGGACCTTAAAGATCATCTAGTTCCAACCCTCCTGCCATGGGCAAGGACACTTTCCGCTAGACTAGGATGCTCAAAGCCTCATCCAACCTGGCCTTGAACACTTCATGTAGCATATAGGGAGAAATGTGATATACCTCAAAGCAGGATGCAGTGTCAGAGGCTTTAAATAGTCTCATGGAGAGTCAAATATCAGTTTTGATATCACTCATTTACCATTATTGTGAACTCCGTATTGATCTTGGCACATAATGCTCTGTTGTCCAAAAAGTAATGCTGTTTGCCTCCCCTTCCTTAGCAGACAACTACGGGTTCCTCCACCCATTTTTTTGCATTCTTGGGCAAAGTAAGACAGACGGGCAGAAGCCAGTTTCTGTGCTCTGTACAAAATCTGGCTTAAAATCTGAGATAGTTTTGGAGTGGGATGTGATATTCCTCAAGTTCTTCAGGATCACCATAAAATTTTATTGTGGTACAATACCATATAAAATAATGTTGTTTCAAAAAGGTCTTTTTGAATTGGGAAAATCAGAACTTTTTCCACATTTTTTTTTAAGGAAATAGCATCAACAAAAATTGACTGTCTCTAAGTATAGGCACACATATGGTCTCCAGTGCCAATTGTGAGCACCTCTGCATTTAATGGGAAGTTTTATTAGTTTCATGTAGAGTTGAAGAGTTGAGGCAGACCCAAGTAACCTGCTGAGGTGACCCAAGGCATCTTTAGCATAGCAAGAAAATTAGTCCAAGCTCAGAGGTATTATTGTGAGCAAATATTTGGCCAGACTTTCTTTGTGCGGTGGTAGTATCGTAACAGCCTGGAGAATTCCACTCACACAAGCATCGAAAGAGCTATAGCACCAAACTCAGCCCCATCAGAATTTCAGCATTAAACATGGACCGTAGCCCAGTGCTGTTTGGTATTAAATGGCATTAAAAACGTCAGAGAATCCACGTAAGATCATCTGGACAGTAACCTTTGGGAATTTTTAAGCTCCACTTATGCTTATGGGCCGAGATGAAATACGAAAAGGCAGGTACACTTGGCAAAACAGCGGCACATCACTGCCTGGCATGTTCATCAAGGGCTTCTGAAATGAGCTGGCTGTGTCTCGGACACCGTCTTTTCATTTTGTGTTGTTGTAAGTCAATGCCATGGAAGGATTTCTGGTAGCACTAAGAAATGACATCTCGTTCATTGTCCATATTTCTTGCTGTACGTGGAAGCTGCAGACCCTGGCATGAGAACTGGCGGGGAGAGGGGAGGCAATTTCAGGACAATGACACAGGCTCTTTTAAGATACAGCTATGGCCATCCCGATTTACAGGAAGCCGATGGCTTAAAAGCGGCTTAGCTGTAAGTTTTGCACGTGAGGGTTTTGCTTGGAAGGCGAACAAATGTCATGACCCTAGCCTGGTTCCAGTCACGAGGGTGTCCTTTCCTCTCTACTCAACTTTCTTACCCTCTCCCTGCCTCCATTTTTTCTGGATATGAGTGTTTCTGAGCACATCTGTTAATACTCAATGCGGAAAGCTCCCCTGGGAACACCAGTTCTTGGTAGACTCGCCTTTTTCATAATCACTTATTTATTATACAGCACTGGTGTATTCCCAGCATCTAAATATGTCCTCTGAGAACTTGCTCGGTCTCAGAGGCAGATAGACTGATATAGACTGGGATTGTTCATTGGGACTCAAGAATTGCTTTAACAAGGTTTCTTTTCTGTAAGTTTTCTCCACCAAAAAGAAAATGCCAGTGTTTCTAGGGGAAAAAAAAAAACACCTTAAAGGCTTCCACTTTAACAGCCTGCCCACCTGCAGCTTTCATGCTGGCATGAGTATTTGGGTTTGGGTGTGATGATTAGGGCTAACCATACTATTATGACCACTGGATGGATGTAATTAAAGCAATATAAGAATGCTTTATCTTGATATCTTTGAGGGAATAGCTATCCCATCAGTACAAGGCTAGTTAAATCATTCATATTTTGTATAGATAAAGCACAGGTTTGAGTGGACTTATGGATGGAATTATAAGCAGATGAAAACCAACAATATCATTAGTCACACATACAAATATTTAAATAAATTCGGGTGTCTGACGTTCTTACACCCCTTCAAAAATTGTAGGCATCTTTCTACATGAAGCTGTGGATGTAATAAATGCCCTTTTAGCTTGCCTAGATAAAAAGGTTGGCTCCTAGCACTGTTAATCAATATTTCCCAGATAGACGTTACTGTTGAATAAAAGAGTAACAAAAATGAAGTTAACCTGGCCTGGTATACGATACAGTACTACATGTTCTGAGACCTTTTGGAGGTGAGAGCCTGCAGATGTACAGCAGGCGATGGGGAGCATGGCCAACATTCCTCCTAAGACAAATCCCAGAGGCTGATGCAATTTTTTGGGCAGTAAAATTTTGAAATAATTGTTAAACTGTTGTTTCAGCTGCCACCTTTATGGAACACTGGAAGAGAAAACAGATGCGTCTCAACTACAGGTGGGACCTGACTGGGTTTGAAGAGGAGGAGGTTTGTCCCTTCAATTCTGACTCTTTGACTTCCATCGTGGCGTTGCCGATAGCTCCTTGCCCCAAGCCCATAGATGTTACCTCATGGGGAACTACTCTTGGGGCGGTTCCGTCATTCAGAAGACAGGAAAATCCTATGCATGAACTATTTGAGGTTTTTATAGGAAGGATATGACTAGTATGTCTTGTTGCCATAGAAACATAATTGTATAGACTGAAAAACTAATTTTTTTTAACTGTGTAGTTGGGTCACACCTAGCAGTGTAGGCATGGAATATACAGCTCAGACGTTACTCCTAGGCAGATGTCAGGATGCTAACAACTAAGGACCTCATTCATATCCCACTGCTGTAAATCTGAAATGAATGTATTGAAGTTGATAAAGTTACAGCATTATTAAAAAAAAAAAAAAGCGCACTGAAAAATTGCTGTTAACTTTAATGATGCAGGATCAAGCCCTGACTTGGAAAATACCTAAGAAAACATTGCCAGACATGTGGGCTTGGGGCATTGGGAGGGACACAAGTGTGGAGGTGTAGGTTTTTTTCATTTGCTAAAAAAAAAAAAAAGTATCCCTAGTCAGGTTTATACTAAATCTGCTAAATAGCATGAAGGGGAAAAGGGCAGAACCTTTATGAAAAAATGTCTTAAAAATTAATGAAATTTTCGAAGGAAAAGAGGGAAAATCTTCAGTCGGCTGAGAAGCTGTATCCCACCTTTTTTGGTTTTAACTTCGTTGCGTTACAAAAAAAGGAGACACCTTCCGAGCTTCCGAGACCATAACACGGTCCCAGCCCCAGCAGCCTTGCCCTGGACTGTACTGTAGTTCAGAGGTGGTGGAGGTGTACGGGTCCCTTCCCTTGTCCCATTGTACGTGACGAGCTGTGCTGCTGTGGGATCTGAGCTGGGACCTGCAGCTTGTACAGGCGTTCGCTGCTTTGTTTGCTGGCTGGCCAGCTCTTTTTTTAATTTGTTTTTAACTGTTGTTATTATTAAATGAAGTATGCCTGCCCTTGTCCTGTCACTAGATGTTCTAAATAGATACACAACAAATATTGCTCACGTGAAACAAAAATCTCACTGGCCCTAGGTTTAACACTATGCAGCCTGATGAGCCTGGCACAGTTTTTGTTCCACTCGCCCCCAAAATCTTTCTGCTTTAATTATCTCCTCTTAATATGTTTATCTCCTCCATAATATATTTAGGCACACTACGCCAGTAGCCCCGATGGCGTGCTCTTTGCCAGATCATACCTGTTTTACTGGGAGAGACTATAGGGATTTATTTCCTGGATACTGTACTGCTCTTTTATTTTTGGTAACATGTTGTTAGCATACATGAAAGTAGAAAGGATTAACTGTATCTTTCTGGTGTCTGTCCCCTTCATGTCTGAGTTCAGAGCTCTTACACAGCTAAAACAGCAGCTGTTAATAAAGTATGTTTTATTCTTTGTTTTGTATAGTCAACTCTAGATAATACAGTCATGGGTTTAGCAAAGAATTTAAGCCCCTTCTATTTCTGATTTGGGTGAAACTTAAGCTAGTGTCATATTGAAGAGTCGGAGTTTTGAGTGATATACTAAAACCCAAAGCATCTCATCTTCTGATGTTTTTAGGGACAGCCAGTTTGTACAATACTTACAGTAATGTTAATAAATGTTGTAGAACATGAGTAGACTGATTTTTCTCTGGTAGTGTTTAGCCATCCACTAATGTAGCTATGTTTGTTTCATGTAATTTTTAAAATATAAATCCAGTATGATCTGCGACAGTTCAGTAATGACATTTTTGTTTTTTGTTTTCTGTTTTCTTGTTTTTTGTGTTTTTTTTTTTTTCTGGTTTCCTGAAGGAGGCAGTCAAGGTTTGGAAAACACTTTTTTAAAAAAATTGCTCCTACCTTTTTTATTACATATCTACTGATAAATGCCATCTTTTGATCTCCACCTCTTCTTTTTCGAGCATCAGATTTTCTTTAGATCTCCCACTGATTGCTTTGCCTTTACACCCTCCCCCTATCCACTTCTTCAGACTTTTTTCAACTCCGTTCTGTTTCCCATCCAATGCATAATTGTAATTCTGAATCTTTTGTGAATGCATAATTATGAATTCTGAATTGGGGAATCTGAATCTTTTGGCTGTCTCTTACTTCTGAGTGTTTCCTACACCCTCTCCTTCAATGCACACGGGTTATCTGTGGATGCTGTCCAAGAATTGATTAGGGGAAGACCCCAACTAACTAGTTTCTAGGATCCCAAAGCCAAGTATTTTGTATACTTACAGAAGATAACTGTTTCCCTCACGAGCTGAGGATCACTGAAATTACAGTTAATGACATGCAAAAATCTAGTTTTTATCAAAAAGACAGGTAATTAAAATCCAAGCATAATATCACTTGGTATGAACCATGCTATCTGCAAGTTGCGCTGTATACTCTCATGTATTAAATTTAATCTACATAGCGTTGCACATGGGTGTCTGATAGTGAGTTCAGATTGTTCTGCAGTTGCTGCTGTAGAACTGTGAATGATATGGGACTTATCATTTTTTTTTTTAGTTACAGTCGACTATCAGTTGATATGAATGACATACCCAATGAATTAGAATTCAGTTAGAAAACTCAGAAATGATGAGGAAAATGACCTGCAAACAGTTTATGTGTAGCTGATACAGAAAATAAATAATTTTGCTTTTTATTAAATATAACTTATTTCACAGGATCATCCAAGAGCAGAATATGAAGCTAAAGTTTTAGAAAAATCATTGAGAAAAGAACACAAACATAAAGAGGTATGGTAAGAATATCCATTTGTTTCACTTATATAAGACTATGACAAAGAAGGTCATTATACCAGGCACTGACCCAAGACTAAGAAACAGGTGAAAAATAGAGTCATTGCGCATTGTGTATAAATTCCAGATGTCTTTTTCCTAGCATATATGGGATACTCAATGTATACCAATGCACAAGACCTGATTAAGTCTAGAAATGTCTTTAATAATCAGATATAGGAGTGTTGCCTAGGGGAGCTAATTGAGTCCAACTGAAGGGGTGCTCCCATTAGGCTAACAAATCAAGTTTGAGAAGACTGTAAAAACCATCTTATTCTGTGCTAACATAAGTACCTAAAGCCTCTCAGGAGAGGTTCTCTGTCTTGCTAGACTTTGTAATAAAAATTATACTAGAGCATTAATGACGAGTACTAACACCAATTCCCTTGCTGAATTCCAGCTTCGGAAACTTTCTGCCTTTCAAAAACATAACTTCCATTTTATTCCACTGAATAAGGTAGCGCTCACTTTGGCTTTTAACTTGCTCGTTACATCACCATGAAAAAGATGCTGCCAGTCATCCCTGGGGCGCGTGCATCTCGCCAACGCCAATGGATGGTGCAATCCTTACGAGCAGCTTCCCTGCCCTTTCGCTGAAGGCTTAATTCCTTCCCTATTACTGTCTGTCAGCAGCAGACCGAGTTGAAAAAGCTCCTTTTCTCCCCCACATACTGGTTTCCACCCTACCAGAGGTTATTCACCCTTTAACTGCAAGAATTCAGCTGTTTGTATGACGGTGGTTTTAAGCAGAAAAGTAAACGCTCCGGCATAAACAGAATCTGTCAGCAGAAATTCCTCTTTTATATCTGTTACCAGTGGCACAGTAGCGTGGAACCATGCCCTAAATTGGAATTTTATGAAAACCCTGTGAAAATACAACTGCAATAACCACATTAACATGAAATACGCTTTAAGGGACATATGTAGATTGGCGTTAAACTGAATGTGTCTGATTTTGTCACGTGCTTGTGCTTGAGTACCGTTGGGTCCTCAAAAGAAAGAATTTGGGTTACTGCTCTCTCCATATCTTTTACTGGATAAACAATGTTTGAATACAGACTTCGTTGTATTCTGAAATAAACCTGCAACTTGCTGTACTTTTGGGTATATCAGGAATTCAGATCTTAAATGTGGAAGACTGTAGAGTAATCAAACAACTAAGGAATGGTGGCCTCCAAATATTGGAGTATGAAAGCTGAGAATTTAAGAGAGGTTTTTTGTTTGGTTTTGTTTTTTTTTTTAACCAGACTATTTATAACTTTTTGGGCTGTGTTCAATTTGGATGTTACTAATTTGGGAAACGTGAGAAAAGGAGTTTTTTTCTGAAAGACTTGGTAATTATCTTTCATTGGGATCTAGAGTGTTAAAGTTCAAATTCAACAGTTGTAAGACAACTTGGAAATCTTCTTAGAGAAAAAATATCTAAAGCTAAACTAGAAATTGCTTGTATTTTTTCAAGAGAATTCCAATTTAAAAAAATATTTTAAAGGAACGACCTTTTGGACGTACTTTATACATCATAAAGGAAAAAGAAGGGCACAATCCTAAATTAAAAAGGGAATATCCTTTACAGGATCACTTGATCTACTGCAGGATTTGGGGCAAGAGTTTGTCTTTTGTTGCCGTTATGTTTATTAACCTAAAGCTGAAACACAGAGCCTTAAGCAAACTAATAGAGCATTCACTTGTGGCTAAACTGCTGTGTACACTGAGTCACTAGAGAGTATACAGATGAATTTATCAGTGCTTTGTAATGCTGTATTGCCCGATCCTTTTTTTGTTTCCTTTGACTGCCATCAGAAGCATCGGTATTTTCCAGAAGAGACAGAAAACAAATGGAGACAAAGAGTTAAGACAGTCATGGCTGGGGTGAAATTGGTTCTTTTTATTCAAACTTATGAAGAAACTCAAATTATGAGTAATTATGGAAGACACAAATCAATTTGTTTTTGGCTGTTGAACCTTTGTTTAATATTCACGTTCAGTTCTGGATTTCTTCCCCGTCCTCCCCTTGTTTCTGCAGCGCTCTTTGGGACACAGTTTCTGTGCATTGGGAATGGCACTGCATGGCTTATCTTAGATTTACCATCCTGGACTGACGTTACGTTTTGCGGTGGAGCATGGGCCATGTGTTGAAAGAGTTGCTTGCACTTCCCTGAGACAATGTGCATGTAATAAAAATAGAATTTGAGTAATATTTTTCTGTTCGTTATAACGTGCGCGTCATCTTCCATAACATTCCTTTTGTTGTTTATTTTCTGGTGTTTAAAAACAATTCCCGGCATCAAAGTTTATGAAAAACTCTAGATAAGCAATACTGTTCTCAATGAAATTTTCATAGCCAAATTCAGCAGTGGCTGGTTGCCTGGATTTAAGGTATCCTGTAAAGAGTTGTTATACGTGTGCATCTTAACTCCTATTGGCATGGTCCATTGAATACCACGTTGGATAGTCAAATAGTTAAAAATCACTCCTATTGAAGGACTTTCAAGTCTTATCACACCCCAAAACAAGATCTTCCCTGTCAATTCTGCATTCATCTTGGAGTTACTCAATAGTATACTTAATCTGTATTTCAGTGGCACCAGTTGTGCAACTGCAAAGCTGCAAATATTAACTGGGGAGGGAGAGGGGAAGAAGGAGAATTTTTCTAGAGAAAGGAAAAGAAAATATTTAACAGTAAGAGAGATCTTAACTTCGTACTTTATGACAGCCTATTTGCATGTTTCCTTCAAAAAGTGTACAGAAAAAACCTGATTTATTTATGCTTGCAGTGCAGGCGCTTGACCAATTTGAACCTAGATATGGAGTAAACAATTTGCCTGTGTGGAATTGTAACTGTAAACACTATGTCTCTGCATCTTCTAACTGGTTGTGTATTTGCTAGCCTTTTTTTCCCTGTTTTTCTCACATGCAAAATCACACGCTCCGTCTTTATTAACATACCCTTTTTTCCACCTCAAATTTTAGACAGATAAAGAAAAGCTGACATGGAAGGATCGCTTTCCAGCCTATTTAACCAATTTTGTTGGCATTATCTTCATGGTAAGCATCACCTGACCAAACCTGGAATTTATGTTACCGAGTCATTGTATAGAACAGAAGAGCTGGAAACGTTAGTGAAGCTGTGACAGACTTTAGCAGATTGATGTGGTTTGCAGTGGGTTTTCCTCAGTGAAAAAAATTCAAGCATTTTAGTGTTTATAATCTAAAATCTTTTCAAGAGCTTGAATTTCTACTTTGCCATCTGTTTCCAGTAAAGAAATAAGAATACCTAAATAGGGGTAGGGGAAAAATGAGGGCACAGAAATGGAAATTACTACCACCATTGATGGGATGAAACTTTAAAAGTACAGAGAGTCCTCTCAGAAAGTATCAGGAAGTAGAGAGAAC
The DNA here is from genome assembly GCF_009769465.1 of Tauraco erythrolophus. Taxonomy (NCBI): domain Eukaryota; kingdom Metazoa; phylum Chordata; class Aves; order Musophagiformes; family Musophagidae; genus Tauraco; species Tauraco erythrolophus. Next base: position 16,701,261 of record NC_141470.1, read on the forward strand.
GGCCTCGTTTTTATACCAGACTTTTTTGAAAGAAATGATGTGGCCAATTGCAATTCTGATTGCAAGGATTCTCAATAAATCAGTCCAATTTGGGGTTATACCATATAACAGGAGAATTGCAAACAGAGCACTTAATTCAAGAAAAAGGTAAAATAATGATGAGAACAGCCTTTTTCCATTTGCTGATAAAGCATCAGCATTTAAAACAGATTCGAAGGAAATAATAATTCAAGACATGGAACGAATTGGCAGATTGATAAAAAAACTCAAGCCCTATCCAAAGGCAGAATATGCCAGACTCAGTTCATTTGTTTTTCTGGGATAGAAATTCTGCTTTGGGGTTGTTTTTTTTTAGTATTTTGTTTTCAGAAAATGGAAATGCAGTAAATCTCATCTTCTTAGCTGAAGAATTGGTACCTTATAAGAAATTAATTAAAAATTATTCCTCTATTTAAGCAATGAAAAATTGAGTATGATTTGTGCACCTTTACACTGCCAGGAAATGTCTTGATTTAATCAGATTTAATTTCAGTTTGGGATTATGACAGCATAGAGAGCATGAGTTAGGGTATTTGAAGGCTTGTGTGCAGACTTGAGGTGAAATACTCCTCTCTGCTTGAACTCTGGCTTTCTTTTATAATAAACAAATACCATGTATATATGCTGCTGCTGTAAGGGCTGAAAGGAAGCCTGCTAATACTTTGAATATAAGCAAGTAGTTTACATTTAGGTGCCTTTAAAAAAAAAACCACTTTTGCATGCGATTGCGGCATCATTGTCAGTTTTTTCATGTGACGCTCAAATTACTAGCAAAAGAGGATCTTTTCCCATGGTTCATAAAGTAATTGGGAGCCTTAATGAAGAATAGGGTGGACTTGGGATGTGGCCCAGAGATCCCATTTTTAAGGTCATTGCTAAGTCCCAAACAAAGTATTTATAGTTAAGTCTTTCCTAAGAGGCTGCTCGATTCTTACTTGCAGGTTGGGCTGACGTTCGCGATCGTGTTTGGAGTCATCATATACAGGATCTCAACTGCAGCGGCGCTGGCAATCAGTTCAACTCCCTCAGGCCGGTCAAGCGTTAGGGTCACCGTCACTGCCACCGCAGTCATTATCAATTTGGTCGTCATCATCATCCTGGATGAAGTATATGGCTGCATCGCAAGGTGGCTAACTCAGATCGGTAGGTTCAAATCCTTGACTGATATTTGCTAGAGTGATTTTAAATGAGAGGACCCAAATCATTGACTCTCATGATTAACTTCAAAGTGGTGAGCACGCCCAGGAAATTCAAATGTGTGGCTAAAATTCTAACCAGCTGCTTACAAATATCAAAATGCACATGGATTTGGCTTTGGTTTTAAAGTTTTTTTTCAGCAGTGGTAGTGCTAATCACTATCCAGTTATGAGTGACGGGGATACACAAGAAATTCCTGACCTAATCTTAAGCTTCACGCTTCTATATCACGCAATTACTATTTAGTTTTCTGCTATTTTTTAATGGGCATAAGACATGTCACGAAATGCAAAATCGTTGAGTGCAAGAAAGCACTGTTGAAAAAAATTTTCTGAATCATTTCCAAAAGCATCAGTGAAAAAAGGTCCAGCAATCTTTTCAGATAAGTTCTTGTCCATCTGCAAATGATTGTGGTGGAGGTCAGCAAGATGTGGAATGAAATTGGAATTACTGTTGTAACACGATCCTCAGCAGATTGACCAGTGACTTCAGTGAGGCCATGTTGCCTTAATATATATATTGCTATAAATATTTGCACCTCTTTGTTTAAAAGATGACTGATTTTTTTCTGAAGTCCACATTTATAAGACCTTGAAATGTTCCAGGCAGGATAGTTCTTTAACATTTCTTATCTGTGTCACATTGGTTCCAGAGGTGCCAAAAACTGACAAGAATTTTGAAGAGCGGCTGATTTTTAAGGCTTTCCTCCTGAAATTTGTCAATGCCTACACACCCATTTTCTATGTTGCTTTCTTCAAAGGCCGGTAAGTAAAGCAAAAGGCTGTTCAAGGTTTCAGCTTGTTGCTTGTGAGACAGCTGTAGCTGAATTAAGACTGTAGTTGGATGATAAAGTAAATCTGGTTTCAAAACTCCTCAGTATTGACTCAAAAACCCTGCAGCCTCATGGGATAAAGCAGGGACTTGGTACTCCGCTGTTTCAAATTTGTTAAAGCCATTTTATTAAGATAACTTTGTACATTCAGATACAATCTCCCATCAGGCTATTTACCGTTGTCGGATTTGCCACTCTTCTTTTATATCATAGCAAGTATCAGCTCTCTTCTTGCAACCAGCATGAAAGCACAAGGCTAAAATAAGTACTTCGTGTGGCACATTCCAGCTAGTGCAACAGGAATGAGGATTACCTTAGAGGATTTCTGCCCAGATGTGCCTATAATATTGTAGAACACAAGACTTGCAGTTTTTCTGAGTTGTTTCCTCAGTAAACAGGACTTACTCTTTAAAACAAAACCGAAGATAATTATTCTCATTCACTTTTTCAGGGCTAAACATTAGGTGGTCCCACTCAAAGGCATAGAGTTTGACATAAATGACTTTAGGAATCAAATATAAAAATATAAAATACGTATGAATTTTATCATTCTAACCATTGTGCCCTAGATTTGTCGGACGTCCAGGAGACTACGTCTACATTTTCCATTCTTTCCGAATGGAAGAGGTAATTGCATTTTTACCCTGTCTGTGATTGTGTTGGGTGGGAGTGGGGATGCAGCAGATGTTCTGACTGATGTTTCCTCTGTCCGCCCTAGTGTGCTCCAGGCGGTTGCCTAATGGAGTTGTGCATCCAGCTCAGTATTATCATGTTGGGCAAGCAGCTGATCCAGAACAATTTATTTGAGATTGGCATTCCGTAAGTAGTGACTTCTGGTTGGTTTTTGTTTCGTTTTGTTTTTAAGCATGTGTTTTCCATGATACCCTATGTATCCACTGCCCCTTGATGTGAACATGGTTCATAGGCTACCTGCAAGATTTTTGCAGGAAGCCTGTGTCTTCTGTATTGCCAATACCTGCATCTTCACTGCAATTACATCCAGCAACTTTGAAAAGTATTAGGCAATCTATTGCTTTCCTACTGGTTAGCAAGAGGTGTAATACTGAATGCCTGATTCCTATAACTGTGTTTCAGTCCCTGTGTATGCTGATCTCTGATACTTTTAGTGTATTGTGGCTCTTGCACAGTTTTTATGAAAATAGGTATGGAGCTTATTGTATCTGTTAATGTAAAATAACTAAAAAAATGGGCACGGTGACCGGAAAGGCATGCTAATGGAAGCATTTTCATTTCCCCCAGAAAAATGAAGAAATTTATACGATACATGAAATTAAAGCGTCGCCGTTCTTTAGACCATGAAGAGCACGTGAAAAAAAAAGCAGCGTTACGAAGTAGACTATAACCTGGAGCCTTTTGCTGGACTTACCCCTGAATATATGGAAATGAGTGAGTGAGGTGGAAAGAAGGCATTTTAAACCTTAATTGTTCTGACTAATTGGGATGGAGAGCTGAGGCTTTTGAGCTGTTGGTTTGGTGGACAGCGGATATGAGGCATAACTCACTAAAACATATAGTCTCGAATGGTAGCATATTTCAGCCGAGGACTGGCTGCTTCAGGAATGAATTGTGCTCTGTGCTGTTCATGAACCCTTACTTTAGCACTATATTTTAGATACTTTCTTTCAAGCCATGTCATGTGTCACTGTCGGGAATCAAATGCAAAGGATTCAATGGCATAAACTTCAGATTGTGAAGCACATTGTACCATCAGTTGCACCCTACATTGGAAATAAGTCACTTAATTCAGATTTGACAATTTCCACTGTGTATTCTTACACTAGATTGTTTCTGTTTTCTGAAATCTGGATTAAATCTTCTGAGAGAGATATGTGCCTGTAGATCAGATTGTACTTAACAGATCACATATAATCTTTTTTTCAAGTAACGTATTACGTTCAGTGAGTGATACGGAAATTAAGCACTGGATGTCAGCTCTACATTGCTGTGGCTGTACAACTACATTTCTTTTCCTACTTTCATCTTTGGAAAGGCTGAGAACTGTTCGAGATAATGCTATTTGCCACAGTATCAGATATTCCTGAAGGATCTATCTTAAAAGAGCGACTTTATTTTGTATTTTAAGGAATGACTAGGCAAAAATGGTGGTAAAGGATAATGACGTATAATACTACCCAACACTGGTATGCCCAGTAAATGCAAAGGCACATTTGATGTTGTGCCTGATGACCTTGATGTTCAGAGTAGTTAAAACTGATTGAAATGTAATGGTACAAACTACGAGGTCATGCTGTCTGCTCCTAAAAATAAGAAAAAATGCAGTTAGTGAGATCAGCATTTGGAAGTAACAGAGGAAGAGAAAGACGGGGCTATAATGGTACCAGGATGGCTATGACATCAATGTGATGTCCTCATCAAACAAACCAAATATGATCCCAGGTTGTAGGAAGCAAGTTATTCCCAATAAAGGCAGAGAATCAGTCGTGTCCTTTTCGAAGCTCCTAAGTTTCTACTCTTCTGAAGAGAAAGCTTCCAGTGGGATTAGTAGGGGCTCAACACCTGCCGGGTGGAGCATGTCAAGTTTATGTAGAGCTAACATGGTTGCTGCCGTAATCTCACTGCTTCAGATCACTCCTGTGCCAGCCTGGCCCATGGCAAAATTGTTTTAGGAGCTTCTCCATCCTTCTGGTTACTTTGCTTTGCCTCGGCAGCCCCAGCTTTTGCAAGAGGGGCAACTGGCCCTCCAATGCCCAAACAGAGCAGCGGTCAGGCAAAGCGTGCCTGACCCAGAAAAGGTGGTTGTCTCCCAGCAAGTGTCATCATGTTAGAATTTGGGAGTGGGGATGGCACTGATGAGATGATGAATGCATTCGATAAATACTGACCACAGCCATTGAAACGGTTGCTTTTTCTTTTCAGTTATTCAGTTTGGATTTGTAACTTTGTTTGTTGCATCCTTCCCGCTGGCGCCTCTGTTTGCTTTGCTGAACAACATCATTGAAATCCGTCTAGATGCAAAAAAATTTGTTACTGAGCTAAGGAGACCGGTAGCAGTCAGAGCAAAGGATATAGGTATGTGCACATTGCTATTGTTATCCCTGTCTGTTTATTCCTGGATTGATGGCAGGATATTATTATGCTGAGTGAGTTTCATTAACAGGCAGATATTTATAGGAAAATTCAAAACATTAGACTGTGGCTTAACTGTGAACTCTCATAACTTATCAAGGCTTTACTCTTAAAATAGAAAGACCAGAGCTTTAAATTCAGATTAATATTTTATTAAGCAAACAATACCACTTTTCAAATCAAAATGATCAATACAATAGCAAAATATCTTGCATGGTTCTGCACATCAACAGTTCTCCCTGGCAATGCAGTTTTCTTGCAGAAGTGAAAATTTCTGCATTTAATAACTCTGGACTGGGCTGGAGAAATACACTTGGGATTGATAGGAGACTCAAAAGTCTGTGGGTAAATGTATCCCTTCGTCCTTCCTCAGCATGAATGTCGGAAGGGTGAAGCTTGAAAGCTGCAGTGAATCTAGCTGGAACGGGGCTCTGCGGTTGTACGGTGACAACAGACCAGTCCGCCCCTTACTGCGGGGGGCTAATAGCTATGGGTACATGTAACGAGGAAGCTATTTCTCCCGAATGTTGGTTACTTACAACTAAAAAGGTCATTAAAATAATTGTTCGTATTACAGAGCCAGTCAGCAAGAGCAGAGAAGTTCATGATCTGTTACCATACTCGGTGTTCGTTCTGATATTGTACAAGCAGAGTTGTTCCTTGGGCTCATCCTTGTGCCCTAGGATCATCCTAGACTTGCAGAACACATCGTGTTTTGTCATGCTACTGCCCTTACCACGACGGTGCTTTTTGCGGTGTTTTGTGGCTGGCTTGTGATGCTGCAGGCTAAGGTTGCTGATGGAGATGTTAGAGGGGGGTGTTGGTTTTTTGGTTGTGGTTTTGGGATTTAGGGGCTTTTGGGGTTTTGAGAAGGTGTTAATTGCAATTTATTGCAATTCAGTCCCGCTCTTGTGGGTGAAAGAACCCCAGTTCTTTCAGAGGTACCCTAAAGTCAGAGACTGCGAGATGGCCACAGACAAAACAGACAAGTTTTTAGGGCAGGCCTCAGCAGAATCAGGAAAGGGAGAAGGTCCCTCCTGCTAAAGGCAGTGGGTAACCGCTAGCAGCAAACAGAGGTCGATCTCTGCTTCCACTGATACTGTAATATCCTGAAGTTCAATTCTGTACTCTGTCCAGGCTGGCTTGTGTATGCTGTGCCAGAAGACCAAAGCTAGATGAAGTATGAGTTGGTTACCAAGCAAAGGATTAGGCCAGGCTGGAGGAGTCTTCCAGGGATGTCACCCTGTGTAAAGTCTCCTACGTCTTCCTTCCTCTTCAGACCCAGAAGAGGAGAGTATCTCATCAGGGCTGTAACCATGTGGATCTGGTAGCAGCCCTGGGTTTTCCCATCAAGCCTGAATCTTGCAGTTTGTGTACTTCAACTAAAGAGAAACTTCCAAGCTGTCACAAGTGACCAGGAGCCTGTTAGAGAGGTCAGGCACAAGGGTGCACGGCAACGTACACTAAACCAGCACTTTCTGTAGACTCTTGGGAAGCCCTTCCATGAGGAATGGGATCTGGAGATAGGGAAGGAGCAGAGCTGTGGGACTTCATGCATCATCCTCAGACTAAATCCAGAGGGGTTGAACCTGAGTCAGTATGGGGTTGGTACTACATTTTGTATGCACAAAGCCCACACTGAGGAAATCTGTGTCTATATGATTTCCAGATGCAAATGGAGAATCCCGTTGAGTGGCTCTACTGGAGCTTTGCTTTCTCAAAACTGAGGTAGCATCAACAGTGATGAGAAGGTGTAGGGACAGATTCAGGTAGATCCTCAAAGCTGGTAGACCAGTATGTTCTGCACCACGTGTGTGGAGGTTCCAGCTCCCTATCTGTAGCTTTCTTATTCTCAAGCATTTGAGAAGTTTGAACAAAAATTTCATATATTTTTCTTTTCTATCTATGCTGGCATTCCTCTCTCTCACAAATGCCTTCCTCTTCCTCAAAGAAGCTTTTAGTTTAAAACCTAAAAAAAATAGGTGCCTAAACATAGCCTTGGAAGACAGGGTTGGGCTCCCTTTGCTTAAAGGCCATTAAATTAATCTCTTATAACTTATTCTTTATTTATTTAAAATATGACTCTAGTTTGGCACAGTCTTAAGTGCTCCTAACACTGTTAACTAAAAATGTAATTTATTTAATTTTAATGACTGGAACAGCATTTACATGTTTGTCTCCTTCCTCAGGAATCTGGTATAATATCCTCAGAGGTATTGGAAAGCTTGCTGTCATAATAAATGTAAGTAATTCGGCATAAATAAAATTTTAGTTCAATAGACTGGCTTTTCCATTCTGCGCCATTAGTTTTACTTCAGCATCAAACCCCCTTAAAATCAAGTGAATGTATATGATTTAGAAATTTTCTGAAATATTAGAGAATCGAATGCAGTGTTTAAGTTGTGATCGTAGTAGCAACAATACAAAATAGTATTTGTTGCAGCTTTTCTTCCAGAATGTTTTTGTAAAACAGTTTTGCCCTCCAAACAAATAAGGCCACAGCTGCTTACTTTTGCTCTTTTGAAATGCTGTCACTAAGATGATGTACTTTTTAATTTCAATGCTAAAACCTATTTAGGGTCAGGTAGTCAACTGGCTGTGAATTAATTCAGCTCATCAGAGCACAGTGTCCCTCTGTTGAAAACCTGGCCTCGAACTGCGTTGCTCTCACTCACATAGCTCTGAAAATCCATGAAAATATTTTTCGTTTACTTCAACAGTGAACGTCCCAGCCCTTAGAATATTTTAGCACACCTTAGTATATCCATTTATGTACTTATAGAATATTCTATATGAATAGACATCCATGTTGACTGTTTTCATTGCACCCCACATGGTGAAAGATGAAAAAACAGGCTGAATGACAAGCTGAAAACATGTTTGCAATGCAGCAAACTAGCAGCTGTGTAGGGCTTACAGCCACGTGTCCATGAGCCCTCTTGGCTTTTTTGCCACTATCCAGACTGGAAATCCATTTGCTTTGCCCACAGATGTCTGTTGTGCTATGGCCAAACCATTCTTTTGGTTATTTGGGATGCTGCCTTAATTTGTCTTTACCATTTCTCCTCTTTTCCTTTGGAAATAATTTCTGGTTTTTTCTTTTTTGGTCCATGTAGTCTCTCTTTGTCATTATCCAGTGTTATTTTTCTCCTCTCTGATCTATGTATTACTCCTCTTTATCATACAATAAGTAAAACATTTTGTACTGTGTTTTTGTTCCACATGTACATGAGATTTATGCCAGTGAGAATGTTTCATAATAACAACAAATGAGAAAGGCTAAAGTTATGAAGAACTCAGCCGAATTGGCTGTCTTGCGTTTTCTGTATGACATTTTTAGAAAACCTTTTTAAATATCCAAATAAAATGCAAGTTTTGAGACCATAAAAATAAAACTGGGCTCAGTCTGCTCATCTTTTTATCTTGATGGAGTTAAAAGCCATACACAATTAATGGCCTTTTGCAACACAATGAGAATTTAGAATCAATTCACTGTCAGTTGTTCGCAGAACAGAAAAGTACTTGGAAACCCATCAATTGGACCTTATACAATGCATCAGGGACAAGCTGTGACTGAGGGACGGGGAAACAGCGCCGTGTTTTGCTTTCTTCTGGTGCTGGGGGGTACGGCCGCTTCGTTCTCTGGGGAGTTCAAGTTGTTACCACGTAGAAATCTCAGTTGGCGTGGAACTCTTCCATCTAATATTCTGCAGCTCGGGAGAGTAAGCAGTAAATACTACCTTATTGCAGCAGTAAACAGTCTGTTTTTAGGGCCCCATGGGCTGCAGTCTTCCCCCTTGTTTTCTGAAGCAGTCCCTGAGTTGCGCGAGTTGTTTGAGCGAGACGTACTCGAGTATTTTATTAACTTCGCCACTGCCTGAATATTCCGCTCTTTACTCTTACGGCTTAGGCATTTGTGATCTCATTCACATCCGACTTCATTCCACGCCTCGTGTACCTGTATATGTACAGTGAGAATGGCACCATGCATGGCTTCGTGAACCATACGCTATCTTCTTTTAATGTCAGCGATTTTCAAGCAGGAACAGCTCCAAACGACCCCATGGATCTTGGCTACGAGGTTCAGATATGCAGGTACACCCTTGAATGATAACTAATTTTAAGTATTTTCACAGCTGACTAAAAATGGGACAAATTTTTACGTTTCTGGGGCAGGTCCGTTGTATTTTCAATACCTTTTTAGCACCTCGGTAGCCTTTTATATCAGATGGACCCATTGCCTTGAACGTCTTGGGTCACATGTTAAGCAACCACAGAACTTGAATATGAAGTACTGCTCGTTTTGGGCAATAGATATTAGCGTTGTTAAATTCAGTGTTTGTCAGTGTAAAGATTTTTATTATGATGTATTCCGTTTTTCAGGAAAGGAGACAAATAGTGATAAACAGCACAATGATGCTTTAAGGGAACAAAATGATGTCACTGTGATGTCATGTCGTTGTATCACATGCTGCTGATATAATGACTGTGACTTCATGGTACATCTCTCTTTTTTGTCCAGTTTCTGTAGCAATTCCTGATGAGAGTAATAGCATCTTTGTCTGGACTGGAACTTAAGACTCACTTAAAATGTCATCATACAGGAAATCTGCATGCCTCTAACTTATTCCTACACGTTATTTTCATTTTTAAAGGAAAATTATTGTTGCATATTTCAGCCTATGAAGCAATCTAGGTCAGTGCTGAAATGCACGCTTTGCCTAGGCTTCCTTAGATATCCATCATCTTCCAAACAAACGTTTCAATGCTTAGGATTGGGAACCAAAGCCAAGTATAACAGTGAAACACTCAGACCAGCAAAACTGAAAGGGAGGCAATGGCAGTAGGAAGGGAAAGAGGAGAATAAGGAAGGAAGAGACATTCCCAGAAAGGAAAAAAGAAAGATGATTTGGTATCCATACACTAAAATATCACACAAACTGACCAGGAAAAAACCCCACTTTTATAACTGTATTACTTTTTAATTTATATTCTTTATAAATTTGAATAGGGCAAATTAATCTGCTGAAATGACTGCTAAACAGAAAAATCACTCTGAGATGAAAGAAAAAAACAACCAAAATTGCCTGAGTATTAGCATTGCTTGCTTTTACTTTCTCCTGGTTTCCTTCTGGTGATCTCTGGGCACAGAATAAACGAGGTTGGCAAACATGTTTTTAGCACAGAACTTACAGAATGGAAGTGTTAGTGCCATGGTCCAATGCAAAATGCCAGGTTGATTTACCTTCTAGTCCCAGCCTCTTTCTCCTTCCCATCCCATTGTTTCTTCTTTATTCCAGGGATTTTTAAGTCATTTGCAAATACGGAGCCCTAGTTCTTTCAAAACATTGACAGGATGCTGTGGTTTTAAATTTAATGTATTTTTCTTGGTCCCATTTCTAACAAGTTATTGTTGATTAGCTCAGAGACTTCCTGTCAGCCATAGCTAAGGCAAAATTCTCACCTTCTCTCTATATGACAAAATCCAGCTGAGACCTTTTGTTAATTGTAAACAAGGAGAACACACTCTATGGATCCAAGATCAGTATTTTTGTCTTTAAAATTAGTCTGAAAAATATACGTTGGGTTTTTTTTCGCCAATCTTAAAAGAAAATAAATTATCTGAGCTATGTAGTTTACAGTCTTCATGCAGAATTGATATTGTTTGTACTAATCAGAGGATATTAAGATTGAAGACTTTAATTTTGAGTCTTGAAGGCTGTGGGAGACTTTCAGCTGTGTCTTGTTTCTGAGAGGTTAATACAGAGTCCTGCTGTAATAGTGAACTTGCTTTTAGATGGTTCAATTTACTGTTTGACTGGTATTAATTCCTCATTGTGCTAAAATTTCTGAATGACATCGTTGATTTATGGAGTTTTCTTCTGCAGATATAAAGATTATCGAGAACCTCCTTGGTCTGAAAACAAGTATGACATTTCAAAAGATTTCTGGGCTGTCCTAGCAGCAAGATTAGCATTTGTGATCGTCTTCCAGGTAGGTTATACTGAAGGCACTTTCTATATGAGAAAGAAAAAGAGTTACTGTATTTCTTCAGTTACACAAGGCAAGGCATATTTGGAAACAGAAGATATTTTCTTTGGCCTAATAACTTTTCTCAGCTGTTTTGTGGAAAAGATTTGGCCATCCTCGTTCACCCTCTTCCTCCCATCCGCCCAGGCCCAGATATATCCCCAGTGGAAACATTCATCCCCAGGGATTCTCTGAACTGGTTTGATGCAGAAGCAACTTCATGACCTTAGTAAGCAGCAAAGCACAAGGCTGATACTAATGAGGTCCCACCAATTGCTCCAGTAGGACATCAATGAATTCACTGAAGCAGCATAAATTTCATCCAAACTCATTTCTAGACCTGGCCAAGAAATGACATTTCCGAAATTTCCTGTTTAGAGTTTATCTTGCATCTGAACAAGGTGGTAAAATCTTGTAATTTTTCACTAAACAACATTATTCGATCTCAACAGTGATGCTGGTTATTGTGACACAAGTGTTTTAAGTCTATCTTATGTAAACAGCTTGTTTCAAATTCAAAACTTTCATTCTTTTTTTTTTTTTGACAAAATATATATATTTTTGCAAAAGACTCTCCCTTTCATTGAATCAAAGTTTTTAAATCGGAAACATTTCATTGGAATGTATTTTACCAACTTTCGCCATTTTACCTCTTTCTATTTGCTTCTGCCTTTCTGATGTAAAACTTGTAAGCCATTTATCGATGACAGTATCTCCTTTGGATTTCTAAGTGGCTGTGACAGTTTTGTACATAAATCATAGAGATCTGTGCCTGCCTTTTTCTCCTCTTCTAGCATGAGCAAGAAGTTGAGGTGAATTTGGCTCAGTATTCAGGCCTGCGACATGCCACTGAGCCCAACTCAAATATTGTCCTTTCTTCATTCTTCCTTCCTAAGTAAACTAAAAATGGCCCCTTCCCCTACAGTCATCCTTTCATTTGACTTTGCTGACATTTTCTCACAATTTCGTTTTCAGAACTTGGTCATGTTTATGAGTGACTTTGTTGACTGGATTATCCCAGACATTCCCAAAGACATTAGTCAGCAGATTCATAAAGAGAAAGTTCTTATGGTGGAGGTCTTCATGCGAGAAGAACAAGGGAAGCTGCAAATGCTAGAAACCTGGAAAGACAAGGACAAGAAAAAAGGTGAAAACTGTAACAATCACAGCCCCAGACTCTCCAGGAGCCACAGTGGGAGCTTGTCCTCCTGCCATTCGTATCCTCTCGACGTATAGAAGAGGAGGGAGTTGAGTATGTCGGGGCATTCCACTGATACACAAGCCATTGCATAAAAGGCAGGACTCGATTGATGGACAGCCTGGTGCATGTTGAAGGATGTGCTGCCGTTTTGCTCCCATCTTTGTGAGAAATGCTCTTCTTACAAATATGGAGGACCACGTTCTATTTCTGATAACGTTGTTGTTTTTTCTTTTGCACAAGCAGTAATGCAGGGAATTTTTATATTTCATTGATAGATAACGCTATTGACGTTGGTGTGCATTAATAAATGCAGGTACTTAGAATGTCTTGATAGAGATATTCTCTGAGAATTCGACTTTAACCTATTAATTAACTAACTAAATAAAAGTAAATTTTAAATAATAATAATAACACTAATTTAAAATATTTTTGGAACCCCAGGCTTGAAGGGCCATGGGGTAACTAGGTAACATATATGCAAAATCAGCTTTAGAGTGTACCCTGATATTCCTTTTGGCAGGAGAGAAACCACGTTAAGCCTACCAGACCGACTTGCTTTCCAAGACAGGGTTTAGCTCTGTGGGCAGACATCCATGTGTGAACCTGCAGGTCTGAAACAAGCAGAGCTCCTGCTGAGCTTTAGAGTCACATAAGTGCGTGGGGCGCTTCTGGAAATCTGTTGTGTACCCGAGATTGGGTACACTTGACTGGGACACTGCTCTCTTCAGAAACATCAGAAAAGCCAATCTGGAAAAGTTCTTTTTTTTTTTTTTTTTTTTTTATTTTATTTTTTTTTTACCAATGAACAACTGATGTGGATGAAGCTACCTCAGTGCCCCAGGCTGCATCAGCTGTGTTTGAGCAGTCCCCCAGCAGCTCATGGCCAGGCAGCAGCAGCACAATTTGGAGACCTTCCCAGCAGGTAGATGACCTCAGAGTGTTTTTGTTAAATGCCCCGAATTAACGAGCACACGTAGAGCTACAGGGACTCACACTGCCCTGCCTACTACTCGGACACTGTCATTGCTGAGGAAATTCCCTTTTTCCCATTGGTTTAGCACATCCCTTTCTCAGCCAGGTTTTTCTCTGTAGCCCTCTGTCCTCTGCAGGAGAAAGGAACCTGCACCCGCGTTTCACAGCCAGTTGCTCCCGCAGACTTTCTGCTGTTGAATGGCATTTCCCAGAGGCTGTGCCGGAGGAATAAATCCAAAACATGTCCCACTTACTGTCTTCAATGGAAGTTTTGCCTGCACTGGGGCTACAGGACCAGACCTTCAGTTAGTTATAGGACTTTTCTTTCGTCTTAAAATACTCTATCTTTTGTACAAGGAGCTTCCTTAAAGTATAAATCTAAAATCCTTACTTACAAAGCCTAGTTAAATGCCATCATTACAACTCTGTTTAAGCATAGTATGTTTTAGTTTTGCTTTGTCAAACGATAAACTGCACTTCCAAATAATATCGGTGCAATTAACCTCGTTTCTTTTATCGCGTTGTCTTGTCCATGGCACTTGCATTACAAATATAAAACTGAAAAATAAAATAAAAATTAAAGATTTCTTTAAAGTCTAACTACTGTATGGTTTGTTACAAAACCAAACGTCAAAAGACTGTTTTCAAGAGAAGTTAGTTGTTTCTTTTTTTCCTTTTCTTCTTTGCCAAACTAATTTAAAGATTAATGCTAGAGCTTTAAAAAAAATGCCATATTTAGCTTTTGATATATTATTTGTTTTAAAGTATGTGATAAACTTGATATTTTTCTGTAGTCTGTCCAAAGAAAGTAGCAGAAAAGAAATTATGTGGAAGAAAGAAAATGGTATTAACCAAATATTCTTGAAGCTTATTTAAAATATTGATCCAACCAAAGATTTTTATTAATAAAGGGCTTATATTTTGTTAACTCTTGTTTCTGTTGTATTTCAACTTGCAGGAATGTCACTATTTTTAAAATTTGTAACTTATGATAGCTAACTATTGTAGGGCCGAGTCCTGCCTGATTTATTCACACAATAAGCGTTGCGTCTGGTAGTAAGTGTTTACCAGATCAGACCCACTGACTGCAATAGGACTGTGAGTGGGAATAAATCAAGCAGAATTCTGTCTGTACACCTTACTGAAAAAGTGTTCTTCCTCTCATTCCTTGGTAGCCCAAAAGATCCCAAAGAAAGCCAACCATGAACTACCTATTCTGAAGGGAAATCTTAGGGGAACTTCCTTGAAAGGGATTTTACCTGTAAATACTTATCCAAAAGTATTCCCAACTTAATACTGACATTCCTGTAAACGGTAGAACTGTATCATGAACACATACTTACCAGAATTTTTCATTATTTGCCGAAATCATGAAATAGTAACAGTTGCTTATACTTGCTTTTGTACAGTAAATTGTTTGAAATTGAATTTTGTATATAAAAAACTGTATTACTACTTAGATAACTATAAAACTCTTTCATGGAATCATTTTTTTAAGACAAGCAAATATATACTAAATCTGTTTTAGTTCAGTTTTTCTTTGAAAACTTATTTGAAATAAACTTAAATATGCAAGAGTTTCTCCTGTGGGACAGGTTCTGTTCCCAGTCCTCCTTGTGCTCTGAGTGTGCAACTTTGAGTACTGTTAGATTTGAGAAATACAATAATTCGTGTTACAGTTCACCTACAACTGGATGTGTGATGCCCTTTCCAGTGCTCCTTGTGTACTCAGACAGCAGAGGCCAGAACTGAGATTTGTTTGCAGGTATTGCTTATTTCATTTCTAGACATCTTCCAAACAGCGTCGAAGGTAAATCCTGTCTTCTAGCTGCTTTAGATACCTATTTTGAGATTAAGTGAATCCCACCTAAGATGCATCTGTCTCTATGAGCACCAAGGGAGGTTTGGCTTCTAGCACAGATGTAGATGACTGCACCATAGACACTGAGTATTAAGAGATGGATCTTATCCTGGAAGCTTGAATTTTCTTCTTTTTTTAGTCTTGGGCATTTAGCAGAATGTAGGGTGAGACATTCAGAATGTAGCTGAGACATCTGAAATGGGCTCGAAATGAGGAAGAATGCTATTTGGTTTGGTCATTTAAATTGAAAATTTGACTCATTATTAAGAAAAAATGAAATGATAAAACTAAATGAATGAAACTCAGGGACTCATTTGACTGTGTCTTGCTGAATGCAGCTCTGAAGCAAAGCAGCTCAGGAAGCAGAAAGGCTACACTGTGTATATCATATTTTTATTGCTTTTTTGGGACCAGTACAAGCAAAGCTGGGCTCAGAACCTGACTTGCTGATTCCAATTTTTTCTCCTTCTCCCATTTACCTGTTCTGTGAGAAGGCAAAGCTTGAGCTTTTGTACATATTCTCCCTTTTTAGCCAGAAAATATTAATGCTCTAACTAATAAAATTTAGTTAAAAGGTGGGAATTCTGTTCTAAGATAATGGATAGGAGAAACAGATGGAGGTAAAAATCACTGCCTAGTTGGTAACTGGTTTGATTTTGTCAGTTCTTAAAGACAAAATTGTAGCTACGAGCTCATTAGTTGGAAGATAACGCCTCCCAGAAAGAGATCTGCACTGCAGTTGTGGTACTTTCATGAAAAGTGTTTTGTTCATATTTGTGATGCAAGTAGAAACAAGTTTTGTTTTTACCAATAGCAAATTTGAGGCAGGATTATTCTAACAAGGATTCACTGGAAGAGGGGAGGGAAAAAAAAGTTAATACAGAGAAGCAGGGATCTGGAAGTGACCAGGAAATAACCAAAAATACTTTAACATGACTCACAGCTACCATATGGACCAGGTTTGACGAAAGATAGCAATATTTGTACTCCTGCAGATACAGCTGAATTCTGTATTGATTTGATGGTATGTTTCTGCCATGGAATTAAGTACAAAACCCCATTTCCCAGCCCCACTTTGATTGAAGAGGAAAAAAAAAAACAAAACTAAAACTCAATGTGTCAATGTATCGAACAGGAAAATCATTATAGTGGTTTACTTAGTCCAAGAGCAAATGTGGACAGTAGTAGGAAAGATTACAGCTGGAAGTAGCTGTGTAGACCATTTTTGAACTGTTGCTAAAACACGCTGTTTGCTTTTTGCTACCCAGTTCGTGGCAAAGACACAACTTCAATTGGTGCATCTGAGGAGGAAATTGTACCCACCCTGTTGTGTTGACAGTAAGAGTCTGAATCTTCTGGATTTCCACGTAATTGTGTTTCTAAGATACTGTCTTACAAATATTTTGCAGTCTTAAATAGCTAAAGGGTGAATAAGTCTCAAGTCAAGGCACAGACACATTTCTATTTTTAAACCCTCAGTGCTCTCTGGTCCTGAGCTGTTAATGATCTTTTTGGCTGTTGTGATTTCCAATAAGCGATAATAAAGCAATTTACTTTTCATCTTGTTACCTCAGGAGTCTGAACTCTCCTGAAGTTTCGTAGATCACTTGGTCCATTTATATTTTCCTATGAAGTTTTCAGTGTAAACAACTCTTTCCTTTTGCCCCTGAAGAAACTGTGTCTTAAAATTTATATGGATTCCATTCAAACTCTGGTTCAAATCTTTTCACATTTGAATACTATTTATTCCATGACCAAACACAATATGCCATTTTTAGTACAGCAGAGAAAAACCAAAGTTCTTTTTTTACCTCCTTCTTATTTAGCCCAACAGGCCTTTCTCAAGAAGAAACTATTACTGTGACTTCTTTTTAATTTTAAGCTCTTTCCTTAATTTTTAATACCATGCATGCCACTTGATGGGAGGACATCTGAAGCCAAAGAAAACAATTCCTTTGACTCCCTCTGACTGCAACGCACTTTGCATGAGAGTAAGCGTTGCTTATTGAATGATTGGTTCCACTTACAATAAAAATTCATGATGCTTTGCGGTACTTTTAGAACTCAATGTCAGCTAAAGCCAAAATATATTGCTGCAGATGAATTGTGTGAGCAGGAAAGAGTTGTGCACGCTGTTGTGCTGGTTTCCATGAGGTTGAGGGCTCAGGCAATCAAAGGCATGACACAGTCGTATGAACTTAGTTACACGAGTCTGAAGATTTTCAGGTCATAGCTTTCATCTTTCTTAGTACCACCTGTGTGAAAAAATTCATGCCAAAATGGGAAATGTATCCATCAGAATGCCCATGAGAAGAAGAATGAAAACACAAAATATTTAGAAGAATGATTGTGATGAACAAATGTAAAGGCATAACAAAGTCCGTTTTTCAGAGCAAGAGTTAAATGCAGGTAGTTAAGGAATCTTTCTTAGAGCAGAAGAGAAGGTTATTCCCTATTTTTGCTTCTAAATTAAAAAAGAGCAGCCATCTTCTCTGGTTGAAATACAAGAGACAGGGTCTAGGGAAAAGGTGCAAATAGGGAAGGGAGGAAGAAAAGGCTTTCCACTGGTGTTCTCAGATCCAAGTTAGCTGGCAGATCAGCCACAGAAGTTCTTTTTCAGGGAAGAGAATTTCTTCCTAAGGTGAGGACATCTTGTAGGTAGGTTATCAGGTAGCCTTTGCCAATGTTTTTGTAGCGATGTGCAATCTCATCCTGCCAAGCGGTGCAATACTGTTGATCTTGCATTCAGATTAAAGCTGGAAGGCTTTGGTCCTTTGGAAGGAAATGGATAAAAACAGAGTAAGAAAGAGAAGACCTCTCCGGCATCAGTGAGGCCTTGGCGACTGTGCCGTCTCCACTGATGTACTGAATTGCAAATAACACTATGATCCTTGGCAATCAAAAATAAACTGTTCCTCTAGGAATGCACTTATTTTTAACATTGATCTGAACGATTTGTAAACTCTCACACAGCTTTCAACATTGACTTCAGGCCCCAATTGGTACAAGCCCTTCGGTTCTCTAGCAGGTAAGTCTCTCAAGCCTCAAAAGCCATGTGCAGGTAAGTGACTGATGTGCCTGTGTTGCCTGCCTTGAACAGAGACAGCAGGGTTGCATCATCATGGTGTGGAATTCCCATCTGTCCTGGTAGGAGCATGTAATTAGCTGAGCAGCTCACGTTTCTTAATGTCTTAATCTTCAAAATACATCTGTAGGTAAAGAAGGTAGGTAATTACAAGTAATTAGCCATCAAGTGGGAAAGTGATAAATCTTAGCAGGCTACACTACTCTAGGCTTACTGCAAGACCTCTGAGGTCAGCAAGAGATGGTCTGCATAACGAAACAGCTCTGCAAGCTGGTGGATTCCGGGCCACGCTCCTAGAGTTATTTAGGTATTTTACTCCACTCAGGCACTGTTGGGAGTGGGAGGGAGTTGGGAGCAGGGAAGGAACAGTGAAAGTCTTGAGAGTAAATGAACGTGAATTTCAGCTACATATTTCTGGCTTCAAAGAGCGGAAGAAGTAAAACCAAGAGTCAGTTCTGAAATTCTACTAAACCTCTTCACTTTTATCTTTTTGAATTTTAATTCTGAAACAAAATTTCTCCACATCTTTAAGATGCTTGTCTTTTAGCTCGGACCAAAGAAAGCTGTATTGCTAAGCTGGTAGTCACATCTGGGTCTTCTTGTGGATAAGAAACGACAGTTAGTCGTTTCCAGGTTCAGGTACTTGGGAAAGATGTAATACAGGCTACTTCTGCTTTAAAAAGCCTCACTCCAAAATTGGTGAATAACAGCAGACCCGTGTGTTTATATGTATGTTTGAGAGACAAAGAGCCTGAGCTTGGGCCTGATCTTATGTTGCAAGTCTTTTATTTTCAGTTGAACAAGCATGTCTTGATAAAAAAGAAAATACAGTATGTGAATTTTTTGAGGGTAAGAAGAAAAAGCTGTGGTGTGTAAATTTCTTACTTTTTCTAAATTATACAGACTGTGAGGAAAATATATAAATGCTATCTATTATATTATACTAATCCATTTTGCTCTCAGTAAGTCACGCTCCTTCATAGACTTTTCATCTCTGGGAACAAACGCTACAAGTTTCTGTTATGTTGGTGTATGAAAATGAATTCCAAATTGTGGCTTAAGACTAATTTGTATCTGGTTCTTACTACAACACTGCGCACTAGCTGAAATTAAAGTGTTTCTTTAGAAAGCAGAAAATAATATTTACCCCCGCAAAGAATAAAGGGAGGGGCTCGATGAAACCAGATTTGCTTTGTTATTATATCTAAATTCCTGTGAGTAACTAACCTAGTCATATCCTGTGTCACTTAATGGTTGCATGATACTATTCACGTTTTAAAAGGAAATGAGCACTCCAGATAATAACTGTACTGTGTTTGAGCAGACAATCTCTAGACAAACTCTCTAATCAGATTTGAAAAAAAAATACACACCTTCCAACTTCAGTGACGGTGATCTGATGACTCAGATGGAAAATACTGTATTGGCACGTTCTTGAAGAGAAGAGCAGAAATCCACTGATCTTTTCTCTAATGTGTAATTCTCCTGCCAATCTCAGATATTTAAGGTAATGCTTGTTTTTCTCTTGGTTTGTCATTATCTCTAGTCACTGTAGTGAGCTCACAACACCTGAGTTTAACTCAGAGATCAAGCAGGTGTGACCAGGTGCATTCACCTGTATTTATTAAAGCAAATTTTTAGTAACTCTGGAAGACAGTTGGAGGCCAAGATATTTTCTGGTCTGTGAAGAGGCCATTCTGTAGGCTGGACACAGAGACATGGGTGGGGAAAAGTTACATTTTTCACACCACCTTTGTGACAACGACCAGGTCTAAAGCAGAATCCGTTAATGCAAAAGAGATTACAACTGAAATATTCACAGACAAAAAAAAATAAAAATCCCTGCTGCAATGCTATGAGGCAGGCAATTGAGTGCTGCTGTACTCAGTAAGGAAAGGGGGGAAAAGCCCTTTCCTTAGGTGGATGGATGAAGTCCTGTGGTATAAGACTATTTGCATGTTTGTCAGAAATACTTCCAAGTGATGCAAACCAGTGCACAATTGATTCAATTTCTGCAAAATAATTTATTTTGAGTTATCCTAATGTTTTTTATAGCTGCTCAGAATACTGAATTTTCCAATGCAAAGGAGGAGACCAAAGAAAAGCACTTCCATTTATTTTCTATCCAAGAAAATAAATCTTAACGTGGTAAGTATTTACCTTTTTGTGGTTTTATTGGGCTTGGGAACTGGCAACACAGCAGCTCAAGAAAATAAATAAAAAATTTATATACTCTTCAGAAATAAATTAGTATTAGCTTTCAAGCCTGGCAATCAGAACCACCAGATTATTTCCCTGGATGAATAGCAACTTCCAGGTCATATCTTAACTTTGTTTGCTTCGTTCTCAGCCAGTCAGAGAGCCCATCACCATGCAGTGGGGCACGGTCCCCAACACGGGTTTGAGAGTCAATGGGTCGGAATGAGCGTTGGACTCACAAATGACGTAAGTACAGTGGCTCTTCACCACCCCAAGGGAGATGCTTTGCCTTCAGACCCACGCCGGTATCTCTGCGCAGCACTGCAGAAGACAGGCGTGCGGACATGCCTCGGCATAAATTAACACAACATTTGGCACCTCTGCGTCGTATTCTGCCGTAGGTTTATCTTCAGGAGGAGATTGCTCAGAATAGCTGCTTCACATGGCAATTCTGAGGTAACCCTCCGAGAACGGACACTTCCAATGCTCTGCAGGCCAGCTTAGTCTAGTTCCAGCAAGGACTGAATAGAATAAAAATATAAAGGGCCCAAAAAGAGATGTAATAATCACTTTCTACTATTTGGGGAGGTTTTTTATTTCCTCCCTGGCTTATTTCACAAGGACATTCCTGTGCGGACAACCCTCATTTTCTGTTTTCTCTGTTCTTCTGTTTTTCCAAGTGTAAAATTGATGTTGCAGAGCTTAAGTAATAAATATGGTTTAGAGGAATGAAATGTGCTGGTCTAATATATACACATAGCTTTATTGACATGTCAAATGTTTATCTGAATGATTTCATACTTACATGGTATGATGAAAATTCACTACAAAAATAGGTAAAAAGTCAGGTCAGAGGTTTTTAGCTGGAGAAAATAAACAAAAGTCTACAATTTACCCTTCCCTTAAAGTTAAACTAACTTCTTCCAACAATAATACAACTATAACTATATCAACAGAATTATATCAACACTTCTTCTGTTTCAATGTTAAGTTCAAGCATCTGTTAACAACCTATTGCTTGTTGCTGTTACTTGGCCAGATCTTTTTATCTGTATGCAACCTATTCATACCAGAGTTCACTTTCTCTTCAATACTTATTTACTTTTCCCACAATCTGCTTCTAATTTTCTCCCTTTCAACCCACAATAATTTGACATTTCTTATAGGCCCTTTTGTCTGGGACTGTTTTCTCCTAGGATCCTAAGTCTCTTCACAAATAGTTTCTTTACTTGAGCACTTCTTTCTACGCTAGACATTATAGCAACAGAGAGGTAATATCTGACAAAAGAAACATGGACAGGTCAATTCATCCACAAAAGAAAATGCAGAAACTGTTGTCTTTGCAGAAAACCTGTGTTTTAGGATTTTGGAAACAATGGATGACAGGCATCGAATAAGTATATTAAGAAATTTTATGGAAATCAGTTTATTCACTGCAGGAGTAAAAAAGCAAGCAAGCAAGCAAAAAACCTGTTACTGCCCAATCCAGCTAGTATCCAGGGGTTTGCATTGTTTTAATACTGCTCTTATCTTGATGACAACAAAGAAAAACTGAGATGTTCCTAATTCCCTTGAGAGAGAATGGCAGTTATAATGAAAGAAGTGCACAACTGACGAGACCTCAAAAGAGAAACAATTTCTCAGCACTGAGGCAGGATTAAATACATCTAGTCTACACCAAAATGTTTGTCCAACCTATGTCTCAGAACTGTCACAGGCAAGAATTTTGAACTTGCCCTGGGTCATTTGTTATTGAATTGTCTGGTAAGTTAGAAAAGTTATTGAAGCTGCTTCATTTAAAAACAGTGTAGCTCCTAAATACTTCAGTTTCTATGGACTCAGACTAGAAACTCCATCCCATCATGTTTCTCATTACTCAATCAAAAAGGCAAGAGTACCTCCCTCTAGCTGCCGTGCTTTTGAAAGCCCTGTGCAGTCCACCCGTAGGGTGTGCATCAGCGTATAGATTTCTCTTACCACAACGGAATGCCTTGAATTTTGACGCCACCTCCACTGTATGGATATTTCCCTTTTTCCTTCCACTTGCAAAAAAAAAGAAACAAATATCCTTTTGACAATTTTGCCTCCCCCTTGACAGTCAGCCAATCTATTAAGCAGTTTGTAAAGAAACAGCCGTAGATCAGCAAGCTCTCTTTGACTTGATTCCAGTTTCTGCCTCTGAAGACACCAATTGACTATCTCTTCATCCTGCATATTATTTAAAGCAACTATACCGTCAGGTTTGTCAAGATATAGTCCTGATCCACTGAGTCTTTCACCTCTCTCTGCTCTAAAAACCAGACACGAGGTCTTAAGAAGCACATCCTTTGCACCTTACAAAGCCAGGAGCAGAGCTTTGCCCTCGTGTGACAGGACTGAACTAATAGCAGTGATTTAATCTTTAAACATATCAAAGGTAAGCAAAGGACATACGAAGCAGTAGGTATGTAGCTCAGAACAAAAGCGAAGTAGTAAAATACATGTATTAACACTGGAAACTCTACCAGTGTGTGCAGCCCTCACTGTGGGCCTCAGAAAGAAGAGACAGTCCTTTGAATATCTGCGTTACTGTCTCCGATTTGAGCGTGCCATGTACTGTGCTGAAGTAGCTATGTTGCAACCGGTATCGCTAGATTAAAACCAGTTCTGGTGTGCCAACAGCAGGCTGCAGGCGCATCCCTTGGCAAAGAAAGGGGCTGGCTGGAAAGAGTAGGCAAGCTGTTAATATTTGCAGAAAGCTAGTGGTCATATCAAGACTAAGTTGCTTGGCAGTAACAGAGAAAAGAGTCATCAAAGGTGGGCTCAGCAACTTGTACACTTGTTAATGAGCATTAATAGCAAACCAGATTACATCAGAGGGATTGCAGCACAGGCAGAAAACGTCAGATGTTTCCACAACCCCACAGCAGATCAGAGTATGACGCTAGAGTAAAGAAGGGCCAGTCAGAGACGTTTGCCTTGGCTGGAAAACACAAAACATCTTCTGAAGTTCCCAGGCAAACTCATCTCAGTCACCCGCGGTTCAGTACAGCCGCATACGTTTTACCAAACCGTTTACTATTTGGGGCACGTGGATTAATATAACGCTTTTTAGGTAAGTCAGGAACCCTCCCAAGCAACCCTTCAGCCACCCTGCGTTTATTCACGCAAGGCGACGGCGCGCTGACTCCGCACAGGGCAGCCAGGCGTTTCGCGGTCCCGTGTCCACCGTCCCTAAGGGGGTGTTTGTTGCCTGACGGTCCCGGTTACCGACACCTCTCTGAAGGCTCGGCAGAAACGAACCTTTTTTTGCTTTCTTTGCCCTGCTCCTCCAGCGAAGACCACGAAGTCAGACGACTCAGTCTGAAACACTCCCAGGCTTCGAGCTCCCTCTGCAGTATTTTGCAAGAAATCGTCTCACCTCAAGAAACCTCTGAATTATTTGGGTAGGAACTGGATCTTTTATAGCACTTAAATTTCCGGGAAACTTCCACTGAAATCTGAGCTGGTCTAATAAATTATTTCTATTAAGTTTCATTCTGATGTGGAGCGGTTATGGTCTGTTGACCTTGGCAAACACCCTCTTTGCTAAAGCCCCGTGAAGTGCTTTCAAAGGAAATAACTGGAGGAAAGCAAGTTGCTTGGGTATTTTCATCTGTGAACGCGTCACAGTAGAGTTAACGGGTCTGATTCAGACGCCATAAAAGGGACTACTCAATTGCTATGCCAGGCATCGGGAGTAAGTTTAAAAGCATTTAAGCTATGATTTATGTCTTAATTAAATGATGATTTGTATCTTTTAGTTCCATGTTTGCTACCAATTTAAGACTCCCTGCTGCGTGGAATTGCTTTCAGACGTCCTCGTACATCA
Source organism: Tauraco erythrolophus (assembly GCF_009769465.1). Classification (NCBI taxonomy): domain Eukaryota; kingdom Metazoa; phylum Chordata; class Aves; order Musophagiformes; family Musophagidae; genus Tauraco; species Tauraco erythrolophus. The sequence continues at coordinate 16,725,635 of NC_141470.1, forward strand.
GTGTCGAGTCTGGCCGCTAAGTTCGTATGAACCTGCTAAAATCTCAGTTGCTGTTGCTTTCAATCGCATGTCACAGGATAGAGAATAAAGGTATAATTGCACGGATTTAGATTTCCTTCATGTAGATTTGTCTCTGAATTCGGCCAGCTGCCATCACCAGGCGCAAGCTGTGCACCATGTGACTTGGTTCCTCCTGTTTCGTGAGAGTCATCTTTCTTGGCAAAATTAAAATGAGATTTCATTTAACTGGATTTTATACTGCATATATTGTTACTAGGGCTTACATCTGCTTTCCAAATCCACATGCTGCAAATATATTTCTCTTTGGCATCACACTGCGTTTTCTATTTATGTTCTTTCATTCAGTTTAAAGTATATTCAGGGCTGCAAATAGAATAAGACCCTGAAACAGGTTAATTCCCTCCAATATGCAGCATTTAGGGACTACACAAAAATCTCTCTTTTAAACAGGTTTAAAATTTTACCCGAGAGCCTGGCAGTAATATTCACATTAGCTGCTTTTTGAGGTTGGCATGATTAGATGACCTGTCATCTTTCCTGGATGAGGAACGTAAAGGAGGTGGGGCAAAAAAAGGAGGCTGATGGAAATCCTAAATTTATTATGAATTTTGGGATTGTCTGGTTAAAAATCAAAGAAAATATTGCTAGTGCTATAGCAAAGGAAATTATTTTAAGGGAATGCTTACTTGGAGGAGATGAGGTTGCCCCATGTTCATATAACCTGGGAGGATTATGTGGGAAAAAAATCTTGTATTCAGTATGAAATATGTATTTTCTGTGGATGCATAGATGGATTTCATGCATGAAGCCAGTTCCATATATTGGCTTTCTTGATCATGTGTAAGACTAGCTCTGTGTAACAGACTGAAAGAGGATGCTGAAAATCTAGCAGTTTTATCTAAGGAGGGCTTGTGCCTGTGGGAGTTTTAGAAATGTCTGGGGAGTAGTTGCTCCTCACGTTGGAATGTGAGATGGGAGAAGTAGATGTGGAAAATGATAATGCTTAAGGTTGTGTATCTGAGACTCCAATCTCTTTATGACAAGGACTGTAGGTCTCTGTGTGTTGCAACAATAATAAATTAAAGGCTATACTGAAAACAGTTTAGTAATGGGGTAGCTTGGGAAATCAACATGCCAGTGTTCACAGATGGAACAAGGAAAATCCTAACCTACCTACATGTGCTGTGAAGAAAAAACGTTTTTTCTCAGCTTTGGGGACCTACCAAACAATAAGATGAACTTGAACTCTCTCATTTAAGAAAAGTTGACCACCTGTCACCTTGTATAAAAATTGTCTTTAAAAGGACTTAACATTTGCCCTATTTCTTCCCTTTTAAAGGTCAGGAGTTATTTCACATCACAGTTAATCTTTGTGAGGAACAAAGCCCAGCCTGCAAGCCCTGTGTTCCAGGGAAAGGCAGAGGGTCTCCAGGGGCAGCCGAGGACGCGCAGGGAGGGCAGATGCTGCTGTCCCAGACAGCTGCCGGGGGAAACACAGCGGGAGTAACAGTGTCTCTTTGGGAGCAGGACTCTAACGTGCCCTTTCTTGCTCTTTGTCGAGCAAATCCTTTCATCGTTGTACTGCTCTCTTTTTCCCCTTTTGCAAAGTATCCCAAGAAGTAACCCTTGTAGATTTAAGTGCCCCGCAAGGCGGCCAATAGCTCTGTAACAACGAGGGAACCGACAGCTCCCGAACCCAGGGCTCGGCCGAGGCTGAGGCGCAAGGACTCAGCCAGCTGCTCCTGCAGGAGGAGACCGCCTGTGCCGAGCTCGGCTCCCCACACCGTCGCAAAACGAGCCCGTTCGCCTCCGGCGGCTTTGGAGCACTGCGCGCTTCCCAAAATCGGGCTGCCCAGCGCCGGAGGTAAGCACCACCCCTCACGGGACACCCCGACACGCCGCCATCTTACGGCGGCAGGACGTGAACCCGCCGCCTTCCTCACGTGACTTCCGGCTAAGGCCACTGCCGGCGCGCGGGCGCTCCGGTATCGCGGCGCCGCGTAGGGCCGGGCCGGGCAGTCGCTCCCTGAAGACAGGAACACAGTCCGCCTCCGGAGGGCGGGGGATTTTCCGCCAGCCTTGTCCGCGCAGCCCGTGTCTCGCCCCGGGCCTGGCGGTGGTCGCGGTGTAGGCCTCGGCCCCATGGATCCGTTTTTGGCTCTGCTACACTCTTTTTCCTTGAGCCTCTCGGACGGTGAGCTCTCTTCCCTGAAGTTTCTCTGCCGGGACAAGATTGGGAAGAGGAAGCTTGAGGCTGTCCGAAATGGCAGGGAGCTCTTCAATATCCTTCTCGAGCAGCAGCTGATCGCAAGCGACAACGTATCGTTTCTTGAAGGCTTGCTGGAGAGCATTCAAAGAAAAGATTTGGTCGTACAGCTAAAGCAGTTCGTGGAGCGAAGAGAACTTAATGATCCTCATGATCAACCAGACGAGCATGAAAAACGTAGGTGCATTGGTTTTTTCTTTTTTTTTTTTTTTTTTTAATTTCGTGTTCCCCCCGGCCCCCCTCCAAGCAACCCCAGTAAATGTGTATGCATCCTCTCGCTGTGGCTGTGCTTAGAGCAGACACCGAGCATGGCTGCCCTCAGGTGCCTGCTGTGGCTGAGCCCACTGCTAAGGGTGCTTCCGCTGCTGACTGCTGCACAGGGCTGTGTTGAACCCTGGGAACGTACCATGAGGGCAGGGTATGCTGCAAACCGCTTTCCAGGGTGGAAATTTCTTCCCTTTTTCATTCGAATGGTCACTTGGAAGTCGTGCAGTGTACTTGGGATTCTTGAGTATATCCGGCGGCTTTTCAGAACATGATGGGACTTTTTAGTGTATGTGATGCAGCAAGAGTAGTAGCATGTTGTAAAAAGACAAACAAAAGAACTCCAAAAATCTTTTAAAAATTTTCCTGTATTTCTTAATAAATTCATCACTAACTTGCTATATTTCTGCTATTTCAGGTCTGCTGGATGCAGCTATTGAAGTCATATGTGAAAATGTTGGGAGAGACTGGAGAATGCTGATACGAAAACTTGACATTTCCGAAGTGAGAATAGACAGAATAGTGGCAGCCAATCCATTTAATTTGCGTGAACAGTTGCTTCAGTCACTTCGAGAGTGGCGGAAACAGAAGGGAAAAGATGCAAAGGTGACTGACTTAATAAAAGCTCTTCGGGGCTGTAACATGAATTTGGTGGCAGACAAAGTTGAACAGACTCTCTTGCCACTGAACACTGGAACCAGGTGAAATCAACATAAAAACACTTCCACGTCCCACAGATATGGATGGAAAAAGTAAAAGTGCCTTCTACTCTTCTGAACCAAAGTCAGTATCATTGGGTCTGTTACTTGTTCTGCCATTAATTTATGTGCCTGAATAGGTTGATTTGTGGTCAGATGAATATTAACATAAAACCAAATTCCTTTCAGGTAATGCTTTGTAGTTTGATGCTTCCTTTAAGAGATTTTAACTTTTTAGAAGACGTAAACTCCTGTTTTGTAAAAATTCTCACACTTCTGTTCTACCAGCCACCTGAAAAACAAGATTTGCTGTACTGCATGTATTTTTCAGATATATCTTCTCTGGAAATACGTCCACTTCTGAGGGAAGTGTAATTTAAAATTCCGTGGGGAGGTTGGATTTTTGGGGAATTTTTTGTGGCCTCTTATAACTGTACTGTGAAAGGGGGAAGGAGTAGACCTCTTAGGCTACTCAAAAAGAAAACCCAGTACACAGCTAAGATAATCTATTCCATAATTTGTCAAATATATTTACTTTCTGTAAAAGGATACTAAGACAACTGTAACCTCAGACCTTAAGACTGCAGTGCAAGAGGGCTAGTAACTATTGTGGCAGCTTTCTCTTGGCAGAAAATGTGCCTGGGTTGAAAACGAACTAGTTGAAATCAAATGTCTGTATCAAGTGCCTTCATCATCCTGAAGGAAATGTTCTCCCGAAACTATCAGAGAAATTGTGTGTGTCTTACAGATGTTTACAGCAGCCTTTTTTTACTGCTGTGAACTTTTCAAGATTCTTTACGAGGAATCCCAGGGTCTGGTCATACTTGCTGGAAGTTGCAGCTCACCTCATAAGTAAAGCGCAGTTGTCTGTGCTCGTGGGAACAGAAGTGTGTACTGCTACAAATACCTAGAAAACAAATTGGTTTCTTTTTAGCCGAGGGGTGGGAAAGCCTATGGAGAGCAAATATATAGCACTCACTTTCCTCTAGTGGTAGCTGGTGAAGATCAGCTGTCTTTCACCACAGTCTGTTCTCTTCAAAGGTCGCTCCAGATCCAATAGCTCTTTCAAGTCCTCTGCAATTTTTTAGTTCGTTCCTTTTCCTTTACGTTTTTTGAAAGTGATGGTGAGCAACTCACAGAGGAAAGAGGATTTATGAATGAGACCAGATCTAGTTTTAAGCTTTAATTTGGAACAGATTTCAAAAAATGGCCTTCATGCCTAACCTAAGACTGTAAAAATTGCACAAGCTTCAAGACATGCAGGGCTATAGAGGCCTCTGGGGACTATCCCCTATGTGAGTGGGGGAAAAGGTCTCTAAAATCCTTGTTGCCTGAATGAATAGGATTGTTTGTTACTGCAAGCATCCTTCTAACTACATAGATAGATACTTGAAGAGGAGAGGGTTCTTTTTTGCTACTGTACCTGTGTTACATGGTGCCATTACTGTGAAGGCCAGGTGTCAGCATATAATCTACCACTAATCTGCGTAAATGCTGTGACACCGATAATATTTGAGTTCTTGCTGCAGTTGGAGCTCCTAGTTTAGACAATGACACTTGAATACTTCATTGTAGTTAATGGAAACTGCTGTAATGTGAACTTACCTTTTTATTAAGGTTTTTCCTTAAATGATTCTCACAAATATTTTTCTAATCATAGTAGATTATACATCAGTGATTGTATACAAACAAAGAGCACTGGGCAATGCAGAAGTTTCTGCTTGTCAGCCTTTTGAGCAGGAACAGTTCTCTTAGTACTTGCTTCAGTACTCGTCAGTATCAATTGTCAATTCCAGGCTTCCAGTAAAAGATACAGTGCTACACTTCAGCCAGGTGACTAGCTCACATGCTTTGGAGGTTTTTATTTAATAGATACGGTCTTCATTTTACAGTATTTAAAGAAAATGATTGCTTCAGGCTTTTTTCCTTTATGCCTCTAAGCAATCTTTGTGAGCAGAGTGGAGTAGAAGTGATGTTAGCAAGATGAGTTGTGTTTATAATGAAACAGTTCTGCAGCAGTTGCTGGTTCAATCTCTCCAGTAACATGTTTTTCTTACCCACTTATTACAAGTCATCTGCTTCACAGAAGACACATTTATCTGAAATATGAAAAGTAGTACACTGCCTACTGCATGTAACCAGGATATTTTCAACAGGAATAACTTGTTAGTTGTAGCCGAGCACTCATCAGCTGCAGGAAATATTCTGCCTCAAGATAAAACACTCTTGTTTCTTTAAGGAGTTCTACATAGCGGCTGTTTTACTCTGTATGAAAGCAATGACCTTAGACTGCATCAATCTGTTCAGTACCTCAGGGCCAATTAAAATCTTTTTATTAGAGACAAAAAGGTTGATTATGTGAGAACAAAATCAAATGGAACAAAATGGAACAAAGGGAACAAAAACTTTTTATTGGGAGGGGAGGGGTAAGGGAAAAGGGTACAATTTGTAAGGAAGTGTGTTGTGATCCAGTTAGCAGTCTTTTATTTTCAAATTAAGTATTTTGGACTTTAATATGCATATTTTTATAACTTTAATTCAAGTTTTATATTGTATAATTTTGTGCACATTTAATTAAAAAATACTTCCTTAAACCCAAAAGAAATGGAACTGTGTTTTTATATTATGGGAGTGCTGTCTATGGTGAGATCCCTAATTGGGAGAAGATGAATGTTAAGGACACTTTTAAATCAAGGAGTGGTGCTAAACAGGCATTATGTTACCGATGTCCTTCTTGGAACATTAAAAAAAAAAAAAAAAAAAGCCAAGAAGCTTTGTCATTGAATTTCTCAGAAGTGCTAAAAGGGCTATAGTTTTCCTAGCAGGAGTAGCATTTGAATGCTGTCACTCAGGGAAGTGTAAGGAAAAAAAAATGCTCTGCCAGCCCTCAGAAGTCTAAAATCGAGTTGCAGCGTATGCATGGGGGAATTGTTTCCTTATTTTTCTTCTGCTAGTCATGCTGTGGTAAGGATGTTGTATTTTTTTTGTAATTAATTAAAACCAGACCTTACAGCTTAATCTAAACCTGTTCAGGCCTTGAGAGGATGTGTTCAGAAGTTAAATAGATAGAGGTTTCAGCGTTCTATGAAGTACATACTGGCACTGAAGTGTTAGCGGGCACTTAAATATTTGAATGGTAACTTAATTACAGGTAACTTAATTACCCATTTTATCAAATCCTCTGTGATACTCTGCAAGAGTATCTGCCTGTGAGAAATTACTGCAACCTTTTCCTTTTGGTCTCTTGAGAGTCTTGTTTCCTTACAGCCCTGAGAAAACAACACATCAAAACATGTTGAGAGTAAAAAGTGCAATCTCAGGAGAATTCTCAATTTTGGAAGATTGTTTTTCCATGTCACTTCACAGTCCCTTTCACTACTTGCTTGCCATTTCCTATGGTTTTTGAAGACATCAATTATATATTTCATATTAGGTTTTTTTTTAAAAAATTGCTTTATTTTCGTTACTGAGTTAAAAGACGTTTTCTAGACTTTTAATTAAAATTCCTTTTTTTACAAATTGGTTGTCATGAATATTTCAAATGCAATGCTTTGTTTTGCTTTTTCTCCATTCCCCACACACAGGCAGCTGTATTTCCTCCAGCCTTTGTTTCAGTCCTAAAATAATTGGCTACTTTCTGAAATCTAATTGCTTCATTTAATTGTTTAACGCAAAAAGCTTAGTAACACATGCTGTATTGCTGTCTCTCCAGGCTCCCTCTGGCACTCAGCATGTTCTTAATTCAGGCTTTTTGGTTGAGTGTTTTTCAATTTAAATTTATTTCTAATCACTGCCTCTGTTTCTTTCACAATTATCAAAAGGTGGTTTGTGCTGTTCTTCCCATTCTCTGCATGGATCACCTATGCCCTTAAGATGTGTTCCAGCATGGAAAATATTTTTCTAAGTTGTTTTCCCTCTTTGATTTAGTACTTCTTTTCTCTGCCAGTGTTTTTTTTTGCAAGGATGCACTGGTAGAATTATAGGAGCTAGTTCACCGTTTCAACTGTATACCATAAAAATAGGAATTGTGAGGGTGAGATGAGGGGTAGGAGACAGAGTTTCAAGTAAAGGTTCAAGAACTTTTGAAGAGTCTTTGTCTTCGTAAAAATTTTCGTAGCTGAGGATTACTTAACACTAAGAGGGTGTGTTGCAATGGCTTCTGGGAATGGTAGGTTTAAAGAAAAGGAATAGCAGCTTTACTCAGCTGCTGGGAAAGTGCTGATTAATGCAGGCTTCTGTGTGGGAATCCGCATGGAATAAACTTACAGGCACTCTTAATGATTAAATAGACATAAATTTCATCCACAGAACTATTTCTGCTACCGTTGCGTTCTTGAGAGTATTAGACATTCATTTCTTAGACTGAAAATAAAGTAACGCAGGTTTGTTCTTGTAAAATATGATGTAATGTACCTTATTAAAATATCTTAAATTGGTAATACAGATTGAGTTTCAACTCAGTAATTCCTGTGATTTGATCAATTTTGGAAGTCAAAAACTTTTTCATCGTTTTCCAAGTACGCCATGTGTACAGTTGTTTGTGTGTGGATGGTAACGTAGCTTTCCTTTTTTTCAGCTTGGGGTTTAGTTTCTCGAAGAAAAGGGTAATGCTCTGTTTCTGGCAGGTCACAGTCCTTAAGACAGTTTTCAAAGTAACCAGCTATTGCAGCAAAGTTAAGGGGTTTGTATGTGTTCTCTAAGCCTCTGAAGAGATTGGTGTGTAAAAAATAACATCATAGAAGAGGTTTTGAGGATTACATCTCCGGTACAATGTAGTAAGTACCCTTGCTAAGGAAAGCAGCTTAATGTCAACTTTGTTTGGCTAATGCTTCAAAAAGTTACCAAACTGGCATTTTTATTTACTGCATAGTGTTCAAGCTCAGGCTCTTGAGCTGTGCGAAGTAACACAGACAAAGTTGGACCATTGTCATCAGAGGCGTAAAAACATCCAACTGGGATTTTCTGTGGTAGCCATTTTATTTACTGGTGAGCGTGGTTTTATAGAACTTTACTATGTAAAGTAGTAATCTTGCAATTAAAAATGCTCACAATTTTTAGAATGTTTTCTTTTCCATTTCCTAATTCCGTTATTCCTATTGATCCCAACAGGAATGTTAACTTTAGGAAATAATTTGCAGAATTTAATCAGCGAGCGTTTCTTATTGTGGTCTAACTTTTAAAAGGGTTTTAACAGCTGTTCTGCAAGTGTACGCACTACCTGTGGCAAAGGTTTGTCCAACGGGATGTACGAAGACTGTGTTTCTGTACAAAAGTTGGTAAGTGATTTTTGTATGCAAACCTGGTACCAGATTTTATAGACAGTGAGCACATAAACCTCGAGAAAGGTTTGGAATTAAGATTAAGCTGCAAAACTTTTCTTGTCATTACTGTCAATATGTGAATGATCAAGCTAAATGCTTATCTTTTTTTCCCTGCCAGTGATCTCCCTGAGAGGTGCTTCCTGTCGCTTCTAGGCATATTGCCGAATTTTGAAAAAAAAAAAAAATTGCAGAGAAAACGTGAATTCAAAGGGTGCAGCACCTGGCAGGTCTGGGCCCATGGTTTCTGGGATTCATATCCTATATTTTTTTTTCTTTACGTTATGCTCAATGTGAGCAAAAGTTAGTCCCAGTTTCCCAGCAATAAAGTCCCTAATGTGGGAAACCCTGGATAGCCTGAATTACCCCCAAAGCCATTATTCCCATGGCAACCGCCGTGCACGGCAGTACATTGGGCATGCAGCTGCAGCACGCTACCCTCTGCTATCCCAGCCAGCTGAACAATGTTTGGAAGCTGTTACTAATTGTGAGATTTGCTGCAGTCTCCGGTCAGTGACCATGTCAAAAATCCAAGCTCTGAGTTCAGGAATGTAAAATGAGATTTCTTGACTGAATTCTCTCCTTTTGGTTCCACTGCTCCATTGAGACAGGGCACATGAGAGCACAGGGCTTCACAGTAAGAAATTGACTTCCAACATTTTTCTAACCACCAGTTTAGCACATGGCGCTTCCACGTCTGTATCCAGCTTGAACAATAAAATTTCAAACTTGTATGTTTAACTGCATGTTTGTGCATGAAGCAGCTAATGTATATGCAGGTGAATTTAAGCTAATTAGAGCTAAAACCAACAAAGTGTACATTTCTAGCTAATGGCTGCTTGCAGCTCTGGTATATACCACCAGGGTAAGTTATTCACCGTGGACCTGCTCATAAAATTTCCTGGAAAATGTATCCTGATTTTTACAAAAAAATAGCACTGATGCTAAAGAATGTCATGTGTCCATACGGTACATGTGATTCTTTAAATTGAAATGTCAAATTCCACATCTGGTCTGTGAATTTTAAGGGATAGTAAATGTTATGGTATATCTGATGACTGTATGTATAAGGCACTTCACTCCGTGCAGTATTTTTTCCTTTCATTTCCTGAAACTTCATAGTTACCAGCGCTCCAGCCCTGACTCACTTCGAACTTTTAGTCATGAGACCAAATGAGTGTGTAGGAATTTAAACCTTGTATTTCATGTAAGTACCTTAATGTGAGCAAGAGACCCCCATGATCTGTGGATCTTGAATGCAAGAGTAACTCTGTGGATGGGACCCTCGTGTTCCATCCTGTGTTCAGTACACGAATAAAGTGCTGGGGAAGGAAGGTGTCCAAGCCTCTTCGGTGCCTAGCCAAGATCCCAAGCAGTCCTTGAGCTCTTCTGCATATGTAACTGATGTCTTGTGCTCCTCACAGCCTCTTTGGGTAACTAAAAGCAGCTGGAGCATGGCATAGGATAGTCCGATCATGATTTTCTCCCTAGGAATATCTCCTCCTTTCTCCTCATGTTGCTTAAAGAGGGAACAGATGTGGGAATCCTCGTCAGAGTGAGAAATCCTCAGTCCTAGAAATTCCTGATTCTCTGGTAATTATTTCTACCAGATAAGCTACCAAGTAGTGTGAGAGGACCAGATCACTTTGCAACTTGAAAGCCAAAGAGATTTCACCTGTCTTTACCTCTGTGAATTAAGGTTTGCAGAAGTGTCTAGACCAACAGCCTTGAAGTAGATACCACTGCAAAAACAGCTGGAGGACTTAACCAATTTTAATATCAATCAAGACCTTTGAAAATCCTGAGTTTGCTTTCACACCTAATGTAATGCCATTGTATATGCATTTCCCGGGTTAGTATTCTTACTGGTTTTAGAGTATTATTGTTAGGAATACTTGCATTTAGGTGGAACTGCATTTTTTAAGGATGACTTAAAAATTGATGACTCAAATAGGGTTGTGCCATGTCTTCTGGCAGAAGAGGCCTCACCAGCAAAGTCTGGTGCCTGTTGCTCAGGTCTGAGTTGTGGGGAGCTCAATTTGTTTCACAAGGTCTGAGAAGTTCCCACAGGCTAATTCAGAGGAATTAGAGAAAGAATTATGGAGAAATTAGATCACCTTTTTTTTTTTATTTAAATGATATCATAGGCTTGTCCCATTTTCTCCTTTGAAAGGTTACTTTCATCCCTTATCTCCCTCCTGCAAATTCACACCCCCCCCACCCATCATTAAATGTTGAATAATTATCACACAAGCCTGAAGGAAGACAAACACTGGTGTTCTTGGTGGTTTGAAGAGGACTTTGACATTTCTTGAATCATCCCTAGTTATTCAGACAGGGAATACATACACAATTTTTCATGTATTCACATAGGATAAGACAACCTCAGCAAGGGAAAAATAGGCACGGATGGAATTGCTGCAGTAAACAGGTCAGGGAACATCCTGTTTTTGAAATGTTATCGTGTCAAATGTTACAGCAGTGGTGACAGCCTCCTGGTTTTCCATGCAGAGAGGAGCTGCTGGTTGAAGACTGCTACCAGCCTCTTTCGGTCATGTGTATTTTGGTACCACAAAGGTGGCACTATTAAAGGCAGATAAAAAAGCCTCTAATCATGCAACCAAACTAAACCCTAAGAGGTGAAAATGCCTGCCTTTCTGCACTCACAGGCCTTGCTAAGAACTAACTGGTATCCATAAATGCAGGCTTTTCTGCAGCGTTTTGGGTGCATACTGAGACAGGTAAGAGATGCTATCTCTATGAGCGCTTAAAACTGGGAGTCAAGAACCTTCCCCATTGCGACTGCTGGACATCCTGACCTCTCTGCAGAATGTGTGATAAAAAAAAACAATTCAGCAAAACATCGCTGGATTTGGTACCTAAAACTTTAAATTGTCTCTGTAGATTTTGGCTGGCATAAAATGTGATGATTCTGTTTACAGCAAAAGTCTGGTACTGCAGAACTTATTTTCATTGTATCACTTATACTGAATATTCCCGTTATTAGCTGAATATCCATGAACGTGTAGCAGGTAAATGCTAATAATGCTAATATTTATGCAAGGAACATTACCGTTTTGTACATCGCTTAAAGATATATTGGAATCAAACTCGTGCCATGTTATTTTGGTGAAGGGAAACGATACAGTTTATTATGGGAGAGAAAGAAAGTGTTGGACAAGAAAATGATGTGCCTCCCAAATCCTGATATGCTTGTGTGTGTTTGTTTATGTACACATATCTCTCTCTATGTGTGTATATAGCGTGTGTACACGTATGCATATACACACACACACACTTAAGTAATGTTATTTGATATAATCTGGAAAACAAGACTTTCCTGACAGGGCTATTTCTCAATACTGCTTCTCAAACTTACATCTGTCACTTACAAGATATATACTGTCTCTGTAAAGAAATATATCCCTATGACAATCTCCAGGAGCAGCTCTGTTTTTGCTAGAAACAACTGTGTTGTATTTCTGGGCCAACACTAAATATTAAATACAAATTCAGGGCCAGATGCTGCATCTTCAAGATCAGGCAGAGCAAAAGTGATCTTAAGCCATTGTTTTAATCTCGCAGATTTAAACACAAGAGTTGGCTTAATTCCTAGTATACGTCAGAGCAGTCAGCGGTTACTACAATTTTCAGCATTTTCCTTCAATCTAATATTTTGGGTCAATATGAAATCTGTGATGCTGATATTAACCCTCTGTTCTCTTCCCTGTTACTTCTGCTCTTGCAGGCAGCAGCTGTAGACATCAAAGAAGTGATTTAACAGGCACAGTGCAGTTTAGGAACGATATAGCTGACCAAAGTGAATGGAAGGATCCTTCCTTCTTGTTCTGCATGCATTTTCATGGTGCTCCTAAATTATCATGGGAGAAGAGAGATGAGTCCCTGCCATTTGAGTCTTTGGCTTCACAGCTAAAAAGTGCAAAGAACGAGTTGTTAGTGCAAAGTTCCTCGACGGCTTTTGTGGGAAGGGCAACAGTTCACTAGTCTGAAACTGCCAAATTAATCTCACCTTGGCTAGATTTAATATTTCACGTTTCTATATGAAGAAATGTTAACGATTCCTGGAAGTTTTAGGCATTGTCATTTAAAATTGTTTAAGGGACAAAGGGAAGTTCTAAGTTTATTGGGGTTTGTGAGAGGATCTGAGCTGTATCTGGAGTACAGTTTGATTGATTGTACGTAACACACAAAAGGAAAGAGTGACCAATATTATTCTAGCTCTTTGTGCAAAAGCTGAGGTGTATTGTGGCAGCTTAACTTACAGACCTAAGCTAGAACGTGTTTGTGGGTCGATATTTGTGTTGACTCTTTTAAATGTGAATTACAATGCAAACAGATGGTATGGTCAAAGGGTCTTTCATATGAACTATGTTCAGGAGAATGAGGAATTTACCTTTGAAATAAATCATTTGCCCTGTGTGTTATGGCACAGATGAACAATGTCAGGTCTGCTGTTTTTTCTGTTAGGAGTTATTCCCTTTAAGATCTTATATGTGGCTTTCAGCCATTTCCTAAACTTTTTTTTTTTTGTTATTCTCACTTCGTTTAAGGATTAACTTAAGACAATGACGAGGCTTTTCCAGCTTTTGTCCACCTTTCTAGAAAGAATGATTTCTTAATCAAGAGCAGGGAGAGGACTACCTTTCATATTTTTTTTTCGTTTTCTCTCTTGCAAGCTGTACATGTGTCCTGATTTCGGCTGGGATAGAGTTAATTTTCTTCCTAGTAGCTGGTATAGTGCTGTGTTTTTGATATAGTCCTACTTTCAGCAGCTAGATTATAATAGCTTTTTATTTAATAACTGCCAGCATTAATTAATTGTAATTTGACAAAAGCTATGTAAATACCTCCATATAAAGGAATGCGGCATTCAGGGCAAACAGAAAAGGCAAAAAAACCCCCTCGAGTCACTAAGAGTATTATCTGGCCCAACATAGGGACAAATCTTTTGTTGGTAGCTGAGTCCAAGATGAAGACCCTGATGGTAGCTGAGGACATGTTGAATCAAACCTCAGGTGAAGATAAACACACTTCTGTAAGATGCTTGAACTCAGAAGTGTGACCCACAGGGATCAGTCAAGAAGCACAACCTGCTTTCTATGAAGTCTGACTCCATTTAGAGCAGGCAATACGTGTGCGTTCGTTCTCATAAATGTCCATACTGAGGGGGTGCGTGGCAGGAGCCCGTTTTCACTGTTATCCTTGCTATCACCCGTTGCCGTCTCCACAGGATGCTGCTTGGCTGTGAGTTTCTACACACATCGCTGTGGTGTGGGTACCACTGTATGCACAAAGCCAAGGCTTATCTAGGACTTGGCTTTATGTCTTTGGGACAGACAGAAAGTCATGTTATGCCAATACCAAACAGGGGGTTAATGTAATTACCTATGGCAGCATTAGCTTCAGTTTCCAATGTAAGTTCTGCTCAGTAGTAGCTATCTGAAGCTGCATATATCTTGCTCTGTTTGTAACAACAGATTTTATTTTTTTTTCAAATAAGGGGGATGCAGAAATTGGCCACTTCAGTTGAGCTTCAGTTGTATAACTGACAAATTGCTATTGAAGTCAGAAAAATTAGGTATTCTCTCTGGAAGACATAAGTACCGTAAATGATGATTAGTAACGTTGATGGAGGAGATTTTACTGAAGTACACTGCCTTTACAGTTGAGAGAAGAATTAGTGGTATTTAGACTCTCTGACTATGTGGACTGATCTGACTAACTGATTGCACTGGATTCCCTAAACTTTTAATTCCAAGGGCTGCAGAAGGCATTCCTCAGTTTTTAAATCCTTCGTGTGCTCCCTGACCATAGGTTTTACAGAGGAAATTCCTGTGTAGGAAAGGTAAATTTGACCAGGCTGGTAACAGACACGCTGCTGATGGCAAGCCACGAAGGGGCACGAAGCCTCATTGTGTTTTTATTCATTGTTAAAAAAGATGCTTTGACAGGAATCCTTAACACATACATCTCAATGCCAGGATATCTTAGCAGCACTAAAATTATAATTTCAGACAGGAACCCTGAATCACAGAATCGTTTAGGTTGGAAAAGACCTTTAAGATCATCAAGTCCAACCATTAACGTAGCATTCCAAGTCCACCACTAAACCGTGTCCTGAAGTGCCACACTTGCATGTAAATTGCCTTTTTTTGAAGGGAAATGCGAACCCAGTGGTAGGGATAACCCGTGTAAGCGGGGCGGTGCAGAGGCAGCTACCACTCCTGTTGACATTACAGAGGATGCTGCAGGCATCCTGCCCTCTCTGCGAGACACTGCGGGTCCTCCTCCCTGCTCCACTCTCGCCCGGGTTGCATGCTGCACAGTCTGAGTCTATGGATTTGCAGGGGAATTTTGCTCAAAGTCATGGCATTTCTTCAAAAGCTAAGGATGAGACCACTTGCAGCTCTCTTGGCTTATATAGAGAGAGGCATGTGCTGTCTTTCATGTATTTTTTAGTTAACATCAGACTAGAATACGCTTTATCATGCAAGTATACCACTGAAGGGTAAGGACGCCAACACAGAAGCAAGCAGGGAAGGAATTTGCATAAGACACTATAATAATTTTGCAAAAGAGAAGAACCGCTTACTATATTTCCATTATTTTTCTTAATATTTGTTTCAAGTTGACTTGAGCACTGTTCCCAAAAGTCTTGTTTTTTTCCTCTGGCAAAAGTAGAGCTGCTTTTTCTAAAGTATTGTCTGTTTTCCCTGAAGGTTCTCTTCTGACTCTGATTGCTTTTAAATGTCACTCTGCTGCTTAAGGCTACTAGTAGGTGGTCTGAGCTGAATGTTTACTTTTATATGGCTTATACCTATACTTATTTTCCATGTCAGATCGTGACCTAGTAACCTTCTTCTCAAAATGCTGAAGGTGAAATTTAGTTTAAAATTACTTGGTTGCCTAGGCAGAATTGCTATTAACAAGAACAGCAAAATAATATTGGGAAATCACTATTAACCACAACATTAAAATAATATGAACTTTCTTTGATGGCGGTTTAATACATCATACCTGTTGGCAGATAATTTCATCTAAGCTTTAGGTTCACCTTCAAACCGGGGATGTTTTTTGGCAAAACACGTTGCTGCCATCGCAAGTTTCCATAGTTTTTAGAATTTTTCTCTATTGTGGTTTTCTTTATGACTTCATTTTGAGGCCATGTTGGTTTTCAATCACCATCTCAGCCAATTCATTTTAGCAAATGAGTATTTTTAGTAAATACTGTGAAGACAGTGGGGAGTTCTAAAATGGTGAAACCAAACCTTTAACTTGTGTACATAAACCAGTGATTCACTGAAGCGTTATTTACACTTTCATTTGCCTATAAGCTGAAGCTAGTTGCATAGAAAAATCGTTTTGCCTTGTTTACACAGGTACGATTTGGGACTAATGCCTTGCCAACATTATTATCTTCACACACACAGGTTAATATTTCAATTCAGCATGCATCTGAATAATGAAGATAGTGATTGCTGCATACAGCTTCATGCAGGCAATGTGCATGTAATGAAAGGTATGTTATCACTTGAAATCTGGTCAGTTAAGGATTGAAAATAGGTTTAAGTGCTATACGAGATCTCTTTTTTTTTTTTTTTTAATACTTCTATCTACTTTACTGCAGTATGAAGGACTAATAATAGAGGATCTTGAGTACATAGAAATCATGGTCGGTTTGCTTAGTGCCTACTCCACAGCCACTTGAAAGAGTAGGAGCCCTTGCATAGCAGAGTAAGTGAAAAGAAATATTTTTTTTCCTTCAAATGCTGATTTACAGGAACAGAAGTGTCACTTCACGAGCAAATCCTTTTTACTCTAGTCAGACTATTTATAACGCTCATGGCGTTTATTATTAAAAGAATACAATCTTTTTCCTTTTTTTATCTTAACAGTTCTCAAAACATTCCAAAAGCTGAAGCCTCAATTTTTAAATGATCCGCATAGAAACCAACTCCCATTTTCTCTTGAGGTCTTGTGAAATAAACAGGTGAAAGGCTAAACATCTATAAAGCTCACTTTGGGATCAGTGCCTGCGTATACAAGGTGTTTTGGAATAAAAATAACAGAATTCTTTTTTTCTTGGTAATTGATTTTTTACATATCCTGAGAGATTGCTCTGAAGCTCTAGGCTCCAGTCTTGCAAATACAGTAATTTAATTCCAGACCAGTTAAAACTAACATGATGGGCAAACCTTGGGCTGCTAAATCCAAAGCATCGAAGCCAACAACAGCACTGCTTATTTCTATGGACCTTCACACTCTTTTTACTTGCTTTCCTACAAGTAAGCTGTGCTGTTTCTCGCATGTATCCAGCATCCCAGCCCAGATTCATCTCATGCTGGTTTAGACATTTAACTGTGGCTCCCACGGCAGGAGTCCAGCTGCCCTAGGCTCCCTCTGTAGTCAATGAGAAGAGACAAACATCTTCAGCGGGTGATTCATGGACCACACCAAAGATCTGAATCACTCCCATGGAGTGGCTCTCTCGCTCCACTGGTTACAGAGGCAACCAAGGGTAAATGGGTTCATGATGTAGGTGGTCAGCCAGGTGGAATGTATCCAAACCTGTTCTAGTTAGTCAGGAGCTGCATTATCACAGCTGGTTCTGAATTCTTGACTCCAGACAGTTTCTTCTTCCAATATTATTCACAACTATGTCACATGAATCCGACCTTTCCTAAAAGTACTCTTTTTTAAAAGAAAAATGCATCGCTAAATAACACACAACCCTATTGCCCTGAACTTATAACTAAATGACCTTTTAGGTAGGTATCTTTCATTATAGTTCAAAAAAAACTATTTGGAGAAGTGCTGAAATCAGTACGTTCACTTAGTGTAGACTACATTCGCATTAGACATTAGGAGTATATTTCACTCCAGATTGAAATAAACGGTACTTTGCTTTAGAAATTCTTTTTAGCTCAAGGGGATTTCTGCTGTTGTAAATTCATACAAAAAAGAGAACAGCAGCAATAAGTCTGAACTGTGAATTGCACAACTGAAGCTGAAACTAAGCTGAAAACCTTTTCGAGTTCAGTGAGTTTGTGCTTGAGTGGGCATACGTGTTTTTTGGTTGCAGCAATAGCAGCTGAATTTGGAAAATATTTCTGGTCGCAACATAGGTATGATTCCCATTAAAATAAATAGTGTAAGTTCATCTGGTCTCTTAAGAGCTTTCTGCATCTCCTCAGTTTCTTGCGTGTTTTGTGGAGACTTTTCTTCCTATCTGATGCAGTAAGTCCAGCTCAAAACCCTGTGAAACTTTAGAGCAGCCAGTTCTGATCTGATTTACACCTGCCTAAATCCAACAGAACTCCATGTAGACCCATATTATATAAATAATGTGTTGATGTAAAGAAGAACTGTGTCAAGGCATGGTTTCTAGAAGTCATGGCTTCTATTGCCGAAGGGCCGACACATCTACGAGTGCACTTATCTTTATATACGGGCATAACCATTAATTACCTCCATCCTCTTCTCCATAGGCCACCTTCCAGCCTCTTCCCCTCTCGTTCCTTCTCCCTCAGGCAAAGAGTCTCTTCTGTCTAGCAACCTCTGGAGAAGTTTTTGACAGTAACAGAATAGTTCAGGTCATGTTTATCTACTGACAAAAGAATAATCAGTGCTGTTGGCAAAAATCCTGTTCTTTTATCTATTCATTTTGGTATGAAATGCCTGAAATGTGTTCAAAATGCATTTTGCTGATAAGTCATTCAGTCATCTATAAAGGACAAGGAGCAAATAAGGTACCATGGGCTTGACACAGAAAGGAAAAAAAAAGCATCGGTGATGTTGGACTATTTTCAGCGGAGGTGTTGTGCAAGCGTAGGGTGGCTTTGAGGCTCGCAAAGGAAATTTCAGTCCAAATGAACCGTGAAGCGCTCCGTGGGCAGAGAAAGCAGCGGATGCCACCCCACGCTGCTGCGAAGTGAACGGAGGAGCACTTTGCTCCTTTGAATTCTGCTGAGCGGCTCTTCCTCGCAGCGAGCAGGTGGCAGCAGGTGTTTGTCCCGTCCCCACTGCCGGCAGGGAAGGCACCTCCGCACGGCCGGACCCCAACGCCTTGCCGTGCAAAACTTGCTGGCAGGGCAGGAAGAGGTTGCTGTTTCGCTGAGCCTGGATAAACATTAGGATCTAATTTATCATGTGACAGGAAAGGAAAGGGTTTTTTTTTCCTCCCCACCGCCCCCCCCCCCCTTGTTTTTAACAGCTTTTGTTTGAATTTCATCATGTGGGTTTGAGGTACAAACAGATATTTAACCTGGGTCTCTGGACTGATTACTTTGCTGTCAGCTGATTTACGAGTATGGCTCTTTCTGGACACATCTACAAGTGTTACGTCTTGCTAAATGACATGGACAGGGAGCCAGACCCCTTGCTGAACTTAAAAAATTATGAGATATCATACTCATTTAGTTAAAAAGATGTGAGCTGCTAGTGCTCTTCATGTCGTAAGGTGTATCTAGGGTTACATGCCCAGGAGGAAGAAAAAAGGAAACTGTTTTTCTTGTACTACAAAGTAAATAAGAATGCTGAGAAATATTTTAGTATTTGCAGAACCTGGGAGTTCTCCTGACTTTATTATTTCATGTGTATTATGTGCCACACAGAACATTATGCAAAGATCTGATTATTCAGTCGTATTTGTGGCATTTGAAGCCCTGACCCTACGCTGATCTGCTCTGGCTACGGTGGGCTGCACACAGGGACAGCAATATGGCTTCACGCTCAGGCCTCCCAGATATTTTTGAGGCACCTCAGGAATTCTGCCGTGTCCACGGTAGAGCTTTGAGCATAGAGCTCACAAAGTGAGATGCTTAGCAAAGGTGTTTGCAGTATGCCATGTGGGAGGCCTATTCCTTAACTAGGATGTTCTGGATTCAAGTTCCCTCCTGGACTAAGCCATCCTTTTGGGCATGAATAAATACGTAGCTCTTTAGACATGAGGGCATGGTGCATCCCTTTTACATAGCAGTCATTTATACGCCACGTGAACTCTATTCCCACCTGAGACTGAAACCCATTTCTCCAGAAAGTGCCTAACCACTGACATTTCCATCTCTCCTCTGAAACTTCTGTATAGAGTGATACGTGATTTGAAGGTGACAAAGATAAAGGTGACAACTCCTGAGGCTGAGGAAGGCCTACAGCAAAAGCATCTTTGATGGAAAGTCCAACCAGAAATGAGAGGAGCTGGGAAAGCTGAATGTGAGAGTGTCTGTGCCTTGTTAACAAGCTGGTTGAAGTGAAGTTTAACAGATGGAGTTCATTCATGTTTATTCTCCATTTCAGAATTGTGTGGAAGGTTCTTTGCTTTCACAGTGAAGTGTGATTATAGTTGATTATAGTTGATTGTTGATACGACTACTATTTTTGGTTTTAACCATTTAAGGACAAAGCAAAACTTAGTTTCAAAAGAAAAAACAACCACACTCCAAGTCATCCCAAACTGAGGGAAGATGTAATCACTTTTAGATCTAGGTGAAACCAAGGTTCACTTACAAATTTATTCTACAAAACCTGGGTCTGAGATCAGCTAATCTGTCTGGATGTGTTGCAGTACCCAATTTGATAGAGATTGTCAATTCGGTGTTTAACATTTTGCCCTTACATTCACAAAGTCTCCATTTGACTCATATTAAACGAAAATCAAATCAGGCAGATTCTTTCTGCTGACTTATTGTTTATCATTTTTTATGTGATGAGCTGAAGTGAAAGCGTGTTTGTTCTGTAAATGCCACTTTATTTTTCAGTCTTGTTTTGGTTTTGCTTGAACACATTATTTTGAAGATGCTGCCTTGACAGCTCCTTAGACTGAAGTCCTCTTCATCCATAGAAGCGGTACAGCAAAAGTAATCAAGATGAAAGGTGAGGATTTTGCCGTCCCTGCACTGTCCACCTGGATTCTGACCTGGAAGGACTGCCTCCACTTGGCAACATTGGTTAGGCAGAGCCAGGTCAATCAGTTTCAGCACATTAGAACTCTGACTCCCAAAGGATGAGGACAAAATAATGAGCACTCTCCTATCAGCAAAGGTATCCCATGACTCCATCGCCCACACCAGCACAGCTGAGGCACCTGAGAAACACAGTCACAGGGAACAAAAGTTCAGACCTCAGCTTAGGAAGGGACAGGGCACAACCTGTGAGGTCTGCAGTGAAGACTTAGCACTGGCAGTGAGCAATTGCCTACGCTGGATCTCCTGTTCAGATCTCTGCTATGCTGGAACTGTTCCTTGCTTGTCAATTAGTGTCAACAAGATAATTCCCTTAAATTCTTGAAAATATTTTGAAATGTGTAGTTTTTGTCTCAATAAAATTCTGAATTCTGAAATAAATTTCTGAATTCATTGAAGCAACTGCAGTGTGGATACTTTGACTAGGATGAAATTCCATGCTCTTTTTTGTCGGGGTGAAAAATTTGCTTTTCTGGTAATAAAGAAGCCTAAGAAACACCTGATTGTAACCAGTTGATGGTAGCTTATTTTAGCATACTTTGTTACACCTGCACATTTTACTTAAAATTTCATCATGTAATAGTTCAGGCACGATAGTTCAGCCACAGGTCTCCGTTTGGAGAATGACAGAAAAATTAGCATTTCTTCATGTACCTTTACCAGGTTGTCTGTAAAGTACGTTTTTCCTCCTCTCAGAACTAACCTGTAATACCCTTCTTTGCTTCAAAAATATTTTTTTGTGCAAGTTTAAGCATGAAATCTAGAAACTGTGTAAACTGGACCTAAGGTAGATCAGTGGATGTAATGTCCAACATGGCTGTTCTGCCACTACAGGTGGAAAGACTATTTTGCCTGCAGGACGTTATTTGAAAAGCTGGTGCCTAGACTATTATTCATAAATGATATCACAATGAAATCAGTAATTCTCAAGATTGAGGGCTTTCTGCTAAAAATTTAGCAGGCTGTCACTTTGATATTAGACTTACGGTATAAGTGACAACAAAGTGAAGACAGCAGGGGGAACCAAAAATTTACTACCCAATTTTTTTCTTTTTAAAAATAATGAGCAAGAAGAATTTCTTTGATTTTTTTTTTAAAATGCTTTGCAGATTTTAAAGTCTCACTTTACTAGACTGGTGTACATTTGACATGTCTACTTTTATATTACCCTCGTGAATATTGCATTATAGAGGAAGGAAAGAATCATCTGAAATCCTAGTCTGAGAGGTAAGGAAATACCATCTCTCCTCTCCTGCCAATACATTTTCATCCTATGTATTTGTGACCATGCTTAGAAAACTGGATTTCTTTTCCACTTGTGTTTGAAGAGTGTAAGTATTTTTACTAGTGGTTTGCTTAACTTTTCAACAAGCAGGTCAAGCTGGCAGGGTATTTTTGTTTTCTTCAAAGAATTAGACAAAATCAGCACCTGTGGTGTAAGGAGTATAGTTGTAGAATTGCATGTGAGTTACGGGATGCAATTTTGTTGACGCAGGTGAAGACAGAGAGTTTGAGGCAATGAAATAGAAGCATCTATCTGCCGAAATATGCTTAGAAATAAAGAGCTGATTACGTTCAAGGCAATCTTCAGGACCTAGTTTTAAGCATTAAGTAACAGCCTTTGACGCAAGAAATACATTCCTGTGACTTCATAAGCATGGCCTACATTCTGCTGATAGTTCTATATTAATGCAAATTATGTGAAAGAATCCCTCAGTGTGGGTTAAGCCCTTAGTAGCAGGTTGAAGGAGAGGGCCAGGAGGATGATGCCTGCCTTCTTACCCTCTCATCATCATTATAAGTAGTTTATGTTAAAATCAAGACTTGTAAGTTTCTAAATATATCAGAATAAATATATCAAAAGCTTATAAATAATAGCAATGAGCTGTACTGAGACTATTTGACAAGACAAGTTAATACATAGCATTGAGAGGTTTCGTCAGGAAGAGCACAACTGATTTTGGAATTTTTTTTGCTACTCTTTCTGTATTGGAAAGTCAGATCTCAGCATTTATACTGTTACACTTCAATGGTGTATTACCCAGCATTAAATCTATGCTAGCCAGTATTTGGCAGAACTTGTGATTTGAATGTGCCTCACAATATTTGCTTTTTTCCTTAAAGTTCCAGCTCCCAGAGTCATGTGATTATATTAGAAACTTGAAGAGAATAAAAAAATCTAGACCTCATGGCCGTAGAGGAAAAGCTTAAAATGTGATCTGAATTCACTGTAAAGGCTCAAATACTAAAGAGAAGGAGCGCAATGTAGTAAATTTGTAACTGTAAAGATTTTTGTATTTGGGGGAAGGAAGAGTGACTTATTAATGATCCTTTCTATCCAGTGCTAAGTGTCTGTATGTTGTGTTCACAAATTAAGTGTCACCTAGTCCAGTCACAGATCGGCACAACTTTCAGTGCTGGGACTGCTACTTTTTGGCATGACTGCCTCTGCATAACTGGCCTGTGATGCTTTTCAGAGCTTTCCATTATAAAAGTAAGAATAGTGTCCAAAAGGCAAATGCTTTATTCATAGCAGTAACACCAACGAAAGAGAGAAAAGAGATTGTTTTCTGAGCTTTGCCTACAAACTCCAACCTCACTCAGGTGCATGGAAAAAGCTTTAGAAACAGGATCATCCAGGAAGAGAGTAAAAGCTAGTGGAAAATGTATATATGCTGTTTTGGAAACAGCTTACACAGGGGAAAAAAAAAAAAAGAGCTCTTTTGTCAGTGTAGCCAAAGCCAGTTTCCTGTGGAGAATCTGCTATGCTGGCGGCGAAGACCCCCTCACTGGAGCTGCACTGAGGATGCGATGGCACCGCTTCCTCACAGGGTGAGGCGGGAGAAACCGTCGTCGCCCACACCAAACCTTCGGACACCCCTCGCACGTAGGAATTATGGCGGCAGATGGTTCGTTACACCACGTCAACTGTTGGGCTCTGCGTCCCGCAGACACACACAGGCCGTGGCTCCTCCAGCCGCCCGACTCACCACAGAGCCATTAGTTACACCATTTAATCGGTTACAACCACCTCCCCGCAGCTCTGCGAGCCATAAGGCTTGAACACACGGCTTACTTAACTTAGGGTACACGGGTGCCGGTGGCGGGAGGCAGCGGGCTGAGGGCAGCCGGTCAGGGGCGAGAGGGCGGGGCGGGACCGCGGGGTCGGGCCAGGGCGCAGCTCCCGCTCAGCGGGCCGTGCCCGCAGCTGGCAGCGCGCTGTAGGCAGGAGCGGGCAGACCCGCCTGGCAGGGCCGTGCCGTGACGCGCAGGCCCCGGGAAGGACTGCGGTTGCGGGGCCGCCCTGGCACACGCGGTGGCGACGACTCTGGTCCTGCCCTGTTGCTCAGCCCTCAGCGAGCACGCCTCCTACCACAGGGCTCTAGCTCCAAAGACGTGGCAGCCCTCCTTTCGGGCGGACGCCCGTGGGCGGCGGGAGTATCGCTTGTAGGGAAGGGCAAGGGCGCTCCCCGGGGCTGCAGCCCGGCCTTGGCAGCGGAGCGAGTCTCGAACCCGCGGCCACAGAGAAGAAGGAGGGCAGAGGCGCCCGAGCCTCCCCGCGCGGTGCATTGTGGGCCCCGCACTGATTTATGCGGGAGCCGCAGAGGGCGCCGGGAGGAGCGGGAGGCGGCGGCGCTCGGTGTTGGCGCGGCGGGCGGCAGGTCGGGGGCCGGCGGCGGCGATCGGGGCTCTCCGAGCGCGCGGGGCCTTTGTCGCCCCCTGAGGCTGCGGCGACACCGCCGGGCCCGGGCCGCCGCCGCGGCACGCAGCGCCACTTTACCCGGCCTCAGCCGGCCCCTCGCCGGCCGCCACAGACGTGGAGGCGGCGGCGGGCGGAGCCGGGCCCGGCTCGAAGGGACGCGAGTCCTCCCGCCGCCGAGGAGCCTGCCCCGCTGCTCGGTAGGGGCCGGAGGAAGGGCTTGCTCGGCCCTTGCGGCGCCGGGGCCTCCGCGGCCGGGCTCGCTGCTCAGGGGCTGCGCTGAGCCCGAGCCGGCTGTGTGCGGGCTGCGGGGCCGCGCTCCCGGCGCCGCTGGGGCCTTCAGCGGGGACAGAGGGAGGCCCGGCCCGGCCCTACCCCTGAGGCGGGGGAGCAGAAGAGCCCCATCTCTTCGGCCAGCATCTTCCTTTGTCGGGCCCTGCCGCGGGGAAGAGGAGCGGCGAGACCTGGGCGGCGAGCTGCGGGTGCCCCCGTCTTTCTTCGGGGCCTTCCTCCCCCGCCTGTGCTTCCCGGGCGCTGCCTCCATTCTCGGCGGGTTTCTGACACCCGTCTCGCTGGATATCTCGGTTCCGGAGCATCGTCGGTGGGACCGGCCGGAGCGAAGCGGGTAGAGGACTAACGCGGAGGAAACAACAGGTCTCCCTTCCCCTCGCCTTCCAAAGCGATACCAGCGCCTTGCTCTTGGGATTATAAATGGTTGAACTAAGACCCAGGAAACTGAAAGGAGAGCCTCCCGTTGGAATTAATAGAAGAGAAAAGAAGGGAGGCTTTTCCAAATCCTATACAAGAAACCTCGAGCCGTTTTCCCATGCTGCCCGTACTTTGTTTAATAATGCAATTGTGACCTGAGTGGAATTTATGAGCGATGAACTATTGAAGCTTATTGCACCACTGCATCAGACTATTTTTTTTTTTCCTCCTCACCACATGATTCCCCCATCCCAACTGTTCCGGGACCTATGGGGCAGCAATAGAGGGATGGGAAGCTGAGACAGTTTATTTTCACATTCTTCTGTTCTTGGGACTTGACTAGTTAGCTGAAGCTGCTGCTGCTTTTTACTGGATCTGCTCCTTAGTCGGCAGGTTTATTTGTTTTCATGTGCATGGGGTGTTTCAATTAAATAGACATTGGACTGGAGCTGAATGGATACTTTGCAATCTGAAAGGATTTTGGGGGTAACAAAGAACTACTAAAAACAGAAGAACTGGTACTGCAGGAAACCTGGGGCCTGTTTTCCAAGCCTTTTTATTTTATTGGGCAAGGTAAATAATGTAGTGGTGTTGAAAATACAGGGCTTATGGTAATCATGCATGAAAATGTTATAAAGCACTCTGGGCTGTTTCAAGTCTTTCAGGGGATTGAGAGGTCCCACTGTAAGGCTCAGAATAAGTTTAATTGTTTTTTAAAATGTTCAGATGGTAGTGGGAAATTTAAGGCTGAGAACAAACTTTGTGGTACACGAGAGGTTGAGAGAACTATTTCTTCTGATTTGCTGTAGGTTTTTGTAGGTTTGTGGTGTTGCAAGAGGCTGTCTGAAGATCTTCAGAAGTCTTAGTGGTTCAGTGAGAGTGTGCAGTAGTTATACTAGTGGGTTTTTTTCCCCATGCTTTTTAAAAAACTTGATGCCTTAGCCTCTTATAAGGGTCTAACATGGTCTCTTAAAAGTCCTTCCAGTTTAAGCAGTAGTACAATGCTTACATTTCCTTTGTTAATTTCTTCATACTCTACCATGAACCATTTTTGCTTACCTTTGCTTTTGTTACCCACAGTGGCAGCTGCTACTGCTTCATAATGAATTTTTGGTTTTTATCTTCCTTTACATGCATGTATCCTGAATTGAACTATTTGGATTTACAACTAATTTATATGCATCGCTTTTACCATAGACTTTCTAGAGCCAGCGTAAGCTCAAAGTACTGTTTTAGATACTATCTTTCTATGTTTCAAGTGTTGGAAGAAGCAAATAATGATTCTCAAAATATGCAGTGTAATCAGTTACTCGTTTAAGTGTATAACTTTTGGTGGCATGCTGCATGCCTTATCTTTGTTTTTTTAAAACATCTTAGCAGCAGTTTACTCTTAACAAAAATATAAATCCATTAAAATGAGATCACAGTTTGAAACGTAGCTGTGAAAGTCTGGTTTTGCAAGAAGTCACAAGATTCTCATTACGAAGTGATGCCTTGATTAAATTGATTGTCTACCTTTTCTCCCACAGTCTTAATGAAATAGTGGGAAACAGTAAGGTGTTGGCAACCTTTGGTGATGCTATCATTGGGAAAGCTAAGTTGGTGTTGTGGGTAATATCCAAAGTTCTTTTGCTTATGCTGTTTAGTTTTGTTTGACTTAAATTTATGGTCTTTGTTTTGTCTTATTTTGTTTCAAGATGATGTGTGAGGTGATGCCAACCATCAGTGAGGCAGAGATTCCCTCTGGGGGAAATGGAGGCCATGGTTCAGGTTCCCCATTACAGTCAGATGCTGATTCCCATTTTGAGCAATTAATGGTATCCATGTTGGAAGAAAGGGATCGCCTTCTGGAAACACTAAGAGAAACTCAGGAGACGCTAGCATTGACCCAGGGCAAGCTACATGAAGTTGGTCATGAGAGAGATTCCTTGCAGAGACAGCTCAATACTGCACTTCCACAGGTATGGACATTTTGAAAGGAAGGTATCTTTCGATATTTTTTTTTTGTATTCTTTGTGGTATTTTGTTGGCTTTTTGTATACTTGATTTACTGAAGAGTCAAGTTATGTTAGGGGAGGATGAATCTAGCTTAGTACTGTCTTGAAGTATCTTTTGGTTCTCGCGCGTTTTGAGATAGACACGAAAACAAAGCAAGTGGGGAACATCAGCCATTTCCCTCCGGTATACTTTCCCAGTTCCTGAGTGTGAAGTCATATCTACATCCTTTTGTTTAATAGAAATTGGTGGACTCTCTTCTGTCGCAGGTATTTTTTAATGTTATTTCTAACTGCCCGATTGATTCACGTGCTTAAGAATTGCAAACAGCCCATTCTGGGAAGACAAGCAGGCCATTCTCATACCCTTACGGACTTTGATTTAAAAACTTGGAAGGTTTAAGACTGCTACCTTGTGAATACACGCTGAGTTGTCATCACAGTGTAGAAGTCTGAGTGTGTTGTTTAACTCATTTAGTTCCTTTTGAAGAGTTTTGATTTGGCTGCTTTTTTTCTTTTGGTCTTACTAGGAGTTACTAATTATTGACTTCTGGAGGATGCAATGTACCAACATACAGCCTGTAGTGCTAAAT
This sequence comes from Tauraco erythrolophus, assembly GCF_009769465.1. Taxonomy (NCBI): domain Eukaryota; kingdom Metazoa; phylum Chordata; class Aves; order Musophagiformes; family Musophagidae; genus Tauraco; species Tauraco erythrolophus. The sequence goes on from NC_141470.1 coordinate 16,753,178, forward strand.
GTATCACAGAGGGCAGTTGTGTGTAGTTAGGAAAGGTGATTGTTGTCTACAGATCTTCTTGGGTTTTATCCCTTCTAATTAAGAATGATGCAACTGAACTTTGGACGCTTTGATTGTAGGCAAAGCAGAGGCCGCTTTCAGGTGTCAGTTACCTGTTGATAGCCTTACGCTTTGTAGCGTGTTGGTGTTTGTCCCAAGAATGTCATGATGATGTTATACTTGCATATGTTATTCCAAGAATATTTATTATCTTTAAAAAAGTTTACATATCCTTAAGTATTGTAGGTACTGTTTATACATTTTAAAACAGTAGTTTTAAACTCTTCTGTTTCCCCTGCTCTCATAGTGTAATCACTGCGTGACTTTTGGTGTGGCAAGCGGTCCTGGCAGTGTACTCAGGGATAGAAACTAAAAAGTAATATGTGTTAATCTAGTTGTATTATAATGGTGTGATGGAAATTGGAAAGGAGAAATTTCTGACCTTTGCTGCTCCCTGTGTTAAATCATGTGCTGCAGGCAAAAATCATTCTTTGTTTTTACTTTTTTTTTTTGTAATAATTATGGCTTCTCTGTAGCTGCTATTTCAGGTCTGCTACATTAATGGATGCCATTACTGATTGTATGATCTGAAAACTGTTATACTTGAATTTGTGGCTGAGTAGAATCACCCAAGCTCTAAACTGTACTGTTCCTCTTTTCTGTTTTCAGTTCTCAGCTTTCCTTCCTAAATCTAGTAAGCTACTTACATATAAACATTTCTTTCTAAATGTTTCTAAAAGATTAATGCAGTTAAAAAAAAAATTTCCCTTTTTCAAGAATTTCATATTTGTATGGTTTCATGCGAAATCTGTAGAAAAGCAAATTTCATAGTTCAGTTGAGAGAGAAATTTTACTGCAATTTATTTAAATATACAGCAGTATATAGATTTGTAGATCGCTGTTGCAAAAGGCTGTTGTTGTGGTGTGAAGCTATGCCATGTTTGTCCTCAGTGGTGCTGAAGCTCAATTGATTATGGAAGGTGACAATTGACAGTGCTTTCAGAAGTTAAAAATATTTAATGATTCTTGCTACAATCAGAAATAACTTATGTATTGAAAAGTTGTTATGTAAAGAGTCAGTTTCTTTATAGGTGTAAATTTCTGATGAGGTGAAAAAATGTGAGGTTTTTTTTTTTTAATTCCAGTGAGTGTTCACTAGGAAAACTTTGTGGTGACTGTAATATTTGAAACTATTCAAACTTTTTTTTTAATTATTTCAAGCTGAGCATTCTTTTGAACTACCATCTCAAATGACCCATTGTTTAGCTGTGGATTTCAAGGAGGGGTAGAAGCAGGATAACTTTAAATTTACTGACAACTATGTTATATTTTTTTCAGGAAAGAAGGGATTTAGTAGTATACGTTTTTTTACAGTTTTGTTATCATAGTGTTTTTTTTTTCAATCTAGTAAAAAGAGTTATGAAGATCAATTTAACTAGTTGTACAAATACTAGTATAACTGCATGAATTACTAAATCACTGTGTATTTCTCCTTCAGACTTGGCATGTAGCTTGTAATACATTTTTGTAGTTGATTTTGGAGTACTTTATCTTAAGGAATACTGAATTTAATTGTTTGTATGTATGCTTTTCCTGTTCTTTATATTTAGCTGAATCAGCCAGTTAGACTGTTCTGATGACTGATGGAAATTCTTTATATAAAAGAAGGAATGCCAGATAGATTGCTTCTATATCAAAACTACTTCTCTGATTTTAGTATGAAGACACTCTATTTCTAATGGCATCCCTGTACTTAATTCCTTACCTTCACTGAGTTTCTGGGTATAAGGAAAAGGCTCGTACCAGTGTGCATATAGTTACAAAACAGCAAATCAGTATTTGTGTATTTTCACATCTTGTAGATTATAAAAGTAAATGCAATTTACACTGCAGCAGTGATGTGCATTCTCTGAACTGTCAGAGAAGTAGACTTTTCTAGTATACTTGTAGTGTGGCAGTCAGCTAGTAATTTAAAGGCATCAGTTCTAGCTTGTGTAAACCTGAAACAGCTATTTAGAGTAAAAAGACTTTTGTTGTGGATGTCTAATTCACAGAGAGAAGAGCATTCTAATCTTCTATAGATGTACTTTGTGTTACATTTACACAGAGTAGAACAGGCAAATTTTTCTTGTATGGACAGCTGGAAATGAAATACATCAACATTGTCGTGATAAAATAACTGGCTTCTTGGCAATGCTTTTTGTTTTCTGGGAGTTACCTTCTATTGCAGATTACCCTAGTCAAACTATATTCTGACCTTGGAAGATGAACTTGATAAAATCAAATTGCTGTGCAAGAACTTAAAATTAAATTTATTCTTCTGAGAATTTTTCACAGAAAAAAAGGAAATTAGCTATGTACTTTGAGAACTTAGAGAACTGTTACTTCTTATGTAAACACATTCAATTATGATTTAATTACGGTCAAAAGAATAACTCCTCTCTGTTATTTTCCATGCCCTTAATGTGTCTTCTAGAGAGTATTCTACAAAATTCAAGGTTAGTGTCCTCAACGTTTGTAAGTTAATCTGAGAAATTTACAGGACTCTAGCTTATTTAAAAGCTAAAATTTATCTTAAGGTGGATGAGGTTCAAGTGATTACCAGTTCTGTTGTTGCTATGAAAATGTTGCAGGCTAGGGTTCAGTTTGCTGGTAGAACTTCATGTAGAAGTTTCTGTAAATGACAACATCATGTTTGTTTTGGGTGAAGACTGGAGTTGAATTTACAGGCTCTGGTACCTAGCACAAATAAACCCAAAGCTGATGAATTCAGAGCAACTTTTATCAGGATGACAATTTTAATATGTATGTTAAGAATCTTATATGCAGATGTATAAATGCTATGCTTCCGTAGGACAGCCACACTCTTATTAAGATCCATCTTAATCTTGCACTTCTAATCTTTTGGTCTAAAATTTATCATACTTTATTTTAATTTCTATGCAAGGTAAGTAAAATAAAAGTTAGAAATATTTTCTGTATTCGTGGTGGTCCTGTTCAGAATTTCTGTGTTCAGCAATGTATATGTAGGAACAGGTGAGAATTTTCTGTCCGAGGCTGTGAGTGCCTGTATGTAAATAAGAGCACTTTACTGTAATGGGGAGTTAAATGTGGGGAAAAAAAAGCTGCCTATAATTTTGGTTTGGCTTTGGCTTTACTAGGTTGCCCATTATATCTTAATTTAAAGAGAGTCCCTAGCAGGCCATCTTTAGTTGCATTCTATATATAGTAAATATTTTATCACTGCTGCACACTTTAGTTAAAAATAGTGTGTGTCTTGTTTATATTTGTATTCGGTTAAATTCAGGCATGTCTCTACAGAATCATCTTTGACAATCTCCGAAGTACTGTTTGATGTCTCACATGTAAGAAATATCTAAACACTTGGTCTGAAGACTGCCTGGCTATTGTTGTATGATGATGAACTTAAGGATTTAGTTGCCATTTTAATAATGGTGTTATTTGGATTTCCTCCAGACAGGTTTTAAATAATACAGGATGTCGTAGACATAGAAATGAGGTTTTGAATTGTACGTAGTATGAAGAACACAGTTGCAGAAAGTACATTAAGCAGAGGGCTTGCCAAACTTTGCAGCAGCTGAAATTTCCTTAGCGTTTGAAGCGCAGCTCCATTTACAGGATTCTGAACTGTTCAGCCGTGAGGTGACACACCTTCTACTTCTTACTCTGGCAAGATGTGGTACTGACTTGTAAATAAAAGCATTACTCTCAGCAGTGAGCCCACGTGTTCAGAAATGATAGAGATCCAGAAGGACTTCAAATGTGCAAATATATGTCAGAGCAGATGTATCCTCCACTTCTCTCATCCCATTCAGACAGCAAAGACGAGAGTGATTCTTTCCATTGCTCTTCCAGACAACTGTAATTTTAGTTTTTCTATGTCAAGTTTCAGTTGCTAAATCTTACGTGGCTCCTACGGTTAGTAAACTATTGGATAGATTTGTCTTTACACTAGCTTAAGCCAGATGGACATGGGGGTTAATGTTCAGAATTCTTCACTGACTATATCAATAAACCTCAACTTCCTTTTGCAACGCATAGAAACAGACAACTTTTGTCACAAACCTTCAGAATATGAAGTTACCTGAAAGTATGCTCTATGATTGGGCAAAAAGAGGAGTAGCTACACTTAAATAATATAGTGGCCTGTGTTGAGGACCAAGTCTCTAGCATTTGTTCATAGTTTCTCATTTAAATGTGTTTGGGTGAGTTTGTTTATTGAAACATCCCACCCCTACCCAGCAGACATCTGCTTGCCTATTGTTAGTAACTTGCTGTTTATACTGTGCTTTTAAATTAGGTTATCTTGATTATAAATAGGCTTTTTAGCAAGGTTAAATTTAGAATTAGTTTTGAGTTTTCTTGTATCTGAGTGTATTCTTTAGTGCTGTTATGATGTCCCTTTAATAAAAAGATTTTATGAAGTCTAAAACTATTGTTTTTATTTTCCGTAGTTTATTTGTAGAAAGAATGTGTTTGAGACTATGCAGAAGTGCTTTTTGTTTGTTTTTAATAGTGGATGTATCCCTGAAAGATGAACTAGTGATTATTTTTTCTTACTCTTCTGTTAACTATGTACAGATGTCTGATAATGGGTTTATTAATATTTGGTGTGCTGTAGTCTAACTTGCAGTCTAACAAACAGGCTGTATATAAGATTAGGTGAAAAGAGCTGTAGTCAAAACAAGCTGTTTTAAACATATATGGTATATTTAGAATCAGGTGAACTTCATATATATACTCATCTGTGCTAACTTGCCTATAGCCTCTTTACAACAGGTAGTGTTTATTTCAGTGTTTTGAGAATTCTTTATCTGCAAGCCCTTCTATTTTTTACTCTGTTCTTTTTAACTAAAACTGCTTTTAAAGAGGCTTGTTAGCAAGACTTAAAGATTCATTGTGGCTACATTGTTGCAATTTCCATCTTGATTTTTTTTTTTAAAGAAAAAAACTTGGATTTTTTATTTAAGGATAAATATGAATTAAAAATACAATTCCCCCTGTGCCCTCTCCTACAAGTTCTTAGTGTTTTAGCATCTGCTGGCCATGACTTTGGTTTCTTCTTTCTGGTATTTATTTAGGAGATGTGGATATTGGGTTTTACTCATAAAGGATTTGATCTTAGAATTAAGAGTACGCATTTGTTTGTGTTATAATATATGTGGATCCCTATAGTTAACAGTGTTGTGAGAGAACTTGAATCTTTGGAGAGAGCATTTTACCTGTCTGTTAGTAATTTTGATTTTTGCTCTTCACAAGTTAGCACTGGATCCCAGAACTTAATATACTTCACGCTTTATTTTTCTTTTTTAATTTTCTTGATTTAAAGGAATGTGATAGAGTTCTTCATGTAAGCTGCTGTTAGCGATTTAGGTGGCTTAAAGTCACGTTAAGTCTGTAAGGCTGTTTGGTATCTGTTGACATATGTTAGAAAATACTTATAATTATCTCTTGCGCATATGGATCTCAAGCTATAAATACTGAAAAGGGATAAATTAGCATTGTGTGTCAGGTAATTTGGGTGTTCATAACTTTCTGAGTGTACTTTTTTGTAAGCCTGCCTGTGGATTCTCCAGACATAAATGAGGAAATGTGTGGCAGTTCTTGCCAGGAAAAATGTTTTCACGTTCTCCAGGCTGAATGAAGAATTATTATTTTGCTGTTGAGTGGAGTGAGTTTTTATTCAACTTGACTTTTTCACAGGAGAGCATGGAAATACTGTTTTTACGTTTTGTAAACTCCAGATGATTGCGTAGTGAGCTGAATACATATCTGTAGGTTGCTTGAGAAGATTACTCTCCTAGTTCGTATATTCGGAATTAGAGGAGTACTGTGATTACAGTACTTGTTAAAGGTAACACTCAGTTTGAGTCTGATTTGTTGTTTTCCTTTAGGTTCTCTGTAAATTGATGTAAATAGTTGGTTAACTTGTTTTCCGCCTATGACCTTTATCTATTTCAGATTTTACCTTGGGTTTCGTGTAAGGTCTACTAAAAATCAGCTTCTTTTCTTCTGATCGGAATGACAAAGCTCTGTGGTCTGTTCCTACAGGGGCTAGAGCTGTAATGTTTTTAAGAAGAGAAGCTTTGTTGCTTAATCTTCTCTTCTGCTATTCCACAGTGGCTAGCTTTGAACTTTGCTCATGTGTTTATGTTCGTGTCTACTCATGATATGGTTTTTGAGGATGGTAGTGAAAATCTTAATGGGAATATAATTTTGGTTGCATCTGAAATACATTATGACTTTTGATGGGTACATATGAATAAGGACAGTCAACATATCTTTTCCTGTAGTTCATCTGTTTTATGGTTATGTTTTCAGACATATAAATGTTTAGAAGTAGTATTTTGTTTTACAGCTTTTTTGAAGTGCTCCAAGATTCCTTAATGAAAAGATCCTTACGCCACCAGTATTAGGCACATTCAGTTATCTTTAGCACAGATCTTAAACAAGGACCATCACTTGTTTAAAGAGTCATGTGGAAAAAAGCTTGAAAAAATTTGCTATGCACATCCTTCTAGTTTTGTTGAGGAGAAAAAGGAACTTCCACTTGGAAAATAAGCAAGCGTGTACTATTTGTTGCAATAGGAAAATGGGCAGCCTTTGATTTTTCTTTTTTCTTTTTTTACTTCCCCTCTCCCCTCTGTAGAACAGTAGTCTCTATTTGAGTATGCTCTGAGCCCTACTGTGTTGTGCCTTACTCCTATTGCTAGTGCATGGTAGAGTCTGGTATCTAGTTCTGCTTCACATCTAATTGCCTAGAAAGAACTCTGAAGCACAGTGCTTGCTTTTTTTAATCCAACTCCCATATAAATACATGTTGAATTTGATTCTGTTCAATTTAAATTACAGGTAGGGAAACAATGTTTTTAAATGCTTATTTACGTTTCATAAAGAATTGCAGGGCTGAATATTGGGCAAAAATGAGTAACAAATGTAGACTACTGGTTAATGAACTTTTTACTGTTGAAAGAAGTGGGATTTTTCCCAACTCAAATTTACAGAAGAGCACACACTGTAAGGGTATAATTATGTAAGCTTAGGTAGCTAAATAATTTACATAGTTAAAAAACCAAAACCAAAACAAATCCACCTTAAGATGTGCAGTTTAGACAAAAAGAATTTTTCTGTTGACTTATAGAAAGTTTAGACCAGCTCGATGTATAGTTGAAAGTTCTAACTGTGACTGTTCATGTAAAGAAACTGCCTTGCAGTTGATTGCAGTTTATCAATAATTTTCTTCTCAACATTGACAATTTCCTATAATGAGAAATAGTGTTTATTCTGAATTACTTGAAGATGAATTTTGGCTGACCAAATCTTTAGTGTAAAAGATAAAACTTTCTTTAATGTGGAGAGGGCTCACTCAATAAAAAGGATCATAAATTCCTGTTGTTTTAATGGTACTGGATCCATGGGTATCTCAGTAAATAGTAACCAATTTTATTAAGCTGTTTTAATACTGTTTCTGAATTTTTAAGCACAATCATGAAACAAGCCACTGAAAAGGGAGAGAGGTATCTGAAAGTGGAATCGCTTGTTTGTTTTATTGTGTACTTCACACAGGATGCTTGATAGAAATGTTTTCTCACTGTGTAAATGAAAATTGTTTTTAAAAAGAAAATTGAGGCGAAAAAGGAATTATGCAGTACATATCTGAAGGGGCTTCTCTTGATCAATGTTGGGATTTAAATTGTGGATTTGTGGGTTTGTGTTGTGGATCCTCAAATGTCTTACGTGAGCCTGTCACAAAAATAATTTTGCAATATATACTTTCGCCAAAACAATGTTGTCGTCAAAACTCTCCTTTTCTTTGCAATCCTATCCATAAATGGGAAATCTGCTCGCTGAAATGGTGTTCTGTAACATAGTAGGGTTCTTGAGTCTCTGTTAACCTTGCTGAATGAATAACACTTGACCTAAGGTCTGTTACCAGCTGTGCTTTTCACTGTAGTTTGTACTAAAGTAAGAGTTGTGGATTTACTGTTCCCAATGAGAACCTGAACTCTGCCTAATTTTGTATTATTTAAAGTTCTGTTGTGTATTGTATTTGAAGTCCCGACTGACATCCTACACTTGAATCTCTTGCTTCTGCTAGGATTTAAGACATGGGCTACCTTTTGTATTTTAATTTGGAAACCCAGAAAGAAAAGAAACTTTTGACCCAAATCAAAGATCATTTAAAAATTTAAATGGGATTCTGTTGTTCAGAGAGTTACCTGTAGTACCAGAAGTTCTTCAGATAATCTAATTATGGGTGTAAAAGATGACTCTACACCTGAGAGACCAAAGTTGGAACAGAAGGACATGTGTGGAGTGTGGTCTTGGATGTATGGATGAAACTGGTTGGAGATTTTACATGTTTATGCATCTTAGGTAAACTTCCAAGTTCAGAATATTTCTTCAAAGCTCTCTATTTGCTGTATTACATTTGGGTGAATGACTAAAAGTTTGGTTCAGATAATTTCAGGGATGCCTTGGAATACCACTATGAATCTTTTTTTTTTTTTAATTATTTTTTATTCCTGAGTAATATTTTTCATGCATTATCACCTTTTTGTAGTTCATGAGGAAAAGGTCATAACATTCCTTCAGCTTTGTGTTGAAGAACATGAGGCAGGTGCATCTAGTCATTTATTTCTTTTAGAATATGCAACTTGAGTTTTCAGAATGGCTTTTGAGGGTGTGGTTCAACAGCATTATCTTCTTAGAGCTTACCCTTTGTTTTAAGAAATCTGGAATTACTTTACTTTGTGTAAAGTGGAAATGGAAAAGCTTTTTAGGATTTCAGCTCTCACTGCTTGTCCTTGCAGGAAAGAAGTTGTCCTTTTCCCCTTCTGTAATCTTATTTATACTGGTACCATTGGTTGGATCCCTTGTTAGAACTGTAGTCTTTAGAGACTGCGTAACACTCTTCAGTGTTTTGGGCAATGATTACAAAATACAAAGTCCTGGGAGGCGGTAGAGGAGAGGATGGGCCAAGCATGCCTTTTCTCTCCACTGAGTATGAGGCTGCAGGTTTTCCTGGTTGCATCATCTTTCCCTTGTTTGTAGCCCAGTGTGGAATAGGAGCTTCTTCGTCTCCTCAGACAATGTTCCTCACCAATCCATCTTTCGCTTCAGCATTTGTTACTGGTTACAGCTTATTAACAGACTGTCCTTGTCTCATCTCTCTTTGGTTTTGTGTTTTTATTTTTTTCTTTTCCTTCCCTGCCCTTTAGCATTTTTCATATCTCTGGTTTTGTTCTATGATGTAACATGCCTTTGGGGTTCAGGTAGTTATGAAATTTGGAACTGTTGATGATGGATATTTTTTGTGGCAGACAAAAAATTACTTTAAACATTTAAAAAAGCTTAAGAATAACCCCATAAACCAACTTTGAGATGTAATTTATGTTGCCGAGTTAAGTCTTTCTGTGTTTAAATACCAGACTTAGCTGTTGTAAGACTTGACACTGTGCTCTTTTTGCACAGGCTTTAGAGTTACCTTTATTTGTAAAAATCAAGCAACTTTTCCATGGAATGGTCCAGTTGCATTTAGTCCAAATATTGCAGATTTGGATATGTTTAGCTTCAGTTAGCCCAGTAAATTCACTTAGCATGTAAACTGGGGTGATAGAATACAAAGAATTAAAATGTAAAGAGCCTGTAAGTTGAATTTCCTGCTGAAGGCACGTATCTATCCTCATTATTACTTGCTTAAACAAGTTTGAAATTGTAAGACTGAAGTGTTCATCACTTGGGAAAAGAAATAAATGTAATAGGAGAGCACTGAGGGGGAAGTACATGTTGATGCTTGTTTAATGAGGGTGGCTTGGCCAGCCTTATTCAGGTTTTCCCAAGCACTCCCTTTTAACATAGTGTGAAAAACGTACTTTACAACTGCTAGCCACAGAACTAAACCTGACAACTGGAGGCCAAGATGAATAATTAGAATAGGGCAGGGTAGTGCCTCAGCTGCTGCTTGCAGTTTTTGCAAGCAGAAGTATCTTGTCACTGAAATAGTCATGCATGATGGATCTTGTCCTGGGTCTATTTCTAAAAAATACTGAAGTGTTAGTCGTGTGAGGATTAATTTTTTTAAACATGCTAGAATGCAGTATTTAAGATTGAACAATTTTTAATTCATAAAAAGTCATAGGAATTTAGTATTAAATGTCAGCTGAGCCAGAATTGTGCTGTTTCTTGAGTGCAGTGTGTTTAGAGTTGATATACAGAAAAATATTTATTTTTTTTCTTGTCCAAAGAAACTGACTGTTCAGTGTTGTTTACAATTTTAAAGATCTTGCTGTAGCTTTTGTAACCTCTGTAATGGAGGAGTCCCAGGAAAAATACTGAACTTGTTAAATTTTCTCAGCATGTCTTGCAGTTGTTTTACAGTTTGACGTTTTTGAGGAGCATTATATGCTGTGAAATCCTCTATGGGATCCCAGGATATCTTGACCAGCTCTATGTGGAGAGAAAACTTCAATGAAATCTCTTACAGTGTCACATTAAAATGGAGACTGGTTTTGTCCCATACCTTGTCAAACTGGTAATGCAAGATTCTTCCTCTTTAATTAAGTACAACTGTATTCTCCTTTTGCCATAGTGAGTATGGGTGTGGGTATGTTTCTTCACTGACATGGACTCCAAAAATGGTGATGCCTAAAGCTACAACTAAGAAGTTGTGCTACTACTTACTGTATTAGTTACTAATCAAAATAGACTAGACTAGGGGTGCAGGAATGTGGTAATTTGTATTGTGAAACCCTTAGAATTCACTGATTCAAGTGTAACTGAGAGGCATTTGTTTTTCTAACACCCCCTAAGTATTGTAAACATATTTCTGTGTTAAGGTAAACTATTCTTCTGGGATATTGGTACTTGAACTGGTACAGTATTGGAAAAGATTACTGTTATTGACCAGTCCCAACGGTTACAGTTCTGCACAAGGTAGTCAGACACAACCCAAGTTGAAAAGCCTGTTTTTCAATGATGACTAAAGTATTCCTGATACATATTTTAGCTGATCTTGTATGTTTTTCCAAGTTGGATATTGGATAAACCTTGGTATGGTTTTGAATACTTTTGTGCCGTATCCTCCTTTCAGGGGATGGATTCGTGTACATCCAAGAGCAGCTGAGGTGGAACTCTTTGCATAACCACCACAATGAAAACATTCTAGCCACATCATAGAAGAAGGTTTTCTGCCACCATCGCATATGAATAGATGCTAAGTTTCATGCAAGGCTGAAGAGCTGCTAGGCAGCTGTTACCTTACAGCCATTATAATGGTTCTACTTTTGGCCTTCTTTACTCAGAAGATTCATGATGTCGCCCGAGTAGGGACAACATTTTAAAAGTATTTTATGAAGACAAGAGAAGAAAATAACTTAAAAGTAGAAACTAGTGTTTCTAATTAGTGTTCAATTTGTTCACTTCTTGTTACTCCTCTGTGTGCCATTGAGTTGCAGGGTTCATCCCCCACCCTGCTTCCCCTGCTAGTCGAGTATTTGGAGAAAGCCTTTGGGAAAAAATAAGTACTTTGATATAGTTCTTCACTGGTTTGATATGTAATCTTTGATACAGAGCTGTAGCTTTGAAAGTAGTCTAAAAGTCTCTGTTAAAACGGCTGCGGTAAAAATGGGTTGTGTCCACTCTGGGTTAACTGAAAATACACCCTGTGTCATCTGCTATACTTTGAACAAGCTTCAGATGCTGGCAATGAATTTGTTTAAGGTTGATGAAAAGATTAACAAACCACCTGGAGAAATGGCAGATTCTTAATCTTTCACTGTTCATAAGGCTAGTTGCCCTATGGGAAGATGTTTAGCAAACTGCAGGCTCTTAGACCAAAAAAGAAGTAACTGGATGAAATTTTCTCATTTATTTAAACTTCATGTTCTTTTTCCTTAATTTCACAGACCTACAAAGAAGTCGTAGGATGCAACTGTGGCTTAATTTCCAGCACATGACCAGCAAGCAGTCTTGTAGATACCATTTGTTGCATATGTGACTGTTGTGTTCGCTGTATTGTAGGTCTAATTAATGGTGGAGCTTGGAAGATGCTCAGAAATCGGCATGTGTACCTTGCAGTGCAAAGTACAATATATGATCAGTGATTGTTGACTCTGGTGGTACACAAAGATACATTTTGTGTGATGCTTTACCCCTAGTCTTGTATACATAACAACACTGTTTTGCTGAGTTTAGAGAAAATTAATGACAAGAGTATAGGTGGTAATGATTTTGCTAGTCTAGGTGGTTTATACAGGCTGTAGTTAATCATTTGGGTGCAGGTGGCTCCCGTTCGCCTGTCTTCGACCTAAGCTGTTGTTTACAGGCTTACTTTACAAACGTTCTGTAGCATGTGTAAAGTTTGAGCAGCAGTTTTGATTAGCGTGGTGAAAGGAAGACCCCTGATCTTTCAAGGAGTGAGAGGCTGGATCCAGCCATGTTTGGGTTCTGGTACTTTTACAGCCCCCACCCTGAATAGGAAATGTCTATCAGAAATGTGTTAGATCAGGGAGGGGGAGCTACAGGAGGGAGAACGTGGAACTGATGTGTTTCTACCTCCCTTTTCCTCTTATTTCTGCATTCCTCTTGCAAAGCTGCCAAATATCACCCTTCTCCATTTATGTTTTCTTACATTTCAACATGCAGTGCTTCCTGAAAGCTCCTAGCAATGAGGTCCAGATTTAGTGCTTTCTAGTTCAGGCTCAGTGAACACTGCACATAAATTTAAGCAACACACTCAGGATGGTAACTGGAAACCTATTTATTACCATGGAGACCCGATCTTACTATAAGCTGTTCCATTTTGCTCTTGGGCATATGTTTGGTACCTGCTGGCTGTGAATTAAGAGTTCTTTTGCGCATTGCTTGTGAAACGCCAGGCAGTTGATCCTACTTTCAGCTCCAAAGTGTACTGGAAACAGCCAGTTGCATTCCAGAGCAGTAACATTATGCAACTGTAAACACTTTAAAACTTGATTGCCTGTTTAGTATTGAGCAGTGTTAATGACAAAGCCTAGATAGGTCAACCCAAGAAGTGAGTTTGAAGAATATCATACTAAAACAGAGCGCTGGAATGATAAAAAGTTGCTCAGGTTTAATATTAGTCACTGACTGGCAGCAATATTCACTTGAGCGTTTTCATGCGGTGTTACAGTTTTTGCTAGAGGAAAAGAAAAAAAAGATATGTTTGGGGTTTTTTTTTGAGTCAAGGAAAACAAACTTCTGAGAGTTGACCAATGGTGGTATTAAGTGTTTTCAAATATCTGAATGCCACTAGCTGGAATGTGAGAATTTTTTTAATAGTAAAGAAATCTGGTCCTGTGTTTTGGTGGTGGTCTTTTGCCTTATAAAACTTCTTATATGTAACGAGAAATAGGAAAGGAGGTTGATACATTAATTATATGGTAAGCTACAGTGTATTCTCACTCTGGCAGGTAGTTAGCTGTAGTTGGAAAAACAGCTACTTGGGGCGTGAAAAGCCTTTCACTGCTCTGAAACACAAAAGTTTGATGTACTTAAAATAACTATATTTTAGTATTACTTTCTTACATTCTATATTAAGTTGTTGGGGTTTTTTTGAGAACAAAAGATAAATTATTTCATAGAACTGATTCTCTTAATGCTTGAAATAATTTTTATGTTTCCAGGTTAGAAAATCTAGGCTGCTTGAGACTTACTGGAAATCAATTTCAGTAGGTGAAAAGCAAAATATTTTCCTTTAGACACTCTAGGCTGATTTTTCTCTTTTCCCATTAGCACAAGCCACAGATATGAAAAATTGAAAGCAGTCCGATTTATTAAGTGGAACAGGCAAAACACAGTTTGTCTTAGTTGTTGTTTCTTCTGGATTTGTTGTGGTTAAAGTGTAGGTAAGTGTTTTCTTGGAAGGCTGGGTTTAGTGATTAAAACACGTCAATTCTTTTCAGTTTTAACTCTAAATACCCTTGAACTATTTCATAATTCTGACTGTTAGCTTATTAAAAAACCCCCACCTAAACTAGTGTGACTTAATTGGTACAAAAATTTGCTTGCTGGGAACTTCCAAATATATTTGGGATATTGGTCATTGTGTGCTACCTAAACCCCTTAAGTTTAGAACGAAATGGCTGTGAAAAACCCTGTTAAGCTTAGATATTTAGGTTTTCTTTGATTGAGTGTTTAAGAATGTATATTTGTCATTTTTATGCATGCATTGGTTGGAATAATTGTGGTTTATATGTGGTGTAAATAACATGATGGAAACTTATCTCAGATTCCATTGGTTTCTCATCCTTGATAGCTTGCACTTTGCCCAGTTTTTCTTCTCATGCTTTCTTCTCCCTCTTGAGATTTTTGAGTGGGTTGTTTGATATGTAGGCTACAGAACAGAATGTTAACAGTAAAACATAATATTACTTGGAGATTAAACAGATACATTTCACTCACGTATTTCTGGCAGAGCTGATCCTAAGGATGCAACAGTTGCATCTTCATCCTTGTATTGCCAGAAGATACTACTTCAATAGTATTTAATATTTTCTTTGAGTTTAAAATATGTTTCTTTTTTCATATCTTTTCATCCTTTAAATAAGCTTTCTGGTCACGTCCGTCGTTGCCTATAATCCATGATTCCTTATGTACTCAAGAGTGGTGTTGTGTTTTATTGTGGAATAAATTTTTTTGCTTGAGCAAATTCCAAGCAAACTTACAGTGCTTTGTCCATAGAGCATCCCTAATACACAGCTCATGTTAATAGACTTTCAGGGATTACATCTGTTTCTTTCAAGTTTTTCCCTAAGTGAAATACTGTCTGTCTTGTCATGTAGAATTTATTGGTTTCTGATGTGCTATCTGTGGAACCGATAAATTATACTTGTAATAAACATGAAGACAACCTGTTCCCTGAAAGCTGGGAAATGTTCCTGGACTGAGATCTCACAGTAACCAAGTGGCTGTCAGCTCAGGCATCAGAATTGTACAGGCTTGACAGCTAAACACTAGTTGATCCAACTTTTGGAAGGATGTTTTATGTTGTGGCCTCTAAAATACTAAAGGCTGAAGGTCAGTTCTGAAGGTTGATGCAAAAGAAACATTATTGCTTTAGAAAATCATGGCGTTTGTGGACAAAAAAAAATAATTCAGAAAATCTATTACTGAACAACAACAAACTTACTTGCTGAATTTAACTTTTGTTGAGAGTATTTCTGGAGCATAAGTGTTGTATTTGGAGTGATTCAGTTGGTTCAGAAAGTAAACGTTTCAGTTTAGTATAGAGTATGGTTGTTTGTCTGTATGTTCTAATCAACAGGGGATATTTACCTTGTATATTTGGCACTTTCCAACTGATTCTTGTAAGTGCTCTAAAGTGCTTTCTCTGGGTCCCATTCTTGTCTCCTCAGAGTTGGATATTTGTTATTTTGATGGCAACCAGAAGCAGAGAAGAAGTTCCTTCTGATGGTCTCAATCTTCTCCTTAATTGCAGAAAAGTAATACAGCTTTGTGGATAACTAGAAAAGTTTATTGGGATTTTTCCTTTTCCTTTAATTCTTTCTGTACATTCATCTGATGCCAAGGAAGAAATTAGGAGACAACTCAAACTTTTTTGAGATGATAAAGTTGTAAATGGTTTCTCTCCTTTTAGACTGCTTGAGGAAATCACAAACTGTCTACTGTTGAAGGTAAGTATTAAAACTAGAAAGGACATGTCTCTTGGCAGTGTCAACTGAAACTAAGGACAGTAAGTGTTCTTTATTAGGCAGCTTATGGGGCTCAAAGCAACTATATTTTGTCAAAACAAACAGCAATGGAGATGTTATGCAATGCCAGAAATTGTCAGTCTGTTTATGCAGTGGCAATATAAATTCCTGTGTGCATTGTTCTTTTTTTGGGTCATCTGACAGTGTGATGGTTCATATCATAATTATGATATATTTGTGCTACAGTTTAGTTTGCACAGAAGTATGCAATGGAATGGAACTGTATGCACTATAATCATTTGAAGAGTGAATAGACTTCCTTTCAAATATGCAGCTGCTATTGAGAAGATGAAGCTCGTACGTGTCTTAGATAAGAAAATGTATATTCATACAATACAGTGATTTTTAAGTTGAGAAAGGATAACGAAACAGTGTCTCTGTAGTCTTTACTGCTTCCTTTATCCGGTTCTTGAGACTTGAGTAGAGACTGAAAAAATATAGAATGTTCCACGTCAGTCCAGTGTCCTTTAGGGAACTGTGTAATGTCCACGCTTGTAAATTTTGATGCTGGCATTTTGAGGGTTTTTTAATTATTTTGAAAAAGGCAAAAGCACCACCAAGAAAATAAGTGATGTTCTTTTCAAGTTCTTTTGCAAATACTTTGAGTCTATTAGTACTTCTAGTAGTTTTGGTAGTACTTGGTTTTCAAATACGTAAAGATAAGTAGGGAAGGCCCGTGAGGAATTGCAACTTTGGAACTGGTTCTGGTTTACCTAGGCTTGTACTGGAGCAAAAGGGATGTGTGCTGTCAATTGCCTGGGAATCTTAGAAGCTCCCACAGGTGGGATGTTGAAGGTACAGGAAAAGTTTGGACACGAAGGAGTGTTCTGCAGGGAAAGCTCATAATAGAATCAATTTTTCCATCAGCTTCTGTGAAGCTTGAAGTAGGGTTTTCCTTTCTTGGTTTACCTTGCACTCAGGAACCTTTTGAAGTTTGTTTTGTGTATTTAAAAGTTCCAGTAGCTATATTTACAGAAGTTGTTCTTGTAATAAATGTATTTCCAGAGATTTTTACTTGAAAATAATAACCCATTTTTTTTATTTAAGAATGGAATACTGCAGTGAAATATTTATGTAAACATAATTATTAAGTATGTTAGATTTTTTTCTTAGCAATTGAAAAAGAAAAAGAAATTAAGGCTTTTTTTGCAGTCATTTGCTGATTCACTAGGGGGACTACACTGAATTTTTTTTTCCATGAGGAGGTTTTTATTTAGGAAGAGGGATTATGGAGATAGATTCTGAATCTATGGTGGTGATATTACTATCTTTTTCATAGCAACCTTTAAAAGCCTAATATATTAGTAATTCCAAAGGAGTTGACTGTAGGTACATGTTACTCAACAGTATTTTTTTGTCTTTTCAGTCACATGTATGTTTTAGAACAAAGTTTACAAAATTAATCTTGGAATTTGCAGACTATGTCTTTTGACTACATCTGCTTATTTTAGCTGCGTGTTAGAATTTGCAGATGTGCTAGCGTAATTAGTTGATGTGTTCTTTTGTTTTTAAGCGTGTGTTTTCTGTCACTTGGAATTTTACTGCAAAACAGCTCCATCTTAAGCTTTTACATGATATACAGCTACTGTCTATTAAGCAGTATATCTTGCAGGGTTTGGAAAATTTAGAGAAGCAGCATTTGTGCACACAGTGTGTTTCCACAGTATGTTCTTCTCAGCTGGCCGTTTGTCTTGTTCATCTTGTCTTGATCATCTCCGCTTCAGCGGTACTAATCTACTGTTTATTAGACATGACTCTTGTTTATTAGAGTGTTTTCCTTATCTTAGGCGAGAGAAAAGACTACTTTACTGACTAGCGTTTCAGTGTTTTCTTACAGAAGTGCTTCTGAAGTGTTCACTGGCCACTGGAGTGACTAATGTGTATTTATTTTTGCATCCTAAATTGCATTGAGGACCCAAGAGGGTTTTTTATCTGTTTCCTACAAAGCTCTCTTTAAAAGCATGAACTTGTTCACATTCATACTTGCTGTTAATAATAATTTCTAACGGGTTTCAGATTACAACTTCAATTTTGCCAGAATAAGCAAGTAGATAAGTTTAGGCTCAGTGTTCACTTATAAATGTGGTTTGTAGCTGTATCTTTAATTCTATCCAGAGCATGCTCACTGAGTTGATAGAATGTTTAAATGCCTTTTATGTTGAGTATTTTTAGTCAGGCTACTGATAGAGTTGGAAATAGTTTAGGATGTAGTGGCTGTTTCAGATATTCAGTACAATCATGTCTTCCTGAGAGAAACCCAACAATTGAGAAATACGTTATTTAAATTTGACTAATCTCAATGTTTAAAAATGTTCGAATAAATATGCAGTAACTGTTGTGAGTTACCTTAATTCCTGTTCCCTAGCAACTGTTCACTCTATGTACTGTTTTACTTTGGTTCAGTTTGGTGAAAATTTTACTGAAATGGAAGAGAATGCTTTTTGAGGGATTTGAGCCCAAGGACTTGGCTTCTAGAAAACTCTAGTTCAAATCTACTGAGTTTGCTAGCAGGACATAGGGAAAGAGTTGTTTCAGTTCCATTTTGAGAGATTCGAAAGTAGGTATAAATTAAATTCGTAGATGTAGCTTGAGTAGATAAATACCAGTCTGAGTCCTCCAGTGGTGAAGCTTCAAGGATGCTGTATTACTGTGAAGTAACCTGTGTATTCTGGTAGATGCCAAGGTTATGCATTGTGTCTCACAAATAAATACTCACTTGAAATTTGTCATGTTTTGCTGGGTTCTGTTTTTGCTCAGTGATCTGTTTTTTTTTTAGTGTCTCCCTCAGCAGTCACTTAAAAAATAACAAACAACTTTTTGAAACACTAACAAAGTGCATTACAAATAGATTTTTCCCTTTGCTTACCAGGGATACCCCAATTCTGATAATTGCCTTGAGAGACAAATGAGGTCTCAAAAGTGCGGGTCAAACATCTTTTATCTTTACATTTGACAGTGCAACGGTTTTAAGTGTTTGAACTTAAGCCTGCTTAGCATGACTAAGCTAAGCTTAGCTTTATTGGCTTTAGACGTCTGATATGAATACTTCAAGAAATCACGTCGAGTGTTCTTAAGAATCTACTCTTACTATATCCTGATATCTGATGTGCTTATATTTCTGTCTGGTTTGTTTCAGGAATTTGCAGCGCTTACAAAAGAGCTAAATGTATGCAGGGAGCAGCTGCTTGAAAGGGAAGAAGAAATTGCTGAACTGAAAGCAGAAAGGAATAACACGAGGGTTAGTTCCTTGTCTTGGCGTGGAGAAAAACATAGAATGTTGAATTTGAAAAGCTAAAAGTACTTTTTTCCCTGATATTTGCACATGAATTCCCCTCAAAGTGTGAATGTTTGTTGATTAAGAAAGTTTGGAAGCTTATGCACAGCTCCAAATACTGCTGTGCAGAATCAGGAAAAGCTTGTAAGACTGCACCGCTGTCTGTCATTCTGTTGTTAAAGTTTTGTAGTCATACAACGCCCGCCATCAGCGGAACGGAGCGGGTAAGCTGTAGCAATCTGTTCCAGCAGCTTACACAGCTGCCAGCGGAACAGTTGCTCTCCGATTTAGAGCGTTTCCTATGCGTAGCCTGCTGACAGGCTATGCAGTTCCTCAGATTGGTGGCACAACTGAAAAGACCTGGCTAAGCAGAAACTTTGTTTAAAAGCTAGACTGCAAGAGAGAGGTAGGGAGGGCGTTAGCTCTGATATCACTTCTAGCATGGGTGAAATGTTAAAAATGGGTTCTTTTGCTTGATGCAATAGTCGTTGGCTCTCTGATTTGAAGTTTAGAACTCAAAACTCAATGTTTTGGGAGGCAAAGTTTTCTGCAGCTATGTGGAATGGGAATAAACATTGTTCCTTTTTTATTGTTTTAGCTATTACTGGAACATTTAGAGTGTCTTGTCTCCCGGCATGAGCGATCTCTCAGAATGACTGTTGTAAAGAGACAAGCTCAGTCTCCAGCAGGAGTTTCTAGTGAAGTAGAAGTTCTCAAAGCACTAAAATCTTTATTTGAACACCATAAAGCCCTTGATGAAAAGGTAATGGAATACGGTTGCTAATGTCTTCTCATCCTGTGCCTTCTTTCTTTTGTGTTGGATCATGGAGTTGTTCATACTAAAGTTGTAGAAATCAGATTCTCTGAATTTTTCTCTGTATTAAGAGAGCAGCTTTGCTATAACTGCGTTAGTAACTGCCCTCCCAAATTAATACACTACACTAAAGCAAGATGCTGCAGTTTATTCTAGTACTTCACCAACTGTGCTTATGAAAACAAAGCATGATTCAGAGGCAATACATTTGTTGTAGGAATGCATACATTTGCTTACCTGTTTAATATCAGGATTTAGCCTTTTGATTACCTAATACAAGCAATGGACTAGAGAGAACAGGAGGAGAGGAATCTGCTTATGCTGTGGTATAAAATAAAGCTGAATTAAAGGAACTCAGCCCTTTAGTTGTGTCTGATGTTGGCAGCAGGATATGCAAGTGGTAAAGTTTACTGTGAATTTTTCTGTCAACTGATAGTTTGCTTAACTTTTGTGACCCTTGTGTATAAAGTCTGGCAAATTGTTTTAGTAGCATTTTGTCTCTTCTTCCTTGTTGTAAATACGCAAAAGCGTGCACACTCTGTGCCTCACAAAAGGATAGATAAATTCTGGATATGTTTATTTCTTGCCTAAATGTACAGGTGATGTTGAGATATGATTTGCTTGTGACAAAAAAAAAAAAAGCAGCTAGATTTTCAGATATGCTTTGTTTCTCTAGAAGGTTTGTTTTGTGGCCTGGGTTGATATTAGTGTGTTCTCAAGATTAAGCAGGTCTCTAGGTGTAATGAAAATAATATGATTTAATATCTGAAAGGTTAAGGCAGCATGGCAAAAAGTGAAATTGTTTTCTTTTTAATTTGAATGATTTCAAATTATTTCAAATTACCCTTTCAGGTAAGGGAGAGGTTACGAGTAGCACTTGAAAGATGTAGCTTGTTGGAAGAAGAACTAGGTACTACGCATAAAGAGGTAGGTTTCTTTTTTAAAGGAAGTCATCATGTGTGCATTGTAGGTGTTTTAGTCAATATTTGTACGCAGTAATTTATTCAATTGTTAAGGTTCACTTACACTTCTAGGTTTTGATTTTTTTTTTTTCTAAATGAGGTAACTGTAATTTTTAACTTAGTCACTTTGAAAGAGCAGGAAAGAAAAAAAACAAAACAAACCCTGACCCCCCTGCCCATACCTCTCACCCTCCAAACCCAATAGAAAAAACCCAATGAAATAAGAAAAAGAGTTCCTGTGGCTTTAAAATAAGAATTCATGGGTTGCAGTGGTGTAAGTTTTTGAGTGCCTGTGCCATATTTTATTAATACATATCTTATAGTAGAGTCAGTAATTGTTGTTTTGTTCCTTTGCTTTTGCAGCTGTTCCTTATATTATTAGTGAGAAAGGAATTGGCTTGAAACATATGTATATAAACTTTTCTTTTCTTTTAGTTAATGATTCTGAAAGAGCAAAATAATCAGAAGAAAACACTTCCAGATGGGATGCTGGATATGAATCATGAACAAGAAAATACACCAACTACAAACGGGAAGGTACAGCTATTTACTTTTTTAAGCTGATATCTGATTTTTAATCATTAACTATAACATTTTAAGCAATAATAAAAGATTTTGAGTGATGATTTAATTAAAAAGTCTCAGTTACTACAATTTCAATTTTTGCAGTCTATCCAATAATATAATTATCTTCAGGGAGGGATAGGTAACAGTTTGTTTTTCAAATTTCTGTGTAACATGCAAATACCTTTTTTTCCTGTTTTATAGCGATCTTCTGATGGTTCTTTATGCCATGATGAAAACCTTGCTAAAGTGATTGAACTGCAAGACGTCATAGATAAGCAAAACAAAGAGCAGACACAAATGAAAGAACGTCTTACTGCTTTGTCTAGCAGAGTAACAGAGCTGGAAGAAGATCTTGACACAGCTAGAAAAGACTTAATAAAATCTGAAGAAATGAATACAAAGTTACAGAGAGATGTACGAGAGGTGAGGAATAAGCTGTCAAAATTTGGGTAGTCACAAATGCAACTGCTTTATAAAATTTCAGTGTCATTTGGTGCTCA
The DNA here is from genome assembly GCF_009769465.1 of Tauraco erythrolophus. Lineage (NCBI taxonomy): Eukaryota > Metazoa > Chordata > Aves > Musophagiformes > Musophagidae > Tauraco > Tauraco erythrolophus. Next base: position 16,775,089 of record NC_141470.1, read on the forward strand.
GTTAGACCTTTATGCTTTTGAATGTCTTTGGTTTGATACGTGAGAAGAAAAATGTTTAGAGCATGATGGTGCCATTTTTGTTTAAAAGACCAGTCCCTTAAGAAAATTTGTCTTCAGAATTAATCCATGAATAACTATATATTTCACAATATATTAAATTATAGATTTAGCATTGTGAACTTTACCATGTTCTTGAAAAGGCGCTTGAGCTTGTCATGAATGCTAAACTTATTAATGAAGTTTAATTTTTTTTGGTTTTAAAGATGTATGTGGTTGAGGAGTCACTTTAATTTCAGTGGTGTGATTGACATTTCCTATTACTCATCAATCACTAATCTCTAGGGTCCTATGTATTGCTGTATACTGTGTCCTTATTAAATAGAAAGGGAGCTTAGTTAAATCCAAGAACACTCTCTGACTGTCCCCAGGAAGTAAGGAGTTGCTGTGTTTATGCCATTGAAAAGGTAAGTAGCAGATCTGTGATGTAATGTAGTAAAGACCAGTTGTCTTAAGCATTCACCATTTTTGTTTTTAAAAAAAGTCATTGAACTTGTAAGCCTAAATGAGGCTATTCTTTCTACTTCATTTTTTTTTGCTGAGAGAAATAACGGAGTATATCTGTGGTTTTTTTTTTCCTTTTTAAAATTATTATTTTTGGTTTGTGGGTTTTTCCCCCCAGTTTGATCACTAAATAATTATCTCTTATGTTCTAAATTCTGTCTTGTGTCTTGCGTAGACTATGGCCCAAAAGGAAGACATGGAAGAGAGAATCACAACTCTTGAGAAACGCTACCTCGCTGCACAACGTGAAGCTACATCTGTGCATGACCTCAATGATAAACTTGAAAATGAAATTGCCACTAAAGACTCCATGCATCGACAGGTTGTAATTTGAAATAAGATAAAGTACATTTTGCTCAGAATAAAACTAATGGAAATAATTAATGTTCATACTGTACTAAAACACTTTGCCTTTAGGAAGATTACACCTGTAATGTGCTATTGTTAGTGATTTGTTTTTCAATAACTAGAGGGAGTGCATTGTACAGAATTTTAGGCTGGAAATGAATAAGAGACAGTTTCCTGGAGAGACAAAATGGTTTTGAGCATTTTAGTGCGCTTGATCATGGTGCAGCAGGGCTATTGTCCCTATTAATTGTGGAATTTTAAGTTCTTATATGTGTATCCAAGCATCTGTAGTTTCATGTCTGAGAATTGCTCACTCTAAGCTACAACAGTTTTAAAATTTGTGTAATGTGTAGTTATTTTTATAGCCTGTAATAGAAGTAAACGTTGCCTTACTGCAGAAGGAAATTTGACATATGCTTGACATGAAGTAGTCCAACTTAAAACCAGAAATGATTGTTTATCCGATCACTATCTAACTAGAGGAAGCCAAGCAGCTTGGCTTAGTCAACAAGACAAGTCTCCTTTAGTATAATTTTTAAAAGAAGTTTTGCACACTTTAAATAAATTTTGCAGTAGTATGCATAGTGTTATTTAAAACATGAAAGATTTTTTCCTTGATGTAACTCAGTCTTAGCACAACCTTGACACTGAAAATTCACGACTTGTTCTCTGCTGCTTCCCATAGTGTACCTGTGTTTATTTGGTGATACAGATTGCAGAATACACAAAATTGTCTGCAGAAAAAATTTTGTAGAGAAAAAAGTTCTCATGTAATGATGAAGGAGGGTGCCACATCTTTGGTTATGAAACCAGTTTCGGACAGTTTGTTCTTCATAGGTCCAGTAAAGGCAGTAATCTGTATCCTTACCTTCCTCTTTGATGAAAATGAATTACTATTTTAACACTGAACACTTACTGATCATAATCCTGTGTAGAGTGAAGATAAGAATAGGCAATTGCAAGAACGACTGGAACTAGCTGAGCAAAAGCTGCAGCAGACTCTGAGAAAAGCTGAAACTTTGCCAGAGGTGGAAGCTGAGCTGGCACAGAGAGTTGCAGCACTTTCAAAGGTGAGTCAGTTGGACAGTGTCCTCAAGACTCTCTTTTCTGTTCGTGTCCTGCTATACAAAATCTGTTCTTAGTGTTCGTTTTGTTACATTGTGTTCCTGGTTTTCCTGCAACTCGTTCAGAAAATGTTTCTCCTTGTTTTCTGCATTTTCCCTTCATCTCTCTGAACACACTCTAATTTACTCTTTTTTTCTTGTTCTTTTTTCTTTTTTAAAATTTCTGCTCTTTGGAACTTGAGCAGGTTTTCTCTTAACTCTGTTACATGATGAGAATATCTCTCTGAATTATTTTCGTGCTTTTGATTAAAATTCATTCAATAATAGGCATAAAACTCTTCCAAAAACAAGAACTATTTCTGAAGGAGAAGCCCAAATTTCTTCCACTGTTAACCAAGTGAGAAATGTGGAGAGAGAGAGAGAAGTAATGGTACTCATTAATTATAAGATTTTTAGAAGGCTGCAAATGGAATAATGAAGTCTGAAGAATTATATGTAATAACTAAAAATTAGCTTTTTTGAGTGTGTGTGTGTTTTCTTTCAAGTCTCAGTTTCATTTCTTTCCCTGTTATCTTTCCTGTCCCTAACTGGCTCTGTAGTCTGACCTTTTGTCTCCTGGGAGCTCTGCTGCTAAAGATGCTAAAGTATTGGAACTTACCACCAAGCTTAGGAAGGTAGAATTTGTATATGAGTCCTTGTTCTGCTTGCTGCTTTCTGCTTTGTCATGATTACTAAAAAAGGGTCGTATTGTCTAGGCTAGTGAGGAAAAGCTGAAAATGCACTTTGTTTTTATTTTTAATTTTTTCTTTTTTTAATTCCTGGGGATTTGAATGAACCGCTGCTGCAAGCTCATTTGCAAATAGTAGTTGATTCATAGTACTTGGGGATGAGAGGCTTCATCATTTTATTACTTAACATATGAACTCTTACTGCGTTCTTTTAATGACAGAAAGGCATCTGTTCTGCATTGTGTATTACCATAAATGGCAGTTGTGCAAAGCATGTTAGATATATTATTGTGCTTCAATGTTTCTATGCTTTTGAAACCTTTTTAAAAAAAAAAAATAATTCTAATTTTGTTTTCAAATTGACAGGCTGAGGAAAGACATGGCAATATAGAAGAACGACTGAGACAGATGGAAGCACAGCTAGAAGAAAAGAATCAAGAACTGCAAAGGGTACTGTGCATATTTTTGGCAAAGACACAAAGCCGATCCCCTTCATAGCTGCCTACCATTCAGCAAAGCTGGTTTTATTTCTTATCTCTAAAATAGAAACAGAATTTAGGCTGACTGATAGTTGGAAGATTTCAGCCGCTGTACTACGGCTAGCCTTAAATATCAAGACAAAGCTGGAAGTCTCCAATCAAAGTTTGAAATATGTTTGGAAGTACCTAATTGCTAGTTGTACTTTCTGATGAGGAGACAGATCAAAAACTTGCTGAATTAAGTGACTATGGAAAAATTGGTTCCTAGTTTATAAATAATAGAATTGGTTCTGAAATCTGCTTTTAATTGAAGTGGAAGTCAGGTTTTCAAGCTTCTGATCTTGAATAGTTATTCAAGTCTTAAGTGTCTCTTATACTCCCTTACGCAGTCATGAGGGTACATGCAGTACTCCTTATTCCTTTGGAAAACTCTTTTTAATAAAAAAATATGCATTTGGATTAAAGAAAGCTTACGGTTTATAAAATTTACAATGTCTATAACAATTTCCAGGTTGTAAGTTATTTCGGTAGCTTTTATGTCTTTTAGGCTAGGCAGAGAGAGAAGATGAATGAAGAGCATAATAAACGTTTGTCAGAAACTGTTGATAAGCTCCTGTCTGAATCTAATGAAAGGCTTCAGCTTCATCTCAAGGAAAGAATGGCTGCCTTGGAAGATAAGGTAACAAGTCACATTCCAGCATATACATTAATTAGATGTTCAGCATTCTGTAGTGATTTGTGTATTTTGCAATGTGTCTGTAACTTCAGGGAATACATACTAAATCTTTATTAATAAGTGTTTTTTGCTAAGGCTGTTTTCTGTGGTGGATTTTGCAAAAAAGTTGTTAAAATTCTTTTTTTTTTTTTTGAGTTTGTTCTTGCACATTGTACTAAGTGTTGAGAAGACATCTTTTAAGAAGCTTTATCCTTTCTTAGGTGACTGTGTGAACTGCATAAATAGCCTCATCCAGTGTAATACAGGAAGTCTAAAGAATTAGAACTAGAACTTTGACCTTTTCTGTTCAGATTCTTTTTATTTCCCACTGCTTTTGCCAGTACCAGTTACTCTGACTCATTGTGGGATACTTGCAAGTTGAAACAATCTTGCATTTTCTTCCAAGGTAGATGATTTTGAGACAGATTATATTAATGTAAATAGGCTGTTCCCTGTGTTGTTAACGTTCGTCTCTGAGCTTTCCCTTGTATTCAATTCTTCTCCTAACTTGTGACGTACTTTACTGTTTTTTTCCCCTTCTGCCTTTGGATTGAGGTTCTTACGGATTTTTCTTCCATGCATGTCTTTAAGGGTTCCCTTATTCTGCATCGAACAAAGTAGCAACTTCTAAAGTAGCACTGTGCTTGATGCTGACTTTGAATTGCTTTGTCTTGGATTAAAAAAATACTTAGTTTCTTTTACTGGAGGATGAAATGACCATCTGGGGAAGTATTTCAATAACAGCTGAGTGGCTTTTGTTTTAAAGTTATGGCTATAAAATGCGTCAGTTGCAATGTATAATGATGTATTCAGATTTTAATAAATATTTACTTTCGCTTCTAATCATGTCAACTCAGTTCTCATCCCTAAACCATCAGTCAGGTATCTGACATGTCTTTTCAGTATTCCAGGACTGTGCTCCCCTCAGATCATTACAAAGATTTAGTTTGTTCTTTTCCCTGCTTTTGCACTCTGGGAGCTGAGAGCAGTCAGGTAGTGCAGAACAAATGTAGGTCCTACTGGTTCTCATCCTTTGGGTTAATGATGAAGGTGCTTATTGTCTGACATCTAAGGCCGCAAACTTCCGTCTTGCGGTTTTCAGTTAACATCACTATTTTCAAGATCACCAATTGCTCCTAATACTTCAGAAATTCCTGTTGGGGACTTGGTTATGACATCAGCAAGGTTGCTCTAACAGTCTTTATAAATTCAATTTCCGAGAAGTAGCTGACTGGTTTGGTTTTTGGTTTTTTTTTTGAATGCTTGAATATTGGGGGAGGATGTGCAGTGTGTCTTAGAGTTAACCCTAACTCCTCTTTACCCTCCAAACCCTAACTAATAATGAGGAAAATCTAGTTATCCTTCACTGTAAGTAACAGCTTCCAGAAAAATATTCTTGCTATAGCTTCCAGCTTATTCTTTTATGATAAGTTGGGAGGAAACATGCAGGTTTTAAGACCTTCTTCTGATCACTTGGGCTTTTTTTTTCCCAGAATGATTTGTTTTCATGTATGAAACTTTATTAAATGTTTAAGATCCAAAGAATGGTTTACCTCAAGGAAATGTGTTTAGCAGGACTGTATACTGTTGACTGAAATTTTTTGATACTCATCTTGGTTATGGTTTAAGAGTTGAAAGCTTTTATAAGTAATTTAATTTGAGATATGTTTTATTTTAGAATTCACTTCTTCGAGAAATTGAAAATGCGAAAAAACAAGTAGAGGAACTTCAGCATGAAAAGGTATAATGCACATTTTTTGACATATTATATGGGAAAATAATTGCTGCATTGCTACATAGCAGGACCAGATTCGAATTCCCCTGTGCAACTTTTCATTACCCAGTCTATTTAAAAGTACGGGGCCATTACTGGTCATTTTATGCTATTGTGTGCCTCAGTTTTATGATGATTTTATAGGTAATACATAGGTTTTTTTACTGAAAGACCTAACATACTTCTGAGTATGTAGAGTGGCTGGATATATTGGCCATTTGCCAAAGTTTGAAGATTGCTTAGAGTTTTTATACTGTTGTACATATGACCCTGAATAGTAAAAAGAGAAGAGAAATACTTTTAATGTTGGGTATTTTCCCATAAGTTTTTTCTTAAAGCATTGAGTATCATGAAATGCTTGTTTGATAAATTTTTTTTTTAAAGTTTTGAGAATTGAGGGGCAGGGAGAAAAATACTTGTTAGACTTGGCTGTTCCTTTGCAACAGCAGCTGTCTGGTGCTTTGCTTGTCCTAGAACTGACAAGTTCCCTTCTCGAATAATAATGGTGGGGGCCTTTAATTTCTTTGCATCCTTAAGCAGTGGCAATTGATTTTTGTGGTCATGCTATCTGTTCTGAAATAATAGTTGTTATTGCTTATTAAATCACAGATGTACTGCGTCTCCCCAAATCATTCTAGCAAGTAGCTAGGCCAAATGTAGAGGCTGTGCTTCTCTAGTAAAATAAAGAATGCGTTTAGAATATATTGCAGAATGTGCTTTGAATTTTTGTATGTGTAAGCCAGCGGTTTTCACACAAGGCACAGATGTTCATCATCAGCCACTTTTTATTAGTCTTTCATTGTTTTCTCATTAATCATATTTCTCTGTTGTTAAATCCTGAGTTTCTAGAGCATGTAAAAATGTCCAAGTTTAAAAGTGAATACATTTAGAACCTTTTGTGCACCGAGCTTATAAAATCTTGGGTTTTATTAAATATTATCACTTAATTATACTAAAGTTAGTAATATGTGAATTTTATTTAGTAGTTGCTTTTAAAATATACATTGTGATTAGAGTCACAGTGTAGAGAGGCAATAGAATTATTCTTGGATGCCCTTTTGTGATGGTGCTGTATTGTGTGAAGCAAAAATCACTTTTATGTTTTATGTTATTGAAGGGTATGTTTTAAAATCTGTTATGTCTGAGTTTCGTAGAAATTAAAAAGTTAGTTTATAAATCAGTATTTGACACTGGATTTTTTTTTAGCATATTTTTATGTATTTTATCTATATTTACAGGATCAACTTGTATTAAATGTTGAAGCATTAAGGGCTGAAAATGACCAAGTGAGACTCAGAGCCACATCACTTCATCATAGGTACTAGTACTTAATTGTAGTTCATTTTTTTTAATTTAATTGAAGTCACTTTGCTAAATGTAGTTTTGTCTATTATAACTAAAAATACTTTAGTCAGAGCTATAAAGCTCATTCATTATAGAGGATATAAAACAGTTTTTATAATGTTTAAAAAGAATTTGCACTGATGGGACAGTAGGAATGATTTGGGTGGGTTTTTTGGTTTGTTTCCCCCTTCGCCATACCTTCATAAGGATAAAATGTTTCTTTGTTCTAGCCGACCGGATTTCAGATACCCTATGACATCTTCATCTGCGGCTGACAGTCATACAGACTCCTATGGCACCTCGTCAGTGTTAAGGCGTCCCCAGAAGGGACGTTTGGCAGCTCTCAGAGATGAACCTTCAAAGGTAATGGAATTCTGAAATTAAAAAGAAAATAAAACTTTGCAACAAAATAGATTAAATGAGGCTAATCTGTCGCAAAGAGTTTTTGGAATAGGAGTACATAGCAATAAACAGCTATATGTATCCTGTTTTGCTAACTAATGCACAGCTGCTAGTCTTTTTAATTGTTAATGAATAATTGCAAAACTATTATTTTGAAGTCCAGTTTGTTCTAAGTACGATAAGCCTGTAAAATGTAATTTGAAACAGTCCTACTTTTGTGTCTATACACTAATCTGACATGTTTAGTCCATTTCAGGACACAAGTTCTCATTACATAAAGCTGATTCCAAAATTCTCATTGGATTTGATAGCAAAATACTACTGTAATTTAGAGTGTATGTAGCCAAGATACGTGATGTTTTAATTTATTCAATGGGGCTGTCCATTTTTAAATTTCACTTAACTGTAAGATGCAATGTGTTCTACATTATAGCTTTATTTTTTTACATTTTTCTAAACATTGCTGTCTTGGTGGATGCATTCAGCATGTAAGTGGGCTTTTTTAAAAATTATTTTGAACATCTTGAAAAACAGTGGAAACGTCATGTGTTTCTCATTTGAGTTTGGTGGTTTTTTTTAATTAATTCTCTTAGGTTCAAACTCTGAACGAGCAGGACTGGGAGCGAGCCCAGCAAGCAAGCGTATTGGCAAATGTGGCACAAGCATTTGAAAGTGATGTTGATGTGTCTGATGTTGAGGATGATAGGGAGACTATATTCAGTTCAGTTGATCTGCTGTCACCAAGTGGTCAGGCTGATGCTCAGACTTTGGCTATGATGCTTCAAGAACAGTTGGATGCAATCAACAAAGAGATTAGGTAAGGTCTATCTGCTGTTAAAGTTTGATAAAAATGAGTTTCTGTGACACTAGAAATCCTTTTTGTGTGATTACTCAGAAAATGGTGGTTGCCCGTTCAGTTTCTTGGTGGGAGGGCTGACAGAAGTAACTAGTTTCCTAGGTACTCTTTTCTGTTTTTTTGTCTTCAGTCCCGTTTATGGAAGGGGTTGTGTATGACTGGTTTGACAGAAACACCTGCATGGTGGTAACAGCAGTAGTGTTTCCCACTTTTTTCAAATTGGATTAGAAGATTTTTCAGTGTGGCTGTTTTGCTGCTACTTTCTAATGCCTGCGTCAGCCATTCTGTTTATATGGTACTTGTTTGAATGTTGAAAGTTCCTTTGAAACTTTTTTCTTTTAGACTCATACAAGAAGAAAAGGAAAACACAGAGCAGCGTGCAGAGGAGATTGAAAGCAGAGTGGGTAGTGGAAGTTTGGATGCCCATGGCCGATTTCGGTCCATGAGCTCCATTCCTCCTCCCTATGCAAGTGGTTCACTTGCTGGTTCTTCCCCACCTGGCAGTGGCCGTTCCACCCCAAGGCGGATTCCACATAGTCCAGCTCGGGAAGTGGACAGACTAGGTATCATGACACTGGTAAGTAGCTATTAACTGTAATTTTTTCAGAAGAGTGTTCCTTCTCTCTAGGAAATGGGTTGTTTGATTTCCCCTTCCTCTCTTACTCGGCTGTATTTTTGCTTTCTCTAGGTTTTTCTACTTTTTGCTTCTTTTCAACTTCTACAGAAAGTGTAAGATACAGTCATAATGATTAGGAAAGACGTTCAGAAACTCAAGTCTATTATTTGGTCAACATTTCATGCCTAAATATTCTGTCTGTTTTTATGGTCTTTCTTCTGACTCCTCTTCCTAGAAGAAATAATGTTTTCTTTTCAAGCCCTGGTACAGCAACCAGTTTCTTCCTCTGGTTTAAACTTTATTTTTAGCAGTCCACTATTCCACTAAATACTCAGCTAAAAAGTGACTTGCCTATATTGCATTGATCTTGAAGACTGGAGGTATCACAGCTATTTTAGTGAGCTCTAGTGTCTTGATTTAGCCAATTAAGACTGGCAGGTAAAAGAAGTTCTGTTTAGTAGCTAGTGAAGTGTAGCTTGGGCTTAGCAGTTCAGTGACTAGAGAAAGATGAATCCATTCTTTTGATAGTCATATGACTTCCTGGTAAAATGAATCCTTCTAGGAGCTGCTTTATGCATGTAAATCTATTTGTAAAAACAAGATACAAGTTTTCCACTTCCTTGTTTTCACATAAACATTAAGCAAACCTAACAGGTTCTCATATTTGGAGTACCTTTCACTAAGGAGCATCTTGAATGCAGGTATTTATTTGCAAGCACTCTCAGGAAAAGCTCTTGCTCTAACTTAGCTCTATATACATTACATTACTTTGTTTCCAGAATTGCACGTGCATTTGGAAACTGTACTTACTAGTTGTACATGCAACACTATTATACTTTATTGTCTTGAATTATTGCACTTGTATTATGCCTATACTGTACCCATCAGTAGACAAGGAATGCTATCCATCTCTGCAAGAGCAGGTGGACTGTAAATGACTGACTTGGCTCATTTAGGTCTCTTGTAGGAGTGTTAAAAACCAAGTATTTCAGCTAACAACTTTTACTGACTTTTTAAAATGAATGTGTATGTATACCAAAAAGTCTATTTTTGTTCATAAAAAGGAATCGTTTTGCCTTTCTAGCTCTATCGATATAGCCAGGGTCAAGCACGCTTCTTGTACAGAAACTAACAAATTTCAAAATGTAGAGTACTTTATATTCTAACTTTTTACAGTAATAAGTAGTTAAGCTAAATACTTCTCTTACAGAAAAATATATACAAATATAAGTAGCTAGATCAGAAGAATGTGTTTTATGTTAAAATCTAATGTAACCGTACAAAAATAAACTGTAATTAAGTTCACTTTAGGTCGTAAAAATTGTGACTCAGAGGCACTTGATCCATTGTTTGCAGTTGCATTTGTCTGACATTTTAGTACCTGGCAACTGATTTGTGAAAGCATGAAAACAAGAAGCTGTACTTCTATAATTAAAGAACAAAGCTTTCTAGAAACTTTTAGAACAGCTGTTATGAATTATCAGACTGAGTGAGTTCTTGTGGGTTTTTTCTGATGTTTTAATAGAAAGTTGCATTAGTTTAAGCATGATGGCAATGTTAGCTTCATGCTAACTGCAGCAGTGATTAGGCAGTTCAGCATCAACATGATAAGCTGTGAAACGTATTGCTGTCTTGAACAGTTCTTGTGGACAGTTTTCATTCCATATGGTAAATGTTTTCATTTTTGTGGGTTATTGGATTTAACGTATGAACGATCCAGCAAGTTTAAAATGATTCTGCTGCGCTTTATCGAAGAGCTAGATGATCTTTAAAGGTCCCTTTCAACCCAAACCCTTCTGTGTTTTTATGAACTTATGATTTATTAATATAATACTCTTATGGTCAGATCGAACAAAACTTTACATATTAATGCTGCATAGTTTGTGTGAATTCTAAGTAAAAGAATGATTAAAAGTTGTGATTTGTGGGAGGGAAACAACACACAACTTCCCCTCTGAACTTCAAAGGGGAGTAACTTTATTTTTTACTACAGTTTTTTGAAATAATTTGTCACTAAATACAATGATAGTTATTAAACAGATTATCTCAATTATTGACTTTTGTCAGCATCAGGCTGAATAACTTGGTAACTTGTTTATGTAACTCAGAGTTGCTGCCTTGCTCTGTGCACTGGCAGAGGTGGGAAGTACCTAGGGACTGAGATATACAGGCTTCTGGAGTGGATGCGAGGATGAAATAAAACCAGGAGTAGACTCCTACTCAAGAATTCCAGTGCTTTAAACTTAGTATGCTACCGTATAGAAATTAGCTATAGTTGGCACTCCATCTTTCACAGTTATTAAAATATGGCTGCTTTTTATGCTGTGTAGGAAACCAAGGAGTTGGCTAAGCTGTGAGAAGGGACTAGTGCAGACAACCTATTAAGCCTGCTGTGGCTACCATGTAGGTTATGTAGTTCAAGTCAAGTCCTTGACATATGACATGTGACTGGAAATCCTCTCGCTCTTTAAGGGCGATACCTTATGCCCCCATGTACTTTACTGTTTTTCTTGCTGAAGATAATGCACATTTTGTGTGCTAATACACGTACCAATACATTGAAATATCTACAATAGTTTTGTAGATAACCAGCTAGAAGTCTTGATTTTTATTTTTTTTTCTTCCTTTCCTCTCTTCAGGGATAGATTTAAGTAATCTATGATTTGAAGAGTACTTCATACTTGGTATTTTTCTCTGTGCCATTGCTGTAATTGTTTTTATACTCTCCCTAATATGTTTTATCTGTAGTAGTTGTTTCAGTCTGTGCTACAGTTTACAATAAATACCGCTTTTCCAAATTTCTTTTCTTTGCATGCATCTATCAGCCTAGTGATTTAAGGAAACACCGTAGAAAGGTAAAAATCTTTAGTTTTTTTACTGGTGTGCCCCTTCATCTCCTTCTCTGTCCCCAAACTCGTTAGTGGGTAACAGGAACACAAAAGAAAACGTTTGTAGGGTAATCCTATAATAAAGCAAGATTATATGCTCTTTGATATTAAATGCAAAATGGTTTATCATCTTAACATAAGTGTGGATTTGGTTTTGTTTGTGGGTTTTTTTGCTGGTGTAGGGGACTGTTTTGTTGCTTTCTGTTTGTAACCAGTCTTTTGCAATCTTCATGAAACCACATTTAATTTTAAAGATCTGTTAATGCATGCACAAATAAATCTTAATTTCTGTTATTCAGACTTTGAGATAAGCCATAGCCACAGGTATGTAGACGCTGAGTTCATAGATTTGGTAATCTTGATTATGATTGTCCAAACATGTAACAGTGAGAATTGAGATGTCTGTTCTTCAGAGGACTCTTTGGTTTTCTCTCTTTGCACTTGCTTAAACTGAAGTCAGGTATATTAGCTTTATGGTGCTGAAGACATTACTTTAGTTCTTACCTCTGTGACTGAATAAAAGATGAGTGCTGCTTGTTCATTTCACTACCTAAGACTGAAATGTATTAGTTTGTCACTGAAGGTAACAGAAAATCCAGAAAGAAGTCAAATGAAAATTAGGTAACTGCAGAATGGTAAGGGCAAGAGTCATCCTTTAACACTGATTTTTTTTTTTTTTTTTTTCCTTTGAGTATTTTGTGTAGTGTTGATATTGCATTCATGTTTTGGCATTTCCAACTAACCCCTCAAGTTCTCATTCATTTTCCATTAGTCTCCAGCTTCTAGAGAAGAGGTACGAGATGATAAAACCACAATAAAATGTGAGACATCACCACCTTCTTCACCTCGATCTTTGCGTTTGGACAGAGTCCAAAAAGGAGCTTTGCATACAGTGAGCCATGAAGATATCAGGGACATTAGAAAGTAAGTATCTGTGAGTAAGTCAGACCTACCAGTAACTTAGTATTTCCGATGATCAGAATAAAATCCTAAAACTGCAAAGCTGTTCAGCTTGTAGGATTTTAGTCTAGATACGGACGTGTTTCTCAAAAGTAAAGAGTTTGAGCACGTAAATGGTGACTGTTAAATAAAAAATAAGAATACAGATTTTGTTGATGATCAGAAATTACTTTACGTGAGAATTGTTCTGGTACTCAAAGCCTGCATTAAGTTTGCTTCATGTTTAGGAAATGAAAGATGTACAATTCCAGTCGTCTTTCATAGGCTGGAATTTAGCCATAAATTTAGAAATAAGTTGGAAAATTAGCATCATTTTGATTGACAGATGTGCTTTTCAAAGTGCCTAAGTATCTGGGATGGATTCCACTCAAGTATTTCAAATTTCCGTTGTCTACCTGGATTTGTCAGGAGCTTATATTGTCAACTTTGACCTCTCTGAATTGCACTTTAAACGCTTTTATTTCTTAAAGTAAGAATTGACTTGTAGTTCCATGATATAGTATAAAAATATTATATCCTTTCCTTTCTTGCATTATTTAGTTGTTTCCACTGTTTTACTGGTTAATAGTATGTATTTTAGTAGATACATATCTTTTCATGACTCATTAAAAGCTGAAATTAGATGTCAGTGAGTTACTGAGCTTTTGTAAACTTGCACAAAAACCTGAACTTGTCTCTTGCTGTGTTATGCTAGTGAATTTGTTATATCTGTGCTCCTTTATGACTCCTCTTTTTGTAAAGTTCAACAGGCTCACAAGATGGGCAAACAAGTAATCCTAGTAGCAGCAACAGTAGCCAAGATTCCCTTCATAAAGCCCCAAAAAAGAAGGGGATCAAATCCTCTATTGGCCGCTTGTTTGGCAAGAAAGAAAAGGGACGACCTGGACAAACAAGCAAGGAATCATTAGGACAAGGTTGGTCTGCTTTGCTTTTTTTTTTTTTTCTGTGCACAGTAGAAGAGAGAGTGAAAGACGGAAATTTATGATGTATGTTTCAATATGTGTATATTTATGACTGATTATTTTGATGCCAACGTGCAACATTTTTTTGGAGCTAGTAAACACTGAGTCTTCTGGTGGGTCCTTTTGTGAGTGAGGATGCAAGTTCAGCTAGTCGGGGATAAGTGATATAGGAACACTGAGAATTCATCTTACAAGTGGTTGAAATGTGAGGTTCTCTGACTCCACCTGGTTTTAGACAGCACCTATTTGAGCCCATACCAATCTGGTTTTCCTATTTTTATACACCATTTTGATGGGTATGTATTCAACTAGAAAATGGAGTGATAGGTGGCAGTTTGGCTTTGTACATTTCTGATAAGCAATATTACAAAGGATTAAATACTTTTGTTCAGGAAAGCAGTAGTGATTTTTGAGTTATAACTGGCCAAAATTGAGACGATAAGACTGGTGTTTGTTTTGTTTTGGTTTTTGTAGTTGGCATGGCAGAAGCAGATAGTTCCTCTCAGGATGCATTAGGTCTCAGCAAGCTTGGAGGTCAGGCAGAAAAAAACAGGAAAATGCAGAAAAAGTAAGTTATTAAATATTTTTAATCCTCTATTGTTAAGGTATTGTTTTGTTTAAAAATGTTCTGTTTTCTTTTCTTGTTTTATTTTCAGGTATTTTTGTCTAGTATGGTGCTATGGCTAATAAGCCTCTGTAGGATTTTTTTTTTACTATTTTTTTTCCAGAACATTAAAAGTAGCATAGATTCATGGTAAGTTTGAAATTAATTTCAGTGCTGAAAGCTTATTGTTGAAATGCTGTAATAAACAAACTTGGAGATAAAAGTGGACTCTTACCAAAACCTCTCCCAGATTTGTTATATTTAATAGCTGCTTTGGGTTTAATTCATTTGGAAGGTTTCCCAGAGTTGTCTTTTGACTGTTACTTGCTCCAGAGTGTGAAAGAGTTGACAGAGTGAAAGCATGGGATTGGTCTGTACAGACATCCTTCTGTATGCGTTTGCTGGTTCCTTTCTAGCAGGTGACTTTGAAAGTCTTTCCTTTTGTGTTGCAGTTGCTAACCGCTGCTGTGTTCACTAATTTTTTTTACCTCTGTTTAAGCTTGTGTTGATGTTTTCTGTCATATATTTGAATGACCAAACTATTTTTTCCTCATACCATGTACTCTTGATTTCTTGTTTTTTAAGTAAATTTTGAACTATTTCCTTTTTTTATGGCACCTCTTATATACGCGGTTACCTTTTCCTAATCATGAGAATTTTTTCAGTCTGCGTGCAAGAAAATCTTTAGTTTAATGTTCACCTTTGAGTATCTATTGCATACTTTGTTGATCCTAGATTTAGAAGAGATAAAGCAAGGACTGTAATCATAGGTGAAAAATAGATACTGCTACTAGTAGAAAACTCAACTCGATGCTTATATGGTAATACAGGAAACACTCAAATATATGTAAGTGGGATCAGGCATTCTTTGCATTTTTTCCACCCGAAGTTGAGCTATATACCTTACAGTTCTGTTGCTTCTGTTCTGTTCAGCTGTCTTTACTCTGTGTCAAAAAAGTTCACCAAGATCAGACATGTCTTGCTTTTTTACTTGCCTTCTGAAGACAGAATAGTGAATTTTAAAAAGAAATTGTGCTAATTTTCTCTTTGTGAGAGAAATTTCTTGTAGTACCTGAGTTCTGTTAACAAATAAGATTAATGCCTGGTGGCTGCTAATGAAAACCAGCAGTGTGTTGGTTTGAAAAGTCAGAATGGAATGTGGTTTTGTTTGTATAACAGAAGGCTCAGCTGTTTTTCTTCAGACTGTTACACTGAAGGCAATGGTACATTATTATGATCTGGTATTTTCTCTTTTCTACAGAGCTTTAAAGTCATACCACATCTTGATTGAACAAATGGTTTTAGTCTGGTCATATCCAATTAGTGGTAGGCCTGATCTTTGAACAATATAGATCTTTCTCAGTACCAGCAACAAATTTTATTCTAGACTAAAATAATTTATACTCTCTTGCTTTAATAAATGCAAAACATGCAGTTGCAGATAAATCATTGACTCTTCTTTGTAAACATTCTGTCTTTCAAAAATTTACTGGCATTACTTAAAATATACCTCATGTCTGCATGTTGTTGGTTGCTTAACATGCAAGTGACTGTATTAGACAAATGAAAATGTTTAGTTTGAAATTGCCTTGCCTAGCTAATAAATATGAGTACATGCTTATTCACAGGAAGATATTGAAGATTCAGGTATTTCAGTGAAAGTGAGTATGGAACAAGTCTGTGGCAAAGATATGTAGCATAATGTTTAGTTTCACTTGCTACTGAGACGAGCAGCGGGGCCCTTTGAACTTCCATAGAAGCAAATCTTACCATTTTAAAAATCCCAGCAAGGTACTTTAATCCAGCTGTTTCAGAATCCAGAGAGGTATTTTGAGTACAGGAAGCAATATAATCACAGAGTGTCAAAGATCCCTTGCTGATTTCTTGAAATGCTCATTATCGAAAAGAAAAAGTGGTAAAACTGCTCTGAATTGCTTTTCACTTAGATATTGGAGGAGGGTAGGGTTAAAACAAATTTTCAAGGATGACTGTTCACTTAAAATCCTGTATTCAGCAAAAATTATTCCAGTTACCTGAATGCTGGGAACAATGACAACTGTTTTTATTTATAGTTGTCTCTAATCCCTATTTGCTTGCTTGTCTTTCTGATTTCTGCTTGCATGCAACAAACAGGCTGAGGGCAGTATTCAGTGTCTTTACTAACAAAAACCTATTTATAGTTACAGAATTAAATTACAGTATACCTTATTTGCCTGTTTTTGTATGCCTTTGAGTTCAGTTTAATCCTAGTTTTATATTTTTCCTTCATTGTTTTATTTTCCTTTTGTTTACCATTTGATGTGGTAGTGCAAAATCAGGGTAAGTTTTTCTTTATTGTATCAGGATTGTTGTGAAAGTATGGTAAATCTCATTTGGATTTTTTAGCAATATATTAAAAACTCTAAACTTTTTTCAGAAAAAGTTAATTATGAGAGGAGACACTAGATTCAAAAGAATTTATTGTGAAAATGTGTTGCTGAAATAAATCCACTGTTGCCTAGTTCAGTGTGAATGCTAGTTCAATGTCTTGTCTTAATTTGCATGGTGTGAAGTTTTATAATGGAAATATTAAACCCTCCTTAGATGGAATTAGTTTTGTAATTTGGGTTTTGAAAGCTGTTTAGCCATAGTAGATATTTGTGGTGGTTCATTTCTGAGGTAGATGCATTTCTGTGAGGTTGTTGCTCTTTATTTACTAAAGCTAAGTTGCTTTTAGTGTTTCGTTCATGCTGTTCATCTTCTTTGTGAGCTGTACTGTTGACAGTGTTTGCCACAACTGTGTGTGTGCTTTTCTGTGTACAACGCAACAAACTTAATACTGTATTAGTTAAAAAGGAAGGCAACCCTAAATTTAAGATAACTCTCCTTAAAAAAAGTTATGCACAAAAAGTTTATTATATACCTGAAATGAGTATATAATAAGGATATTAACTTTCTCCTGATGCTTTGCCTGAAATTAGTCTATTTTCATCTCATGTTTTACTCCTGTTGCCTTGCAACTCTCATTTCCATCAGTATCACTCTCTTCACCACCTTCCCTACAGTGTTTTCTCTACTCTCAACTTCTTCCGAATCAGTTATCTTCAGTTCCATCCAAGAAATCTGGAATACAGCATTCCCCTTTGGCTTGAAGTTCTGGATTTGTCCATTCCCACGCTGTCTTAATCCGGTGACAAAGTGATGTTGCTCTGGGCTGCTTTATTTTCCTTGCGGGGTTAGTGTATGCTTGCCTGCCAAGAGCCATTGTAAATACAAATACTTTGAATGGTCTTTAAAGGGCCCTGTGTCTTAGCTACTACATCAAGCACCTGCAGTTTTGACATCATTTCTCATCCCATATGACCGCAGTTTCTTTGTTCTCCACAGCTGGTGTTAGATGGCTTTTGAATGTTTGTAACAACAAGTGTTGCCCTCTTGCAGCAGCATGTTTGGTCTCCTGTCCCAGTGATGTTCAGCCAACTTTTTATGAAGTCTGTAGACATCTATCCCTTGGTTTTGTCACCTACAAGTTATTCCAGTAGCAACTATTCTTTTGACATTCTTTTGTCCTTCATAGTGCCAGCTTTATACCATCTGTTAACAGCGCCAACACCACTGCAATGTGTTGGGTTTTTTTTCTCACAAAGATATGAAGCTGGATTTTGCACCCACTTCTTAAATGGTATGATTGGATGGCCTGTGAAACAGAACTGGCATGTCACTTGTGATCTTTACATAATCTGATCATGTGTTGCTGGAATGCAATGAGTTTCTTTGTGAAGTTGGAAGGGAAATGTTGGAAAAGTGAAGTTCTCTGCTATAGGAAAAAAAAAAAACAACAACACAAAACATTGATGCATCATTTGAAGATAAAACAGCAGCTGCCTTTGAATTCTTCCATGAGGTGTTTTGTATCTGTGCTATGTCTTGAGCTTTCAGTTTAATGATTTCTCGTGCAAGCAAGTTTCTGTCTCTTCTGGCATGTTAACAAATTCCACAATTCATTTTCTACTTCATGGATGCATTCCTCTTTGGGTCCATTGAATAATTTCCACATAAAGTTCTCAAACATTTTTGTTTTGTTTGTTTCTATTTCTACATGTTCACCTTCATCCCATAACAACTCCTTCCAGCCACACAATTGTTTTCTGCATATGATACCAGCATGAGTTTAAAGTTTGCATCATAACCTCTCCTTAAGTTTTTGATACATTCCCTGTACCACTCATCTCTGAATGATTTACTGTTTCATGGCCAACTTGAAGTATGCAGAGAGACTTATAAAACTGGGAGAAATTACACTGCAGTTCTCTGAATTACGTACAATACCCCTACATACAATTATAAGCTGGGGGGAGGCAGTGACCGCATGCTCTTGTGAGGTCATCTCAGTCAAACCAGAGGCTACTTCGTGCATGGCTGTGCTCTTTCATCACTAGTCACTAGCTTCCCTCACTGCATGGTCATGTTACCACAGCCACCAAAAAGGAAGACTAAGAAACCAATCTTGAAGTTAAACTACTTGGAAAAAACATTGTATTCCTTTCTGACAAATACAGTATTAAGCATTTTATTCTGTTCTTAACAAGCAGTCTTATTATAATATCTTACTTACTTATTTTTCTCACTTTTTTAACAACATCTTTGAACAACAAAGTGAAGCAAACTGAAAGTGTTCAGGGCTGGTGATGTGTGGGATTAATGTAATGTGCTCCACAGTAGCAGGAAAACAGCCGATCCTTTATTCCTAATTCAGAAATACACGTATCTTTCTGAAGCGTACAAATACGTATTTTACAGTCTTCTCTGTTAGTGAAATCTAGCTATTGAGCTGCTAACTGCTGAACACTATTTCTGCCTTAATTGTTGGGTCTTAAAATAAGTACATTAGAGTGGTTATTTGTAACCAGTTACCTGGCAGTTCCTTCCTTCCTCCCCTTTTTTTGGTCTTGGGCACATTTAATTAGGGTAAAGAATTGGGAGGTTCTTCTAGAGTAGCAGGAGTTTGTTGACATACAGGTGGAAAAGTAGTTATTAATAAAACAGTTGCTAGTATGTTTATTATTTCACTGATTATTTATTATATTTAGTTACCTACCAGTATAACATGAGCATCCTAGGTATGCTGGCATGTCTAAAGAGCTGAACACTGCGCATCCTATTTTGCACTAGTAGCAAAGCAAGCTACTAGTCTGTCAGTAACCCCTTTTCAAGATGTCTGGTGTGGTAGTTTTTTAATATCTGTAGCTTTTAAATATTTTCTCAGATGTATTCAACAATGCAGTTGTGAAGAGGAGATTTTGTTTGTTTTCAAGTGTGAGAAGATTATAAATACATCACATAGGATCATATATCTGTAGTATTGCTGCTTAATTTTACACTTGCAGGCATGAATAAAAAGCATAAGCCAGTAAAATTAGGTGAAATTGTTTTTTCTGAACTTGGTGGAGACTTAACCATGTACAACTAGCTTTCAAAGTCTGCTTAAATATGCTTTTTTTTTTCCCAGACTTTATCCATTTTTTTTCAGACAGACATACCCAAGCAACATCGCATGCTTTTACCCGCAACACTAGTTTTTGTCTCTTGGTTTATCAAACATTTTCGGCAGCTATTTATAGGGATCTTGTGAGCTTCCATTGTTTCTGTAAGCTGAATTGTCAATATTAAACCTTCAGTCTCTTCTGTTTCAGAATAACAAAGGAAATGATGTCATCATAGGAGATGAAAGCTGAGTTTCAGTACACAGCCTTTCGGCATGTAATTGCCAAAGCGTGGCTCTCTGAATATAATGGTTGTCAGAAGCTGTGCCTGAAATTCTGACAGGCTTGCTGTTGCAGACTGAAATTCACCAATTACATATTTACTGTCCCAGTTTCCAGCCTCGACAGCCTGATGGACGGTATCGTTCAGATGGCATTGATATCTGATGTAGTCATACACTTCTGCAGGTTTCAAATCTGCATGCTTTTGGTTCAGTCTAATTTGCTGAACAGAAAATTGCAGCAATTGAGAATCTGACTGACAAATAAGTCTGCCATCTCCACTTTGTGTTGGCAGTGTTGGTTAGAGCGTCAGTAGCAGTTTCAGGCACAGATTTCCAAAAGGCAAGATCCAGCATCTCTCCCACTCTGAAATTTCCTATCCAGTTCAGCTCATGTCACTATATAGTCCTTGAACCTGTGCAGTGGCTGCCTTAGTGGGTATATCATATAAGGCTGAGAAAGGAAGAAAACTAACTATTGGAAAGAAGATAGTAAATTGAATGCAGGGTTTAAATCATAACATCTAGTTATAACTAAGTTTCTCTTTGTTATTAATAACTATTTCTGTAATTGTAGACATGAGTTGCTAGAAGAAGCCAGAAGACAAGGTTTGCCTTTTGCGCAATGGGATGGGCCTACTGTGGTTGTGTGGTTGGAGGTAAGTGGTCCCTCTAAAATAAATAAATACCATCCCCACTTCCCTAGAGTACAGATTTCTAAAGAATTTAAGGTTTTGGAGGAGGAATGTTTTCCAGATCCTGCTTACTTTTTGTGTTTCAGCTGTGGGTTGGGATGCCGGCCTGGTATGTGGCTGCTTGCCGAGCAAATGTGAAAAGCGGTGCTATCATGTCAGCCTTGTCTGATACAGAAATACAGCGTGAAATTGGAATTAGTAATCCTCTGCACAGACTGAAGCTGAGGCTGGCCATTCAAGAAATCATGTCACTAACAAGTCCGTCTGCCCCTCCCACCTCAAGGACGGTAAGGAAAGGGATCCAGCATTAAACGTCTTTTAGAACCACTAGAATTTCCAGAAATTCTACTGTAAACGTGTACCTGAAAGGATTTGAGCTTCAAATAAGAATTTCTGGAAACATTAAATTGTAGAAGAACACATGATTTAAATATAGAATGTTTCTTCCTTTTATGGAAATTAAATGAAGAGATAACTACATTTTCTTTCTTAAGGGAAAAAGAAGTTTGTATCAGTGTAAGTATACAGTCCAGAATATTCAAAGTACATGTTCTTTGCCTCATCTTTTGGCCTCAGAAGAATTCGTAATACTGATGAAGTATACATGTGCATGCAGAAATTTGTAAAATAGTAGAAGACTCTCTTAATCCATGTGTAAGGCCATTAACTGCAAATAATGATTCAGCCTACATAAACTAGGAGTCCACCTGTCTCTGTATACTACAGTAAATTTAGACACTTAAAGTTAGTGTGAATTCCCTGTCATGAGTGAGTCTGCTCTGCAATCTGAAGTTACTTCTGAGATTCCTGGGGTTATGATCTAGACTACAAATGCATTTTTTTCAGATTAGAGCAGTCTCGAGTGTTTGCCCATTAATTACATCAGTGTAAGCTATTTATCACATTCAATTTTGTTAATATCTTTGAAGGAAAGTGATCCATGTTAATAGGCTTTTATTCCATGCTGTTACTTTCCATAGATATACCTATGCTTAAGACTGTAGAAACCATTGCTTTTGCCCATGCCTGCTCCTTACATGTACCGATTGCTTATATGTTCTGCAACCTCTCCTCTTTGTTACTGCTTTCCTTTCACTGGATGGGATTGGTTCCCTGTGGGGTCATATTAGACCACGGGAAATGTCTGGGTAACACATGAAGAAATGGAAAATCTTACAGCCACACAACAAACGGTTAGTTTATAGTGTTGCCACTTCTGTTCCTTAGAGTGCTTTTTCCACTTTTTGAACATTTGAATCAAGTGCCTTTTGGTCTTTTTTTTTTTCTTTTTTCAAATTAATGTATTAAAATTCTGGATCCTTGCTTCTTCTAATTATTAACCTTGTAACCTGCATCTTGATAGTTTTTTTTCCAGAAGGGGGGGAAAAATCAACACTGATAAGATTGTAAACAAAACTCTAATCTGTAAAATGGAGCTCTGATTTGATTAACTAATAGACAAATTGAATTATTTGTGTGGAAATTTCTTCTCTCCAGAAAACTCAATCAGTAGATGGGTTTTGCAACCTCTCATACGAAAATGAGTGCCTTGTATATTTTTTTACAATGCATGATGCTTGCTTCATCTAGATTTTTTTGATATGCAGTAGACTTAGTCTTGCAGTGCATCTTTAACTTTGAACTCCTTACTAAACTTAAATACTAATACATATGTGTTCTTTTGCTTTTCTAACCACCTAACAGGAAGATGAGGAGGGAAGCTGGGCTCAGGTTGGAAACTTTATGTAATATTATAGATTATATGTAAACTGTCACAATAATTATAGCATGAAAGAATCTGTTTTTCCTTTGTAGCAGTTTCTTTTAGTAACTCTTGGTGTGGCTTCGGGATTGAGAGAGAGGGAAACTATAGGTTTATCTCTGTGTAATTCATACTTGAAAGATACTCTCATATTTAGGTGATTTAAATATTTCGATGTTTTTCTAGAAATTCCAAGATTTGGTCGTTCATCATTGAAAATTGGTAAAAATATTTTGTTACATAGTGCATCACTAAAAAAGCTATGCATAAGGATTTTTAATAATAGAGCTGTTAGGGGGAAGAATATTCAGAAATCTGTGTTTGCTTTCTGGAATATTTATCCTCTAGCTTCTGAATCACCAAAATGTAGTTACTCTTTCTTAATAAGTATTGTTGTATTCTATGCATTGAAAATACTAGATAAAATTTTAAAATAATTTCATGGCATAGTGTGGCGTGTTTTGGTGGGGGATGGCTCTCTGGGAAGCCAGAAGTCCAGCAAGAATATCTGCTATATGCAGAAAGTCCCTGTTCAACCTGGCCACCATCACAGGTGTACTACAAGACAATACTGAGCCTAGATAGATAAGTAGATTTCTGTGCACTAATTCTGTAATCCTCCTTGATTAATTGTTTTCCCTTAAAGTAGTGACAAATCCTAATTGTATTTTCAAGCATTGAGATAGTTGACCATTTTATACAGGGATATAAACAAAACTCAGGATTTGCCTGTGAGCTGTATCTTTGGACAGTGTAGTCTCTTCTTGCTTGGCTGTTCTCCAGCTTAAACCTGTTTAAGTCCCATTAACTACGTCTGGGATACTCATTTGCAGATTGTCAATGACAACAATCATAGCTTGCCTTCCTGTTACAAGAGTCACATGCTCTTTCAGTCTGCTACCTGGTGATGGCTTGAAGAAATGCATTTCTACGTGGCCTTGCTCCTTTCTAGAGGTGCCTCCTCTAGAGGAGAAATAAAGCTTTTGACTTTTAATTGCACAGTAAAAATGAGTTATTACCCGTGGCTTTTGGAAAAAAGAGCTGCTGGGTTTTGTTGCTCAAGGAACGATTAGATGCATAGTTAGAAACTCTCTTCTTTTTAGAAATTTTATCTGAAAAAATGCCTGATGATTTGCAGGTCAAAATTGCAGTGAAGGAAGTTTTGGTTTTTTCCCTTTTTTTTATTTTTGTTCTGTTTTGTGGTTTGGTTTTTGTGGTGTGGTTTTTTTTTATTTATTTTTTGCCTTTTTTTTTTTTGTTGTAAGGACTAGTACTTAGGATTGCTTGTTCTTCAGTAGTGAGTTTTCACCATTTTTTGCTTACTTGATTGGGATCAGTTTCTGCGAACAGTTAAGTGTATTAAAAAAGCCCTGCAGGTTGGAGGTTTTTGATATCTTGTATTTATATGGTCATGAGAAGAATAACGAACATGCCCAGTTTTCAAGAGATACAGTATTTTTAGCATCTGATCAAAATGCAAATCTATAGCTCTTGCTATCAAAATAGTATTGATTAGTATATTTTTATTATTTTTAGCATATTTTTTCATACTCTTCAACATGAAATAAATTAAGGCAGTTTTACTTGCTGATCTGAATATCTAAACTTGCTTTTCTTCATGAGGTTGATTTCTTCAGAAAACATACATGTAGTACTCAATATTTTTATTTGCTTATCTTTATAGGCAAAGAATTAAGTAAGCGTTGTTTTACCTTTTTCTTTAAAATATGTTGTCTAAAAAAGCCTTTCTCTTTTAATTTTAATAAGCTTATTCCTTAATCTTTTAAAAACAGACCTTAGCATATGGTGATATGAACCATGAGTGGATTGGCAATGAATGGCTCCCTAGTCTGGGGCTCCCTCAGTATCGCAGCTATTTCATGGAATGTCTTGTTGATGCTCGAATGCTGGATCATTTAACTAAAAAAGATCTGCGTGGGCAACTTAAAATGGTGGACAGCTTTCACAGGTAAATATATTTGAATTGGAGACCTAACTTACAGTAAACGTTTCCATTATCTCTAAATGTGTTTAGAGGGGTTTTTTTTTTCCTAAATTTTTTTTCTTTTTTAAACAGAAACAGTTTTCAGTGTGGAATTATGTGTCTACGAAGACTGAATTATGATCGAAAAGAACTTGAAAGAAAAAGAGAAGAAAGCCAGAAGGAAATTAAGGGTTAGTGCATTGTCTTGACCTCAGTTTGATTCTAACGTGTTTTCGCTGATCTGCCTCAAAAATTTATTAAAAGGCATTAGAGGGAGGAATTATTTATGAAATATCAACTGTTAAGTACAGGAGATGTCTGTATGTAGACCCCAAACACTGAATCATGAAATACATTGTTAGATCATTCACTCGTGCGGAGATGTTTTACAAATGCAGACATTTTTGAAACTCTGACTGCTCTGAAGTTTGAAACAAAAGTAAATGTTTTAGGAAGAGTAGGATTTTGAAAAAGCTTTTTGTCTTTTTTCTTTTTTTTCCTCTCCGTGTTCTCACATAATAACTTTGCATTTATGTGATTATGTTGTTGCTTGTGGCTGGTAATTTTTATTACCCAGCACTTTATGAAAAAAATATCTGGGTAACTTAGGTGTTTATATCTTCCAGAGTCATGGTGATTATTGAACAAGAGAGGAGAAAGAAGAAGTAGGGTGGAGGTTCACAGTGTCTTCCAAGACTTCCCATAGAAATTTTGTCCTCTGCCTGATATCAGAAGTCTTTTCTAGCATCTTAGACTAAAGTTTTAGAGTTACTTTGTACACAATTTGCTTAGAAGGCTCTGTGCTTGCTCTTCCCCTTTCCTTTTAAAGTGTTGATAGCCTTTGATGGTTATTCTACTAATTGTGCCTGAGAATGTTCTCAGGAATCGCAACTGACTGGCATGAAACAAGTGAGTGTTTTGTCTGATAGGCCTTTTTTAGCCTCCTAAATGGTATGGCTGCATCTGTTGCCTATGGGGAATTGCTCTTTGGAACATACAACTCTTAAATTCCTTCTGGGAATTGTTTGAGAAGAATGCTAGTTGACACAAGCCAGGAACATGCTGTGGATCGTTGTAACAGTTCAATTGGTATAGACATTCCTGAGTAGTGGAAAAAAAAAAAATACTTGTAAGAACACAGTTTTTGTTTTGACATTTGGGCTGAACCTGTAAATGCTACTTTATAATGTTTTTCCTTGAAAAAGTTTGAAGATAAGAGTATATTGATTGTTGAACTGTTACAGTATAAAATGCCTTCCAGCAAACTTCTAATATGTTTACTTTCCACTTTAAATTTATGATTGTGGAAAAGTGGTGTAGTATGCGTACACAAGCTGAAGATAAGTTTACATTACTAAATTGAACACCTTCAGAACTTGAAGGTAGATAAGATTATAAAACTACTAAATATTAAAGCTTAAAACAATAATAAATAAACCTTTCTGTTAAAGTTCAGTACAAAGTGCATGAGAAACTGCTATAAGGTTTTTTTTTTCTTTTGAGTAGGAAAATTCTTTTTTCCAAAATATTTATTCTGTCTTGGGTGAGGTACAAGCCCCTAAATGGCAGTGTAAAATAGAAGATCCTGTCTTCCCCATCTGCACGAACACTATGCCCAGCTGAACTTGTGTCATAACTGTGGCTGTAGCCTCCCCTGCAGGCAGAGAGAGGAGGTTGAGCGAGGACTATTCTTTCGGAGTGCAAGAAAAAATACTGTATGGAAAAGATGTACTGTGTATTGGAGTCTAAGCATGGAGTTTTGTTGCCAATTTGTGTGTATGTGCACAGCAAAAAAGCAGGGGCTGATTAGATCACAACCTAAATGTTAAATAACAGAATTCCTTGAGGACTACTGATTAATTTATGATGAATTGTGTGTATGTGAAAATCAATCCAGACACATGCATACAGATGCAGAAAGGACTGTGGGGTTTTTGTTCAGGGAAGTTGTGTTCTTACGAAGCAGTTAACTTTTTTTCTCCGTAGACGTCCTTGTCTGGAGCAATGAAAGAATGATCCATTGGGTGGTGTCCATTGGTCTTAAAGAATACGCAAATAACCTTATAGAGAGCGGAGTCCATGGTGCACTTGTGGCCTTAGATGAATCATTTGATTACAATGCGTTAGCTCTCTTGTTACAAATACCCACTCAAAACACACAGGTAAGCAAGAAGTAGTTACTTTATGGCCAATAGCATTTTTCTCCCCTCTGTGAAGGTTAAAAATGGAACTGACTGGTTTTTTTCTTAGGTAAGTGCATATCTTCCTACTCCCAGCTCTAGAAGCCTTAGAAATGGAAAGTTGTCCATTATCCTATAAGAGAAGAACATAGAACTACGCTTTTCTTACTGTTTTCTAATTGTTAATAACAATTCTGGTTGCTAAATTTGCTTGACCAAAAAATATTGTTTGAATACTTTCCTCGTAGTCCATCTTCACTATGTTAGTGTAAAACTCATCATTTTTTGTTGTTTGCTAGTTTTTATTCTGAAATAATTAAGTTTGAGTCAGAAATCATGAACTTTCATATGACAACTAAGGGAAGGAGGAGCTGTTAATTTGTCCTTAAATTTTTTATAAGTTACAGCTTAAATTGTAACTTCTCAAGTACTAAGTACATTTATAAATCTGATAAGAAAGTATTAAGCAATTTAGGTTATATTAAGTTTTTAAAATTACTATAGGTTACTAATTACTAATCCTTGGAATTAATTTCTGTTTCTTTCTTACTATAAACCTTAGGCTCGTGCTGTTCTGGAGAGGGAATTTAATAACCTTCTTTCTATGGGCACTGACAGAAGACTGGATGAAGTAAGTTACTTGAGCTACTGACCCATTTTATGGCCCTGGAAACTTGATCAGAACTGTTAAGTTAAAGAATTTAGCTTGAACTTCTTTAAGCTATTGACAAAATAGTGACAGAAATCTTAACTTGAAGTTCTTTGTCTTCAAGAGTTTCTGAATGTGGTGGGTTTTGTGTATTTAGGTAAGATAACTTTGAATATGAAAGCATTGAGATGATTTGCAAGTTTGGTTTTTGTAGCTTGCATAGTTAATGTCTAATAGCAGCACTTTGGGCTGAATCTTCATTTTCTGTCTAAAATGTGGGAAAATTAGTGACCGGTGTTGCAGATGAACAAGCTGTGATAGAGAAAGGCACTGTATAGCATGTTTCAAACCTTTGTCCTAATGAGCAGTATTTCAAATAATTTTGAGTGTTTTTCAAGAAAGCTATGGTGTTAGTATCTGTTAATACTGGTATAGATGACCACCAGGGATGTTGTAATTAAAGTAATTTCTATTGGGCAGTTTGTGATCTTACAGTGTATGAACTTCATTCAAATGTAACGAGTATTAAACTCCAACAAACTAGGCGTGAGATTTTTTTTTTTAAGACCCTGTGAACCCATAGCAGAAAGGAGTGTGTTACATCTTTAACCTTTTAAGTTGCTCTATGCTGTAACTTGGTGAACAGTTTCAAGCTGGTGTTACTTTTCCAAGGAAGTCCTAACTCTGTACTACCTCTTCTTGCCTTTCTTCTTGCCTGGAGAAGAGAAGGCTCTGGGGTGATCTTATTGCAGCCTTCCAGTACTTAAAGGGGGCCTAAAGGAAAGCTGGAGAGGGACTTTTTACAAGGGCGTGTAGTGAGAGGACAAGGGGCAATGGATTTAAACTGAAAAAAGGGAGGTTTCGATTAGATATAAGGAACAACTTTTTCGTTCAGAGGATGGTGAGGCAGTGGAACAGGTTGCCCAGAGAAGTTGTAGATGCCCCATCCCTGGAAGTGTTCAAGGCCAGGTTTGATGAGGCTTTGGGCAACCTGGTGTAGTGGAGGGTTTCCCTGCCCATGGCAGGGGGGTTGGAACTAGATGATCTTCGAGGTCCCTTCCAACTCTAACCATTCTATGATTCTATGATTCCTCGGTGCTAATGGGAGTTTATGTGGTAGCATATGTAGGTGAAAGTGGTTCAGGTTAAGACTAAGGTGTCAAAACCCTAACATGGTTAACCAGGTCAGGGAATTAGTCCATGATCTCAGAAACATTTGTGCTAGTATGAGAAAGAGCACAGCGGAAGGGTGAAAGTGCTGGCTTAAACTTGGATCAGTGACGTGAAGCATACACCAGTATGTTGAGCAAGGAGGCTGCTGTGACAGACCTTGATTGGGTTTGTGTTCATCTTTTGCCTAACAGACTTGTCACAGCCCTTTTGTGGCACATCCTGACAGCTCTGTGCTCAGTATGCATCTCTACCAAGGTTTTAATAACATCAGCAGAAAGCGGCTTGATTTCTAAGGTATTTTTCCTTAGTGATTTCAAGCTGCAAGAGAAGGAGCTTTGAGGGAACGGATGTTTACTCTGTTCTGGTGGCACAGGGCAGTTTGATGATGAAGATCTCTTCAAGTAATGCAGACGCTTGTTTCTTTATTCTAAAAGGGGATAAAATTTGGGTAAAATGGCATTCAAGTGATTGAACTGTTTTTAAAAGTGAAGTTGGCAAATGGAGATGCACAACGGGTATTTTTGCATTGACAAAATACCTTCACTGCAAAATATATTTTTGGAAGTGAGATTTAAACTATTGTATTTAAACTATTGTATTTAGCAAGTGCGATGTTATATTTCCGAAGTGGAGTATTACTTCAAAGATGCAGATGTATTAATGGGGGGAAAAAGCACCTGGGTTACAAGTTAAGTTTACCCAAGTGTTGAAGCAAAACACTGCGCAGCAATATAGTATTTGCTACACTTACTTTTTTTCCTCACTATCACTTCCTGTAATTTGTAGCATGACAAAGCATGATAGCTGTATCATCATTCCTGTAAGACAGAATAGAAGGTTAAAAGCATTTGTTCAAATTGTCTCTATACATCAGTGTTCCCAGAGCAGCTTTTATGATCTGCTCCACTCCTCATATCCCTTAAGAATGAGTGATGTGACACTTAAGCATTACTGCAAATCATGAAGGACAAACATTCGAATTACAAAATGTTTTCCTAAATGTGCCAGGCACGTGAATTTCCATACTTAGCTGAAGAGCCTACACTAGCAAATGAAAACAGATTGTTGCAAATTAAGACCTCTTGCTGCTGTTGCGCCTGAACCGTTCTGAAAATTAACTCATTCAGTGGTGATACGTTTACTTAAGATTGCCATTGTAATCCTTTCAACGTCGGTAACAATCCTACATTTTTTGAATTGCTAATGATGTTTGTCAATATAACAGGATGATGATAAGAGCTTTAGGAGAGCACCTTCATGGAGAAAGAAGTTTAGACCAAAGGACATAAGAGGTTTAGCTGCTGGATCAGCAGAGACTCTTCCTGCAAATTTCAGAGTTACGACCTCAATGTCTTCACCCTCTATGCAGCCAAAGAAGATGCAGATTGACGGTATTGATTTTGTATTATTTTTAGCATGATTCACTTTTTTGCTTGAGATTACAGGGAAATTAAGTTCAAATTACCGTTTTGCTGCATAAAAGCATCTGCCTTGTGCATGGTTGTATGTATAACCCTGTGTTTAACCATAGGGTACTTCATAATTTCAGGAAGCTGTACTAGATGTGGAGTTTCTTTTACTAGGAAAATAAAATGACATTTTATAGAAGTCTTTTAATCATGTGATGCATAATTTCTAATTAGTGGCAATTAGACCGATGTAAGTCCCACTTCTGAAATAGAGTAAAATGCATTCAACAAATGATATTAGTAAACTCTCTCGGATAATTTTGAGATTATTAGAACTTGAGTAAAAGGTGCATTCCCCCCTGCCCTGCAGTGATCACTCCAAGTATTGATCATACTTGAAATCATTAACTTCATTCATTGCTTAATGATCTATATGTATATGTGGGCATGTGCACACGCACACAGAGATATATATTAAAAAGCCCAAACAAACCCAAAAAACCCCATGTGAACTGTCACATGAGGTATCTAGTCTGCTTAAAAGCAGTCTCTTTAGTATCATGAGAATAAATTTATACTTGAATTTGTTTACAAAACACAAGTAAAAACAAATGGAGAATGTATTTAAATGGAAGAGACGAGATGGGAACTTCAGCATAATCTGTCAGAGTTGTCTCAGGTTCTGAAAATTTTATTTGTGAGTAAAGCTCAAAGAAGCAACCTTTGCATCTGATGTTACTCTTTAAAATGTGAGCTATTTTACATGTTGTCACTAGCACAAAATATTTTCCAGAATTCATGTGGAAAAGTCTGTAAATTAAAAGAAGTGAAGTCTTTACTGTGTAAAACCTTTTTCTTTTCATGATAAAAACCAGAAAAATATATAAACTATGTAAAACAAAAAATCATTTACTTATAGAATTACCTTTGCCAATTTCTGTGTGCTAGTTGGCATGCATGTTTTTTTTAGAATTCTTTGTTAGCCACTGAAATGATAAGTGATTAATATATAAACTTTAAAATAAATTCTGCTTTTCTAACTTGTAACCTTAGAGTTGAGTGAGTACGGTAGCTGTAATCGCATTGCTGTGAGATGGGTTTTTTTGAAAACTAACATGCATGCTGTGTTCTGCATGTCTTTCCATGCTTCTTGAAATAGGCAGTGTATCAGGAACACAAAGATTGGATTCTGCTACAGTAAGGACCTACTCCTGTTAAAGCCTTCTCCTGGTGAGTAAAGTTGATAGGTATAATAGTCAAGCAGCTACTTATGAAATAAAACATCAGGTATTTTAATACAGTGAATTTAATTACATGCTTAGAAAACTGTTTCAGGTTTTCAGGGTAGATTGTTTTGTTGGAAATCTGGAATTTTATTTCCTACAATGAAGACTGAGCATTTAAATATTTACTTTTGTAAATATTGTATTTGAGGGTGTTTTTTAAACAGCCTCGAGAAGGACCCATGCTAAATAGCTATGTAGAAAGTGTTGAAATCAAAGGTTGGATGAAACAGCTAGTGAAAGTGGGCAGGAGGGAAGGGAACTAAATTAGGCATATAAAAGAAAGAATTTGTTGTGTGACAGACACTGCAGTTCAGATTATTGATTTTTCAGAGTCTTTGCTTGGTCAAAGTTACCTCACTACAATATACTTCAATATTGAATTGTCGTAGGAATAATTGCATAGTTTTCTAGTGCTTGGATACTTCATGCCACTGTGATTGCTTAGGCTGTCTGGTTGGATTTAGCTACCTGCAGTCTAAATTTGGGTAGCTATGAGCAGTGCTGACAATAAAAGGCAGCTTGATAATACAAGAGTGTTTTAACACAAGATACATGTATTCTGGCATATGAAAGATACGTAGTCCTGTCTTACTCCAGGATTTGGAATGGTTTTTCTTTATCAGCCTCTGTTGTATTTTCTTGTGGAACAGTATTTCTCTTTTTTGCAAACAAGCCTGGAAAATATTTTTTAACTATATTGGATTTAAAAAAAAAAAAAAAGGTGAATCTTTCTCTCACTAGCTGGTATCTTTCATGTGCTATAAATTGCCTCTGTCTTCTGCTTACAGCTTCTTTCCTTTCTTCTCACCAGTAACATTCCTATCAGCTCATGTATTAACTGCCTTTTCTTCAAATCCTGAAACTTTTTGCATATACAAGTTTAGTTCTAAAGAGTTCTTACGTATGAAACGTTAGAGAAGGGAAACTCTTGCACATAGCAACTCAAAATCGTGTGGATCTGTCAGTTTATAATCTCAGGGGCTGTCTTAACATTTTTTTAGTTTTAAGACATTGAAGTTTTAAGTTATTCCTTTCTCCTGAATTCTTCCCGCAGTTTCAGGATTTTCTATAGTCAGATGACCTAGGATAAAAATCTAGGAAGCAGAAATATTTGACCTCATGTGCTTCCCTTTGCATTGCAACTGAAGATTACAGAAGGCAATAAAATTGTATCCATCATGGCATGGCAGTAATTCGATGCATGACTGCTACACCACTGAGCTGTTTGTAAGAAACTTAGAATGAAATGTTTTTTAAAAACTACTAATGATTTTTTATGTTTTTCTTTTTGTATGTGTTTTTTTTGTTTGTTTTGGTGGTGGTTGTTGTTGTTTTTACAGTTTACCCACACTATTTCTACCGGTGATATGCAGCATTTTGAACATTTGGAACCCTTAACCTGTTAATACTTGTTAAATGGACACTTTGAGATATTTTATTACAGAGTTTTTAATTAGCAAATAAATTCATGAGTACTATAGAGAAAATATTTTAGAATCTAAATGTTTCTTATATTTATGTGACTTCTCATTTATATAGTTACTTACTTTTTCTGTTTCTATTCAGTCTACAAATCAAATCATTGCTGATTTTTTATTCTAATTTTAGTCTTTCCAACTGAATGTACTGTAATGCTTGTATGTATATGTCCCTATAAGTAATATAGGGTTTTTGTAAATTATGCAGTTACTGTAATTATCATTGTTTTTTTAATAATGAAACTGAAGGTGAAAAGGATTTTAATACCTTTGTAAAAGTATCGTGACACCAAGCAGTATATATTTTGTCTTTTGGAAATGTTAGCTTAGATCTGAAAACAAGCCCAGCTTTTTTCAGGTAAGTGTATGTTGAAGGTATGGTACATGATTGTCCTTCTTTTCGGAACTGTACCTTTCCACAAAGAGGATTTGTCAAGTAGTCGGAATTTGTCTTTATTTAAAATATAACTTGTTTTAAAAGCTGGGACGAACTATAACAGTATGGAACATGTTTTAGAAGTGGTTGACTCGGTCATGACACACTCTGCTGTATTTGTATAGCGTATCTTCACAGTGACTGAAACCAAGCCATAAACCAAGAACTGTTTGTATTTTTTTTTTTCCTTAACTGAGGAAGATAGACTTCATAATAATTCCTGGTCGTAATCCACAGGCCGCAGAGAGGTTTTTTTCTCCTAGATCTTTTTGCTTGAAAACGCTTGTGGAAAGATGCTGGTGAAACTAGTTTTAATGGACCAATCCTGAAGCACTGCAGTCTCACGTCAAATGAGTAGAGAAAGATGAAGGTACAATGGGCTGAAAACTAAAGCAGTGCAACTTCTAATAAAGGCCTT
Organism: Tauraco erythrolophus; assembly: GCF_009769465.1. Lineage (NCBI taxonomy): Eukaryota > Metazoa > Chordata > Aves > Musophagiformes > Musophagidae > Tauraco > Tauraco erythrolophus. Next base: position 16,808,603 of record NC_141470.1, read on the forward strand.
ACTTTTCTTATGTAAGTCATCTTTTGTGTTTTGTAAACTTGTTCTAAAGAGTTGTCTGAACTTTAATTTTGATGGTTGTAGCCATTTTGGACTGTACGAGTAGAAAATGTATCCAACACTTGTAAATGGCATATTAAAAAGCCAGCAAGAATCTGTTCAGATGGTGCATTATTTATTATGCAACAATATATATAGCATGTCTTTTTTTCTTATTTTGTTTTCCACTTTTAACTTGCTTGTAAAACTGAAATTTATTGTTACTGTTCTGTTTTTTCTATTAATCTTTTGTGTATTTTCAGATTATGTAACAATATGTACAGTCTACTTTTGAACTATTTTTATCACAGTATTATTTATTGCTTTCTTTCAATAAAGTACTGATGCATTTTCCACTGCCAATAAAACACTATTGAAAAGCTAAGATCTAATTGTATGCAGGCAGGTACTTTTGCGGTGAGCGGATATTGTCAATAAAGCATCTTAATGATTGTTTGCTGCCCTGTAGATCTTGTTTCAAATGATGGCTTTTCTCCAGTAGAAAAATGCTCCGTTAGATGTGACATTTTCGTTGGAGTTGTTCAAGTTCATATGCATTAATCAATTTTTGAAAACCAGTTTTCAGAGGAAAACGGCTTTATTGCCTGCTTCTACTTGTAGTTAGAGCTATGATTTACTTTCAAAAGTAGTAACAAAAACTGTCACACAACTTCGGTGTAATTTGGTCCACGTGATGAAGATTGAAGTGCTGTTCTATATAGCGGCACCAGTTGCTTTGTTAATAAAATGAGATTATGACCATAGCGATATTTGGGGAGAAACATAGGAGTCGAGGGAACTGATAAAAATTGGGTCACAATAGGGCTGTTTATGTCAATTTTAATATACTGTAAACCATGTCTTGTGTAGAAGAGAAGACAGGAGGATAAAGTTACAGAATAATTGAAGCAGTAGTGAAGCATATTTCATCATGTCCTCTAGATCAACAGCAGGATGTGGAATGCATGGAATGGAGAAATATTGTGATTGATGCTTTAAACATTGTTCAATAATGCATCTCTGTCTGGCTTGTCTATATGAGTTGCTATCTGATCATTTGCAGTCTTTTATATTTTTGGAGAATCTATCTTTCTAGAAAAAGCTAAAATGAAACTGCAGGACGAGATCCTGATACACTGTTCAGCTAAACTTCACTGTTTAGAAAAAAAATTGCATAGACATTTCTGGTCACTGATGTGATAGTAGGTGTTCAAAGTCATGTATTGTTGCTTCTCAAAAGTGAAAACAACGCGGAGTAGACTTATAAAATGTGAAAAGAAAATAACGTTTATTATTTTAAGGCTGTAAAACCTTAATTGTTATGGAACAATGGAATTGACATGAGAGCTAGAATAAATGAGTGAAACAGAAAAAGCTTTCACGAACTGGCAAAACTGTGTGTTGACTTCCTTCTGAATTATACAGCAAAGCTATCTCAGAGAAATCAAGAGAAACACTTCTCACTCAGTTTTAATCCACGCACCCCCCCCTTCCAGAAAGAAAAAAAACGTGCAAGTGCATGTGTAAAAGGCATATGGATATGTTACAGTAATCTTTAAATAAAGCTTGGTTAAATATAACTTTTTGTAAATTGCCAAATGTCTTTAAAGGCTTCAGTTGGAAAGAGTGCTGTAAAACTTGAAGTATGTGTTTTAAAATGAGAACCCTTTTTATCTGTAATAAGGAGGTGGTAGAATTATCTGAGAGAACTTTAAACTTCCATTTTTTTGCATGTTTAGAGAACTGGGAATCTCAAAACAGATGTTACAACTTCATCTTTCTCCTTTCAAACTGATGTGGAATTAAAACCAAGAGGTTGCTATTGCAGTGTCTTACGGACAGTAGTGATTTATCATACTAAAACTCAGAGCAGAGCAATGTAAAGTAGTTCAAAGCAGAATTTATGCTTGGAACCAGGTAGACTAAAGATTCGGGGGGAGGGGGGGGGTCAGCAATATTCATTTTCAACTTACATAAAAATCGACATACTGTTAACATTTGAAGAATTATTTGAGGGGTGATATTTTTGTTGAAACTAAAGAGTTACTTTTCCTTTAAAAGGAAAGTGGTTTTTTTCCTTCTTGATAATTCTGTTTTCAGGGTTGTAGTTTTGGTGCACTGCTTAAACTCAAGTTATTCTAAAGTTTATTAATTTCATTTTTTGTTAATAGTAATTTTTGAAAAACAAACAACCAACCCCCCCAAAAAAACCCAGCAATTGTAGTCTAATTTAGGTAGCCAGCACCTTGTGGGTGCTTTTAGATGACATGTAGGAATGGATGGATGGATGAAAAATGATACATAAATGCGGTTGACATTCCTACCTGTAAACAGAGAGACAGGTGAAGACTCTCCAGAAGGGCACATCAACAGAGCCAATGCCAAAAGGATGAAGGTTCTTGGCCTGCTTTCTCCTCCAGCAGACATCTTTTTAAGAGTAAGTTTAGCCCAATTTTTAAAATATGCCCTCTATTCAGATTGTAGAGTAAATTACCCTATGTTTAAAAAAGAAAATGAGCCTACTTATACTATGAACTGACTACATTTGGCTTTAGGTGACTGGAGGCATCTGTCCCACTAAGACTATGAATTAGTAAGTCATATTCCTCCCTCCAAAAGTTGTGAAACTGTTCACCTGGATTTTTTTTTTGTATTTTATCCTTTATTACAGACTGAATTTGTGTATTTATTTATAAATTTTTCTTTTCTAGAAATCTCATTCTTTAGAGTCTGCTTCCCCTCCTATAAAAGATATATGCAAATAGTGGGCAAACAAATAACTCTTAAATACTAAGGCTATGTTTTTAAACCAGATTGTTTTCCTTTTGGCATCTGTTTAATTTAGATACCCTGAGAACACTCAAATGTGAACCTTTTGCCCATTGATAAAGAGACGGCAACCCCTCGAGACGACGTAGTTGCAATGATGGTGCAAAAGTGAGTATTAAGATTTGTTTTTTAAAAAAGTATGTTCAAAGCCATACCGAATCTACTGTAGCTCTTTTTAAACCCCTGACGGTGCGGTTTTTTAGTAGTAGTCCTTGGTCATCTAATTCTCCCCAGCGATTTAAAGAGATAGATTAAATAGATTAACGAATAGATTTTAAAACATTTATATTTTCTCCTTTTTTTTTTTTTTTTTTCCCCGCTCCGTAAAATGACTCGCAGTGTCCCGCTCCCAGGGGTGTGCCCGCAGCCGTGTCCCGCGGCGGGGCGGGGGATGGCCGGGGCAGCACCGCCCGCTGGGGCGGGGCGCGGCGGGTCCCTTTCCCACCTGGAGCCGCCCCGCCGTGCGGGAAGAGGAAGTGGGAGCTCGGGAGAAGCGGAAATTGCAGCAGCAGGAGCCGCCGCCGCCAGCCCGGGAAGCACCGGCGGGGAGCCAGGGCAGCGGCGGCCGGAGGAGGAGGCGGCGGGAGCCGGCGGGCGCCAGCGTAAGCGTGGCGGGGAGGGGGCGCCGGGGCTTCTCCGTCCCGCTCTGCCCCGCTGGCGGAGCGGGGCGGCCCCGGGCGACACCCGCACGCCCCCCTTGCCGGCGATGGAGGAGCCCGGCGGGGCCGGCCCGCCGGCTTTGTTGGGCCGGGGCGGCGGCGGGCGCGCCCCGCGGGGGAGGGCTGGGGCGGCCCGGCCGGGCGTGCGGCTGTTCCCGGGGTCGGGCCGGGCCGGGCCGGGCCGGGCTGGGGGGGTGCGGCCTCCGACTGCCGTGCGGGGCGGTGAGGGGCTTCTCCCTGGCCCTCTGCCCGCGGGGCGCCGTGCGGGGCCGGAGGGCGCTGCCCCCCCGGGCAGCCGGTCGCTCTGCTGGTGCAAGGCCGAGCCAGGGGTGCGTGGCGCTCCTTTATTTTTTAAGCTGTGAAGCTGCCCGTAGCTCGAAGGCCCCGGAGGTGGCGACTTGAAAGGAGAAAAAGCGGCCGCTGTGGGACTGCCGGGGGGCTTGGAGAGGGCGATGAGCGGAAAACGGGCTGAGCCGCGCCACGGCCTGCGAAGGTCGGGCCTGAGGTTATCCATGCGCTCAGAGGAGAGAGGGGTCTCCCTGAATATCCCTTTCCTCCGGTGCTGGGGCGGACTGCGGGTCCCCATCAGGCAGCCAGGCCAGGGCGAGTCTGCAGCGTCCCCATCGAGCCTTGGCGTAGGCCTGGGGCTGCTGCTTGGGTCCCTTTGCCTGCAGTGCTGTGTCTGGGCGTAAAGCCGTGGCATCCGCCTTTGTTCCTTCCAGGAGTTTGTTCGTAGGCCCAGGGGAAGAGGGGAGTTCCCGAGGGTGCTGCCGAAGGTGCTGGCTGGGATGCTGTGGCTGCCGATTAGTCATAACGGCGGTGAAGAGCGGAGCTGGGCAGCTGAATTCAAAGCGTATATTTAGTCTTAGTTTGCATTTGAACCTTAGTGTTTTCTTTTTCCTTCAGAAATTTGACCATGTGAGTTAGTGACTCATAAATAGATCATATTTCTCCACGTTCTACTTTGGAAGAGATGCTAGAATAGCAAACTGCTGCCGAAACCAGGCTGATTCCTGCTGGCTCCCCACCGGCAGTCGGAGGTCTTGACTGAGATCCCTTGTTACAAGACTGCCATGCTCCCTTCTGTAATTCACTTTATAGAACGCAGAGTTGAGGTGCAGAAAAATGTCAGGTGTTTATGTGCGTAATTTAGGAAGAAATGTGGTGGATTCTGGATTTTGTAAGGGGTTTCGCGTGAAATCCTTCTTTCATTGTTGCTTGTCAGAGTTTGAAGAGAAAGCAAAGAAATCTGGACTTAAGAATCTAGCTTTTGTTCTTCTAAATGCTCAAGCACAGCTGAAGGCACAAAGCAAAACAATCAAGTGAATGGATGAACCAAGTACTTGGGGGGAAAAAAAAGTTGCGTTTGTACAAAATATATAGAGTAACAACGCGCGTGGGTACCTGTGCTTCAGCTCGTCACCTGAATTCCATTTCTGAACGATTTTCAAAGCCTGGTGACGCGTGGAGGGAGGGATACAAGCTGTCCCTCTCAGGAGTGACCATAGCTTTGTGTTTGGTTACAAAGTTAGAACTTGGACCCCACGTTCGAATTTCATTATTGAGCTGGTTTGTTTTTTATTTCAAATATGTGGTCTCACAAGTTTTCTGGATGTTAAGTAATTTAATAAAGGCTAGTTTCTTACTTGCCATAGGAATTTGAAGATGGGAGACCTGAAGAAGCAGAAGGGGAAACTTTGTCAGGATGTCATCTGCTCTGCTCTTACACCCTCCTTCCAGGCCACTCTGTCATTTGCTACGCTGATGTTTGACTATCGTTTTTTCAGTTGCTCTCATTCTTGTTACCAGTCCTGAAATTTCTGAAACGCTCCACAAAAGTGACTCATCAGCTCATTCTGTCAGGCTGTAGAGCAAGCGGTGTTTTTTTTTTCCCCTCTGTGCACTTTACCTATGGATTATTAGTTACTCATTTAAAAGAGTTTTCATTCCATGTAGTGGATTCTGCTTGTGTGAATGAAATAGTTCATGATAATCATCCTTATAATCTATTCTTGATTAGAAAGATAAAGATAAGTGGACAGAACAATGTATGTTAAAGCACTGAACTCAAGTAGAATAGTGATGAAGAAAATAAATCCTTTCTCTGACTTGTGTACCTGAAAAAACTGGGAGAACAGAAAACTGCTTTTGTTATGTTTTGCTTTTTAGAATTTATTTGTTTTGATTAACTTAGAATAAAGGGTATAAAACACAGCTACTAGCACCAGGCAGGCCAGGTACTCTGCTCACTAGTCACGTTCCAAAGTGTTAATTAAAAGTGTCCAACTTGATACTCCACAGGGGATAAGGTTTCCAGAAAGTGAGATGCCCAAAATCATTAGCCACTTAGAAGTGTTGAATGTTGTTTCTAGATGTTATTGCTTGCCTTTCTATGAGTTTCACTTTCTGCTGTCAGTACTCCAGCACTCGCCCTCTTTTTCTTCTGAAAGTCAGGCAAGATGCTTGAGTTTGTGTATGTATTTCACAAGGGATTATCTGAGAAATGCAGTAACTCGTGTCCTCTGTTGTTGCAGGCAGGTGGACTAATGCCTAGATTGTATGTAAATTCTTACAGTTGTTTGGATTTCTTTCATAATGCTGTAATTCATTACACGACAGAGCAAACACGTAGGTTATACTGCCTAATAAACAATATCATTAGTAATGACTGGGGAAAAAAGAAAACTATTCCTATGCCTTAACTATTCCTATGCATCGGATCTAGAATTAGCGACAGCCTTGGGAAGCGGGTGTTGGTTTGGGGACCTGTTTGAAGAGAAGTCTCTCAGTGCAGTGAATGAATGAAGAAAAGATACATATTGGCTTGGGCAAGGAAAGACTTCCTTGTTCTCTTTGAAATCATGTCAGCAATTGCTCCAGACCTTTTTGCAGTGCCAGCAGGAAAACTAAAAAGGATTTTCAAACCAGCTTGAGAAGGGAGCCTGAGCTCCAAGGGTCAAATCTGCTTTTGCTGCAAATATAGCTTATGTTTATGTGGTTAAATAACATACTTTATTGGGAGTTTTTTGGATTGCGTCTCCATCAGCTTATATGTAGTATAAAATAAGTTGACGTGTAACCGGAGTGTGACAGTCCTTCTGATGGTGTTGCAGATGTGGAAGGCTACTGCAGGCCACACCATTTCCGTTAATCAGGATGACGGAGCCGATGACTGGGAGACAGATCCTGATTTTGTGGTATGGCTTTTGAATATCACTGGTTTGGCAGAAGCGTGTTACGTAATGCATTAAAGAGTAATTCTTCAGGGCGGGGGCTATGTCTTGGGAAAATAAACTGATGGGAACGTGTTCCTGGAAGGAGGGAGAATTAGGGTTTTGTGCCTGTGAGTGATTAACTAAACTACTTTGTCTTGGCTGGGTACTGTGTCAAAAAGCAGCAGCTTCTTGGGGCTGAATTTGTGCCCCCTGCTTTTCAGCGGTGGGCAAAGCACAGGGCTCACAGCAGAAAAGTCAAGGTGGTGTCAAATTCTTTTCCAACTCTTCTGATCTCACCGACTGCTGAAGGCTTTTGCTATGAACTCTAAAGTGCAGATAAGTAGTAATGTCTTTGATTTTAAACTATTTTTATGTGTGTCCTTCACAGAATGATGTGAGTGAGAAAGAACAGCGCTGGGGAGCTAAAACTGTGAAAGGATCCGGCCATCAAGAGCACATCAAGTAAAGCAGCTCTTTTTAAAATTTATTAATAGTCACAATCCCAGGCAATTTAATCAACTCATGTTCTCAGTTACTTCTATCTTCATAATTAAAACAAGAGTCTCTGTAGAAGATTGATTATTTGCCAGATTGCTGGTCTTTCAAATACATCAGCATCTTCAGATCTGAAACTGAGATCAAAACTATGGTGTAGAGACGCTTAAATCTTTCTTTGTAACTGGAGATGTTTCTTTTCCTGCCTCTCTGTGTCTGGAAAGTTTCTTTGTTCTGTTTTGGTGCAAGAGACAATACTGCTCAGGGGAGAAGTTCGTATTGGGTGATCTGAGCAGCTCCAGTTTGGTACTTAAAGGATACGTTTGGTCCCTTAATTCTTAGGCTTTATTTAGAAAACTGCTACCAAACTCATAGAAATTCTGGCAAAGAAACAAATTGAGCCTTCTGGCAGAAAAGTAAATGAATGCATCACAAAGGGCTGTGTGAGACAGAAGTGATCCACCTTTTGAATCTCATTACGAAAAGTGTCTAAGACTTAACTTTAAAGCAGTTTTAGGAAATCTGTGATTGTGATGGTTCTTTTGGTTTTGCTTGTATGTTTCTGGGGCATCAACCCTTGCAGTATAAAGCTAAGAATAAATGTCATCAGTGTTGCAAACGGAGAGAGACTGAACTGTGTGGCTTACCTCAGGGCTCAGTTGTATTCTGCCCTATTTGGAGCGCAGCGGGGATGTCTGCTGGCTGAATTATGCCTGAGGAAGCTTTAAACTCGGGTGGGAAGTGTTTTAAGGTACACGTTACCATCTTGGTTTGTCCTTCCTGTGCGTAGCCTGCGCTACCGTAAGTTCAATTCCTGCATATTGCACGTGAACACTTGGGGAAGAGGAAGGGCATGTCTCTTTACATCTTTATTTTGCGTTATGATTGTATCCAAAATGTTTTGTTAAAGTCCCGTTACCATAGGGACCATATGATAAGAGATGATCCCTATTCTGAAAAGTTGCCATCTAAATAAAAAGCATTGGAAAGAAAATAAGACATGAGAAGAAAATATGTTTCAGGCACATAGAAAGTCTGAGTAATTGATTGTTCAAACAGCAAAATACCCTTCCACGTTAGTCTTAAAACCAATGCTGTTTTGGGGGTTTTTAGGCAGTGTTTTGCAGTGAAGTAAGTTCTGTTTCTCAGAATATGATGGAGTGCTTTGTGCACTGAAAAAATGGGAAGGACTTGAAAAATACAAGTTGTCAAACTTTTAATTAAGATGATATTTTTATTATCTTACTGTTTATTTTGCATCTTTTTGAAGTTACCTTCTGAAACTTTCTTAGCAAAACTTGCTGCTTAATTATCTGTCTTTAAAGTATTCATCAACTGAGAGAGAATGTATTCCAAGAACACCAGAACCTCAAAGAGAAGGAGCTTGAAACAGGACCAAAAGCTTCCCATGGCTATGGAGGGAAATTTGGCGTCGAACAAGATCGCATGGATAAAGTATGTATGAATGCTCCCCTGGGATGATGTTAAAAGCATTTCCTTGCCTTGCCTGTGGCCAGTACAACTACATGTGCAAGTTAGGCGTGTTGAAGGTGAGAGAGAAGGTATGGAGACGTAGAAGGTCAGATCATGGCATAAGCTATATACAGTGGTGGCTCATTTTGATGGCAGAAGCATCACTCCTATGGTGCTCTAACAAGGACACTTGTAGCCACAACTACCCAAATCTGTCAGGCCATTGTGCTCTGTTGCCTAATTAAATCAAGATGCTCTTTCAGAGAGAACTGAACTAAAGCACTTGAAGCATCAGGAACAAGTATTTCAGGTGGCAAATTAGGAATCTGTGAATGATGAGAAGTTCTGGGATGTGCAGTGGCCCCACATGTTTTTGTTTGATACTTGCTCTGTCTTTAGAGCAAGTCTGCGAGCTTATATCCTGAATGTATTCCCCTGGCGTCAAGATGCACATTCCTAAATGTATATTTCTAAATTAACGAAGTACTTAATGCAGGAATAAATCCAGTATTTTTTTTATTTCGATGCTGTGCCAGCTCTTCTGTGTGTATAGATGTTGCCAAAGAAGAAGAAAATAGTGTGCTGCTTCTTTTAAATTAGAGAGCAGCTCTCTTAAACAGTGGTAAACTGCAAATAGTGACAAGTAATCCAAGTATTTAAAAAATCATTGTACTTCAGTCAGATGGTAATGTTTTACGTAAGGACTTGGTGACTGTTTAAGTTATGCTCTATTAACAAATGAAATGATAATTCTGAAGGCAATTCTATTGTGATAATTAGACAGGCATATCAACTTCAGGCTAGTTTTTTTCATGTATGCTGTTAAAATAAGAGACAAACTGTTTGCTGAATGATTTTTTTTTTCTTACTTTATTTACTTTCTGAGTTTCTAATAATTTGGCAGCCTTAAATTTTTGACAAATTTGCGTATTCCAGAGTAAATTCCTGTATAATTCTAATTCCTAGTGGGCCTATGAAATATGCTAACCTAACCTCTGAATCTGGGAAAGAAATGGCTGAGGAGATTCAAACATTAGGCCTGTTCTGCAGCTGCATAGCTCTCTAGTGTCAGCAGTTTATCCCTCACCTGTGTCCATGGGAAAAAAGGAAGAAACAGAAGTGAGTACTGTTTCCTGTAGGCCAGAATTGATCATCAGGAAAAACATGATGGTCAACCCCATTTGAGTGATACTGGTGGCAGGAGACGTTCATAATTTATTTTTTTAATAAACCTTTCTTTCTTATAACTATAGTTCTGAAACCTGCTCATTGATATCTCTCCTTCACAGATATCTGTGGCTCTGTGCAAGTGAGCAAGTATTAAGGCTTGACTCACCTGAAGTAAATGAGTGTTACTGCAGTGTTGTTGATGGCACAGGTTTTTGCCGCATTTAGGACAAAACCTTAATGCTGACTTAAATTGAACAGTTACATCGTTCTACATGCCAGACCTCCATAACTGATTTAAAATGTAGCAGATTATTGTGCTGAGGAATTACGAGGGCAGTTTACTCAGAAATACAGATTTCCAAGAAAAATCTTTTTCTAAGTTATTTTCTAAAACAGGGTATGCTGTAATGCTTGGTATTTGATGAAATGCAGAGAGTTCTAGTACCACATAAAGAAAACAACACACTTAAACGTTACCTGCCTCAATCGATACGACAAAAGAGGGATCATGTAAAACCACATAAAAACTAGGATTTGAGGAGCTTCACGTCTTCCTCAAAGGTAATAGGTAACGGGAAGAAGAAAAGGAGGTGGGAGCCTTTTCTGTCACATGTAGCAGTTACTCTACTACAGAACACGTGCAAAATGAACAAAAGTATGACTGTTTCAGTCAGGAAAAGAAAGGAGCTTTTATGTCGTTTCTGTGTTAAGGTGGCGTCCTATTATTGACATCCTTGTTCTGTTACCTGGCAATTACTTCAGCCATTATGTGCGGTAATATTTTGCTTTCCTAAGTGCTGGGAATGTTCCTCCCCAACACCTGTGTTAAAAAAAGACAAAAGGCAAATACTGTAAAAGCCAGTTACGTACGGTTTCTAGACACCTTGCATCCTCAAATCAATTCACCTTGGTCCAGGTGTGTGATACTGGCATGAGATAAGCACTTTCTCATGCCTCAAAGGTCAGAGCTTGGGTAGCTGATTGGAGGGTGCTGTGCTGTAGGCGCAGGTGCCAACTGCCCGGTGCCAGTGCTGGGGCCTGTGGTGTTGCAGGTGGTGGTGTTTGAGTCAGGAGAGGTGCTTGTCACAGGGTGCAGCCTCTCAATCTGGACACGGCTGCGTGCAGCCCGTTATAAGGTCTTTTTCTGCCTCTGGCAGGAATCGTATGCGTTTTGAGCAACAGACCCAAATGTTAGAGCAGCAAATTGGAAGTTGCTCTGGCCAGCACTTAGTTTTGGCACTGCACAAGAAAAAAAACATTGTTTGGCTATGTTACGTAGCACCCATCAAGGTGCTAGGCTCTAGCATCAATTCCAGGATCTAGAAGGGTGTCCTAGCACCAGATGAGTGTAACACTAGCAAACACTGTCTGGATATACTTTCAGGTGCGTAATTCCATACACTTACATCTTGCCTGAAGCCAGTGGCAGCGCGATGTAACTGCTTGCTGCGTTCAGCTCAAGTTCCCGGTGCAGGCTCAAATGGGAGACTTCGGGGCTGAGGTGCCTTTAGCACCGAGAGCTTGGCCTTCATGTGGATGCACCGCTTCATGTTGCGATGGCATTTTGCAAGTGAGGAGAAAGTATAGAGAAGAGATGTGTGATTTTGATTTATGCAGAAGATCAGGTGCGTCCATAGGAGAATGTATATGGAAAACCTAGCTGTAGTTGTATTTGGTTGCAATCTAATATCAGCAAAAACAGATCTGTAGCTGTGTGTCAAAATACAAAGCTGTGGTTTTTATCTGGAGCTAATTCTTATTTGAAATTCTGCATGAACACCATCAGGATCCCACCTGTATCTTTCTTGTTTTCATTCCTGTGCTTTCGAAGTAAAAATCCAGAGCATAAAACAGTCTTCGTAAAATACAGTCATTGCTGTCAGACTCTTTCTTGGCACTTCCCTTGCCTAGGCTATGTTGGCAGCATGGCAACAGTCTTGTAAAGACTTCCCAAGTGAGCAGCAATTTCCAGGGAATTTTGTTTCAACAGGAAGAGTGGCAGTGATGCGTGTTTGTAAAGAAGCTTATCCTCAAGTTACTTGGTGCAGTGTTTTCTCTTAGATACGGAACTGTGGAGAACTGCTGTCTGTTTCTGAACTTTCCAATTTCTTTTAGTCAGCTGTTGGACATGAATATCAATCCAAACTTTCTAAGCATTGCTCCCAAGTGGATTCGGTGAAAGGGTTTGGTGGCAAGTTTGGAGTGCAAACTGATAGAGTGGACCAGGTAAGTGATTTCATCTTGTACTGCAGCTGCTCACAGTAGTTGAGTTTCTCATTTTGTGTGTACAGCTGAAAAATGGCAATACCTTAGAATGCTGGTGTGGTCTGCTCTTTCTGCTGTATTTGAAATTTAGTGGTAGACTAACACTGACTGTTGTGAAGATAAAATTCTGTTTAAAGCAGAACAGAAAAAAGCCCTTATGGGAAATTGAGATGAGTTGAAAAGAACACTGAAAGGAGATGTTAAAATATGCCTTTTAGCTAGGCTGTGTTCTTTGATGAGGATAAAATCAGAAGTAGAGATTTGGAGATGATCTGTCCTGTATTGCAACATGAGCTGCTGGGCAGGATAACTGACGTTCTGTTCCAAGACAGCCCTTGCATGGAAATGCTGAATTCCTGTTGTACTGTATTGCTGAAGCTGGCAAGACTAGAATATGTTGCTAGAACAATTTGCTTTGGCAAGGGATGACAAAAACTCTTGCCATGAATACATGCACTAAATTATCATGTAAATAAATTTGTCCCGTAAGTTAAGTAGGTATTTACGGTCCGGATCAAGAAGGCCAGAGCAGTATGGAAAAAACAGGAACTTTTCGATGCTGTTTGTCTACTGAAGTACATGCAGTTTTTCTACTAATATCTAACTCTTTGTCACATACGCAATTTTATTTCTCTTCCAGTCAGCTGTTGGGTTTGAATATCAGGGGAAAACTGAGAAGCATGCCTCCCAAAAAGGTAAGTTGTGAGATGGCTGCCTCTGTAGACATGTGGTTTTTATAAATAATAGAATACATCTCTATTCTTTTACGTTTTGTAAAAGACCTTGTTTAATGAGGCCTCCACGTGACGTTCTCAATGAATCAAATAATGAGGGATTTGGGTGGAAGAGATGATGGAAAAATGAATTTCAAAGCAATTTCATGAGTTGATGAGGTTTTAAGACGAGGAAGCATTAAGACAAGACATCATGAGTCTTACTTTTCTTTTAGAAGCGAGGTTCAAGGACGTTTTAGAAAGATTAGGAATTGTTCTTTGCTATATTGCACCCTATTGGAAATATGGAGTGGATTTAAGAGGAGTCATCATAAACTATAGGACTGTTGCCCATCTTATTTTCTATGTTTAAAGTTAATCTTAATTTTATGCGCTAAAGAGTAGTATTTCAGTTCTGAAATAACTTTTTTTTCCCCCTCAATTGCTAGGATATGATGTTTCCATTAAAAGCTGCTTCTTTTTATTTTTATTGTGCATTACTCTCAATGCAGACTACTCAAGTGGTTTTGGTGGAAAATACGGAGTGCAGGCTGACAGAGTGGACAAGAGTGCAGTGGGGTTTGATTACCAGGGTAAAACTGAGAAACACGAGTCACAAAAGGGTGAGTAGGCACACGTGTTGGTGGATTTGTGCTCTGATATAGTAGGCATTCATGATAGGTAGTGTTGTAAAATACTCATATTTTGCATCTGTTGCACTCCTAACCTGCTGAAAGTTAACACTGAATGAAATTTATGTTGTTGAAAACTTTGACTTCTGAAAAAAAAACAGTCAAAACCCATGTTTTAGGTTTCTAAGTGATGATCCAAATGTCATACTTTGGAAGCAGGGCATATAGGTTTGTCTGGAGGTTTTTTGCAACTTCTTTTGAAAAGCTGTAGATTAAAGTACTTGAGACTGTAAGCAGTTTAACCACAACAGAGAAGCGTTTCTAAAAGAATCAGCTGTTTGTAGATTAAAAAATTTATCAGAGTTAGTTAGTCTTTAGAATTAATACTGTGTTGCTAATCAAGTTTCCAGGCATATCTGATCAAAAATCGACCACTTTGTCAAAAGCTTTCGATATCTTTGCCATCTGTTTTCTGTTTATCTCAAAGAAATGTTTGTACGCTAAAAATGCTAAAGAGAAGAAGGGGGAGTTTGTTTAAAAGCATCCAGGCTGTTGCTGACGTGGTTTTCGAAATTCACTTTGCTGTATCTTAAGAATTTTATCAAAGAGTCAAGTAGCAGAGTTACTGATATCGCCCAGGAGTTAAACTACATAAGATGCTATTCTATCTTCTGTCCTGAGAGAATGTATTCTGAAGAATTTATGACTTTAGTGTCTGGAATCAAGATTAACCGGGGATGACAGTGTTTCTTTTAATATGTAATGTAACGTAGCAGATCTGATTATCACAATTTTTCAAGGTAATATTTTGTTATTGAACACTTACAAACAAAAGTCTTCATTCTTATCTCTAGATTATTCCAAGGGCTTTGGTGGTAAATATGGTGTTGACAAGGACAAAGTGGACAAAAGTGCTGTTGGCTTTGAATATCAAGGCAAAACGGAAAAACATGAATCACAGAAAGGTTTTTATTATCTTATTTAAAAATACTAGTTCAAGTCTATCAGTCTTTTAAACCTGGGGAAAAATGTTTTGTTTGGGTTTTTTTTTGGTGATAAATGTATGTTTGCCCTTTGTGCATGCAGATTTTTGTTTCCTTTAAATGAAAAAGAAGGCATTATAAATCATCTCTGAGTTTCACAACCTGATTTCCAAGGGACCTTGTGTCCATATGGACGTTATTGAAATAAACGTGTAATTGCACAGATCTATGGTATTCAGAGGCAATATCAAGTCCTTGATTGTTTATATATCTACATTTCATATATATGTGTGTGTGTGTTATATGACTTTAGGCAGAAAGTGCATCAGATGCTTCAGAGCTCAGAATATTATTGAGTCTGCATGCTGTAATCTTCACTGGATTTGTGGTGCTTCCTTGTATTGTGATCCTAGAGTTACTGAACGGGTATCCTTCCTCTCTGTTGGGATAGTGTAGCAAGGGGGGGAAAGAATGAAAGTATCATTAATGACAGGGCAGCTTATCTTATAACATGTTACTTTTTTTTTTAAAATACTGTTTACAGTCATAAACTGCAATAATGTTTTCTGAAATTTCCTGCATACAGATTACGTAAAGGGGTTTGGAGGCAAGTTTGGAGTGCAGACAGACAGACAAGACAAATGTGCACTTGGCTGGGATCACCAGGAGAAAGTGCAGCTGCATGAATCCCAGAAAGGTATATCAGTTCACAATTCTTTGCCAGTCTTTCCGACTTCCCTCATTTTGACTTTTCTCTTCCCTGTGTGAACCCTCCTCCCCTGGTATTGTTGGCCACCGCCTTACAGTAGCTGACATATATCTCCTTCTTTTGTGTTTGAACGGTGGCTGTATATTGGTGGTACTCGTGTCTGCAGCGCAGGTTTAACACATCTGATACTGAGTCCCTGAAAGTTCAGACTTAGTGATACGTTCTCACTGGAGAAGCTTTATGAGTCTGCAGGTAGCTTAGATCATTTTTGCCTTTTTCAGTTGAGTTGTGCAAACCACAAATTAGCAATTTCTTTGTACTTTCCACAAATGATCTCCCTTTCCTGGTTTCTGTTATGTATACTCCTGTTTTCATGCAGAGGACATCTAATATCTAACGCTGTCCTTTCTCATTGGCTGTGAGGCACCTATTCCTATTAAATAGTGTTACCCAGCAGCAAAGCTGCAAAATAACGAATGTTCCCCAGTCCTCTGCCTGGCCCACTCTTAACTTAAATGAAATTAATAATTTATTTAAAAAAATAATTAAAGAAATTAAAACTAAACCTCAGAATATTGTTCTGTTGGATGCTCTAGGAGATTTGTTGCGAGAAGATTACCCGAAGCCCTTTTTTTTTTTTTTTTTTTTGTGCCCTCATTTTATACCATATTGTAAAATGGTGGTTCTAAGGCAGCAGTGGCCGTAGTTCTTAGCTGAGAGCTTTTTTCCCTCAAGTTGTGCAGTAGCAGGAATATTGCTTCTTACTTTAAACAATGCTGGGTAGGAATATTTGGAGCATAGTCTCCGTGGATTCTATCTTAACACCTCTTTAAAAGTCCGATCTGTAATGTACAAATGTTAGTGCACAAATGTTAACCACGCTATTGAAGGAAGCTTGTTTTATTCTCTTGTACCCTTTTGTATGATGTTTCGTTTTAGTGAATATACTACATGTGTGTTTGTGTTCGTAATGTTGATCAAATGCAAGTGCATCATGCAGTATGAAAAATGTTGAGAAGTGCTTTTTTCTGTGACTTCAGAATGGTGTTCTTATGTCTGATAAATCATGTTGACCTCTTCCTAATCTCAAGTGGAAAATTCTTTTGAATTTACTTGTACAAAAGTGTATTGAGATTTTTTTTTCACCGTCCAGAATTATTGGTAATTGAGAAACACTGCAAAAATTATTTTGAATGTCTCTGACTAAACTTTTTTATTTTCCTCCTTTCATTTTAATTTATTACATGTGGCTTTTTCAGACTATAAGAGTGGTTTCGGAGGGAAATTTGGTGTACAGACAGAAAGGCAGGACCCATCTGCTGTGGGGTTTGATTACAAGGAGAAACTAGCCAAGCATGAATCTCAACAAGGCACCGTTTTCACTTGTTACTTTCTTAACAGTGCAGCCACTTCTCACACAGTCTTAAATAGTTGTCTGAGTAGATCGATGCTAGTAATGTGCAGACACTTTCTTGCGCTTCTATTCTACATGACCTAGCAATGTTCTTCCATTTTATTCTTAAAATGTTACATAAAGCAAGCCTGTATTCAGGAAACAAGTATCCAATGTTTAGTTACCAGCTCTACAACATTATGCATTTAGTTAATAGTAAATACATACAGTGTGATAATAACGACACTAGTATGTCTAGTATTATTAGTATGATGTTAACGACGTTGTTCTTACCAGTTTTAGAGTCTAAATGTGAAGTTTTGCCTGGACAAATCGGTGGAAAAATATTCAGATAAAGACCATGTGTGTAACCTTTAACAAGCAATGAGTTATGGCAAGATCATTTTAAAATGATTGTAGTCTTTAAAACAAGGAGAAGGGAATGTTTGTGGTTCTTGGGTGAGCAAATACTGTTATAATGCTCTCTTTATTCATTATGAAATAGTTGGGGTACAAACCATGAATTCCTGGTTTTCCGTTATCTTAAAGTGAGAAGTCTGGATCAGGAAAATGTAAGTGTAGTATATTTATTCTGGCTGAAAATACATACAAAGCTGAAGAAAATGAGGTTGTTCATTCTGATAGTCAATATTTTTTTTGTGCTACACTGACACAAATTCAAGCCTTTAGAGTGTCAGATGTGCCTTAGCAGAGCCCAAGTACAAACACTAAAATAGCTGGCTAGGGGACTCAAGTGGTTTTGGGGCTGAGAGAAGGACTAATTGTAATTGCATTCCAGGGACATATAGGAGAGCCTGTCCATCTACAGAGTCTAAGGACACGTTCCTGCAGCTCGTTGCCACCAGAGAAAGGTGTTTTTCCAGCCACACGCTCTTACTGCTTCTGTTGCACTGGCTCTGGTGCTTGTCAGACATTTATCTGAATCTGACAACAATTCACTAGAAAGAGCAGAAAGCTACTCTTGTTAGGGTTTGTTTGTCGTTTTTCTTGTTAATGCTACTAGTGAGTTAAACTGATTGTGGAGTCTAACAAGTGCTAGAGTCAGCATCAGGTGAGAGTAAGAGTGTGCAGCTCCGAGGTGGTACGAAATGGCATGGCCACCCCATTTCTGTGGTGGTGAGCTGTTGCAGGCTCGTGCTGTCCTGTGGAATTGCCCTTTTCCATATGTAGAGTAGGAGTTAGTACCAATGACGTCAGTCTTCATCAGTTGAGTATCACGACCAAATCCACTGGAATGAGAAATTTGTTATATTTTCCTGCCATTCATAGAATGTACCAAGTTAAAGAGAAAAAAACACCTCTGTGGTCACCGAAGACTGGATACCGCTCCTTTGAGCAAAGCAAAATGGCTTAGGTTATATGATTACTGCAGAGGGCTCAGAATTGGTGCTGCGAAAGGCTGTGTTACAGAAGTGATGCATTAGAAGGGCTCATCCCTTATTCTTTGCTTGATACCTGAGCAGTCCTCAGCTTAATGTGTACTCAAAGAATGCATGTGGCCCACAATCTGTCATCTGCTGGTGTACCTGAAGGCTCTTGCGGTTATGTATCCTTTCTGCATCAAAAACCAAGTTGCATTTTCTTTGGCGGCTGTGACTGTATCTCTGCATGCAGCTGAAATGGCTACTTACGTTTGAAATGGCTGTTTGCATTTGGCAGAAAGACGGGAGGGACAACAAACTCCCTATTCTAACCTTTTTATCCTGCTTTTAGATTATTCGAAAGGATTTGGTGGGAAGTATGGTGTACAGAAAGATCGGATGGATAAGGTAAGTTGCGTAAAAGAGCCATGACTTAAATAGTCTGTAAGGATACAAAATAGTCTGGTTAGATCTGTAGTGTTCAGCTCTTTGTTTCTGGATGCTTCTCTAGTCTAACAGTAGAGTTCTGTGCTTTCTAAATCTTTGAATAGCAAGTTTATACGCACAGAGCTGATGCCAGTTGACGCATGTATGTCTATACTTATGTGTAGTACATGTGTGTTTAAGTAGGGAAAACCAAAGCATGGAAATGAAAGAATAGCAAAATTTATACAAAAGAATGAGAAAATCCATTAATTCCACAATTTCAGTCATGTCTTCTAACAACTAGCTAATGCCTTACGTTTTGAGGATGTCCTTTTAGTGAACTGCTTAAAATAGATGTCTGATATCTACTGACTTTGCCCACTTTGATTATCAGGGATTTCCTCTTTAGAGAATTTGTTTTAGTATTCTGTAAAGTGAAAGATAGAGCAGCTGATACTCCCTTTCTGCCTCTCCGTTTTAAAAAGCTAGAAGATGAAAAAGTCCTCACTGAGATTGATCTACTGAATAAATTTACTTTCAGCTTTATGTAGGATATTTAGGAGTGAGAAAGTAGTGGAGTTTGAAAATCTGTAGGATTTTTTTACTTGTGGCTTCAGGCAGGACTCAAGACCATTCATTTAAAAAACGCCTCGTATTTTGAATACTGTTCTCAAAATGCTCCCCCGGTTTTAACAGTATCTGCTTCTTTAAGGGAACTGGATGCTTTTACCTTGGTAGAAATCCTGCATAATGTGAATGAGAACATTTGTGTACCAACAGCTACACAATAAATGTTTTGGACATTGCCTCATTTTTAGTTCTGAGGAGTCATCTGTTCATAAAACACGTTTTTTTTAATTAGTATTAGTTTGAATTTTTTGTATTCAAACCTGCCCCTGAAGATGAATTCTTACATAGTTTGACTTACAGAAAGAATTATTCCATTTGTCAAGTTTTGTTTCTTCCTGATTTTGTTTTGGTGTTCTGGAAAAAAGCCATAGGGGCAATCACAATCAAACATCATAGATTAAAGCTGTCTGAATGTCCTCATAAATCTGTGGGTTTAAAATGTACTCTTTTTCTCCTAATTGATAGAATGCAGCGACTTTTGAAGATATTGAGAAACCAGCATCAACTTACCAGAAGACCAAGCCAATAGAAGCTGGTAAGGCATTGGCCCTGAATCCTTTCTTTGGAGGTGATAGTTTTCCAAAGCCCAGGATGTCACTGTTGATGTCGTAGTGCTGCGTAAGGATCATCTAGAGAGAACGGCTGTATTTGCAGGTCTCTAGCAATCTCGGCTACTCTCTGCCTCCTCCCTTTAGAGGTTGTTTTGGTTTGTTGGTTTTTGTGTTCTGTTTGTTGTTGGTTTTTTTTTTTCCCCTTGAGGGTCATCAGAGTTGAGGAAGGGAGAATAAAAAGTGTCAGAGTGGAGAATAGACTGAGTAGAGGTGCGGAGTGGTGGAGGCTGCACTATGAAGGAGAGGAGGAAGAAGTTTTGCAGAGGTTTTTTATGTAAGAGAAACGTGAGTTTGGAAGAGGATAGGGAGAAGGAGAGAGAGAAGGACTTTCCTGAATGGGTGGAGCTTAGAGAGCAGAAAAGCAGAAACATATTCAATCCTAGCAGAAATTTGTACCAGAGACTCATTCCAGGCTACCTTTATAGAGAATCTTAAACAACAGCATTTGACTTTAATTTTTTTTTAATATTACAGTTGCTAATAAAACAAGCAGTATCCGAGCTAACTTTGAAAACTTAGCCAAGGAAAAAGAGCAGGAAGACCGAAGGAAGGCAGAAGCTGAGAGAGCACAAAGAATGGCCAGGGAGAAACAAGAACAGGAGGAAGCTCGAAGGAAACTGGAGGTCAGTAACATTCAAATCTCATTTGAGCAGAGCATCTGATGTGTTTCAATGCAATGTTACGAGAAAAGAGAATCTTCTAAGAAAAGATAATTCACACAGAATCACAGAATGTTAGGGATTGGAAGGGACCTCAAAGGATCATCTAGTCCAATCCCCCTGCCTGATCAGGACCACCTAGATCAGATCGCACAAGAACGCGTCCAGGTGGGTTTTGAACATCTCCAGAGAAGGAGGCTCCACAACCTCTCTGGGCAGCCTGTTCCAGTGTTCTGTTACCCTTACTGGGAAGAAGTTCTTCCTCATGTTTAAGTGGAACCTCCTATGTTCCAGCATATATCCATTTCCCCTTGTCCTGTCATTGGATGCCAGTGAGAAGAGCCTGGCTCCATCCTCATGACAGTCTCCCTTTACATATTTATAAACATTAATGAGGTCCCCCCTCAGTCTCCTCTTCTCTAAGCTAAAGAGACCCAACTCCCTCAGCCTTTTCTTATAAGGGAGATGCTCCACACCGTTAATCATCTTTGTGGCCCTGTACTGGACTCTCTCAAGCAGTTTCTTGTCCTTCTTGAACTGAGGGGCCCAGAACTGGACACAATATTCCAGATGCGGCCTCACCAGGGCAGAGTAGAGGGGGAGGAGAACCTCTCTCGACCTACTAACCACACCCCTTCTAATACACCCCAGGATGCCATTGGCCTTCTTGGCCACAAGGGCACATTGCTGGCTCATGGTCATCCTGCTGTCCACCAGGACGCCCAGGTCCCTTTCCTCTGTACTGTTCCCCAACAGTTCAGTCCCCAACTTGTACTGGTACATGGGGTTGTTCTTAGCCAAATGCAAGACTCTACACTTACCCTTGTTGTATTTCATTGAATTTCTCCCCACCCAACTCTCCAGCCTGTCCAGGTGTCTCTGAATGGCAGCACAGCCTTCAGGTGTGTCAGCCACTCCTCCCAGTTTAGTGTCATCAGCAAACTTGCTGACCATGCACTCTATTCCCTCATCCTAATCATTGATGAATATGTTGAACAATACAGGTCCCAGTACCGACCCTTGAGGGACTCCACTGGATACAGGCCTCCAACTGGACTCTGTCCCATTGACCACTACTCTCTGGCTTCTATCCTTCAGCCAGTTCACAATCCACCTCACTATCTGATCATCCAGACCACACTTCCTCAGTTTAGCTGTGAGGATGCCGTGGGAGACTGTGTGAAATTCCCTTTGTTTAAAGCTTTAAAGCTTTTTGCGTGTTTGCCTGTGTTTGTACCTCTGCTTTACCTGTTTGCGACTCCAGCCATCTTCAACATGCACCATATGTATATCAGACAACAGATAGGGTGATAGGGTAACCCTTAAATAGTGTGTATATATTTTTTTTTTTTAATTTAGCCTATCTCAGAATACGTATGCTAGTCTTGAGCACTAATTTCTGCAGTCTGACCTTTTCCTACTCTACTTCTGCCTTTTGGTAGTACCGTATTTCCTCAGGCACGGAGGGGCTCGTAAGGGGGAGACACATGTGGTCTCCAAAAGGCCCTATATGAATGCTTGTTCAAGAAGTTCAATACCATGGTGATAGTGGGCGATGCTGATTTTTTGGAATCAGTATTGTGGAAAATGGAGGCGGTATCACGCATTGGTATAGCACATGCCAGTGAGATTAGGGGAAATAATCTTCCAAATGTTAACTAAATCTTTGTTTGTGAATTAAGAAAATTAGTTTAGCATTGGCATGGTTAAAAGCTTCGTGATTTTTTGTGTTATTCATAAGCAAAATAATTCCAGGAAATGTTTAGTCAGAAACTACATCCTATCTGCTTTATAGAATTTGCATATTTGGTGAAACTCTGCTGCTGAGATGGAAGGACTAGTGCATTAATAGTAACTTGTCCTTCATGTCATGTTGATTTGCCTCGTTTCACAATTCCTGAG
The DNA here is from genome assembly GCF_009769465.1 of Tauraco erythrolophus. Lineage (NCBI taxonomy): Eukaryota > Metazoa > Chordata > Aves > Musophagiformes > Musophagidae > Tauraco > Tauraco erythrolophus. The sequence continues at coordinate 16,830,785 of NC_141470.1, forward strand.
ATGCTTCATCGTCAGTAATCCTGAGGGCCTGCTGCTGCAGCTGTGTAAGCTTTCGTGCAAGCTGCTGTAGCAGTGTTTGTCCAGAGCCTCTGTGGCAGTTTCCCTTGTGGTCTCACGCTGTTATTCTGATTTCATGGCCTCATGCTTGTAAATGCTGATACTATGGCAGGGAGTGGGAAGCAATTGATGCTGGTGTAAGAATAGTCCCTCTTTTCCCCTTCTCTTTCACTTTTTTCAGATTTTTTCATTTATGTTAGAGAAGACTAAACATAGGACACAAAAAGATAGTAGTGTTTTAAAATCTGAATAAATGCTACTTAGCCATACACGTGTGCTGAGACTTAACAGCCAATCAGTATGCAACACTGATGCTGAAATATCGTGTGCTCCAGCTAGTGCTAGTAGTGTCTCAAGCAAAAATAGCCAGTAGGGAGATTGAGCAGGTCCTGATGTACTAGTACTCAAGGAGATGCACAGGAAAAACAGTCATCCTCATCATCTTCATCATTGCCACTTGCTATGCTGAAGAGACCCTCCCAGAAGAGAATGCTTGTCTGGGACCCTCATCACTGCTCTTCCTGGCTGAATGAGAGGGAGTTTTCCTGTTTCCTTCTTTCTTCTCTCTCTATTTCTCCTCTTTTATTTTTATTTTCCACCAAAAGTATCTTTCATTGTTAGAACCAATGTATGCCATCAGCTGCAGACCCCACTGATAAATCTTGCATATGAACTTGTCTCACCATCTTCTGTGAGACATCTGGAATCCAGGAAAGACTGACAGATGGTTTCTCAGATGTGGTAGATGCTTCCCTTTAGTGGGATGCTGCTACAGGATGTCGGGGTGAGGTGTTCATCCCATTCCATTAGTATGGTGTAATTCATCACAAATTTAGACTTGGTGTCAATATTTTGTTTTACAAGTATGAAAAACTAAGTGCATGGTAGGCTTACAACAACCTAGCTCCAATCTTCCTAAAGTAAGAAAAATACACTGCAGCGAAATTGCACGTTACTTCATGTTAACTAAGCTAACCTAAACCAGCGTGGCTGCTAATGGCAGCATTCTTGAGACACCTTATTCCTTATGCCAGCAAAGCATTTGTATAATCACACAAAAGTGGAAAATTAGCCCTAACAGAGAAAACAACAAATTAACCCAAATCAGTTCCCCTGCGCAGTTGAATGGTTCGGTGTCTCAGCTCACAGGTGTGCAGGGCAGCACTGCTTCTGAAATAGCTCTGGAGTTTTGCTGTGCTGAAACTGCGTGGCTTGTGTATAGTTTGACTTCTGAAAACTGCTAACTTCCTTTTGAGTTGTATTTGAAATCTGGGAAATTCTAGCTTTATAGGATAAATCAAGTCTCTCCATCTAAAGTGATTGCTGCTTTTTTTTTCTTTTTCCTCTTTTTTCTTTCAGCTTATCACCTCTTTTGCCTTATGGCTTTAAGATGTACAGTGTGAGCATATGTTCACTGCATGCATGTATCAGAAGATGAATGGGAGTTCATCTTTGTGTATCAATGATTTCTTCTAATGTCGCCTTTCATCCTTGTGGACTTTTAATGTCTTCTCCCACCCACTTATTTGGGTTTCTTTACTGTCCAGGAGAAAAACATGTTACACTTTTAACATAGCATCTGCTATTCTATTAAAGCTGGAAGATAAAGAGATAAAGAGCCGAAGTTGAGAATTCAGTCTTTACTTTTTGATAAGGTCAGCGAGCCTGCTCCAAGGTGCCAATCTGAGTGTTAGTCAATTTGGACTGCTCTGTGTTATTCTCAGCATTGGCACCAGCCTCCAGCACTGAGCCACGCAGAGAAAGGCTGAACATTTACCTTGAGGAGAGTCACTTGGTTCCCTCCCCTCAGAGTGGTGAAGCTGAAATACATTCAGTCTGTACAGTTGCTCTGGGAGCTCTTCAGATGAGAAAAGTTAAATGCCTCAGCACTTGCTCAGTTAGAGCAAAATGCTGTCAGCATGTGTCACCACCTTCTTCGGGTGTATCGTTCAGCTGGTAGCCGCATAGCTCCTCTAGCTATTGCCAGGCTGCCTCTGCTGCTGAGCTACTGTCCACTGTTCCCAGCATGTTTCAGTGTGTTTAAGCTTATGCATCAAGTGTCTAGGTCTAGCACCTAGCTGTTTCCCTAACAAAGTGATTTTTCACTCCTCATCTCAGTCCTTGTCCTTGCCACCAATGCTGCAACTCTAGTCAAAAAGCTGTAATCCCTCAGCTCTGGGTTCTGTTCCATGGGATGACAAAGAATGGGAATGGGTACTTTTTTTGAACACAACCTGGAGACAACCGTGAGGTGTGTGTTGCTCTTGAAAGTGCAGCTTCACTCCTTCTTCAGGAGATCTCCCGAGATCTCCCTTTTCTTGGCACTTGTTTTCCTCACTCAGCACATTGGTTCTGGATAGCGTTAGGACTTGTGACTTACAGCAAGCAGCGTTGTTATCTTTGCAGGATTTAATTTAGTAGATACTTTCACAGTTCTTCAAATAAGGAAGAACCATGATACAGGTTGATCGATATCACAAATGTGTTGTTAATAAGGCCATTCTGCACCCATGAGATCACTTTGGACAGTCTTGCTTCCAGTTACTGCTAAGAATTGCTAAGAAGTATCACTCCCAAAGGAAAATGGACTTCCTTAGCATCCGTCTTGCTCTTTCATTTTTTTTCTGAGGTGTGTATTTTCACTGACAGTAACTCCATTCCATCATCACTGCTTCTGCTTCATTCTCAGACAAGGTGTCTGGTGGTTTTAGGACTTCGTAGTTAGCCTGTCTGAAGCTTCTTAGGTCATCTTCAAGATGCTGATGGTTCTTGCTAGGCAACACTCCGCAGCCGAGGACTGTTACTTCCTTACTTTGATTAGGTTGTTTCTAGGGGATTCTCCAAAAGACCAGTCCCTGTAAACAGGTCCATCCTTGAAATGCCTGGGTCTGAAAGCGAATGTTCTGAAGTAAAAAACTTGAGTCGTTATCACAGAGCAATTACCAGCTCCCAGATGGTAAGAGTTCTCTTGTTCCAGGATCCCGGGATATTTAATCCTTAACTCGTTGCTTCACCTCTTGGGCAACTACCTCATGAAAGTGTCTCTCTCCTGGGGCGTGTGGCAACTCTGATACCTCATGCTGGTCTTTTCTGTACTTTATGTATGGTTTTTTTTGCTCTGCACCTTTACTTACAAGCAGGTTGACGTTTCTCAAGATGCAAAAAGGTATTTCTTGTGGCGGCAGCCGTGCCTCCAGAGGCATGCCCTTTGTGTTCCCTCTGCCTTGACAAGTAGGGCTATCAGTATATTCTAAAGACCTTGTGATTTCCTTGCACCACCGTTACATTTTCACAAGGAGCAGCAGCTATGTGCCAGTGCTCTGGAGATCTGGTCTATTTGGAGGATGGAGCTTTCCTGCTTTGCTTATGAGTGATGACAGTATAATACAGTTTAGGAGAGATCCTCTTTTCCCTCGAGGTAGCAGTTGTCCTGAGCGATAGGGCACGTGTCACCCGTGTCAGTCCTTCAGCTCTGATAGATGAGTTGTCTCACAGTCCTCAGTGAGAAGTGGGAAATCTACTTCTGATGCCTGTGTGAATTTTTTTGAAAGTTTGCACAGCTGATACAGAAAGTATTAATGCTTCTTTTTCAGAGAAGATTTGTGTCCGGGCTTGGTCTTGGGTACGACCCTGAGCTTGGCCAAGCGGACTGGTGCATGCCTTTCTCCAGGTACCTCTGCTGCCGAGTGCTGTGGTTAGGGTAAGGCAGGACATCATCCTGTTGGCTTTCCGTGTCCCAGCGTGGCCTGTGCGTTTTGGTACTGCAGCTTCTTTGCCTTTCAGTGACTTCTTCAGTTCTCTCAGTCTGACCTGTGTAACTGTTTGTCTGTCTTGCTCATCTCAATCTTGAAACAATTAACTTCATGCTACAGATGCTGGTTGTCTCTTCATTAGACTATTCCCATTCTGACCCAGTTGGAGCCATTTTTTTAACCAGTGAGGAGGAGATGACTGATGATCATATGTATCTTGCTGAAGTAGTCAGGCTTTCTGTGTAGTATTCCCTTCTATTGCATGGGTTTGTAGTCTGGGCTGAGTGGGGGAAGAAGTTCAGCTTCTCCATTAGTTCTCTTGCCATTCACTTTGGGTGATGGTATGCTCATAAGTAAGATCTGTGGATGGAGGGTGGTGAATTTAGGCTTTTGTTACCCATTTCAACTTTTCATTGAGGTTTCCTCCTGCTGAGGAAACAGTTCTCCAGAAGAGTTTAAATGTAGTAACACAGGTTCTCGTGAGTCACTGAACTGTTAGGTCTTTTTTTTTTAACTTTTTTTCCTTTTCTTCCCCCCTTTCTGTCTCAAAAATGACTTTCTTTCCCTACTGTTATCTTTGCTGTAAGTGTGGGCTAAATTCAAGCCATTATACTTGTTTTTTCTTGTGCTTCATCAAAGATTCTGTTGCCTGGACACATTTGAAGTTTTTTCTTTTTTTCCCAAAAGCTGATATTTAAATTTCACCGTAACCAGATGATTAATGTTCTTCCAGACTGAACATCTCCATGGCTAATTGTGTGATTCTGCAGACACTGAGGGAGGGAGGACGAGGTTAAGGGGAAGCTGAAAGGGCACTGGCTGCACTGCCCCTTGCTCACAAGCTGAGCATGAAAAGGGGAGGGATGTAAACACACCGTCTACAGATACTGTAAAGGGTGGGGACGAACTTTGACTTACGTGAACTTTATTTCTTTAAGTGAACTTCCTTGCTCAGACAGAAAGTTCTCTTACTTTAAGAAAGTACGTGGGCATACGTACTCCCACAATGGGAATGTACATATGGGCCACATTCCTTCAAGAATGCTGTTTACTGGTAATCGTGGTGGGTTTTTTTTTTTTCTGTTTTGCTTTTCACATATGTCACATAGTCAAATGGTGTTCAGGGAGCTCTTTAACTACTGGTTTGAATCGACGGGTGCCCCCTGATTTAGCCTCTGCTACCTTAGAGAACAGTGCAGGATGCTCTTTCACATGGAGTGTTTCAGTGTGGAAGAAACCCAGCCTGAGATGGGATCATGCAATTTAAATATTTAATGGCAATTATGTTGTGGCTATCCTAAACTGTAGTCTGGATTGCAGAAACCCATTTCGTAGGACAAATTACTCAAACTGTTGCCATGTTTGACATTGTTAATGGATTGATACTACTTAATTTGTCCCCAAACTTAGATTTGACTTCTAATAAACACTTTGCTGATGCTTTTTTATCTGTAGCACAAGAGTTAAGAGTGGGGGAGGACTGTTCACATCAGGACAGATTTTTCCAGAAAGCACAGCACTAAGCTTTGAATTGTCTTCAAAGCTGACTCTATTCTCAAGACACGCTTTGCATCCTTTGTTAGATGTATTTTTTCTGAGCTGTGACAAAAAAAGGAAAGGAAGAATTTTTTTTGTCCTATTACTTCATCTCTGGACTACAGTTTCTCCTGAGGATCCTTTGGGGAGTTATGGCTTGATGGACCTAAACAACTGAAACAATTGAAGTGCACAATCTCCCATAACATGTATTCTCTCTCCTTTTTTACAACAAAGAAGAAAGTTTGGCCCTAGATGCACCATTTCCTTTTTGCCTGTGGTAAAGAGAAGCAAAATGAAATAGCTAGCTTACAGTCCTTTTTTTTTTAAGTCATGCAAGCAACGTAGTATTTCTTGCACTACAGTATCCTGGCTTCCTAATGAATGGCTTTCTAATGGTGATTGTGGATTTGCCCTCTGATTCACAGGTGGGATGGCACAGTGTGAAGTGCTTGAGTGTCAGAACACTTGAATCAGATCCACGTTCTTTGTGTTGCAGAATACAATAGCAACGCTGCTTTTATTTCTACCCCTCTGCTGAACATTCGAATCCTCTTATTGTCAGTATACAGGACTTAATTTTGTCTGAGCTATTCAGTCTCTTGTCTTGACAGGTGTTTTGCAGACCTGCAAGAGCTTGCAGGATCATTTCTCATCAAAGATAATATATCGTTTGTATAATTAGAACATGCAGGCTTCAGGTTCTCGAAACTTATGCTAAAACGAGACGTGAGGCCCAGCCAGCTAATGAACAGGATGAATATATTGAACACAGAAACCCTGCAGCTCCTATGGAAACATGCCAAAGAACATTGGGTACTCTGTTTTTAAACACATGTATGCATACATACTGTGCAGTTTTTGCTTTTTTGCTTTTTTTCTCTTCTGCTTTGCTGTATTTCTGAGGCTTTACTGCACAGTGAATCTAAACCTTCAGGGAGGTCTAATGATCCATGAGTCCAGTCCTCTTCTGCTCCCTGCTCGCATCAGTTCATTGGAGAATATGCTGGTTTATCTGTCTTATTGGAGGGTTGTTTCTTGTTCAGTGCCATGACATCAGTGACTAAACTGCGCTGAAGCTTTTCTTTCTCTTCAATTTAGGAACAAGCTAAAGCCAAAAAACAAACTCCACCGCCATCTCCTACCACGCAGCCAGCTGAGCAGAAGGCACCCTCAAGTCCAGTCTACGAGGTTTGTTAGCATCACTTTCCATACCTGGTTTTTGATCCTAAGTGTAGGAACCTATTTATAAAACCCTGACAAACCTCACCTGTATTTCTGCAGGATGCAGTTTCCTATGAAGCAGAGTCTGCCTACAAGAATTCCAGCACAGCGTATTCACCTGCGCGTGAGCCGGAATCTGGCTACAAAGCTGCAGAGTCGGACTACCAAGAAGCAGTGAGCCAGCGAGAGGCAGAATATGAACCAGAGACTGTGTATGAAGTGGCAGGGGCAGGAGACCATTACCAAGCAGGTAGAGTGTTTGTTTCTGATATGAAACCCTTTAAGAGAAAGATTATTTCCTTGGGCAACGACTTAATGAATAGTTGCGCTGATAGCACACTGTCCTAGTTTTCTAAAGTCTTAACCTGATGAGACTTTTTAGTTTCTCCACCAATAAACTTTAATTAGGAAGTCAAGATATGACTAGAGCAAGGTTGAAATTACTTACCTTTTGTGAGATGATGTTGGAATTATTACAGTGCTCTCTAGAGTGTCAGTTCAGAAAGAAACTTAGGGGCAACCATTTCCACCCTGTGTAATGCAGCTCAGCTTGAACAGAAAACACAGATACGGGGATTAAATGTGTGTTGAGGCAGTGCTGACCTACCGAGCAAAAAATTCTGTCTACAGTTCTTGGACCTCGTCTCTGGTGGTTACTAAATGAGGGGTGAAGAATGAAACTGCTTGCTGTGGTATGAAAACGTGGAAATTTTAAACAGGCCCCTTCATTTTCCCCCCAACATGCACCCTTAACAAAGTATTGAATAGTCTCTTACACACTGATCTTGGGCTCATTTGTTCTGTCGTGTTTTACAAAGGTGTCATAAGGCTTTTGATTGGTTTTATTTCATACTGTATTAAGTGCCTACTTGTGGACACTTCTTTTCAGACTTTAATTTGTGTGTGATTTAGGGAAAAAAAAATCAATTTCAAAAGGTACACCCGCACTGCTAAAAACCTGCATAAGTTGTTCCCTACTTCCTGTGTGGGTTGGAAGTAGAATTAAAGGAGGAGCACTGTAGAAAAGAACTCAGGGTGATAGGTACTATGCTTCATGCTTTAATTTCTCTTCTGTCTCTAGAAGAAAATGCTTATGACGAGTATGAAAATGAACTTGGAATTACAGCCATAGCCCTTTATGATTATCAAGCTGGTAAGTAAAGCTCTTGTTTTTAACCTTGTCTTTGAAAACTGTTCTGTACAGAAAAGTCTGGGTTTTTCCTTTGCCTTTCGTCTTGTGGTCTCGTATAGTAACATATGAAATGAAGATATGAAGAATTAGGAATATAGTGATTTAGCAATAGCATAGCCAAAACCAGGACAGACACTTTTGAAAACTGCTAGCCACTGTTTCTGGAAATGGTGGAAGTTTTCAAAATCTTTTTTTAACCAACTGTTGACACTCTTGTTAAACCCTTGACATATGTTTAAAATCTTGACTGGTTAATTCTGAGGAGAGATCTGGAAAGTAAAGTGGTTCTCAGTGTGTTAGGTTGCAATTGTTGTTTTACATCAGAAACGCCCCCAAAACGCAGTAAGAAAGAACAAGCTACCTCATCACCCCAGAGGATGAGAAAGCATCTGTCTTTCCAGATTGTCCTTGCCCAGTGCCCTGTTTCAAACACGCTGATGGGAGAGAGGAAAGTGATGGGTGTCTGTGTTATTTTTGGCGATGGTGGGTTGATAGATGTGATTGTAGCATGGACTGCTCCTGTGCAAATACTGAGCCTCTCCAACTCTCTCTCCAGCGGGTGATGACGAGATTTCCTTTGACCCAGATGACATCATCACAAACATAGAAATGATCGATGACGGCTGGTGGAGGGGTGTCTGCAAAGGCCGATACGGGTTGTTCCCTGCGAATTACGTGGAGCTGAGACAATAAAGACTATTGTCTACTGGTTATGCCTTAATTCCCCAGTCAATAAATCTGACTTAATACACTACAAATCATGATGCTTTTCTGAGGATGGAGGGGTATATACATATTGCTTTTATATTTAATACTTTGCTGATGCTTTTTAAAATGTTTATGCCACAGAAATCGCTAATATATTGTAACTACTATGTTCTTCACTAAGGCTCTTAAAACGATTTTCATGCATTTGGAAACGTTTCTTCTCTGCCAAATTAGCAATTGTCATAAAAAGCCTTTTCGAGGACAATTAGCTGTCTGTCGTAATATTGCATGTGTTACTCATAAGTGAGCAGATTTACTTAGTGTTTAAGTCTAGTTAGTCTTCCACTAAATGTTTTCAGCTAAGAAGGTCATGGCTATGCAGATTATTTGCAATTCCACTAAGCAGGAGTGGGGAGGTGCATATTTTTTTCTTTTCTAGATAGTATGTGAAAAAGCAAAGAGAATGCTTGAAAGTTGCAGTTAATGGCAGTTAATCAAATACTGTCCAATATTTATGGAATATTAATGTTATAAAGGAAACAGTCTGGTTACTTTTTCCTTCTCTCTTAAAGTGAAGTTCCTTGGCTCTTGCATTGATTTTTTTTTTTTTTTCCCCTGCTGCCCTGCTCCTCCTGCTCATGTTGTCCCAGAGGAGGGCTGCAAACACTAGCACTGACTGTCTGAATTTCTTTACTTTTGTTTTTGTGTCACCCTCTTCTTTCCCAGGAAAACTTGGAAAAGTTATTATGCAAGTGTCGAGTCACTCAGTGAGATTCCTACTTGTTTAAAGGCATCCAACTCCATGTGACTACCTGTGGGAATAGTCTTACTGCTTTAAATGGGAGAAAAAAAAAGGGCCAGATGGAATTGCAGTTGTGTTCTGTGTGCAATACATCCTTTGTTCATACAAGGAATGACCTGCTGTGCAGTAATGACATTTTACAAAACCATATTTGAGTCAAGGAATGTTAATACAAGTAATTAGATTTGAAGCCCATATAAACAATCTCCATTTTTAAACCTCACAAGAGACAACTATACTTTGTATGTGTTCAACAGAAACTGCCAGTAACATTCTACTAAACAACAAAATTAAGCCTCTTCTTTGCCAAAACTGAAATTCTTGTTGCTCTAGAAAGCTGACTTCACTGCAGATTTAGGGTCCCTACCAAAGATAGCAAGTTGCATCTAATAGTGCACATGTTCAGTGTATGTACTGTCTGTTTCCACCTTCTGATCAAAACAGGAATGGCAGAACTGGTGTAGTAGCTAAGAAAGAATACAAAGAATTTTTATAAACTGTAAATTTGGACCAATGGAATATAGAAGACCTGTATAAAATGGTAAAATGTATAATGTATCTACAAGGAAGGTGTCATGTTGAACCAATTCTTGGATGGTTGGGACAATCCTTAATGAATGTCATATGTGTGTCATGATATATTTTTTTCTCCTTTCCATGGTCTCATTTGTTGTATTTGCATTACTAGGGTTGGGTTTTATATGCAGTTTATTTTATCCAATTTTGCATAGAACACCTCATAGGGATATGATTTTTGTAAATTAAATATTCAATAAAATTTTTGAACCATTTGCATGGAATATTTTTGTATTTTAAAATTGCTTTGTCAGTCTGTTACAGATAGTTTGTCATATCTTAAGCATCTCTGGAACCAGCTTGCATAGAACAAATGCTTCCTGCAGAGAGCTGCTGCATGATGCTTGGTGCTGTCATGAAGGGCACCTACATTCTTCTAGGTTGCTGCTGCCTTCCACATACTTCCCTTCCTCAGAAACCCACTTGCCTTGTCTTTTACTCCTACTCCCATGTGGAAATATTTAGATCAAAATTAGACTTTGGGTGAACTTAAAGGAGAGATGTGGGGTTTTCTTTTATTTATTTTTTTTTTTAAACATCTTAGCCTCAGGACCTGTTCTGCCTTTTGTTTTATGAGCCTGTTACTTCTGCTTAAAACACCAGTGAGCTGTGGTTCTGGTGAGAAGAGTTGCTCCTGGCTTTTGGGAGTACTGATGGCTACAGGACATTGAATGCTCTTGAAAACATGGCCATCAGTTACAGTCAAATAAACTTTCACATCCCTTCAAAGCTGTTCTGCTCTTGTTCATGACAGGGATCCTCACATCAGGTGCTTCCCAAAGCTTTGCTCCTGTGAGCCTTGGCTGCAGGAACATGTCCTGCCTCACTGCCTAAGCAAGCCCTTATTTTAGTTTCTCATTGTGGCCTTTTCTGAGAATCTGATACATGATAAGGTGCTGCTGGAAATGCTAAGAAAGAAAATCCTAATGCTCCTTTTCTCATTATTCTTTAATGCTGCTGTATTGACAGGCAAGCCAAAGCTTCAGATCTCACTGCTGCAAGTCCTAAAATACAGCGAGCAAGAACCGTTGCTTTAGCAGATAACTTAAAAACACACGACTTGAGAAGAAAACGTGCACGTCCAGGTAGGCCTTCTGCACCGGGGGGGTGGAAGGTGGGGTTATTAAACCTTTATGCTGCTAAAGGCAGATTTGAGGGGGCCAGTGGGGGCGATAAGCCCGTGGGTGGAAGGCAGCAGCCCCTGAGCCCTCCCTGGGCATGACCCAGGGAATAGAGAAGTCTTCTATATTCTAGTGGAAGGTATCCCTGCCGACAGCAGGGGGTTTGGCTCTAGATGATCTTTAAGGTCCTTTCCAACCCAAACCATTCTGTGACCCAGTGGCTAAACAGAGGTGGCAGGGCTGGAGCAGTGGCCTTGGTGAGCACAAGCAGGTAGGACTGTGCCATGTGAAGGGCAGCTGCTGCACTAAGACCTTTTGATTGGGTTTTTTTTGGTGAAGGCGTGCAGAGTATGACTACAAGATCTGGGGACAGGGGCTGCTGCTGCTGCCAGAGCTTCTGAAAGGCAAACACCCTGAGGAGGTTGCCACAACTCCCTGCCCAGCAAGAGATGAGCTGCTAGGAGGGAGGGAAAAGCTCAAAGGGAAATAAGAAATAGCACAGCATGCGGACTTACTGCAGGTAATCTTCATAAACAGCACTGGGGGCAGGGGGGGTGTGTGGAGGGAGAAATACCACAGTCCAGTGTCCCTCTCCTGTGTCAGAGAGTAAGATGGGGAGGAATTGAGTTACTGGAAGAACAAATTAGGTGACACTATCAGTAATATTGTGGGTATTAAGTCTTGGGAGCTTATTCATGAATTGCCTCACCTAACAGAAAAGTTTCATCTCTAATTAAAACCCCTCATCTCACTATCACGGTGCGGCAAGATGTTCTGTACTAGATTGATTTAATATCTTGTCAAGTGTATTTAGGTAGCAGCGTTATGACTGTACTACTGCTACTATGAGATTAGATTTAGTCAAGTCTTGAATTTTTAAGATGACTCTTATTCATCAGCAGTAATTGCTCAAGTTATCCAAAACACTTGCTGTTGGAAAAAACCCACCCGAAACTATCTGCACTTACCATCAGAAGGGCTGGCTCAGCCCTCCTCGGGGGTAACTAATGCGAGCAGTGAGCAAGCCCCTATTTCTGTTAATGGATGTCGTACTGATCCACTGTCTGACTTCGGGTCAGGCATTTACTTTCCTGGCACCTTCCATTCATCATGTTGTTTCTTAATGCGATCCCATGGTCGCTCCTAAGTGTGCTGGGGCTTCAGCTGACAGAAGGCAGCAGTGGCACTGAGTTTATTCACTGTCTAATCCATTGAGGGTTTCATTCTTCTGAATTAATTATAATTAAGCACAGTAAGAGCACTCCATCAAGTATTTCTTATATATAAATATATTTTATAATATTTCCTTTATCTAGTTCTGTAATAATAATGAGGTAAGGACAGAGTTTGAAAAGGAGTTACATGGGAGGTGGAGAAATTCTTGCATACTTTTTGCAAGAGATACTTTTGACCACCCTGTGCTGCCACATTGGGGTGGCAGAAAATGCAGCTACCTTAAATCCTCTGGCTTAAACCCCCCACTGCTGGGCACTAGCGGCTGTTGATAAAGGGGATGGAAAGGTTTGTGTCATACAAAGTGACGGTATTTCCCTACGCGCGTACATTAGGCCCACTTTATGCATGAGGATCTTCTCATGTTAATTGTAGATAGCTAATTGCCTTTTTACTCGCTGAATAAATTGGCTGAATTAGATCTGCCTTTCCTGCCAGTTTGGCAACAACTTTGCTGTCATAGAAAAAAAAGAGAGAGCTCTTGGCCAATGTGATGTCGCCAGCCAGCACCTCTCTTCCGACGCTGGAGTTACACTGCCCAAGGAGGGGGTCCCGCAGGAGCTGGCCAAATAACAAGAGCGATGATGAGCCTCCCTGCAGCAGGCAGGGTTAGCAGCTCAAAGTCATTTCAAGAGCCTGGCAGGGCTTTACCGATGCATTTCTCAGATGCATTTTATCAAACCTCTCCTTAAGCTGCTGTTTTATTTTTAGTCTGCACAGATGGCAGGCTTAAGAGGATGGTGAAGAATGCGCCTGCATCCAATTTATTTTATATAAAGCCTTGAAGCTGTGGAGTATTTTGCTAGGTTTTTATGTGCAATGGGCCATTACCAACTTGTTAATTTTGCCTAGATTTTCAACAGCGAAAATCAGCCTAACTGGTTTTTGACTTTTACCCAAGGAGGAGGAGTGGGAGGCAGGGGAAATTACACAATGAAACACAGGGAAGTTCCTCTGAAGGGCTGTTTTGCCTTTGATAAAACACTTACCAGCCAAATTTTAATGTTGCATGCAGTCTGCACGTCCTCTGCAGTTTCTCCTGATCCTGGAAAGCTGGCCGTCACAATCATCTCAGCATATTCTAGCTTTGAAGTCCCTTTTCTGTCAAGTAGAGCAAATGCTAGTTACCAAGGATATGCATCTGAAGCACCTACTTTTAGATGAGTGCTTTTGCAACTGCAGACTTAAAGCCATATATGATTTTCTGAGTGACTCTCAGCCTATAATAGGAGCTTTCAAAGTGCAACCCACGGGTGGTTGATACCCAACCAGCAAGTCGATTCCTGGTAGTATGGAGTTCAAGAACTGCTGACATCTCGTGTAGTTAGTATTCACCTCGCTGCAGGCTTTCTACATTATTCAGGGATGTGGAGCCTTCACAATTCAGGCTGCCATAACGAAGGCATGTTATTGCATGCTCGTCCATACATAATTATCAACAGGATGCTAAAGACCCAGTGCTTAATTCTTACTAAATTTGAAGAAGCTTCCTCAAATTCTTCTCACGTAGAGCACACTGCTTCTACCATGATTTACAGACACAGCTGTAAAGTTAGTTGACGAAAGGGAAATTGATATATTAGTCCATGGAAAGAGGAAAAGAACAAAAAAATCGATCTCAACTGTGCAACGCTAAGTGGACAGAGTACTGCCTTGGATGTCTTCCAAAAAGCAAGTTGGAATTGATCAGAGTAGCTTTCCTTGGCGCAGTTGTCCCAGGACCTGGAAAGCTTGGACAGAAAAGGGGTGATGCATCTTCAGCTGCCTGGAAAGTGCCTTGCAGGCAGCAAAGGAACCTTCCAAAAGAGGTGCATGGTGGTCTGCTACAGCTTGCCACAAAAATCAGAATTTAATGGCCATTTTCTGAAGGCCGCATGGAGTTAGGAAAAATTAATTTAACAATTACTGTCAGTTAAGTAGCCAGAGAAATCTGGCTGCTTCAGCTGTTTCTGTTATCTAAGCTCACTGAAATCAAGAAGCAGGAGCTCTGCTTGCAGGGAATGGGAGCTGACCGTTACCTCTGGCACTCAAGCTGGCTGTTGGCGCAGCAGCCATCTATCTATACCCTTACATAAAAAGAAAGAGAAGGTGGCACTTCCGAATTAAAAATATAGGCTTGTTAGCCTTCAGATGAGGCTCGGTGCCAGTCTGCTCCACAAAGGTTCCAAAAAGCAGAAAATCATGTGCAGTTGGATGCCTTTGCCTCTTTTCTTTCTGCAGGCGAAGGCAATTGAAGAGCCCAAGGGCAGCATTCAGTGTCCCTGTTCTCCTCCCAGCTGTGCCAGCTGCTGCTCAGCCCAAAGCCCAGGGGATGGCTACACCGGTTTTGACTGGACTATGAACTTCTAGCAGAATTCCCATTGAAAAAAAAAGATGATCCTCAGAGAGTTGGGCTCACACCACTCACCAGGTCAGCATTTTCAGTGTTGAATTCCAGATTTTGGGTTCTAGATATTTGAGGCAGTGCAGAGTACTGCAAAATACAAGATGTCAGAGATGATGAAAATTAAAAGCTAAACAAGATCACTGAATTATGTAGACAGCATGCTCTGCTGCAAGAGGAGTCCTAAGTGAAGAATAAACATCAGGCTAATGCCAAATCAGGAGCTGGGGCATCACTGAGAATCTTAATTGATTTCTTTAAAAGGTTTGTAAGACCTGTGCCCACAAAAGCTTAAGAGAAATTATGCAATTTGCTTTCTTGCCCATTTTGGCAATGAGGCCAAAGAGGCTGAATAGTGTCACCTTTGCTCAGACTAGTTGTGAAAACGTCAGGGAGAAAGCTTTGTATTTTCCATTAATAACAATTTTCCTCACTGCTTTGAGCCTAGTAAAGCTGTCATTGAATAATTATTAGAACTTTTTAGCTGCATGAAGTGGTATTTTGTTTTGATAGCATTAGTGATTCAAGGCCAGGTGTGGGAAAATAACTGAAATTGGAGGGGAATAGGAGAACATTGTCCCCCAAAATTCAGCTACATCTCAACATAAGCTGTAATATCAGAGAAGCTCTGAGATGAGACACAGCTGCTGCTCCCAGGAACAAACAAGGCCTATGTAATACCCTTGAAATGGGGAGTAGAGTGGTACGGAGGTATGACAACTCATCCCTGTTATCAGGGAAAAGGGGCACCTAGTGCCTTTAGCTACCAAATCACACCTCCCACCCACCTCCGAGCTGCGACCACCCCTCACGAGAGAAATTTGCACCAATCCTAATAAAGTTATGTATGACTAGAGTCACTCGAGCTCCACCTAAAAGAAATGAATAAGTATAAAATGGCAAAAGACAAAGGGGATGTTAGGGAGAAGTCCTCCATCGAAACATCTGGGATCAGTCGACAGGCTGAACCTCTCTTCTCCCCCCCATAGGGACACCTATTAGGCAAGAACTTTGTGTTATGCGCATTTACTTACTAACACCTTGCTAGCTGTTTAGTATTGTCACTGATCAGTAATAGTTTTATATTATTTTAATCAAAGTTGTTTTGTAGTCAGTCACTGTCACTGGCTATCTACGAATCTATATCCTGTCACGAATAAAATTATATATACAAAAGTTCCGGAGACTTTTGCTCGTATTATTATAAGGAGGTTGGGCTATAGTACTACTGAAACTGGTGTACTCACCAAAGTTATTTACACTGACAGACTGGTCATTTTGACCTCTTAACGTGACACCAGGCCAGGAAGCACTTAAACGTAGGAGCTCATGCTGGAGGCACTGAGGCAGGAGCAAGTACGATGCCAGCATCCACCCCGCTCCCACATCACTCCTCGGAGCAGAAATATTTTAAGTGTCACATTCTTTGGTGAATAAACACTCAAAACCTTAAGCTCACAGGGTGACACTAGCCTAAAGGAGTCCATGGTAATTCTACAGCCCTGCAGAGTAATTGACCGGTGTTCAAGTGCAGCATGAATTACTGCATGAACAAATTGCTCCACAGCTGCTGGCTTATTCAGTGGCATCAGAGCTACATGCAGAGCAGGACTGTGCTGTCCTCCATGTAGACTATGTTCCATGACTTGTGGCAATGCTTCCTTACCTTTTGAGAGGACAGGCGTAGTATATGTTACAGTCACAGAATGGTTTCTCTTGTTAACAAACTTCAGGTGGTCAAACTTGGAAAGCAATATAGCTCTTGGACCTGTGCATAAAGCTTTGCTTGGGTGCATCAGCATACCATGGGACCTAAATTGCATCAAGAGCGGTTTCATTTGCCTTGTAGCAAACTTGTTGAACTGAGGCTTATCTTTTCCTTGTTAGTGCTGCCTGATGTCCTTTGATGTGATGTTTTTGCCAAGTGAGGATGCGCATGATGCCTCCTCCCTTTCCCTGGCGCGCCCAGATGATTAGCTCTGGCCTCCTTGGCTATCAGGGAGTTACCATCTGAGCTCCTGGCATTGCTGGTGTGGCTGGGCATTTCACTAGAAGCACAACATTTACTAACTTGTTTGACTCATTTCCTTCTTCAAATAGTTTCCAGATGCTCAGTTATATCTACTCACATGGGGCTTTTTTGTGTTGAAAACGCTCCTGATAAATGCAAATGCTGATACAGCTGTTTGGGTGAGTGCTCTAAGCTGCATTTCTTTTGCCAGTTTTCACACCGTGATCTGTAGAAAGGCTCCAGTCAATAAACAGTCCTCTGTGCATCCCTCTGCATGCCAGTTTTCTCTGGCAGTGTTTGTAGTTTCTGATTTCAGGTCTCCTGGTTGGTACAATAAAGGAGAGCAATGGTGAGGGTGGTTTAACACTTGAGTTTTGTTTGCCCAGCACGTGGTGTGCTGAAGCATTGCCATCCTTTCTGTGAACTCCTGGCTGTGGCTGTGCTGTAGTGTCCTTCCTTGGGAAGATAAGACCACAATAGAGGTTGGTCTGGACCAGGTTGCCCAGAGAAGCTGTGGATGCCCCATCCCTGGAAGTGTTCAAGGCCAGGTTGGATGAGGCTTTGAGCAACCTGATCTAGTGGAAGGCGTCCCAGCCTATGGCAAGGGGATTGGAACTAGATGATCTTGGAGGTCCCTTCCAATCCAAATTGTTCTATAGTGTGAGTATGATTTAGATGCTGGCAGCTAGCAGGGGCTGATACAAAATCCCTGGGTAGCACTGTAACAGCTAGAGATGTCCATATTTCAGGATGGTAGACCAATGCTGGATAATATCACCGTGAGAGAAAAGTCAGGCTCGCCAATTCTACCTGCAACTGTTCAAATAGTTTTGATTTTTCAAAAGCACTTTTGGGCAACCTTGTAGTTGATATCTGTTAGAGAATATTTTGAATCATTTTTAGATCTACAGTGATCTATGACAAGCAGTGGCTGTAAGTGAAAGTGATGTCGTGTTGATTTTGTACAGAAGGTCCACAGTCTACCATTTAATGTAAAAAATCTGAAATTAAAGGTCTGGGTTTTCTGGAATAAAGCCTGCAGTGCATGTGCCTGGCACCAGTAATTAGTGGCCTTTCTTTGAAAGCAAAATATATGACAAACTAAACTTCAGGTAGGTCAGTAGAAGTACAGAGACATTCTTAAAATTCTGTTAGGTGTTTTGTTGAATCTTGGATAGGAATCGCCATTTGCGGAAATTTTAGAAGAAAGGCAGCTGCTAACTGCTGGGGCCAGAGCAGAGCCAGAGCAAGGAGCAGCTGGTTGTTTCATGGGTAGGTTCATCTTTTCAACAACCATTACCGGAGCTCTTGTATTTCATGGTAGAGACTGAGAAGAGCCAAGTTACCATCTCTTACTAAAACAAAGGTAAGTGCTTTTATATGCAAGATCAGCTACTGTTCCCATGCCTGCCACACAGAAACAGCAAGAGAGTAGTGCTGTCCTCAGGTGATGTTTCTCAGGTCTGTTGGCCATCCTCTCCTTAAGCGTGCTGTCCCATGTCCTAGCTTGCTCGCTTACTAATTTTCTTCAGCACTGTATGTTCATTTAACCCACATGGTACTAGATAATTACATGCTCATTTACACTTGTACTACTTTTAACATTATTATTAATGTTGCTATTAGTCCACCGCACGTGTTCGTCTGTGTCAGACAGCCCTGGGCATTGGCCTGCACACATCCCAGCCTGACACGCATTAGTAGCTTTGTGCTCGAGTTCAAGATCACTGTTCCCAGACACACAGAGTGCTATTACCATTTCTGGTAAAATATAAACTGCTGCATGTATCATCTTACCCTGAATTTATCTATTTATGCCAGCTAGAAAAAAAAATGCTAATTTACTAAGCCTCTTAGGGCTCTGTCTCCCTTGTGCTTGCACAACAGTGCAAGAAACCTTAATGTGGTCAATAAAGCATTGATAGAAGCAAAGGCAATCAAAATCTTTCTTAATGTAGCAATATAAGAACTCAAATACAGTCTGGTAGTATTCCAAGTTTATAACAACATTTCTCTACTAAATATTGGGTGTTATTTCCATTGCAATCTGGAAACAAATTCTCCAGTGAGCTTATTTTGAGTCTACTGCTTTTTAAACTGCATTGCTGCTAATCTGCACTCAAATAACCTTTTCCTTCTGTAAACCTTAGATGTTAGTTTTTGGCTTTTCTAGCTGAATCATAGAATCGTTAGGGCTGGAAGGGACCTTCAAACTACAAACAGATACAAATTCAAATGTGCTTACACTGAAATCGTAAGTATCCATGTTATAAAGATAACGCTATTACATTGAAAGACTGTAAACATATTAGAAATGGTTGATTAAATCCTGCCCTTTGTTAGCCCTATTGCATAGATGTTGTTCTAACATTTGTCACCGAATTTGACAGTTAGGTGTATATGATGGTACAAATATCCAAAATTACCAAATTAAGATCACCAAAACACAGGTTGGAGTAGTATCTACTAGCCTAGGTGGTAAATAAGAAAGACAAATCATAATTGCAGTTGGGATTTCAGCAACATACATGCATCACACACTCATAAAAAAAAACAGCAGCAGGAGTTTACACTTCAGAGCTTGGCTACAGCTTCAACACTCCTGGTCCAGACAACTCCTTTAGCCATCATGCTACACATTTACTATGCATGTAACATCTATCTCCACTCGTTTGCCATCTTTTTCTCCTGCTCCTTAGAGCAGTTCTCGTTTCCCCTGTAAGTGTTGGGCAGAGAAGCAGGAGGAGGGACCGTGTGCTCAGGCTTTAGCTTAGTAGCCATGGTACGACTCACTCAGGGGTCCACAGCCAAGTGAGCTCAGCTCAGGGGTGTTCCCTGGTCATTCATATGCATTATTAAAATCAGCTAATACATGGAGCTGCATAGGGGTTGGTTGGTTGAGTTTTTTATTTAATAAAACAGATCATCTACCAGTAATACCATTCTGCTGTCTGACCACCTAGAATGCATATAGTTTTCCTGAGTCTAAAATGGTTTTTATCTGTGCCCAGGATTCACTTAAGCAGATCAAATAATTTTTCTTTTTTTAAGGTTTCTTGGGAAGCAATCATAGATAAATATTTAACATGAAGTGAAAAAGCACCAGAAGAAAAACAAGGAATCTCATATTTCCAGGAAGAACAAAAGATTAGTCAGGAAAAAAAAACTATTTTGAGTAAAAATAGCAATAGCTGACCAGCTAGTGACAGGATGGTTTTCCTTTTCGAGAGTTTCCACTTTTCATTAATGTAGGCAAGTGTCAGCCACTTGCCTACATCTTTGCTTGCCTCAATTCCCCTGTAATGCTGTCCTAGATGACAAATGCATTCAAGTGCTTCTGAAAACCTTTCTCAGATAGCTGGATAGTCTTGATGCACCATCATTCTTAACTGCGCTGTAGAAAAAAAGTCACTAAACAAGGCAGCACTTGCCTTATCTTGGTTGTGCAATGTCCTGCCAGCCTTCCCAACCCAGGTTAACCAGCACAGCTTCTACAGGAAGCAGCGAGACTATTAATGGTCTGGTTTTCCTCTTTGCTCTGCATAAGGCAGCATTACAACCCCAAATGTTCGACAGTTCTTACACTTAAAAACCAAACAGACTTAAAACCCAAACAAACCCCAATAAGTTGGTTTTATTTTGGGGGAGGTTTTCTTTGAGCGTCTATTTACAGTTCAAGGATAAAACTTACTTTTATAATAAAACCAAGAGTCACAAATAATTAAATGAAACTTGTGCTTTCAGCACTCTAAGTCAGCAAATACAATGAATTATTGTCACTATTGAACTGAATAGCAACACTAATATCCTTATTAATAGGCTACTCTGTTACCCTTTAGGGGACAGGGAATCATCCACAATCACATCTTGGTTTCTCTTTGTTTCCGAGTATTGGTTTCATCTTTCAAATCTCTGAAAACCATCCTGCATAGGATTTGTTATTGTGGGTAACCAGACAGGATTTTTTTCTAGCCAGAGCATCTTCTTGTTACAAAGTTTCCTTCATCTTTGATTTAATGATGGTAAAAAAAGAGAAAATCAATATGTTATACTAAAAATATACTAAAAATTAAGCTTTCAGGCTTTATGGAAAACATTAGAAGTTTTCTGCTAACCTTACATACAAGCTGGACTAAAAAACCCAACCTAATAACTTCTGTTTTAAGGTGGATGACATGACCCAGCACCAGACAGCTTGGAGAAGGAGAAGAAAAATAACTAAAGTATTCAAGAAAAATAGGCTGAAATTAAAAATCCTTACCTTTAAACAGTGCAAGGAACAGATGAGGCTTCCAGCTGCAGAGCTCTGACCCCAGCTCTTCTCAAAGTAGAGATGAGAACCATCCCACCTCATGATCCTTCTCTTTTATAAGCCCCATGGCTAAACCACATGACCAGGCAAGAAACAGTCAATAAATAGGGGGGAGAGGCTGAAATGCCTCTGAATGTTTATCAGGTGCCTTTGTTTGTGATAATTAATGTTCTCGTTAGCAGGGTGCTGGTGAAGGAAGGTGTGGTGGATCAGGCCTCACCAGATGCCAATTCAGCACTTGGAATTTCAGTAACTTCCACCTAATGTGAAACACATCTTGCAGAGAGGCTGGCTTGCCTGGCTGCGTTAACATAACAGAGACAGGAGCATGGTGCAGTGCCGCGGCTACCTGGGCGCCACTGTGCCGGCGCACCCCAATGCTCTGGTGCAGGTGCCGCCTCCCAGGAGTCCTCTTCACTCCCCTGGGTGAGGGGGTCAGTGCACCCCTTATCTGTCCTGATAATGTGAGGTCACCTCGTTACAGAGGGACCTGTGAGACAGGGTCATGTCTACAGAGCCATTTAACAAAATCTGTCAAGATTAACTCAAATTTGTTTCTCTTTCTTTAATTCAGGTAATACAAAACCTGGGGTTTGCTGTCCCAGCTTTTAGTTTTTACAGAGATCTATGATATGATGTCAGCTGTGATGTAATACACTTAAAACCTCCCAGCTACAGTGGATGGAGTGTGAGTGATGCCAACATCAATCCAATGGTCTTTAGCTGTTTTCTTTCTTTCTTTTTTTTGTTTTTTTTTTTAAAAAAAGAACAAAACAATCCATGAAAACAAACAAAACCTGAAGGTGAAGAATAACTGCAGCACTTGCCAACAGCAATATCAGGGCTACATGCTCAGTCTCTGCGTTGCCTAATCTTGGATTTAATCCCCAACGAGTTGCAGCTCAAACACCTACGTTTCTGCTGACAAGAGGACGCACTGCCGCGCAGAGGTGGCAGGATTTTACCTTTCCTGAACAAGCTGTTGCCAGTACACGGCCCCTCTCCCCTGAAATTTATTAACGCGCCAGCCTAGCGTTAGGTTTTGCCTCTCTCAGGTGCGTATCCTAGGCTTTGTTTCTCTGCTCCTGTCCTTCATCTAGTGCTTCGGTATTAATCTAATTATAATTTTTTAATGTAAAATATATAATCACCTCCTGTAGCAGGTGATCTATGACAGCTGGGCCTCGTGTCCCACCCTGCTCCCTGATGAATGAGACTCGTCCTATGAGCCTTTGCAGCCTCTTCTCTGCCACGCTGGGCCAAGCGATTCGAAATCCTGCAAAACAAGGGCTTCATGTGGAAGGTGCCACCCCTCGTCGCACACTGCAAACACCTCAGTCCAGCAAGGAAACACTGGCTTAGTGCCTCCATCCATCTTCCCACCTAAAAGGGCTTGTCCCCGGGATAGACTGGGCTCCCACCACCCTCTTTTTTCCCAGCCCAGCCCATGGCTTCAGCAGAACAGTTTGTACAGACGATGACCTGACTGCCATGAGAAATAAACACAGGATTTCTCCTCAATTTATGAACTTGCAGTGCCTGGGGTCACGAACTCCCACACCACTCCTTGTAAGAAACTATACCGCAGCCCCGCTCTTCTCACAGTTAGGACTTTCTCCCAGTTTCCAATCTGAACTTACTCATCGCCAATCGGTAACGTTGTTTTTCTAGCGCTGACATTCCTTTTAGTTAAAAATCTCTCTCCTGGCTGTTCACCCACTCATGTGAGTGGGAAAAGCAGACATCTCATTCCAGCCTTCTATTTGCTTGGTTAACTAGATCGAGTCATTTAAAAACCTGCTGTAAGCCCCAGCTCGCAGTATCTTGCTAGCGGCTGGTTCCCACAGCGATCCCGATTGTACCCGCTGCGGATGAGCTCCTGCGAACGCCCTTCAAGCCCACTCATATTAATAGGTCCTTCCGTCTTGTCAAAAATGCCTTGCCTTTTTTTTTTTTTTTCACAGCTCTGTATTGTGCATGTCTTTATCAAAACAAAGTTTTCTCTTCCTTTCTGTCGCTTTCAACAGATTAGTCCCGTGGATTCACGATGAGATTTTTCTGCTTGGAGCATTTCGTAGAAGCAAATTTTCCCTGTTTCCATTGCACTGATCTTTCAAGTATGTAATACGCTCTATTGATCTTCCCTGCGAATAAACTAGCCTTGTCATCCACACAGACAGTTAATACACACAGTATTAGGTCCAGTATTAGTGATTTTTCTTTAGAAGGTTGAAGATTGCCTAACAGTACTAAGGGGGTGTGAGAACACCCGTTTGAGTGAGGACATGTGCAGAAATGATAGACTACAAGGCAAGGTGTGCAAATGCTTTTGTAAATCTGCTTTGAATACGCAGAGCATGTGAAGAATTTTTCTCTGAAAGAAAACAACTTTTCTAAAAATTGCAGTGTTATCTCCTGGAAGTCCCCTACCCTTGTTTCAGGTCTTCTCTGTAACGCAGAAAATTAGCATTATTAGAGATTTCAAATAACCTCAGGTGAAAAGTAGAGCATGTAATCTGTTACTGAATCACTATAAAGTCTTACAGGTGAATTAAACAGACCTACAGAATGTTGCACACATTAAAACTAACAGCCACTGCTTTGTAAAGAAAGAAAAGTGCTGAGGCAGATAGAGCAACTGGAGAATAGGGGTTACAGCATGGCCTGAAGTAAAAAATAAAATTCTAATCACAATAGTATTTTTTTTTGCACAGACACTGAGCTCAAATTGAAATATGTCCAGATATAAAATTAGTTATTTTTGTTCATTTTTCAACAATGCATGTGGACTAATAAATAAAGGACACTTCATGTTCCTTCTTAGCCACCTTTCTACCTGTTCTCCTCTAATGAGAGACTTCGATGACTTCAGCACTGCA
Source organism: Tauraco erythrolophus (assembly GCF_009769465.1). Classification (NCBI taxonomy): domain Eukaryota; kingdom Metazoa; phylum Chordata; class Aves; order Musophagiformes; family Musophagidae; genus Tauraco; species Tauraco erythrolophus. The sequence continues at coordinate 16,854,571 of NC_141470.1, forward strand.
CATCTGAAAAGGTCTGATGTCAGCTTCAGGTGAGACCTCAAGATGCCCAAGAAGGTCAAAACAAAATGAGAAATGAATGACATGGTCACAGCAGTACTTCACTAAATATTTTTGGCAGAGGGGTGGGGTGGGGGGCAGGTTGGGTAGGGAGTACCATGCTTGGCAGTTCTCAAAATTCATGATGGACAAGTGAGCGCCTGTTTAGGGAGCTGTGAATTCTTTACATCGTGGTAATGAGGCAACGCTCACCTCAGGATTTGTTATGAAGAAGAACATCCTTAAGGAAAACGGATGGTTTCAGAAGGCGATGCAGCAGAGAGGTTATCTCCTCTCCCCTAAACCTCAGTTTCAGCTATTGCAAGGCTTTTTTTCAAAAGTTCCAAGAAATTGCTTGAAATTGCTTTTAAGTATAGAAGGAAGCTAGGATTTCAGAGACAATTACATAATGCAAAAATATCAGTGGAAAATAACCCATTAAAACATGAATTACATTTTGAGATTTCTGTATATTGTATTCTTTTCAGATTTTCAAAGCAAAAAGGTACACTGCAACATTTATTCCAATACATTTTTAAGCACATGCAACACTGGTGTCCTATTGGTACATTAATTTCTAATGCTGTCCAAGAACCTTTACATTAAAAGCATACAAGAACTCACACACACGTGCACATATTCCTTCTAGCATTAGTCCTGAGGAAAAACTTAAATTTTACTTGAGAAACCAAACGTCAGTTCTGCAAGTACATCTGGGAAATAACCCACCAGCTATTCTGAACTAATTCCTGCCCTAAATACCTTGCACTCTTGTGCAGTTTGGATCTGAAATATCTGCTGTTCATCAGATTCCAATGTTTGAAATTGTTCAAAACAGTCCGAGATTTGCAGCACTGGAGACAAAAACTATATTTTCATTAAAAACATGCTTGATGCAGATGAAGGATCATATGGAGATGCTAACATTCAAAACATAAAATTGATAAAACGTAAGCACATATACACTAGAAAACACATTACAGTTCTTTAAAGATTTCTCATTCAGTGTATAATTTGTGTAATTATACAGTCAGCCTTTTATTCTGACTTAAATATTCAGGCCAACTTACAATAATAAAAAATTTGCTAAAATGACTTCTTGTAGAAAGAATGACAATTGTTTAAAATAAATACATATTTTAAAAGATCTTATATTGCTCTGAGACTATGTCCATCAAATCCCACTAGATGTCAGTACTATAGAACAAGTTCGTTTCAGACTTAAAAGCAGAAGTCCATTCGGTTTATTTATTATTGTTACCTTGTCAGTGAAATACAGTACATGTCAACTACACGAATAACCAAGTATTTATGGTAGTAAACTGAACCCAGAATAACAGTCTCGTTTCATTTTTTTTCCCCTCATTTACTTGATTTGAAGAGAAGACTTCAAATCAGTCTCATAATGCCGAAAATGTTTCAAAATAAGATGTAAATAACTTCAGTTTCTCTAACCATTTTTCCTACTGTGGCGATGTGGACGTCTCACTTCAAAAAACAGCACTACAAGCTCTTTTTGTCAGGTACTATAGTACCTTGATGCTAAAGCTCTTCCCATTAAATACAGTGTAGTTGATCCAGGTTGAAAATTATAAGGCACGTACTTTTTTTTTTTTAAACCCCGTGTTCTGAAGTGTTGTTACAATCGTGCTATTCTGGATGACGGCCCATCATAGCTACTGGTTGTTTTTGTGTTTTTTTATGGTTTTGGACAAAAAGAATGAAAGACCACAAAATGCGGAAAAAATACAGAAAACCAAGAATGAAACGAAACACAACGTATTGATACCATGTACACTACAACAGCCATGATCAAATCTTCTCATTTCTTTCACAAACAAAGCATTGACAATTGCAAAGCATTCTTTGTTTTGCACTGTAAATACCTGACTTTATCAAGGCCAGGTTGGATGAGAGTTAAGCAACTTGGTGTAGTGGAGGGTGTCCCTGCCCATGGCAGGGGGGTTGGAACTAGATGATCTTTGAGGTCCCTTCCAACCCTAACCATCCTGTGATTCTATGATTCTATTTAGATACGCAGATGTTTATCACTGGATTGCCACAATAAACTGAAATAATTAAAAAAAAGGCCATTTTTTTCTTCTATCTTTTTAAACAAAACAAAGCTGCCAAGTAATTGTTGTTGGAAAAATATGAGAGAAATAATAGGTAACTACAAAAATGATGAGATAGAACAACATCTGAGAAGAGAATAATAGTTAAGGAACATATGAAACCAAAGGGCAACAGTTCTAGGCATTTATTCCAATATCTTAGAAAATCAAAATAATAAATATTCTTCATTGCATCACCATTTGAAGATAGAAAAACAAATTTTTAAGCCAAAAGATGACGTGAATTGTTTCCTTCCCCTCCCCCCCCCCCCCATTTGAAGCCTTGTTCATTCACAGTACAAATACACCCCGCTGGTACATTTTTTTAGTCACAAGAAGCACAAAGTGTGATAAGAAGCAGTTTCCTTTTCTCCTCTGTAAAGCTGCTCTGCCCTACGGAAACTCCAGCCCCCTCACAACTTTTCAGTGCCTTCTTAAATTGCACAACAGCTCCACGATCGAGTGCCTTATACGACCAGAAGTACTAAGCTGAGAGCATGCATTCCCACACACATGCTCAGCCAAGAAAAAAAATCTTGCATGATTCTTTGAAGTCCACCTTAAGGCAAATAGATCCGTATTTTCTACCTCTTGCTGAAAATTTTTACTTTTCAAATTTCAAACACGAATCTGAAATTCAGAAAATGATCTAATGTTTGGCATAACAAATGCTTTAACCAAAAAGGAAGAAACGAAATGGAAATGTTTTTCCCAACAATGAATCAATTATTTTGCTTTAGTTCTATCTACATTTTGTTAAAGCATTTTATGTACTTTCAATAATATCAGATTGCAAGTTTTTTGGCAACTTTTTTTTTTGTTTTTAATAAAAATTCAGACAGTGTTCTCTGTTTGCAATCAGAACCACAACCTTAGTGCAATATTATATTTATTTCTTACAGTAATTTTGGTTGCCATACAAGAGTATTAAGGATTGGGGAAAAGTGCAAGTTACAGGAGCTTGATTTTTTAATCAGTCGAAATAAGAGGAATTAAAGCACGAAAATTACAGCAACATAGATAACGTGAACACAAGTTGTTACACAAACTGTAGCGAGAAACATATTAATATCTAGAAAAGAAAAGAAAAAATGTAATGGAAAAATTATCAATATTTGTGGCTCATACACTTAATCATCACCAGATCAACTGGGTAATGCTTCTTAAGAACTGAGAAAAAAAAAAATCACTATTTTTATTAACTTAAGTACCACAAATAATTAACTTTTGTGATATGTAAATTCTGTAAATCAACAGTCACATCTAGTCATTTTATAATATATGAATGAAACTTAAAATGTTCTCAGACACCTAGGGAAAGGAGTCTGTGCAGTTATACACAATTTACATCTTGTAAGATTTTGGTATTGTATACACAAATATTACAGAAACTAGGCATGTAAATGCAATTTATTTAAATTACAGTATATAAACAAAAGTTGATCCTAAAACCCAGAATATTATAACGTATTTCATAGATCTCTAACAACTTGTTTTTCACTATCATAGTAGCATGAAATAAATGGGTCTTCTCTCCTCCCCCCAACATTTCCAGACTGACGAAAATACTCGGAGGCAACGTCGTTATCTGTTACTATTGCTTTCTGTAGCAAAATCATCACACAGAGCTAGAGACCAATTCATCTTGGCAGAGGTGTATTTTATTGGTGAAAGTAGGTCCTCTCAAGTCTCCTCACCTTTACTTTGTAAGACACAATGTAAAAAATAAACTATTTCGTTAGCTCTTTAATGCGTTAAACCTCTTTTCTACTAATTGTGTTGTACCTAGTCTTTCGGTACCTGAAAAGATACACGAGCAAGAAACACACCTGTGTAAGAAAGGGATTACCAGCAACTGTAATTTACCGTGTATGTCAGCACTTGTTCAACGTAAATTCAACAAGAAAGTCGTGATTAAAAAGCAGCTTAAAAGTCAACTTCTACATTTTCTTTTACTACCGTATTTTCTAATGCATTTTCTGGCACGTGTTATAGAGGTAATATCAACTGTACCCAAAGAAACAAAAAAAAAAGCATGGCATTAGTGGTTTATTTACTGAATTCTGTCATATCACCAAATGGAAGACAATGATGGCTAAATTACCATTTTTACACTTCTTAAAGTATTTGATGGCCTCAAGTTGCCTGTATCGACTATCTGAATGAAACTGCCATTTTCTACACCACCTATGGAAAAATTCATTACTCTTGAAAGTAAAACGCCTTAGTACTTGATTTTTATTACAAGGTTACTTGGAATTTTCGAATACAAATATAGCGTAGTAACAGACGTTAAGTCAAAAGATTTGTTGTTCCATAAAGGGGGCAGGAGGCTAAATAAGTTGCTTTTTTATGAGTATCCAATGCGTTGGTAACTATAACCACTTTTGAAGAAATATTCATCCTCCTTTGTAGAAGTTCTAGCAAAGATAGAAAATATAACACAGCTCTGCTGGTTCAGATGCATCCAAATGAGGTTGATTTTAAAAAGGTCAAGACTTTATAATTATTCCACAGAAATAGTAGTAAACCACAAAAGTTTTTTTTTTTTTTTCTGTTTTTAACTTTCTAGCACTGAAGTGGCACAAAGGCTGCCCAGTAGACCAGCCACTTATTTTCTTAAAATATTGTGCTTATAAACTATCTGTACAACTATTTAAACTTGCAGTAAAGAAAGATATTTAAAATGCTAAACTTTATGTACTCATACTAGGGCTGTTGCAGACCTAATTAGACACTTGTTTGTGAGCAAAAATAATCACAATAAAAAAATTAGAGATAGGCTGGACCATGTCAAGGACCATATCAAGGAAAGAAAGTTCAGGTACCTTGCAAAATGTAAGAGAACCTGAAAGTATGGTAGGTAGGCAGTCTAGCCATCCACACACAATTTACCCACCTCGAACATCTTGAATATTATGTTAATAAAGACCTACAAAACTCACAGATATTAAGAGGTGTTAATTACAGGGGGAGTTCAAACATGCAGAGAGAGACTTGTTAACTTGAAAAAAAAAATAAAAAAAAATGTCAGATTAACCAAATCTGTGTGTTTCCCCCTGCTGACTGAAGTCTCCTGGAAAGCTCTTGAGCTCTGGTATCCCACCACCCAGTCCATGCTCTGCCTCAGCTGCCTGGATTTGAGCGGGGGTGCACGCACCTCTCCTGCCACCTCCCTAACAGCCGTGCAAAGAAATCACCAGAGGCCGCCGGGCAGCTTCCAGCTGCCCCTGAAGTGCTCAGTTTGCTGTTCTCACCAAGAAGCCAACATCTGTTAAAAGTGATAAAAATAAGAAAAAGGATACCTACCCAGTTCTCCTGGCCCTTGGAACATATGCATTCTGAGACATTATATACCCATTTCCAGCTCAGCATTACCTTTTTACCTTTTTGGTTTCTTTTAACAAGCTGAAACATTTCCATCTTTGCTAACAGGCTGAAATCTCTCTCTCACTTAAAATACTGGCAACCTTCCCACTGACTTCAATGGGAGCATTCTTCTATGTTTTTCTTCTTTCTTGGCCTGATGTTCAAAATAGCTAAGGACCTCACTGAATTAAACATCATCTCTCAAGGTTCCGCCTTTTTGAGTATCTGACTGTGAAGTCCAAAAGATGCTTCTGTACATAACCCTAAATTTTTACTGGCTTGTAGAGTTCATATTCCAACTTAGCAGTAGTTTAGCTGGTTGAAAACTGGGGGTCTCAGGTTCAAACTAGCTTCATTTTGTTGTACCTCTAAGTATGCATTCCTCCTCAGATTTTACGCAATGTCTGCATCGTCTTATAGGTCAAGTCAATGGAGCATGTATTGAACTTGTTCTGCCACCTTGGAAGAGTGCTAAGTATAACTGCAGAAATAAAGAAATACCAGGTAAAACAGAGCAAGGTTACCTTTGAAATAATTCCAGCAGAACAACCAGCTTCACTGCCAGCAAATCAGAGACCTAAACTAGTAAAAATCAGTAACATGAACTCCTGCACCTGTCTTAATGTTGCGCCTCTGCTACTAATAAAAAATGGTAATGAAGCACTCTGTCCTCTTGAAATGAACTAAGGGTTGGGGAAGGAAGCCTGCTCGGAGACTGAATGTCAAGAAGAGAATATAGTGCTTTTCAATAAAAAAAATGACATGCTTGCAATTTTAAATTGAAAGAATAGTGGTATGTGATGGTTCCAGCAGAAGGGCGTTATCAAGAGATAAAATTTTTGAAGTTAACAATTTTCTCTCTCTCATATCTCCCCACAACTTTGAAATAAAATGGCCCCACTCGTGTAACATATCGAGATTCATGTTTGGGCATATAGCATACAGTCTGCATTACCTGAGTACCAGGAATTAAACTGTTTTCCCCCTCCCCCCCAATTTTGCTGGCACTCGCAGACAGACAAGGCATTTGGGGTATTTCAGTACCAGCCCATCTCTAGTTATCAACAGAAGTTTGTGAGGCAAAATAGCTATTCTTATCTGTCCAGCAGCTGTTTCAAAGCTCTTTCTATGTTCATTCTGTGCCCAACTCTAGTCACTCCAAGGTCTATCAGATCTTCCTTTTGTAGATTTGGTAAATGAGTGCCATCTATTTCATTGTCCATAAATGTTTCTTTATGTTCACCTAAGTTTAGACTTTCCAACCAATCTGCCACATCTGGTTTAGTCCACAGGTGGACAGGCTTAGTTGTAAAAGGCTTATTTGAGATTGGCTGTTGTAATATTGAGGGAGAAGGAGACCTGCTGCGCCCTGTGGTCAAGCCAAATAAGTCCCCAGAGGGGGGCTGGCTGGGTAGGCTAAATACATCGGACAAAGTCGGAGAAGGAGATGAAGCTGAAGCAGAAGCAGTCAGAGGAGCAGGCATGATGTCTTTATTAATCTCTGTTGGTGAAACCACAGGGCTTGGAGCATGTCTTGCTCCTGAGGTCCTACTGTCATAGTCTGGGGACCTGCTCTGCAGTGTGATCGGCTGGCTGGTTCCAGGTCGGACAGTAAAAGTGATTGTTGTACTTCGTGTACCTGAGACAGTACTCATGACTTCCGTGCTCCTGAAATTGTAAACAGACATGGAAAGTTAGAAATACCAGCCACCAGTTGAAAGGTTCTCCATATCAACACATGATAAATACGATTTTGGAATGCTTGAAGATTTTCATTTTTTAACGAGTAACATCAGGTTAAAAGTACTAAGACGGTACCATTAAATCTTTCCCATAAAACAATCATCAATGGTAAGCCATAGTTAAAAGCAAAATCTTTGCTTATGAGCAGTTCAGAAAAACACCTTCCAGAGCGCATTCTTCCTTCTTAAGGCTACACCAAATTAAATCATGGTTAAAAGAGAAACACCAAGTGGAATAAGCACATGGGCGCTTCGTGCTCCCCATGAAGCGCAATCAGGAGTTGATCTTCCCTTCGTTGTACAGAGGGGTGGGATCCTTCACTTCATTTTTAATCTACCGGTTTCACACACTGTTAGATAACATAACTAATAATAGTAGCCATGGAGATTATCAGAAGCATATTATTAACTTGGATTTTGGATCTTTGGACAACAACTCAGTGAATTTTAGGGTATGTTTGTATTCCCATTCACTCACAGAACATGCTCCACAAGTTCCTCTTATTTCCCTTTCTGTTCACCCGGTCTTTTCGTGCTTTAAAAATGACACAGTCCTTCTAAGGTTCAAAAAAGGGCTTCTGTGTCCCTTTCCTTCTACACAGAAATTATACTTCAGCAGTTTCACTACAAAACTTAAGGAGACAAAAATGCTTGCTGCTGTGCACGCCCACAGGTGATGTAGTTGCGATCAAGTCACTGGCACCTCTCTCTTGCCTAAAGGAAATTTCAGATTACAAAGTAAGCAGTCGTGAGACTTGTCATGAGGCTAGCTGTGATGCTGAAGCTGACAGGGTGGGTGAAGGAGCAGGTAAGTCAAAAAAAAATAAATTTAGAAGCAGAAGATCCAGGTTCAGGTCTGTTCATATCATAAAATGCTTAATCCCACAGCCCTTACTTCTCATGAGAAATCTCTGCCAGTTAGCATGTGCACTTCAGGATCTTCCACTGAACCCTTGGGTGCCTTAAGCTCCAGAGTTTTTCACTTCTAAAATGCCCTGCCAACTAGGAAAACCTTCAGACAACTAATTTCAGGCACTTCTAGACCAAAATAAGGATTTATTTAACCTTGAAGTGATGCTGCAGACTCCAGAGGATGATCTTAGATTTCTAGATCTTAGAAGATCATAGTTAGATTTCTAACCCACACCTTGACTGAAGGCCTCTGCACCTGAGGGCCAGATTGCCCTCAGGACAGACTTGTATGCCTGGGCAGAACTGAAGATGACTTGGTTGCATGATGTCAGATACAAATGCTTTCGTTAATACTGCAGATACACTGCCATGCAGAAAAGATCTTATGGAGCCAAAGAGCGAGCGTGGCTCTGGAGCTCCCATATTTAAAGTGCTGTTATGGAAGAAACCGAGGTCTCTTCCTAAGTCACTGCTTCAAGATTTTGTGTTAATTGCCATCCAATGATGTACCAGAAATGATCCACACAGGAGGGGTCAAACCTCAAATCTGTTCTCTGTGAGGTATGTCTCTCCATCACTAGATTCACTTTAGAAATGAGAGGCCCTCTCCTGCTCCTCTGCCCTAGGTGATCATGATGGATTTGCTCCTTCCTGCTGAGTACCGTGACTGCTGGGAGGGAGGATGCAGCATGTAGAGTTATCCTGTCTCACTGGGTCTGCTCCCCAGGGCAACGTCATTGTGAACACCCACGGAAGGAGAGTGACTTGACTTTGGTCACCCACATCCTCAATAGAAGAGTGGTTAAAATTTTAAAGATGATGGTGGTACCAGTACTTCCTCATCATCTGCCCTAACCCGTTCCCCCTGTGAAGTACTCATCCATTACCAAAATGAAGAAATGTAGGTGGGTAACCCAAGGCAGTGATCATGGGCTGTTAATTCCTTTCTCTCATATGAACCTTGCTGCAGTCTGGAGATCTTCTTCAGTGTTTCCTTGGTTTGCTTCTGGCTGTTGTGAGCCCTGTTAGCTACTGACTCCCCACATCACGTCTGGGGCTTTGGCACATAATTAACAAACTTAGACAACAGGTAACCTACAGTACTGCTACACTGAGATTCAGAGCAGTTCATATCACAGAGAGTCTCATTCAAATAAAGCTCCAGTAGCATGTTATTAGAAAAGCACTATGAATAACTTTTTGGAGAATGTACATGTTATTCACATGAGTAATCCCACTGATTTCCCACAAATTGTTCCATATATTTCAATGAGAACAGGGGGATCTTTTTGAGAGCTGAAAGATCAGTACTTCACTTAAAACACAGTAGGAACAACACTTTTAGCATGTATGTCTTTGTAATTTAACAAAGAAACGAAACACTTGGCAAGGTTTTGAGTGTTTCCTGTGATTTGTTTGGAGCTTAATAGCTCTTATTGTCTTCCAGGACTGGAGCTAGGCATTCTTACAAATAAAAAGTCCATGGCAGGGAACTATTAACTAACCAAAGGGAGCAAGCTATTTCTACCTACTTTAACTTAGCATCAGGAGTCTCATACACTTTAATAAGGCATGATATAATTTTAAATCAACAGAAAACCTGCTTGGAAAAAGGTTGGGATAATGCTGTCCTAGTGATTGCAAGAAGAGGAGGATGAGTTTCGTGCAAATGTGGAAATGTTTCCCTATCTCTACCTGCAGTTACCCTTTTAGTTAACTTTCCTGTCTTGCAAATACTAGAAATTATGGCTTTGTATTCACACCCACTGAAGTAGTATCAAATGGATGATGCAAATTTATCTTGTATTATGCTAGAGGCTGAAAGATCAGTTCTGTTACTTGACGCACCACTGCACCTTCTGCTTTGTAACTCACTTTTGCTGCTGATTCTCTGTATTGCTCCTTTCATTGACTCCTTGTCCATCCTTGTTCAGGAAATCATTGCCACTGTTCCTTTAAAGAAAATATATTAAGCCACTAAATCAAAACCCCCAAAAGTAAACTGTGTGCTTCTATTTTAAGTGTTCCTTAGACTAGTGTTACCTAACCCTCTCAGACCCATGGGCGGTAATACTGGGTAAGCAAAGCAATACAGGCAAGGTTGTACTTTGCCTTCTGTCAGTCTGGATCAAAGCAACCGCTTCACATGGCTACAAGCAATATTAAAAGATCTGTGGGCATCTTGCTTTTTTCAAGCCATAGGTTCAAGTCTACTGACTATTAAAATACATCTCTATAACAATATGATTCTTTTTTTATTTTAGCTGATCAATGAGGTTTCAATACCAGTTCAGTCTACAGCCTCATCAATACTCAAATATTAACCCTTTTATAAGAAAGCTCAGAGAACTTTGTTAACATTAAGAGACTTAATCCTACAGCAACGCACCTTCTTCAAGAAAGTTATTAGTTCTACTACACACTTGGGAACACAGACAAGTCTGTGAGTCAGTATGTGTCCCTGCTGTAACAGTGATCCTGTTTAGGACGAGTTTTAACCACAGCAACTCGAAGTCACTCCAAAATTATGTGGCAACCTGCAAGACTGAGGTTGTGCTTGCTTCCCAGCTGCTGTGCTCCAGCCTGCCCTGCTATCAGCTCCGCAGCCTTCATGGTACAGGCATAGCCCTCGCGAAGGTCATGCAAATCTGCTGAAGCCCCTAGTTGCATTTCCAGGCTTTCAGTTTGAAGTCTTTAATTCCAAGATTCATTTTTTCCCTTTCTTTTTCCCTTTTTTCACCTGCCATATCAACTCCAGCACGTTATAGGCACTGCTGTACTGTAATTGTAATCCAAGGAAAAAAACTCATGCGTATTTGTGTCACTCCTAGGCATCCTAAATTATAATTTATGACATCTACAATACGATCTGTGATGCAGATGCAGCCTTGAAACCATCAGCTGTCTTGCATTTTATGGTTGATTGGTAACCTAGTCAATAAGGAGCAAGCGCGTTCCAGCTGGAGAGCAGGCATGTTTTTGTTGTGTTGTGGGTTTTCCAGATTTTTTAATAAGAGCAATTCCTTATGCCTTATTTGATCATCTGTTATACTAAACATATTAAATCCATATTAAACCTGCCTAAACTCAAATTTCATTTTAAAAAGGTGAAAAGTCCGATAATTATTTTAAATAAAATTTGCTCTATTAGAATCAGCATATGGTAGTAATTTATAAACATTTGCTGCTGTAAGACTGCACTGATTGCAATGCCCATTATGTAGCCTCATTTTAAAATAACAATATATAATTCCTATGTCACAATGATGTGGCCTCCAAGTATAAAAGGCATCAACACCACTTGTAGCCAAGAAATCCTTTAAAATTTTGAATTAGATTTGCAGGATTCAAATTTACTCTTAACTTAATATCAGAAGCAAATCAGTGAAAGGGGGCACACTGCAACAGCTCCTAGGAGCCTCCCATATGAAAAACAAAAAAACCCATTATGCTCTCATGGGAGCTGTTTTATCCTGCAACTTGCCAAAAGATTTGCTGCTTCTGGCAAAGCTCTTCCATCGTGTCAGAGAAAAAAATCTTAACAACCAAGAGAGCCAATCAGTGAAATGAGTCCCTGTTTAGAGGTATGAGAAAGTAACTTTTTACAGATTTTTGAAAACACACAAACCCAAAACTTTGCCTTCATCTCTTATAATATTTTTACTTTATTTTTTGTTTGTCAAAGGAAAATCATATGGCAGGAAAGTAAGACGATAATTATGTTTTGGGGGATGATTAAGAGCAAGGGCTGATGTGATGACTGGCAGGATACAGAGCTGGTTATAATAGTGTTATTTTAGTGAGAAGAATCGAGAAATGGTTAGTGTCTGTCGCAAGTAACACTGTTCGGTTGGAGTGAAGAATAATCATTAAGGGCTGTGGGAGGCTGTTCAAGAGCAACAGTTTCCATGCAAATTGCACAAATGTCTGGAAACCAGCATAAGGGAATGGTGCTTATGAGGGGTAGAGGACCAGGGATGGCCTCAGGCCTCTCTCCTTGGAGAGCAGCAGGAAAAAAGGTCAAGAGAAGCTGGAAGGAGAAAGGGGGAAATCCCACAGCTTCCAAGGACAAAAGACTCAACAGTGACGACTGCAGCAAATCTTGATTATTTCGAGGGTTAGTTTGTCTTTACTTTGAACCTCACACAGGTATGTAAAAATGCACTAATCATCCCTCCCCACCCCTCCACCCACCCCAAAACCCCCTCTAAAAATCCAGCAGGATTTGGGCATATTTGAAAAAATCATGCCCCTTATTTAGGTGCTCAGACATAAACTCATGAATCTCATGAATCTGGTTTTACATGCTCATGTTAGAAAAACATTTGCTGGATACTTCTCTGATGAAAGTAGTTTTTATTTCAGCTTGAGCTGACATCCCGTTTCTGTTTTTAGAATGGCTACCATTTCTGGATTAGGATGAGCTAATCCACATTGCACTTTGCAACAAAGTCAACACCAAAAGTCATTAAAATGTAATAACAATGAGCAAACATTAAAAAGAAGCAGAATGTACAACACAGAATACTCTATGCTTTATGGTTGTCACTTACTTCATGGCACTTCAGCATGGCCCTCTTCTGACAACAGCAGTCATGAGAGCAAATAAAAATGACAAAATGGAATGACTGAAACACTGCAAAAATTACTGACAAAGCAAGCAAGCCTGTGAAATCAGCTGACAAACGGTTAACAAAATGAAATGAATCTAATGGGACAGCAGTAAACTGAAAAATCAAGGCTTGAGAATTATCCCACGATATGTATTTCATCATCTGCGAAATCCAGACACACTTTACAATAAACCAAATGTAGGATCAGACCCTATGCAGGACTCACTACTAAGTTCAATTCTGCCTTACCTGTTTGTGAAAAAATAGGAACTTTTCCAGCTAGTCATAAAAAAAAATTCAGAGATGAACCAAAACCCTGACCATAGGCAGTTTCACTTTTAAAACTTGCTATGCCAACACAGTACAGATTATTTTTCCTAGAGGACTCGATCCTGCATGGTTAAGCACCCTCCTTAACTCCCACATTTATAATGAGCATTTCTGCCTACCAGGAATGACGCCCAACCTGTCCCTGAGGCCATAGGGACACTGTTCAAACCCAGTCAGAGAAACACAAGCACCGTCTGAACAGAAATTATTTCTCCCTATGGCAAAGCTATGGATTATTTTGGCCTGCTGATGTAGAGAGCAGCAGCAGTTGCTGTTCATTGTTCCATATGAGTACACGGGAGTGGTGGTGGAAGGATGCTGTTTCCACTGGGGGCTGTGTTTCTTCTCCTTCGCAGCCACTGGGTCTATTCTGCATTAAGCCCGCTGACATTATTCAGTCAATCTCGCAGGCTTACGCTTGATCATTATGTTGCTAAGCGACTGCTGGGTTCACAGACGGAGTGAGCACTCCTCCCTTAACCTGATAAAAACCCCTGCCTTTGTCTTCTCCCGATTTCTTGCACCATCTCGATATAAAAGTCAGTAGCCTCTCAAGTGAACTTATAGCACAGCTATATTTATAGCATCATGGTCGATACTGCCGTTAACGCCTCCTGTCCTCCTCGCCCCGCTCGCTGAGAGCAGAGCATCACCTGCCAAGCCACAGGGGCTGCCCCAGGATGGGCTTTCCCATCTCTGTACCTGCGTGCATCCAAATTCGGGAATGGGAATCATGACCAAAGCTCATCATTAGGGCTATAGTGCTGAGTATGTGAGTTAAATGGAGCCCTGTATCCAAACACACTCAGCCTTTTCTGTAAGGAAGGATGGGCAAAAATGGAATAAGTGGTAGTCGGATGTTGTGGCCTGACTACAGGGATAGACCAGATAAGAAACTCTGTCACCAGGATTGATCTCCAAAATTTCACAAAGTAAATGATGGCTAAAATTGCGAGGGGGATTAGCTCTGGTCTAAACCTTCTCCTCAAACTTTTTAACTGTGCTTTTATTAGTACAAAGTAAGTAAGCACATCCTTTCACTTCTTCCTCTTTTTCCTTCCCCTACCAGTCTCCTTTTTCCTATCCCATGGCTGGTCATTGGCACTGAGAAGCAGATGGTTTCCAGCCAAATGTTTCCACGCTCTATTTAAAAGTCTTGAAACTCAGTATCTTCGTAAGAACCACAGAAAACTATAAATACACAGTGTAAAATTATTGCTAAACCCATGTGCCGAGGAAAAAAAGCAAGCCTAGGGTTGTTTTTTAATGTGATAATTGAGAGAGAAATGCTGCTCAGTACTGTAGAATGATCTCTTCCCAATCCTTATTTATCAAAAATATAAAAAGAAGATATTTTTTATGGGGTTTTGCAGCAAGCCATTACCCAACTATCTACAAGTTAATTCACCTCTATGCTACTCTACAGGGGCAATTGCTGTGAGAGAACTACAATTGCATGTCTCCTGGCTGTGCAGAAGTAACTCCTAGTGATATGCAGAATTGCTGTCTGGGCAATAACTTCATATATGTCCCAATGAGCAAATATATATTTTTAATTTCATCAGGCTGCTAGTGCTGTGAACATAACCCAAGTGAGCCTGTGAACAATGTTCCTTTTTATAACATTCCCAATACTTCTCTTTGGCTGAAGGATATGAACAGGCTTACTCATTTTTTATCATTTTTTCTTTAGCAGAACTAATGAGTTGTTCTCTAGTTTAGCAGAAACCCTGCTTTCCGTGAGCTAAAATTCCTTGCTCCTTTTCTAATGCTACCTCACAGAAAAGGGCTACAAGCTCCACAATCAGTTGTTCTAGGCTTTACAGTACTAGGAAAAAAATCAAGAAACGCTAAGAATTTTAGCTTTAAAATTTAAATATTAGATTTAATACTTGGAATTTTGGCAAGATGGTATTCCTTGGTCATAATATTTGACAGTTTTGTAAAAAAATGTGTCAGTCATGCAATTGGGCTAGAAAGGCTGTAATTTATTTAATTTTTTAAAAGATTAGGCATGTGTAAAAGCAGTAAAAAAACCCCATGCCTTTATACAGGGAAGCATTTGCCATGCACCCATCACTTTTATGCAGATACCTTTGAGAAGGGAACTGAAATTTAATGCAGACAATTCAGGGTATATAAGTACATAGCACAACAAACAGAAATCAGAGCATTTTCTCCACTGTGATACATTTTGCTATTAGCCTTTTGCTTTTTCTTTCACAGTCCTTATCAAGCTCAGAAATCAATCCTATCTTCTCTCATCTACCCCCCCCGAATGTGGAGCCAGTTAAGGTCAGAGAGAGGGGAAGGTGCCAGCCTTGCTCCAGGGGCAGTTGGGAGCTGGGCACAGGCTCAGCCAGGCAGACATCACCTAATAAACCACCCCTGGTTTACAAGTGGGACTTCTGAATTTACAAAGGAACTTCTCCATTTACGTCTCTCTATTGCAGTCTTGTTAAGATGAAAAGGAATTATCTGCAGCACCTTTTAAAATGGACGTTTAATATCTGTAGATAGTTGTCTCTCTTCTGCTATCTCTAATTTATTGCTTGGCTTGAAAAAGAAAACCTGAGTAATTTTTTCTGATCGTTTTAGTATCTTCAGTTCACCTCAGTGAAAAAAATAATGTAATCACATCAAATTTGAAAACACAAGGAAACAAAAGATAGCCCTCTTACCTTCTGTTCCCACCAGGAATTCTGTGGAGGTTTTTTCTCACAGTCAAACAGCAGCCAAGATTTTTGCTGCTTTACGCCACTGTCAACTTTTCTTATTTATTATCTCATAGGTCTTTTGGTACTGTTCTATCCCAAGAACCTCTCTCTAGTTTGCAAAGACACCTGTTTGGGTTTGCTTTTCAGGAAAGAAGCAGGATTTCAGCCACATTGAAATAATGCTTTGTGTGGTTTTGTTTCCAAATTGAGTCTTTGAATTGAGTCCATAATGAAAATTATGTAATTTGCCAAAGCTGAGTTATAATAATTAAAAAAGTTAAAGGACAGAAAGGCAACATAACTGTTTAACACTGTCCAAGTCAGATCTTTATCTAAAATGTAAAAATATACAGGACTACTCGTGCTTCATGATAGTTTGCTTTTCTCCAGTGAAGTGATACAGTAGTTTTACAATTTTTTTTCCAGTTTTTATACCTGTTTAAATGTCTTTTCACATAAAAAATGTGTCTCCATTTGCTTCTACTTTTCATTTTTCTCTCAGTAATGATAATAGTTTGACATATTTATAGTACATTGTAGTTGCAAGCTTCAGTTATTTTCTAATAAAATAGGGATGCTAAAGATCTCTACTGTAACTTGAAAATAACTATCAGTTTAAATATAAAAGATTATAAATAATATTATACATATGAAGCTAGAGGCAATATGATCATATGGCTTAACAAGAAAGATGATCAAGGCCTAGAAAAAATAGCATTCTTGAAACCAAGAAAAATAATATGAAATGAAACTCTCAGAGTCATCTGCAAGGCAAGACTTATGTAAATTCAAGTTTAGTGCACAAGTATTGATTTTATGCTTGCCTGAGGTATTCTCAAATGTGTGGTGTTCAGTTGCAGTGCTAACTTTGTTTAAAGACTGTCTTCATCAGGCAGCCAGTATATATTGTTTTTCTGGTACAGTTTTCATTGCATTTTTTGTCATGTATTAAGGCTTTTCCTGTACAGACAACTCAATTTCTACTCCATTTAGTCAAGTGCCACTAACAGAAATTCCACTATTTCAGTGTTTTTCTTCTGTCTCCTCATTCTACAAATTGTTTAACCTCCATACCTCCCTGTCACCAGTTTGATGACTTCATTTTGCAAGAAATAAGGTAACTACGTGACACTGAGGCTTTTGATCACATTCTTTTCTGATTGAGCAACCATTTGCAATTAACAGAGCCACCCTTCCCCTAAAACCAAATTATCTTCATGCATGCAAAGCACGTTAGCTTTTCAAAGGCCAAGTTATTTATTATCCAGTAGAATAACTCTAATAAAATTTACTTAGGTGATATCTCTTTTTAAAAACAAAGTCAGCACTGCATTTCTGCAAAAAATGCATTTCTATGGACCAGTCTAGGTCAAACAATATGTAATACTTCAGAAAAAGGTACATTTAACTGCTGTATGTAAGATCAAACCATTCCAGTCCACACAAAGAAATACATCAGGCTATCAATAACACTAACAAAACTACGTTTTTTTTTTTTTTAATTTGTAATTGTGGATTTCATTATATTATATCCATATTCCCCACAAATGTGAAAACACAATTACCTGTACATTTTCCCAATGGTGTCTGACTACTGTAAATTACTTATCACTTAAGTACTTTTCAGAAAACACTCGTATGCCAACATATCGCACTGCACTACCAGGGATACTGCTGTTGGGAGAAATAAGCCACCTCCTTGAGCTTGTAAACATCAGTCTACTCACTAACAAGCATGCGCAACAGAAAGTAAGAACTTAAAATCCATAATACTAAGTAGCAGAGCTGCTAAATTAACCTTTTAGTAATAACATGAATAGTTCAAAGTGATTTCAGTGAGTGATTTTCTAAGATAGCTTTATACTTTGTGAAAAAAGGGATTATGAGCGGTATCAGCAGGAATCAAATGGCATCGCACAGTGAATGTGAAGTAAGCCTAGGCAAAACCACTTTTTTTTACCTGTTTGAAGCCAAAATAAGTTATGAGACTGAAGAAAAATTAAATTATCACCACATTTTAAAAGATTTTTTTTTTTAAGAGAAAAATGCTTCTTGAAAATAAAGCCAAGTAACTGACAACAAAAAAAACTTAAATTTGTTGAAACTGTCTTTGAAGTTGGAGAAGACTGAGAAAGCTCGTGTCCTATGGTGTAGGCTACACACATGTTGGCAACGTAGGAAATTCTCCCCCTCTGTAAAACTGTTTGTCATAGATTATTCATTAAGCAAATGTGTACATTCTTCTTTAATCTATGTGATTTACAGGGGAAGTTAGTGAAGGGATGGAAAAAAATCAAGTCTTTATTAGAAAATGATTTGGTTAATTACATTTACCTTGTACTGAGACTTGCAGTTTTTGTTCCAGTAGGTGACTCCAATCCTTCGCCTGGCTTTGAGGATTTCTCTCTGTTCATTTGCTGGAGTATAGAGTTCAATTCACTAATAACATTAGCCTTTGGGCCTGAGAGAATTGGGCTTTTCACCTCTGTCACATCACCCCATAGCTTAGATGTCCTTTGGGGAACAACTTTAGCCATATTGGGCTGTGCACTGATCGGAGGTGGGGGCGGAGCGGGAGGAGGAATAACAAAGCTGTCTACAGTTTCTTCAATTAGCGTGTCCTTGTAAAGTGCATTGCTTTTGTTTATTATGGGCTTCATTTTTGGCTTAGGAGGTACTGGGGGTTTGTCCACCAGAAATGTTTGCCCATCTGCATAGACTGTACAAGTATCCATGTTCTCACCCCCTTCCGAGGATAAGGTGGAGATGCTGGACACCGTTGAGATAGTGCTGGTTGTCTCTAAGTGATGGTCACTACTACTTCGACTGTCTACCTCCTCAATCCCAGAGTCAGTGACATTATCAAAACTGTCAGGGGGTGGCAGAAAGGAGGCAGGCAAACAGTTTGAAAGACCCACTTGCTTTTTACTGTCTAAGGAATTTGTTGACTGGCTGGGGGCAAACGGCGCAGGTGAAGGCGTGCCATTTTTCCTTTGCTTAATCAAGTCTGTTAGAGCTGAACCGGGAGCTGCACGGTCATCGGGGATATCAAAGCTGTTGGCAAACTCTAAGGGGGGTGGCAGTGGCTCAGTAAAAATAAACTCTTCATCAATATCAACTGATGCTAAGGGTGGTGGAGGGATGCGGAACGGCAAGATGACAGGGTCGTCAACAGAGCTTGCTGCTACGATGGTTTTGCAGGGAGATGCCGGAGGCTCAGGTGCAGCAGGCACGTTCAGCTCACTTTCTGCTTCCTCGCTCCCCTCTGGCCTCTCTGGTGGGGAGTTTTCAGGGCTTGGTTCCATTTCAGCACTCTTTTCCTCTTCATCTTCAGGTGTATCATCCGACTTTGCTGTGTCCACAGTATGAACCATTAACAAGCCAGCTGACTTTTGCTGCGAAGTATCCACAATGTTTATCAACATGTTTTTCTTCTCCTCAGCTTTCTTTTCTTTCCCTGCATCTGTTTCATACTTGTTCTCGGTCTCCTGCCGTCTCAATGGACCACGAGTATTTTGCCTAGTGACCGTAGCAGTAACAGGAAAAGTTGTTTCAATATTGGGTCTCAGCTTTGTATCGATGTAAAGTGGTTTATTAAGGTCAGCTTTAACAGTGTCTCCTTTGCCTGGAATCTGCTGTGTTTGTTCTTTCATGGCTCTGTCCCTGGCAGAGAGAGCGAGGGCTAGCGGTGAGTTTGGATCTAATAGCTTTCCTGTGACTGGGTGAACGTAGTTATCTGAGCTGGATGCATTCGTGGGCTTAGCTGCCACTGTACTGTTTTCAGTACCTTTCGTTTTGGATGAAGCGTTTAATGTCCTTGAATCACTTTGATTGCTGGGTTCACTGCTATTAAAAAGATTTTCAGGCTCTCTAGGTGCGGGAATCGGAGATGGTGACATAAGCTGCCTAAAACCATCTTCACTACTAAACAACGCTTCATCGGTGAATTTAGATTGCCTCATACGTGGTGTTGGTGGTGTTAGTCCAACATCCTCATCTCCTAGGTCTGTGGAAAGGAAGGCTGGAGAATTACGCCTTGCTTCCAGCCTCTTTTCCCTGTCCCTCACGGCTCCAGCAATGGCTGCTGCAAACGGACTGCTGACACCCAAGCTGTCGTCGGGTCGGAGTTGCCCAGGTTGTTCTGAAGACTGAGGATCGATTTCCATGCTGCTCCCTTGGCTGCTTTTCCCACTGCTGCTGGTGGATGGCTCTTTCACAATAATTGTCGGGATTGGAATAGAGCAGGTCTTTTCTGGACTGTCTTCAACATTGGATTGTTTCACCAGCATCCCCTTCCGCCTCGCTGGTTTGGCTGGCACGTAAACTGCTTTGCTTGCAATCTTCCCAACCTCAGAATATGGATTTTCTGGCATCTGGCCCCTCTTCCTGAAATTTGCCTGAGATGAGACACTCCGACTGTACAGGTCTTCAGAGTCCAGAGAGTATCGGTCCAGTTCTCGTCTGTAATAGATCCCTTTGTCCCTTATCATTGTTCCCACATTCTCAGGCCTAACCAAAGAAATTTTTGAACCTGAATTCTGATTAAATGGAGGTTTAATAGTTCCATAGCTCCTCGATGTCGGGGATTTGGGAGAGTTGTACAGAGCGGGAGAAGGTGGTGGTGGTGAAGGAGGTAAGGACTGTGGTGGTGGTGGTATATCTTCAGAGGTGTCAGGCATTGAAAGACTTCTGGTAAACTTCAGCATAGGAGGAGCCAAAAACTGCCGTTCTTCCTCTGTTATTCCTAAAAATCAGAAAGTATATTTTAAACACTGTCTTCCACTGGGATCCCTCATATTGTATTATTTCTGTAACCCATCTGAAATGTCAGGGTGCATTTCACAGGGCATGAAGCATATGCGAAATTAGGCAAGAGGTCTTTAGGTTGATTCCTACCATAAGCATTTTTTGTTGTTGAACTTCCAGAGACCCATATGCCAGAATTAAAAAGGATGCTACAGAATTTTAATTAAATAGTTCACAGAAGCGTAGGCAAATGTTTTGGTTTTATGTATCATCAAGGTAGCTGTAGAGAAGCACATTTTCTTTGAAAATTATTGAACAGGGAAGGCATTCTGTGCAGAAGAGTAGCTTATGCCTTGCTTTAGCACTCTCTAAATGCATACAATAATGCAACTTAGAAATCTAATGAATTTTTAAGATGCATTTGAAACTTAGCAAAGGGACTGTGAAGACTCTATTGGGGAAAAAAATCATCATGTTTCATTTCAAAAGATGACATTATATTATTACAAATACAGGTTTTAACGTAAATAAACTGGATAATATTGGGGTGATTTAGATGTTAATTTTACATCAGCATAATGCATTTCTAAATTGATAAATAGCACTACTAAGATTACTACCAAGAACAAAGCAAGCCCAAATTTGGTCTGCTCTTCTTTCTCTTTTGTAAAATCATCTGTTGTCATCATTTGGAATGAAAAAGAGGTGAATTTATTCCATTTGATCATTAGGGATTCCTTTGTAAAATATACAGCATTAAAACGCTTTTGCCTCAATAACAAAGAAAAAATTAATGACATTTTGGCCTAGGTAATGCATTGCAAAGGGCTTGTACTGATCTTTTTTTTTTTCCCCTTCTCACTGCCTTTCTTTGTTAGATGGAACGTTCTAAAGAAAGGAATTAAATTATAATTCCATAATACTTGCCTACCGCCATCAAAGCAGAAAGTGGAAATTACAGCATCTTACACACAAACTTCTTTTTCCATGAACTTTGTATAAAATTTAAACAGTATTTCACTGAGGTAAAGATGCTGAAGAAATACGCTTTAAGAAAGAAGCAAAGTTAACTAAAAGTATGTGGTTAATGCACAAGCAAACTATACATGAGAAGCATTTTACCTATAGATTTTTGTCTTCTCATTGTACCCCGAGGTATACCCAGAAAAGGACCTTGAGGACTCCCTGGTACAGTGGGCGTCATCACAGCAATACCCTGTCTCTCATACATGGACTACAAAAAAGCAAACAAAAAACCCCACAAGCATTAAAGCATGCAAGACTTTCTCTCACATGTAAATAGCTCTTCTGTCATATCTGGTAATCCACTATCCCTTTTACCTAGAATTCTTATGGAAAATTACAAATTTGTTATTATTTTGGGGAGGAGGTGAAGAGAAAGGGAAAGATGGACTTTGTTTACATGTTCATAAAATGAAAAGAGCTGTAAGTGGAGTTAGTTGAAATTATTTACAAGACAATATGTTAAATTTCCAGCACATTTTGTGTGCTATAAGAAAAACGAAGCATGACCAATTGCATGTTCTTTCATTCACTTCTGAAAACCTTGCCACACGCTGTACAGGTATTAACGTTCACTCTGCACCGAGCTGTATGCTCTCTTCCCTTCTGAAGAACAGACCTATTCTTGGAGCCTTGCGCAGACTCAAGGAGTCTTGCACAAGGTTACGCTGGCACTCAGCATCTCAGCTAGGAACTGAGGAACGTCACCTGAACCCCAATGCACTCGACTGTCCCTCCTTCTTGCAGTTCATAACAAAACTATTTGTTTTCTGACTCTTAGAACTGCCTTAATTTCCTTCTATCCCAAGCTTCTGAGAACACTGAAGTGCTTGTTGTATCAGGACTGATGATCTTTCAGAGGGGTGGGTAATGGAAAACGACATCTAAAATGCAATAAAACCAATCATTTTTTCTCATGCAAAGTTCTGCAAGAGCAAATTTCTGCAACTGAGTAATCCAATTTCAAAATTCTGGAGTTTAAATTTTTAATACGTGCTACAGTATTAATGTCAATTCTTCCCTTACAAATCATCATGCATTATTTAATCAAGATATTATATAGGCCATTAGGAGTAATGAAAACCTGCAGTAGGAGAAACCTTCACATTAGTGGAAATTGTGTTGCTGCACTAACTCTCGTGTTGAAACTGAAATAGCATACCTTGACTTTCAGCAAATTTTTTAGCTTGGGTTTAGTGTTGTACTGACACCTCCAAGTTCAGAACTTAACTGGTGTGTCGCCAGCTCAGATTACAGCCAGAACAAGTTCACGTCTGTTTGAATAACACTGAGATAGCAATGTTGTTGATGTGATGGTCTCAGAATGAATATAAGTACATAATGAAAAAAGTTTTATAGAGGTACATAGACTCTTCTGTTAAAAACCTATTATTAGAAACACAGAGCAGACCACACCTTAAAGTTACAAGTTAATAAAAGAAAAATGAGCATATAAAGCAATGTTTGTGAATTCATTTCTGTTGTACGCCTCACACGCTGCCAAAAGACCCCCTCCAATCAGTTCCAGAAGAGAAAGCAGTACTTCATACCACTCACATTCATATCTGTAGCTGAGGGAAAACATCTACTAGAAGGCCGCTGTTTAATAGTTGCCACTCTTGAGTCCACAGTTGCATTGTCTGCAATTCTTGATGGCTTGGAAACTGGTACTATTTCATCCACCTTATCTGTAATATAAAAGTATTCAGTAAAATAAATATCATTTGTCCAAAAACTGAAAATGTAAGTATTGCAAGGTCAAAGGAAGAGATTTACGTTTCAAAAAAATGCAAAGAAAAAGTTTTTTTGGCATTTTAACAAGGCAACGCTTGAGCATCATAAATCGTGCAAGCCGAGCACTTTTTATTGCTGCTACATAACATGCATGCTTTAATTTTAAGCCTGCATGCATTTAATGTTTACTTAGTGTGACTCGAAAAACAATCCTCTTCTTCAAACCTTCAAAATGTGAAGGAAGAATATCTATATAGAAATGGAAAGAAGACCTTTAGAAATAATGAATCTGTACAGCACTGTTTCAAATAGAGATAAGCAGACTGTACTTAGTCATCAGATTTTCAGTGATATTTTGGACAATAACAAGTACTCCAGAAGTGCTCTTTTATGCCTATTCTTCTTAAGTAATCACATCTTAGTTTATTCACACTCATGGATTATTAGATTAGCATTAATAACTGCATCATTTGTTTAAATGAAACTTTTATATGTCTTTTACATTTTAATAACTGCACAGTCTGGGGATGTATTTAGTTGTGGTCAGAAACAGACCAAACAGGCAAAGTCTAAATCTGAATGAGAACGTCAACATTTGGATTTGGGATTCTGACCTACCATATGACGTGAAGATAAAATATAGGGAAAACTTTAATCAAGATCTTCTGAAGTTTAGAGTGCTAGTTTTAGAACCGTCTCCAACTTTGGTCACAAATGAGGTTCATCAGTTTTTAATACATTACTCCCTCAGACTGAAGACCTTAAAGTACCATATAATCAACTATTTTAGCCTGAGAGCTCCTTTATTGCCACTTCTACTACTATGAAACTAAGGCACAGAGAAATTAAATGACTAGCCTAAGCCAGCAGAATAGTTCGATTTTTGGATCTGTACTAGAATCCAAACTTGAATCATACTAATAGGTTTTCTTACTACGCCTTCCATTGCATTTGCTTTCCTAAGAAAGCACAGACTGCACTGTATCATGTTAATTTAGCGTCCTTTCCTTTGAAGTTTCACCAAAGTAAGGATTAGTTATATAGCCTGTGGTATTTATGTTAGTGAAATACCTCAGCCTGGCTCCTAGGCTTCCACAACGTGAGTCAGAGCAATGTTACTTTTCAGCAATTAGAATCATCTCCCAAATGATTGATTATTCGCTTCAGTAAACAGGCATAGCTACTTCATTAGGATATGACAGACTTAAAAAATCCTCAGGTTTTGGGTGGTCTAGAGATGGTGTTACTGTGCCAAGTATCAGATTTAGGGATTTAAGTTTTACCTCTCACTGGAGAGCAGCGCACTCAGGGCCCTGGATATGGATATGGATGGGAATAAGGCAGGAGGAAAAGAGCTTTTGATCCCTCTAAACAGTAGATCTGGCTGATGCAAGGATGATATTTTAAATGGGAGAAGAAGAGAGGGAAGAACTTTTAGCCTTCTGGTTAGGAAGAAGGTTGTCCTAGAAGTGGATATTTCAGTGTCACAGAGGGTCAGGGAGCAGGCAGGAAAGGAAAGGTTGAGCAGAATCAGTAAGCTGAACACTGTTGAAAACTGTCTCACAAGAGTAGTGTTGCTGTTTCTTTTCAATTGAAGTTAGCATTCAATTCTTTTCATTGGTCTGCTTTATTTTTGTGTGTTTTAAATCATCCAGTGGAAGGAGAAAAGGAAAAAAAATTCTTAAAGTCATCACATATATTCAAAAATAAAACAAACTTCAAGTCACATTTCATAAGACTTTGTAATACAAACTGTGAACTTCTGAGAGAAAAATATCTGCACTTCTGCTCAGCAAAAGGCATCAGAAAGCAATGGTGTAACCATGAACATTTGACCTATACAGCAAAAATATGGCTAGACTGTAGAATCGTACTCAGGGGATCTATCACCAAGAGCTTCAACTGGGCAGAGATTTTCCTTTTAAGTCTCTCCCATTCTTTTTATCATCCCAGAAGACAAACAACTGGTCTTTGGGATACAGAAAGAAGGAAGTTTTGGAATCTGAAGCACTAGGTACTCAAAATCTGTAAATAAGAAATATAAATATATCATGTAAGAACTGATCCCCTTTATTTTTAACAGACACATGTAACCATATACCCATTCAGACAACAAAAAGCTACAGGGAAAGAGTGATGAGGCTATGACAGACACTTGAAAAGCATGAAAATATTTGTTTGGGGATGAAACATACATACCCTCCAACTGCACTGATTTTACTAGACAACACTAGAAGTCAGATCCTAATTTTGGATCTGAACAAAATATCAGTTGGTACCAATTCTTAATACCATTGACTATTTCCAGTTGGAAAAAACTTTGTTTTGTGTAAGTTTATTGCAGGTTTCTTGTCTGTAGACAGGTTCTCAGTCCTTCTCACCCTATAGCTGCTCCCATTCAAGCAGTGCTTTGTGCCTTGCCAAGTCTAGCTAAAGCACTTAGAAATGAGAGAGGAGAGCAGGTTAAAGCTTAAGCTGCTTCGCAAGGAACTCTTTAGAGGTTCCTTGAGTAGTATTTCCAACGGCAGCACTGCTACATCTGCGCAGCTTCTTCTTTTGCTCTGCTGCCTGTGATCAGCAAGCAAAGGTAGAGTGGAGATTGTAATTTTAAATCTACAACAAAAAAATTTGAAGCTGTAGAAGCAGCCAGTGTGTGGAACGAGATTTATTCTAAATGGCAGCAGCTACATGGCGGGTCCTGCAGAATACATCAAAATCTTAGCATCTGGCCGCAACTGCATCACGCTTTTGAAGTGAAAGTATTATGTAAAATAAAAACATTCTCACTGTATTATCAAACGTGCTAATTAGGCCAAGAAAATTAACTGGCTGAATTGCATTTAGCTTCATTCAAACTCATCCCAAAGAAATAAGACGTAAGCATATTGGGACAAACTCACTTGCCTTTGCCTTTGACTAGGCTGTTCATATCCACAGTACCAGTGTGCAAACCATGTACGCACCACAAATACATGTTCAAAAGGCCGCACGTACTGGAATAACTTGTCAGGCTTACTAATCGGCTTCTCTCCCAACCTCCTTGTGATCTGAAGTACTCTGCAGCATGCATTTCTCGTATCAATGAGAGGGGAATCTTACAAGCTCGTGTTGGAAATTCTCTGAGGATAGCTTCGCAAACAGTTTGAAGAAAAGAGATTTAAAAAAAAGCCACAGAAGGGGTGCAAAAATATGCACCCAGTGTAAGTGTGTCGCCAGTGTGGCCAAAGAAGCAAGCCTCCAGCGGTATTCTTAAAAGGAACGCAGCTGGACGTAGGTGGAAGGGAAGAAATATTCTGTAGTGGGAAAAGCCTAGATTGGAGGTCAGCCATGCCAGCTGCATTTCATCATTAAACCAGTCATTTAGCAAAGTACAGCCACAAGCACGCACGCACACACACTTATAAGGGAGCAATTTGTGGCTGACTGGTAGAGTAACAAAATACTATCTGCTTTATTTTGAATAACTTCAGTCTCGCAGAAAGACAGGGAAGAAAATTCTATGGCTCACTGGACAGAGAGCGCAGCTCAGCTGGAATCATAGAAGAGGATTTTTAGGCCTACAGTTGTTCTCAAGTATTTGCCAGAGGAGGAATTCATCACTGCTTTGTCATATAAACTCTTCTGAACCTTCACGAGAAGTTACAACGGTACGTTGAGAGTCAAACACAGGAGCCATGCTACACCTGTGATAATTAGTCACCACCGCTCAAGGGGCTCCTGGTAACAGCATCCTTTTGGAGAACTGTCAGGGATACCACATGTATAAGCCAGTCTGATGCCTCTGCATGCATATAGCAATTTGAGTGCCACTAGATTAAATTCCCCCGAGAGAGGCAGCACCAAGAGATATAAAATAATTTATTGCAAAGTGCGTTTCCATCTGCCCTGTGGGTTACCAGTCGCACCCGTGCTCTGCTCAGGGTGCCAGCCCTCAGGAAATTAGATGGCCTAAAGGCACAGAAAGAAGTTGTGTTTTATCAACATGTAGGTCGTCTCTGATGAAAAGCTCTTAATCACAGACATCATAGCACAGTACCCAACAGCATATCATGCCTTTTACATTCTCAAGAGGTCTGGCTGCTAGGCAAGTTGCTTTTTTTTTTTTTTTTTTCTTTTTCTTAAATAATTAATATCTGTGATAATTACAAGGGACAGTCTCCTCCTAATAGATTTGTTGCAGGAGATGGCTCTTATCCCGTAGAACACATTGCTTAGTGACTCCTGTTTCAAAACCCCAGACTCTCTCAGAGGAAAAATTATAATGCTGCCCGTCAAACCACCAGATCCATCATAAAAGGAACTTTGAAAATGAGAGTCAGGTGCCTAGATAGATCTGGTGGCACATCACTACACAGGCCCCAAAAGATAAATATGAGGTATGATCCTGGCAACATTACTTATTGTACGACATAGCCAAGACATGTGGATTAGCTCCACCGAGGGTCTTAGAAAGTGAGCTTGTCAGACCCACAGAGGATAAGAATGGTCATGATCCGGTACAGGCTAACCCCAACACCTCAGGCTGGCATGCCAGAAACACCAGGCAAAGACTGATCGAACACAGTTTTGGAGGCGAGTATTGCCAAGACCTGTATACTTACCACCGAGTCCAGAATGCTTGCTCAGAGAGGATGGGATAATGGAGAAAGAAAACTCAAAAAACAGCTGCCTCAAGAAATGACTTGTATTTGTAAGAAAAGCAATGAATGCCTGGCACAGAGTAAAAAAACGCTCGTGTGAAGTTAAAGTGAAAGAACAGAGGCAAATGTTCTTCAAATACCAGCAGCACACATCGTTAACAGTGCAAATATAAACTACAAAATGTTAGACTAGTCAGCCAGAATACAATGTCAGCCAATGTAGGAAATGGTTGAATTCTGCCACTGATGGCCTTATGGCTAAGAATTAAAAGGACAGGCACATTAAAAAAAACCCTAAAAATCCTATGGTGTGGTTATTTTTTCTTCCCTCCCCCTTTTGCCTGGCGCGTAGGCATGGGCAACGAGGCCCTCTCGGTTATGGCTCTCTGCAGCCGGCCACTGCGACAAGGCAGCGTTGCCTGCGGCGGTTCTCGAGAGTCGCTCGTCCCTTCGGCCCCTGGTAAGCACACAGTGGAGGATGCCACTGCGTCCTCACCAGTCCATGTCGAGGCACAGGTTAACTCGACATGAGGGGTGGCTCTTTGGGAGATGCGTGTTTCAAGGACCTGTGTCCTTGGCTGCTTGAGGAAAGCTAAAATCTCTGACAGGTAGTTATGGATGGCTCTTGTGGAGGTAGCCACAATGCCCAGCTGCAGCTCCATACGGCCCATGGACTGAGACATGAGACCCATGGACTGTGCATGCTCCCTCTTGATATTTTCCAGCAGCTGCACAATCCTACTGTTGGTTTCCATCAACAGCTTCTCTCCCTCTGTTAGCTGGGGCTGCCCTCTCCAACCCCGATCCCTAGGGACAGGCTCAACACCGCGGTGCTCTTCATTCATTTCATCATTTCCCTCCTCCTCAGGAGAGTCACTTTCAAACTGAGGAGTCCTACTGAGTGACTGATCCCCAGGAGACTGTATGTCCATGGTACACTCCGGAGTCCGCGCTGGTGTTTGAAATCCCTCAAAATCCTCCCCAACGTTGCTGTGCGTTTCAGACGAGGACAATGGCCACTGCCAGCTCTCTGTGGTCCTGGCTGGTGAGTCTTCGTCAGAGGCAGGCACCGAAGATTCCTGTTCTTCGGCCGGCGTGGACGGTGAGCTCCCTCGGTGACGGCTGGCTTGCCCCGAGGATCCAGGAACCTCCCCATCTTGTTCCCCAGTGACATCTGGCAATCAAATAGAGGAGCAACAACCACTGTATCTGAGGCCAGGCAGATGGAGGTATCTACATGCATTGGACAACACATAGAAAGAAGCCAGTTGGGAAGCCAGAGTGTATGTGTTTGGGCAAACGGAAGGGCGGACTAAAGTTTAGTGACTGTATTGGGCCCGTGGCAGTTGACGTTATTAATCACTTTTGGTATAAATGCACACTGTCCTGTACCCATAACACACACAGCCATGCTGCATCCCAAGGCAGGAACTACCAATTCACCTCATTGTGACTGTGACAGGAAACGTCAGTGAACCTATCAAAAAGCTCACCTATGCACTGCAGTGGTGTCAGTTCAGAAATCCCTGGGATGAGCTCAGGGCCAAGTGTCCAATTGAGCTTCCTGGGGTGCCAGATGTGCTCCACCACTGGCTGAGGGCAGCCCTTTGTTGCTCTGAAGCACTGCTGGCTATCTTCGCTTTTGTCCGACGTCTCACATCACCCCCACCCCCCGTGCACTCTCTCCCATACCACTGCTGCAGCACGACGGTGGCCGTCCACAGCACGTATCCCGCGAGCAATGCCCTCCCCAACGTTTGCCAGGTTTTCTTGTTCTTTTCTCTAAACAGTAGGTAACGCTATCTGAGGGCATTGCTCGCCAGGATCTCATTGTCTTCTGAAAATAAACTTAGTTTTGCCTTCCCCTGGCTACCTCCTCCCTTGCCTGAGGGCACAGGGTGGAAATCTGGGTGCAAGTGCTTCCCTGTGGCAGCTTAGTGTGCAAAGAGGCATTGTCACAGATGTTAACGAGGAGGATATGATGCATGTGCTTACTCTAAATCCTCCCCTACAGAAAATGCATTCCCAAAGGCTAGGAATAGCTAAGCTTTTTGCACTCACAGCAATCACTGGCTCATAGTAGAGCGCGATCTGCCCAGCACCATTATTGATTACGAGAGTCATTGGCCGCAACTCTCACCCTTTCCATGCTTCAGATAAAAAAAATAAGTCCACTTTGTTTTTTTTCTGGGGGGACAATTTGGTCATCAGAAATTAATCTGGGGCTGTATGGCTAAAATGTTGCAGCAGGGTAGCCCAAAGAGCCTGCATTCCTCACACTCAGGCAAGGGATACGTGAGAGAAGCGCTGGTGTCTGTGACCTGGACAGCAGTGGATGGCTGTTGCTAGCTGGCTGGGTGTGCTGCTCACTCTACAGTGGTCTGAATGCCAGGTCAGTGTCATGCCTGCTCTCTGGCATCCTGAAAAATGGTATTCTTTAAGGATTAATTTCTGCTCTTTGAAATAGTTGATATGCTGCTCTTCAGACCTCAGTTTGAAACAGTAAGCTCACATCTGGAAGGTGCTGGTGAGGTCATGTTAAGCCATACTTCTGGTACTGTTTATCAATCAGGGTTTTTTTGTTTGATTTTTTATTTTTACTTTTTTATTTCAAATGGTTTTAAATGAAGGCTCCTTCTGACAGACCCAAGGATCCCTCCTCCTATATATCAGTCCCTGTCTACCTTAATCCTAATGTGGCGCTCATTATTTCTACACCCAAGTGCCTCCAATATTATACTGCTCTAAAAAGGATTCTCTGCAGCTTAATATAATTACGTTTTTTTAAATGCTAAAA
Organism: Tauraco erythrolophus; assembly: GCF_009769465.1. Lineage (NCBI taxonomy): Eukaryota > Metazoa > Chordata > Aves > Musophagiformes > Musophagidae > Tauraco > Tauraco erythrolophus. The sequence goes on from NC_141470.1 coordinate 16,885,344, forward strand.
TAATGGATATTATTTGTGCATTTAGCATATTCACTACTTCAAAGTATTCACATTCAAAGTATTCACATTCTATCTGTGTCTGGCTAGACTGTCCAGTTGCATGTTTTATGGAAAGTGAGGATGAGATTGTATTTGTAAAAAAGCATGAGCTCCTTATGAAAATGAATTTTAGGGACAAACTGTCATGCAATCATTGGCTTTTCCACCCCATGGAGATTTGAAAGGGACTGTATATCAATCTAACTGTAATAACTGCTTCTTCTTTCACAATTCTTCTCCCCCTTTGCCTAATACAGCCGTAGCTGCAATCCTTCATTAACAAATCTCTCTTAACAACTACAGTGTAGGAACATGAACTTATTCCTCAGCATTTTCCTATTTGAGTACACATGAAAAAAAGAACAAAAAAACAGGGGACCTATTTTTACCACACATAGCAAACACACATTTCAGTTAAGTTCTATGGAATCGGAGAAAGATAAGGGATCATATATATTCATTCTGGTAGAATCACTGGTCATACGAAATGTCTTTGTATTTCTTTTGACATGTCATCAGAAAATTCCCATATTTGAAAACTCCATTTTCCTGACAAGTGTTCTAAACAGAGCCTACCTAGCAATTGGTAAGTAATAGAACCAAACTAAATTAAAAGTCAAAAACTGAAGCAAAACAAAATAAAAAACTCCAATCCCCACAGTAATTAATGAATATTTCTGTAAAGAGTATCACTGAGTTCAGTTTGTTCAGATTCAGGGGGATCATAACACTTTTGTTATTTGTGCATGCTTACACGTTTGCCAGAGGCTTCTAAAGAATAGTTTATCTGAAAAAGTATAATAAATTTTTGCAACTTTTCTAATTCTCTATGAAAATGTATCACTTGCTATCCTTCTAATCAGTATTTTCAGCCTTTCAGAGCTGAAAGAACAGCATCTGGCATAGGTGACCAGTAACACAAATGACAAAGAGTCCAAGCAAACAATCTGTGAAAACCCATGGGCAGAAAGTTAATTGTGGAAACTATTGGCGAATACTTATGAATAATGAATACATTCACAGGTTTTAGGACAGGTTTGATAACTTGACTAGCAATGAAAAGGAGGAATATTCATAACTTATTATTTGTAACAGTGTTCAACAAATCTGGTAACTCCAGTTTCTGGAAGCTTTGTGAAGCATTGACGTAGGGCATGGGGAAACCGAAGGTGCGTTACAGGCATGGCCTTACACAGCTTTCATTCACTACAGAGCAATCATGGGCAAACTGCCTGAAGGTCAATGGCTGACGTCACCTTGATGACTGTGTCAGTCTCTGCCCAAGAAATCCATTCCTTGATGACCAAAAGTCGCCCTAAATTCAGACCGGATCTTGGTAAGATGACTGCACCAGCGGCTAGGTTGGTGCTGTGGAAAAGGTGTGCCAGTTACAGTAGGGGCACTGGAAAACTTGGTTCAGCCAGAAACCATCCTTATTGTCCAGAGAAGAGGCTGACTGCTTTGAACAGCTGCCGACAGTAGGTTACCTCAACTAACTGCCTTCACCTCATTTCCTTGGCAAATGGGTGACTTCCAAAAAAAAACCAAAAGAAAAAAAGGGCACTAAGACTGTCAAGTCAGAATTGGCTATGGACCAAACTAAATATCAATATGGTTGATCTTACTTGGTTGTTAATTGGCCTTAAAAAAATCTCTCTCATTTAAAACCAAGCTTTAAATACAACGGGTACAAAGAAGCACAGCTAGCTTCCTGAGGTGTGAAGCAAAGGGAAGACGTCACATTCTCCGATCTTTCTAGTTGTTTCTACCTTACATACCGTTCCTACATGAAGCATTTTGCTCACAGTGATATATACGACTTACAGGCAAAACAGGTCACTTATGTCTTTTATAGATATCTTTATCTAGTGATACCAGCCAACAAACTGGTAGTCTCCAAAGTTGTGGCTTGCTTCACGTTCCTAACCTCACGTCCCTTGCTCTGATAGGGCATGACTCCCATTTTGATCCTCAAATGACCAAGTAAGGGAATAAGAAAGGAGCATGCATATGAGCTAAAGGGAATATAAACTTCTGGAAGTCAGTGACCCACTGCACTTTAACTTGAGTGTTTGATCACTGTGAGTACTATGCAGCTATTTCCAAAAGTCACATAGGACTCAGGTTTCTGAAGACAGGTTTTTTTGTTTGTTTTACCTTGCTGATTCTATTGTGCCTAAAGAAAAAATGAGATCTGTTATGAAAGTGGTCCATGTAACAGTAACTAGTGAACCTTCATCAAAGTCCTGGCTATATTCCTTTCTTTTCTGTTAGACAGGTCCTCTGTTTCTGCAGTGAAGCCCGTAGTTGGCTGCCTGTATGGGTGTTCACACTGGGCTGATACAGAGCTTGGTCTGATGTGGTAGATGAGCAATTGCTCCTGGTGGCCACAGGAGAACTGCTCCATCTTTTGTGCCTGGCAGGGATGATCTGTGGTTTGCCCGATCCTGTTCTGTACATGGTGACTAGAAGCCAGGATTATTCCGGCCCTTAGGTTCATAAATATGTCCATCATTTTGGAGCATTGCTACACCGTGCTGTCTCTTTGCACCAGAACATTCATTACCAGTGAGAGTCCTTTAAGTTTGTTATTAGACATATTTAGCATTGCGGCAATTATTAGGTTGAGATACACAGAGGACTGAACAGTCGATTCAGCTGTAGGGATAGAGGACTGAGACAGAGGCCAAGAACAGAGCAGGGCTTTGGATATAGACAAACTTTAGAGACATCAGAGGTATTTCTTTAACTTTTGTTCACTGAAGAACATTTGAGATTTATGCCTGTGTTGTGCCTTACCTGCCACTTGGACTGGCAGTTGATCCCTCCCCTGAGATGTGCTGCTCTTTAAGAATCCCTCCTTTTGAAATCCCACCATTTCTGTTTCACCTCTGCTACTGGATCGTTGCCTTTTCCATTATCTTTCCTTTTCAGATTCCCCACCAGTGGAGCTGGACGTGAGGGGTGGGGTACCGTCTTCCTGCTGACAGGTAGGTGGAGATGTTCCTTGGCCACAACAAGTGGGCCAGGAGCTCAACAACAGCGGTAACACAGTTGGGGAGCTTCCTGGGACCTGCCTCTGCTGCTCTGGACCTGGGCCTCTGCCTGTATCTGCATCATGCCTCCTGGGGTGGGTGCATTTTTCAAACTGCTTAGGTACCAAGGTGATAGATGCCTTGTAAATACCTAAGATAGATACAGACAGAAACTGTACCAGGCGCAATCAGTTATGCAAAACTTCATACAATGCCAATTGCACCTATATGCTGTAGTATCACCCACCTTTTCTAGCATCTGCAGTCAACCACAGTCAAATATTTGGCACATGTATTTTTCCTTTTGAAAAGTGGTGGGAACACGGGACATTCTTTCTTCCTTGGTGTCAACGGTTCTAGGCACATAGCCCTTAATGTCAGGTACTGGATATGAACATATTTTGTTCCATCACCTTCCCTAAATATGAGTTTGCAAGTTTAGTTTAATTTCCTTCATTAGCCGATAAGATTTGTTTCCTTGTCAATAATCTGCAAAAATCAGTTACATAAGCAGCACTAAAACTAAAGGAATAGTCTTTACGTGTGCGTGTTAGAAAAACGTAGATTTGTTTAAACTACATAAAAGTATGTAGTGTTGTGTTTATCTTATGGATTAATTTTTAAAATTTATTTTATTTTTAACTATAAGTAGTTGGTTTTATGCTTATAATTACAAGTTTGCATGTATGAAAAAAAAGTATCTAGAACAAGCAGGTGTGCTTATTTACATTGTTTTCCTTTCAGATTTTTGTCTCTTCCCAGCTACACATCCAAAAGTCTTAGTTTGCTTAGTTTGTAAAAGAATAGCTGGGAAGTCACTCGATAAATACTTCAAGGCGAATGTCTGTGGGTGGGGGGAACTATGTAAAGGACAACTTGGGCAAACAGTACGTATGGGAATCTAGACAACGCTTTCAAAGAAGCAGATGAATAAAATTCTAGAACAGCTTTCCAATATTAATGGGGTGGTAGCAGAAAGATGAGAACCTATTGATTTCAAAAGAAAGTTTGATCAGACTATAGAAGTTCATATGATAATGTTGCATGTCATAGAAGCAATTGTACTTGATGAATAGATCTCTAGTGCCCCTGGGGAAAAACAGGTTACTCCTATTTGCAGATGGTTAGAAACGGAGCTCCGTTACATGAGCAATACCCACTGAAAACTAATGTCTTTTTTTTTAGGTACTCAAACGGGAATAGATGTATAGAAATTAGTCAAAGACCAAAAGTAGGTGAAGTATAACTAGGCCTTCAACATACTGCTAAGAATGTAAAGACTAGCCTTAGCTAAAGTATTATTTCAGAGTAAGAATATTAAAGGTTAAGATTTAAATCCAAATTTGTTGTTTATGGTCATATTTAGAGGAAAGAAACAAGATCAGCCTACAATTATGTCATGTAAATGTATAGTTTAAAAAATATACATAAGTGGAATGATTTGAGGTTTTGTTTAGACTTTTAGGCTAATCCTCATAAATCTGCCACCACGAGCACATTTTTATCTGTAATTAACTTCTTCCAGCCCCACCCCAAATGAACAATTTGCAGGATTGTGTTGAAATCACAGTGCCAAAATCACATATTTACCATACTGCAAACAACAGGCAGAGAATATTACTTTAGCAGTTAGCATAATGAGGAAAGAACAAAAGTGCTTTGCAATACAGTCAAAAACATAAGCCATTTGCAACACTTTCCTTCTATGAAAACTGAGTAAAAATACTTATATATTCTTAGGGATACTGTAAACTCTACAAAGTACACGAAAATCCAAAAAGGGCAAAATTATGTAGAATAAATCAGTAAAACATAAAAACTGTTTAGTGACTAAAATTAATCATTTAACATTGAGTATCTATAAATACCATTACATGATTTTTGAAAAGGATTTGTATGTATTCACAATAGAGAACTATTAAAACTTTCTTGAAAAAAAGTCTTATTTGTGTTTCTAGGGCTGAAAATATCTTCACATTAGTACATATAAGTCACATTTACATATTATAATTACACCATCAAAAGTAATTTTAAGGAAAGCAGAAAACTGATATGTTCAAATTCTTTCTGCAGATATAATTTTCAAGTACCAGCTCTTTAACAGTATGTTCAATTAATGAAATAATTATACAGGCATTTAAAATGCACCTGCAATCCTGGAGCCTTACAATTCAGCCTACCTTGAAAGAGGAATGGTCATTGTCTAACAGTGGTTTCTGTTTAAGAACAAAAACAAAGCAGAGAATATAGTCAATACCCACTCCTACCCTGCAAGCCAGGTGGAATTTAAGTGGCAATTTGATGTTCTGTTTAAGAGACAGCAATTGAAAATTTAGCCTAGTCACAAAAGAAAGACAATCAACCAAAAGAAACCAAACAGAAAGGTGGAGGACCTAAGACACTTGCAGCCTTCTCTGCTCTTGCACTTACTCTCACACTTCCACACCGAGGGGAAAAAACAAACAAACTATGAGGAATTATCTAAAAACATTTATTTTTAATTATATTAGATATTAATTAACATGGGTATATGAACATTTGAAGAAAAAAAATGAGAAATAGCAGCAAAGGAAGTTTTGAGATGAGGGAGATAAGTCCTTCATCTCCCTGGCTCCTGAAAAAGAGAGAGAACACATTAAAAGTGTTGAAAAAGTTCTCCACTGCCTTAACTGTACCATGTTGGGAAACACATGCAATTTTTTACTGTTCCTCACGCAGTCACAATTTTGAATATGTGGTTAGATATTCAATTAAAATATTTGAGTATAGCAAGTGCCACACATACACCAACATATTTAATTTTTCTGTTTCCAAATGCTACAAACCCCACAACACTTTAACACTTACAATTCCTTTTTCAACTTCTTTTATACCATTGTGGTGTTTGGCTGATGCAGAAAGGTTTTGAAAATCTTTTCAATTACTGTCCTGTAGTAAAGAAAAACAAGTATCACAAAAAAGGTGCTTACATACTCAAGAATAAGCTGATAAATTAAAAATAATACTAGCGTAAATGAGAACACCCACACAGAGACTCAAATGACCTCTGCTCAGGATTCTCAGAATTTTCAAAATGTTACTTAAAGCTGCCCACCTCAAGAAACAGGAACTCAGGTTTGAAGAAGTGTTCAGTACTGAGAGTTACCTGTTAATTTAAGATTCTGTGCCAAAAATTGCTCATCAGCACATTGCCAGCTAGGTGTTAAATTTTTTTCAGTGGAAAGCATAGGGTTAGCATTGTTCTCCTTGAAACATGCCAACTTTCAATATTTTTCTCTTACAAAGTGTTTCAAAAGCACATATGTGGTAGGCATGGTTCTAATCCTATACCTTCTTACACTGCAGTCGATTCCCACAAGTTCGACTACAAGTCATAAAACCTGTGACCTTGCTATATCAACAAAAAGATAGGACCCATATTTTTTCCACACATATACTTCACAAATTCCACCCAGAGCGACTGCTTTATGCTTCTGAAAAATGACAACCTGATGACAACCTTTATCTTACTATTATATTGCTATCTCATTAGAATTTCAAATATGTAATGCAAATCAATTACTTACAAGGATACCCTTCAAGAATTCTTCGTTAAGCCTGATGCTTTTTGCTCTCATCTTCTAAAATACAGTGTCTGGTGAAGATCAGAAAACCTTCTTCCTAAATAGAAGCACTGCAGATGCTGGAAACTATCAAAGAAGCCGACGTTGTGAGTGCTGTAAAAATTGCTTCGATGGTATTTCCATTGTTTCCTGCAGACAAATCTCCATCATCAACTCCACCACAGTGAAATAAAAAAATGATTTTTGAACCCAAACGTCTTTGTGAGTGGTTTCTTCAAACATAACATAACACTGTAAGCTAATCCACTGTTTGGCATTCATTTAATATATATTTGCTCTGCAATTTCATTGTTTCAGATGCCATTAGAATGTGCCACCTTTGAAACAATGGACAACAGGAATGGGATGAAGTGTGAATGCTTATTGCAGATAGAGCTAATATTTCTTTTGAATGCCATCAACTGATATTTTTCTATTCAAATGCTGCTAAGACTTGATGCCAGGTAACAATACTCTGTGTTGATGATATCACAGTGATTCTGTATCTGAGAGGTGGTAGTAGCATCTAAACTCTTCAAAGGAGGAAAATCCTACATTTGTAATTGGTACTGCAGCCCACATCAAAACCCAAAGATAAGTATCAACTCATAGAGAGGGATTATTTTATATTGACTACCATATCGATTCTAAGAATAAACACCGCCCCCCCCAGCTCACACCTGACATTCGTCTGACACTGTCAAAGTAATATTTATTAATGCAGAAGAATTATTTATCTTGTCGTTCCATTTCACTATGAAAATTTAGCCTGCTTTATTCTTAATTTTATACTTTCTCTTAGAGGATTTTTATATTAGGTTTTTAAAACTAATCACTGTTCACTTTACCTTTCACTGAAAATCCAAAATTTTAAATCAAACCCATTTCCTGTCAGTAATAAAAGCTTAGGAGCATGAAACTTTTAAATCATGTATCTAGACATTTACAGATCTTAGTTTATGGATGTGTTCCTTAAGTATCATATAATTTTAAAATTCTCCATCCACAAGAAGTTATTGATAAACAAGTCAAAACAAAAACCAAAGGAAAACCCCTTTAAAAACAAGCTTTTCACGAGCCACATAAACTTTTTATGAACAGAATTAAAGTTATTATCTTAAAATACTAATTTTGAAACTCTGAGGATACCTATTTTCTGTAGTGATGATGAAAATTATAACCAAAAATATTTACTTTTTATTTTTTTATTTTCAGTGTATTTTCAAGTCTTCATTTTAACTTGCTGCATTAATATTTTGGTTACTCTTCAGTATTAATGGGCTGACTACACATCACCTAGAATTATATTTTAAGTACTGCCTCCCAAAAATTACTGCTACAACTGTTGGTTTACATGTTGCCATAAGCTACTCATTCAGCAATTCTTAAAAATCTACAAGTGACAAACGAAAAAAGAAAGCCTCTTTCCCCTCCCCGATACCCCACAAAATCCAGAAAGTAGTTTTACCATTGAAAACACGCCCCCTCCAAACATATATTTTGAATTGGATGTTATGTCTCTAAGTCAGGCAACTACTGTAAGCAGAAAGTCAGTGGCACAGATGAAGTACAATTTACATTTTAGTAATTTGTGTTATGTAACTGCAGTAAAATGGTTATACTGCCCAGGCCATACTGCCCATGCCCGTGAAACTAAAGATTTTATTACCTGTCTCTTTAGACGCAAACGTTATATTGTCTATCCTGAATATAAAAAATACAGCCTATGTCCTTCCTTTCTTCTATTCTCCCAATGAACCAGAACCTCTCTCAAAAGACAAGCAACAAATCCAGTAAAACAGAACCACAAAAGCTGTTATTTTCATCTTAATGCCTCCCTCATCTATGACCCAGAAAACTGAATTTTTGGTTGACAGAAGATTCTACAATAATAACGTAAAGATTTTTTATATGCTGCCAAAATATATTTTTCAGAAAAATACCAGTAGCAATAGGGTTGATTCTCTCATATTCTCTGAAAAGAGAACGGAAGATATCACTAGCTGGAACCTCTGTTAGCGACCTGAAAGGAGGTCAGGAAAGAGCAGAAAAATAAAGAGGGGCAAATAACCTGGTTTTACTCTGTTTAACATTAAAAAGCAAAAGCTTCCCTGTTGAGAGAAGACACTGCCTACAGCCTAGCCTTCTTTTCCATGACACTGAACTTTGTTGAAGAGCAGGACAGAGAGTGTTTTATCAGCTATCACCCAGGGGCTCGGGGAAGTTTGAGACTCTTCCTTGGGCTAAACACCATGAAAACGTGTAAATGACACAGTCCCTGCTCAGGAGAGCTTACAATCTAAGAAAGCAAAATGACATATAGGAGTATGGAAAAATACAGCTAAACACAAACAAACTTTGTATACACATATATATACGGTTACATTTATAAAACTGTTAAAGTAGCATCACTATTTCTACCTACCCCTCTGCCTAGCCATCATTGCTTAGATGATTGCTTAATAGGGATCATAGGGGAAGTGGGTCTTTAGGAGAGATTTCAAGGAGAAGGTAGTGGCCTTATGAATCAGTTCAGGGAGGGCACTCCATGCATACGGGACAGCGTGGAAGATGTTCTACTGAAAACTTAAAATTGTGCAGAGCAGCATTTCTCCAGGTCAAAAGTCCAAGTGTTGTGTGCAAGATCCCTATTTCCTGAGACAGAGACAGTGTGGTTATGGGAGTAACACTTGGCCAGTAAGAAGACAAGCGAAATCACTAATGTGGGACTACACTGAGGATATGTTACTGGCCACATAGTCTCTGTGGCTGCCAGTTAGCACAGTAACTGTGAGATGATATGGAGGGGTTTGGAAAAGAGTTGGATACAAAGAAGGAAAAAAAAGCAAGATGAAGGAAAGGAGACAAAAGGAAGAAATGTGAGGGATATTTTCAAATGTAGTCTTCTACTGGAGTTCTTAGTGTGTTTGCAATTTATTAACTAAATAACTAAAAAACATATACAATAATTAATGTACATTTGACACCATAAAATAAACTGGACCATATGCCAACATTTACATTATGTTATTATCCTTCACTATGGAAAGGTGAGAAACAGGTTAAACAAGAGACAAAATGCTTCCCCTTACCCTTCTTCTTCCGTACTGAAGCTTGGAAACAGAAAGGGAATGAACTGTGAATCAATTCTGAAGGTAATTTTTATATGCTAAATCCTTGTCTGTCATTTTGAGCATAAACATTTTTCTTCCATCTAAGAAATTAGTCTCTCCTTGCTAGCCTCTACTATGCATGTATCTATCATATCACAGTAGATAAACAGCTTGGCAAATGCACAGTTCATCAGGGTTTATACCTTAACTACAAGAAGTTGCTCCCCTGCAGAAATTAGGATTACACGTACAATTTTTTTTCCTAACTCATTTTTTAAAAACTGTAATTGGGGCAACTTATTGACACCAGGGCTTTCAAACTACGATAATAGGGCATTTTCAAATCTTTGCAGATTGAAGTGGAAAGGAATCAGTGGCACATGTTATCTGCCATACTTTGGATTAACTAATTTGAAAGAGAACCACTGAGATGGTCTGCTCAGTATTGTGGAGAACAGAGTAGCTAAAAACATGCCAATAAAACCATAAGTAGAGTTCAGAGCCAGGCAAAGAAAGTGACTGTAAAGACCACAAGGCGTATATTTTTTTTTTTAAAGAATGATGTTTAGCTTAGCTAGGAGAAATTACAAAAATATATACTCGAAGGGAAAACAAATGGGGAATTTCTATTTATCTTTTTCTTCTAATACATAACAAGGGACATTCAATAAAATTAAAGGCATCACATTTAAAACCAATAAAAAGGAAATACATTTGTACACAGCACATAATTAGCCTGTGGAGTTCTTTGCCACAAGACATTATTGAGACCATGAGCTGCTTCAGTTCAGAAAAAAGATTACATATATATATTGATGAGAACAGCCACAGTGTTCCTCTATACGTACTTCGTATTTACTTTGCACATATATGTTATGAAACAAATGCTTATTCATTAGGTAGTTTAATGGATATAAAAATGTGGGTCTTCTCATAGTTCATACAGATGTCCAATATATACACATATACATATAAAAATATATAAATTATATATAAATACACACATACAATTTGCGTTTTATGTCAGAAGACAACTTTTAACTGATGATAGTGAGAACATTTTCTCTTTGGAAGCTTGTTCAGTTGTACAATTTAAGAATTCTTGTTTCTTCTGATAATGGCCCTTTTACAGGACAAATACTAAAATAGGTAGACCACAGATGTTCTTTATAACAGTAGTCAAATTGTTTGCTAGGGTGGCAAATGTTCAGAGTATCACAGAACTGGTATTTACAGTCTCGTTTAGGAAGAAGATAAATTTCTGCCATGCTCTAGTATCACTACAGCTTCATCGAGGGACATACACTTCTGGAACATGCTTCAGGACTATTCTTCAGAATAGTAAAGTCTTGCCACTGAAATATTTGCCCCATCTGGATAAAGATATGGATGGGAAATGTGCTTAAAGATTCACGTATGTCCCATGGCTGCTAGTCACAAGAGTGCAGTGGTTTCTGCCAGCTGATGAGAACAAATAGCAGATCAAGCACTATAACCTGAACAGGGGAGTGAGAAGGCTAAAACATGATGGTCTACATAGTAGAGGTGACTTTAACTATTAATAAGCTCTTTTCCCCTAGAAAAGAGTGCTGCTTCTTTCTGCTTTAAGAACAGTATCTACTACTTAAGATTGACAAGTAAGAGAAATAGAGAACAGCCTCAGTTTGAAAGTGATTTGCAAAAGGGGATAACGAAGGGGGAAAAATGGTGTCTAAGTATTTCTGTTCCCTTGGGAAGTTTGCCGATAAGCCAGTAAAGTTTTACAACCTCTCAGCACTCCATGAAAGGAAAACAAACCCACAAAGTGGCTCCAGAAATAATATTTTATATTTTAATCCAGAAGAAAAATTATGGAGCATTCACAAACTGTTGAAAACTTTAGTCAGGCTCCTAAACTTTCTGGCACAGAAAAATCATATTTTCTGAGATCTGTTAGAGCTAAATAATCAGACTTTTTCATTTTGGTCTTCAGCTGGTTGTTATACCATAGAGAAGACAGTAACCACTTCAGCACCCCTTTGTTGGTCAGAACCTCCACTGAAGCTAACTTGACTCACTAAAGAAGGGATTGAGGCCATCTAGCCCAGAAAACATTGACTTCCAGGGGAAAAAAAAAGTGGCCACATGACTTTGATTCCTCCCAGTTAGCCTTCAGATAAGTCCATGCCAGAAATAAAAATGATCGCAAAATGTATTTAAATCAATGTAGGGTTACATGGAAAAATGGGTTTATTGTATGATAGACTCTATTACTCTGCAATGAGGGACATGGTTTGTGTTTATACCCAATTATCACTTGCTAAACGCACTGTTCTAGTGTAATAGCCATATATAAATACGCACTGGGCTCTTCTCTTTGCATATATGGTCCATTCATAACATATTTATTATGCCTAGCTGCAGAAATTCTACTTTTTAATGACCTAACATTAAAAGCAGGAAGAAAAGAATTATTAACTCCCTCACTTCTATAAAATAAATCAAAATTCCCGGAGAATTATGCATATCTAGAATGTGGATGATCAAGCAAAGGAATCTACAATCACAGTTCTTAAAATTAGCAAATAAAAGACTGAATGCTCAATATTTTTTTATTACCAATAATGAGAAGAATTAAGTTTATATCATGCACAGAAGTCAAAGTGATATCATAGTATGTGCTTTTTCAGATCAGAGTCTAATGAAAACAAGTTGAAGTTGAAGCTGCTTTAACACTGTCAGCTTTTTAACAACAGCTTCTGGCAGCTTACCTTTATCCACTATTGAGAGGCCACAGAAATTTAAAATAAAACAATATTAGATGAACTGAAAATTTAGAAAGCAAAGCTAACAAAATATGATACGGCATTACTTTTAGTAGATGTGCCAAACTTTGATGATGCATAAAATGTATCAACATTCTCTTGCGTAGCAGTAAAGGCACAAGTTTAAACAAAAATTATTCATGCGAATCATGCATATTTGAACTCTCCAAAGATGCAGCATTCTTAAAACCTTTTCTGTTCTATATGCTGTACACAGTGCGGTCCCTCTTAGTCAATTTAACATATACACAGATATATATTTTTTTTCTTTTTTACATTTCTATTATGCCAGCATGCTTGTCAAAAAACACTTTCTTACCAAGCTCTTCAAGCTCTGAGGTCATTGACTTAGACCGCAAGGTCAGTGCAGTGGTTGGAGCTCGCTTAGGAGGTGGTGGGGCTTTGCATTAAACAGAAGGATACACAGTGTAAGTAAACACACATCTCTCAAATGCTATATTCACATACATAACATTTATTTAAAAGAATATACTATATTAAATAAAGTAATATTAAATACATACATGCGGAGGGAAAAAAATCCCTGAGATGCTTTTCATGTACTGAATTTCTATACCGTTTCAACTTTTAGCGTAGGTTGTTTGACACACCAGCAAGCTTTTATGTAACAGCATACACAGAAACATTTAAAGCTAAATAACTGTGCATTTCCTGCATTTTTTCAGCAGGAACAAGACTTTCTAGAGAAAGTGCCTCACAGCAGTTGTGCCCCTCCTTCTAAGAAATATACATAGCTAAAAATCTCCTGGGGACCAGCCAGTCTCTGCCAGATTAATTTCGTCTTTGAAGAAATTGTTAAATCCGAGAAACACAAGAAATAAGATTCAAATTTATCTTAATAGTTATGGTGAGACTAAGGAAAACAGGTGATCCTCAGTATAAATAAGATCTTGAAACATCAACGCAATCATCTAGCACAGAAACTAAAATCCAGCATGTGTTTTAGTATCCTGATAGCAAACATTCTGGTGGTCAGAAAGGAGCGTAATATCAGAAAAGATTATGCCAATGTCGGTAGAACAGTTGAAGATTTCCAGTAAACAAAAATAGTTTGGGGAAACCAGGAAAAATTAGAGTTTTTAAGCGTTTTGGTAAATATTATACACCAGGCTACGTCATTTTGACAAGAGGTGGCAAAGCAGTTTGAAGGTGGGAAAGAGTGATGGAGGAAAGGAGACAACATTCTTCCCATATCACATATATCCACCTATGTAAGCATCATCCTTTCTCTATTAAGCTCCATCATCTTCTTACAGAGGTTTGAATGACAGAGTGTCACAAGAAAGCAAAAATATAGCTCAGGTTCAGTGTCAGATAAGAGGCTGCATAAATACTGCACGTGTTGACTCCAGTCTGAGGTCTGCCCTTGCCCAGCAAAAGAAGGGACAACAAGTCTGTGAGGGCAAGTGCGCAAAATACTAGATTGTTAAATGGGACTGAGTATCTGACACTGGCCTTGCCGTAAAGGAGACTGATAGCAAGAAAATCCTTCCACACAATTCCCAAGGTAAAATGGCAATTGCCAGGTAACACGAAAGCCTACCAACTTGCATCAAAAACGGGACAAGGTTCAAAAGTGAATGTTTTCGGTAAATGACACATAGAAGGCTTTGGAAAAATAACAAAGGACTGAGTTTGCTTTTACAGAAGCAACTTCCCTTTGGGTTGTATACAACAGCGCTTCTATTTAAGGGCAATATGAAACATCCCAAAAGGCAGAGGTGAAAGGCTTGTTTAAAATGTGTGAATAGCAATTCTATCAAACTAAAAATAATGCAGGACCACGTTCGGACATTATTTAATATAGTCTTCCCCTCCCACCCCCCAAGGTGTTTTGTTTTATTTTTTGTTTTTAAAAAAAGTAGTAGATGTCAAGAACACTCATAGCGTAGACAAAAAGTTTTACTCATGGACAAAGAGGGAGCCCTCAGCTCCTAACCACTCTTGTGTTGAAGAGCCAGGCAGCTGCGAGTGAAGAAATTGGTAGGAGGAACACGAATTTTCAAAACTGTGATGCTGCTGTACTGAATACTAGTTAGCAGCAGCAATCTTTTCTGCTTAGTGGTAATTATGAAGGCCTAACGACTTTCCAGGGTAGCTTTTACCTGAGCAAACTCCAAGGTATTTCAGGCGAAATTTCAGCCAGTTTTGTCACATATTAATGCATAAGTCAACAGAATTAAATTACTCTAAATTAAATAAGAGAAGGGTATTTCAAATTTTAAAAGTGAAATCTATAAATCCGAATTTATAAAACAGTCATTTTGTGTCCATACTGTTTTCTGCGGAGCAAGAGCAAAAGGACTCCATTAGGAAAAGAGAAAAATGTACCTTTCTTTCTAGCTGTGTCATCTGGATCAAGATTCCTGGTTACTGTGACAACCTTAAGAACCAGGTGATTGCCCCCTTGTCGAATCATGTTCACCACCTGCCTGTGGCCAACTTTCACTACATTCTCATTATTAACCTGCAAAGAAAGGAAATAGCCTTTTAGATCAAAATGCAGAAAATTTCTGTTATTTCAGTTTCAAAAACAGCAGGTGGAAAGAGAAGGAAGATAGAGATTTTCTAATTACTATCTTTTAATAAAAATACATATTTAAGAAACAGAATAGAGTTGGTATGATAACAGGAAAATAAAGCTAGCTCTTCATGAAATATGCAAATAATTTCCTCATAATTCCCTTTTTTTTTAAAAAAAAAGGTAATGAGTTCAACCAAATCTTTCCCTTTATGTATTTTACTTCTAACAATTAGTGTGCTACAACTCTGCATTTCATACACTAAGAATATTTTCTTAAACAATAGTTTTCATGACTGCGTTATCCACAAATGTTTATGTGTATTTTATGTTCTCTACCATAACCCATGAGATATTAAAAGCTTTTTTTTTTCAGATCATCCAGGAATAAAGATTTTTATTCCTGAAGTAAATTCTTATGTTCAAGACACATTCTTTTATTATATGCACTCTCCTCATTTCCCAGCATCTGATCTGATGTCCTGGAAGCAAAGGCAACAGGGCCATAGCAGTCCATAAGAGTCTTCATGGGAAAACAGGGGTTAACTATATGAAGCACAGACCAGCAATTATGGTCAAGCCAACTAAACTTTATACTGCACTGCAACATTAAACTTTAAAATGCATACTCTCTGGGTAATTCCTAGTGCTATATCATCATATTTGCTCTATATGTTTTTCTATAATATTAATTAATAGACATAGAAGGAAGCCTAGGCATAAAAACTGTAAATAACCATGGATAAATGTAATTTATGTATTCATTCAATCTATAAGAAGCCACTGAAAGTTCCCTGAAATCTGAATGATAGCAGCATATAAGACCAAAGTGCTGCATGTGCTATTTGAACATAAAAGATATTGAGGAATGGAATCATGAAGAAGAGATGCTGCCAGAATACACGCTGGGAATTTGATCTCTATCCAAAATTCGACTGACTCAGTTATATTTCACTGCGATCACTCAGTGCCTTCCAAAATGAACAGTCATTTTCAAAGTAAATGTTTTTAGCCTCCTCTATTTATTCTGACAGGCTGGGCATCTCACACTCTAAAGAATTTACTAAATGGCAAAATCTCTCATTAAATATTATTGCCATTTAGCATAACAACAAGCACAACCAGATCCACTCCAACTTGAAATCATTTTTCCATCCATGGTATCAAAGGAAAATCTTGCCTTTTTTCAGGCTTTAGCTAAGACAAAATGCATTATGATGAAATAACGTTCAGGTAAACCATATTTTTAAAAAAATGCTGCAGTCAGAAGTCTCAAAGTATGGTCCGTGTGCTACGTCTATAAGCTTGAGATGCTTTTTGAGATGCTTTTTTAGTTTCATATACAGCAATGTAAGTGCAGCACATGCTGAACACCCAGACTGTTGAGCAGGCAAATATGAAGTTCTCTCATTCTGTAGAAGGATATAAAAGAATATCTATTTGAACAGGAGTGTTGCTGTTTTGTTTTATTTTACACCTTCTTAGCATCTGGTATTTAATTCCAAGATATGGTATTTAGTTAGCTGGACCAATGGCATCTAAATTTAATCTGTCTAAAACATTTTAGCAGAGTTATCCATTTACTTCTGAATTTCTTCCAGTATTAAAAATTCAATCAGGTAAAACTTTTCTACAGCAAAAAAAGTTCATGCAATTAAGAACTATAGAATGCATCTACTCCATCTTTACTGGAATTAAATTTTAAGGTTGGAAGTCAGTATGGATTAGAATATGTCCCCTAATGCTGTCAAAAAACAGAGACCTCCAAATAAATCTAAAGTTAATATTAATCAAACACATGTACACTTCACTAGTGTAAAGTGATAAATGTGTAAAATGATAAACAGCTTATGCAGCTTACCATCTGTTCGCATCGTTATGTGCAATGATACTTAACATTTAGAGCAAGAGCAAATATATACGACTCATTTTTTGAAGCTGTCTCAGAAACAGAACCTGTAAACGACTGTTTATAGCAGCTTTGTTTAAAAGGCACAGTTACAAAAGCTGGTACCAAAAAGATTTATATTGAAAAAATAAAAATATTTGTAGGAGATTTGAAGATTTTTTTTAACTCAAAGAGCTTACAGAAATGCTTGATAACAAAAGAATCATGAAATCGGCAGAGCAATACCTCATCACTATCTTTTCCACCTCAGTGGGTAAAACTGTAGCGTGATTACAGAGCAGTAACATCAGAATTGTCAATAGCTTATAAGGAACTAGGATTTCAGTGACAGATTCTCCATTTCTTTTAACCTTCTTCAGTATTTTATATGTAAGCCAAATGACAGTAGAAATGGTCATTAAAGAGTAAGACACCAGAGTTCTAGCAGGTTGGTTTGGTAGTTTTAGTCTGATATTACTTAGCAAAACTTTTTCAGGTGTGAATAATTTCATGAGACTCTCTTTGCTTCCACTTCAAGCTTTGGCAGTGGGGACATGACTACGGCATCTCATCTAGGCTTTGTAAAGAAGCTGAAGAAGGTAAATTTTTATAATCAGTAATACAGACATCTATTTCACCTGTGCCAATCTATTTAATAATCACATGTGTACTTGTTATTAAATGTGATCATGTTCTTTGAAACATAAAAAATATATTTTTGCTTTTAGTAGCAAAGTGTTTAGAATGGTGTTCCATAAACAGTCAAACTAGCAAAGTTGGTTTGGAGACACAAATTTGTGTCCTCTTCTTCGATCCAATCTTTCAGCATATTCTCTGTGACCTTTTACTGCAAAACCTTAAGTTTTTTCCTTCGATTCTTCCCCAAAACTTTCCTGCAGTGAACTCTCCCATGTCCTTCATCAATAGGTTAAATAGATTATAGAAATAGATACATACTGTGGCTGGTTCCATGCTACATCAATGGCAACAGGTCATCAAACAAGCCAAATGCAAGGAAATCTGTCCCTTGAGACAGCCAGCAATTTCAATAACTCTCCTCTATCAATTCCCAACTTTCAGGAAAAGCCTTAGAACTTTATATTCTTGAAGTTCAGACTTTATTATCATTTAGTTAAAACTGGGCAGTGGGATGGAAGCTACTTTGAGCACTTGGAAAGAATTTGAGATATAATTTACAAAATAATATGATCTCATAGACCCAATGTCTTTAAAATATAGCCTAAACTGGAAGCCTGAGCTATCTCAAGCTGAACTTACTTTTTGGGTATGCATGAACTGTTCTTGAAGTGTTTAAAAGGAGGAAGACTTTTGTGAATATCAACATTTTTCAACTATACGTCTCAGTGCTTTTTCCACCTTGTATAATCAATGTTCACAGATTTTTATAGAGCAGTACAATGTTACAAGACAGGAAAATTATGACTTAAGAGAAAAGCTGGAGACAGAAATGAGAAAAATTCACAGCAGACAATTTTTCCAGATAAAATGATTTGCTAGTAGTGCGCAAAAGCATCGTATTTCAATGCCTTGAAGTATTCGAGATGATCTTTAAGGTCCCTTCCAACCCAGATCATTCTATGATTCTATGGTTATCAGCCATATGGCTTATACCACTGTTTCTCATACACCTCATGTAACATAACTCTGTTTGAACCACTCAGTGAAAAGCATCAAATGACACTGAACAGAGTCAAGGAGAGCAGGTGAGAGACAGTGCTACGTAGCCTTCACCCCAGTGATTGCACCATTACTAGTTAGCTTACAGCTAAAGGCAGCTAAAACAAAAGGAATGCAGGTAAAGCAACGCTCATGTGTCGGTCAGTATTTAGGGGAGATATGGATGGACTGCTCTGCAGCTATAATTAGAGGTACGTACAGCTGGTTGATCCAGACACTTCTGGATACATTTAAGACACTAAATATTCATACATGGTAGCAAACAATACTTGCCATCACCTCTGCATAGTTAAAAGCTTTCATTCCTTTCTTTCAGCTGATGGAATCAGTTATTCATATAGTTGTCATTTCATAGCTTCCTACAGCAATGCAATATACTTGAGCACGAAACACTCAGTTCTCCAAGACAAAAAGCAGTGCGCTGTGCCTCCTCTCCACCTCCCACCACTGCAACCACAGCAGACGCATTGCTGCTCCCTCCAATACCCTCTAAGAGAATTGAAAGCTCTTTGGGTCTTGCGTTCCATGTGCTTCACAGCTGCGACATACACCTGCTTAAAAGCGCCAAACCAGAGACTGTGATCAATAATAACATTCCTCTTGCACAAAGAGCTTTGAACAACAACAATGAAGAGTTCTCTCTCCAACATGGCCATTCTTTCAAGACATGATTCAAAAATATGGAGTAAACCAGTGACAAAGACAACTGACAACAGTCATAAATCTCACTCTTTAATATCCAAGTCCACCACCCTGACTTCATCTTACTGAGCATTTATACACAGTAACATCTAGACCCCACAAAATCCAATAAAAATAATGAAAATTTATTCAAGAATAAATAATGATGTGGTCTCCAAGAGCAATATACTAATCAGGTAATATTTTGTTTTCTTTATGATATATTTCCTACATGAAAGAGCTCTCCATACAAAAAATGATATATGAACTCCCATGACATCAATAAATTTCTCCTGAACTTTACAAAGAAAAAGATGCTCCTGTTCAGGCACCCTTATAATCCTGGTAACATCAGAGACAAGTGCACAGGACTGAAAATGACAACTGCTTAGGAAATGGAAGAAGTTTAGAAAAGGATAAGATACGGTAGAAATTGGTTTACAGCGAGTATGAATGGAAGGCAGTAAAGTCATTTGACAGGTGATTTCAAGAGATGTGCTCTAGCTGGAAAAGGGTACCATAACAGAAGACATGAAGCCAGGGGCAAAGGAGGAAGGCAGAAGCAGTATTTACCATGAGATGATTGCTAAGAGCACAAAGGAGAGGAAGCAGCTATCTTTTTTCTGGGTCTATTTTCACAAAGACATTCTAGGTAATCTCAAAGGCAGCAAAGAGCTTAAATACGATGCAGTAAGAGAGGACTACGACGATGCAAGTCAGTGTAGCCACACAGATGCTGTTGGGGGGTACAGAAAATTGTAAATTGTTTTTTTCAATTCACACACCACTAAATGATCACTATAATGCCTACAGGGCAGCTGGTATTTACTTTAGAAGCAAGGTTAGAGATAGAATTACTTTGAAATTTGTTTCCTGAAGATTAAACTTACCCTTCTGCCTCCCAAATAAACGTGTACTTCCATATCTTAAAGAAAATGTGTGTATTAATCTTTACAGTACTCATTCCCTACAGAAACTGCAATAGGATGGGTCCCCATTCTTCTGCCACACCAGGCAGTATGTCAGTGCAAACAAACTCTTCACTGTGTAAATACGTGCATTTAGTTTACTTACATGGGCAGATCTAGGACACGAAAGAACAAATGCTATTATTTAAAAATGTGGATTTTTTCTTGAAATGAGTATGTTAATGAGTGTCCTAGAAATGCTGGGGTAGATTTTATGGATATTTACACAGACTGCATAAAAATGTTTTTTTCCCCTGAAATTTATAATGATGCAATGGGTTGAAAAATTAAACAAAATAATAAAACAAAACAAAAAAAGGCCAAACCAAACCAAAATAAAATAAATAAATAAAAGATAAAATACAATAAAATAACCTGCACATTCTAGGATAGCAGATGCATGAGCTGGAACATATTCACCAGAGCAGCCTTCCCGTAGGAAGGTGTAAAAGAAAAAACACTACCAGAGAATGAGACCTTTGCAGAGTTTGTTCTATTAATAATAATAAAAAATATCTTAATTTCTTCAATGCATCATCCTCGTCCTTCCATTACCTAAACATTCGCTCAGTGGAAAATGTAGTCAATCACTTTCAACAGTAATTAGGTAGACAAAACTCAAGTCATTCTGCTCAGGATGACCACTGAATTGCTGCAATGGTGAATAAATTCACCTTGCAGATATGAACACACATTCTGTCAATATAATCTTCTCAGAAGCTCTTCCTGTCCATTGAAGTACTTGAAAAAACAGCAAAAAAACTAAACCTGTTACACACACTTACAAAACCCTGCCTACACACTTTTTAAAAATCCACCATTTTTTGTAAATACTTAACACACACTAATCTAATTACAATTTGTACCAGCAAAATAAATAGCATACAAGCAATTTTGTAGGCTCAAATTATACTTTTGCATTTCAAGTAACTACACAGTTGTGCACATAACACTGTCTAAGCATGTCACAAATGAATATGAGTTTCCCATCTGTGAAGTATTCTTATTCTGTAGATTAAAATATGAGACACAGAAAGACACAGTGACCCAGAAAATCTTTGGGAAGTTATTCCTTCGCTCATTGTATCTGCAGTGCTAATCCAGGGGTCAGCTGCAAGACTATTTCATTTACTGAAAACCAGCAACTGGTTGTGGTGTCTATGGTTATGCTGGCCTTAAAATCTTTGTGCTAAAGCAGTACGTATCACAAATGTAGACCACGTCCAAAAGCTTCACACAACCAGGCATCCAAGCATGCAGAAACTGCAGCTGAAATACAGCAGTAGTAAACTTTTAATAGTAATCCACTTCCTTATAGATTTGCCTGGATTGATGACGTTACTGCATGGGAGGCTGTAAAGAAGATGAAGCTGGTGAGCAAGGAATTGGATTAGGTCATCTCCAGAGATGACTTCCTACCTCAACAATTCTGTGATTCTATGGGGTTTCCTCAAAATAAGAAGTATCATAAGGAAGTACCTACAGCCCTTCAGAAAAAAAGGTACATATAAATTACAGGAAAAGTGTCAATATCATTATTAGCATTGCCACAGTGCAAATTTGTTTGCATATGCTCAGACATTACAGTAAACAAGAAAGATATAAGACATCTAAAGGAAAACATCCTGTGGAGATACCATGTCTTGAGGTCTTAGATTTCATCCTGTCACCACACTTCCCTCTATTTGCATATGGGGGAATATTGCACCTTTTCATAGATTCATAGATTTCTAGGTTGGAAAAGACCTTAGAGATCATCGAGTCCAACCGTCCCTAATCCCCATTAAACCATATCCTCAAGTAGATCATCCACCCTATTCTTAAACACATCCAGGGATGGGGACTCAACCACCTCCCTGGGCAGCCTATTCCAGTGGCTGACAACCCTTTCAGAGAAGAAATACTTCCTAACATCCAACCTGAATCTCTCCTGACTAAGCTTATACCCATTTCCTCTTGTTCTATCACCCAACACTAATGTAAAGAGCCCTTCCCCCACCTCCCCACCATCCCTTCTCAAGTATTTGTAGGCTGTAATCAGGTCTCCCCTCAGCCTCCTCTTCTCCAGCCTAAACAGCCCCAACTCCCTCAGCCGCTCCTCATAAGTTTTATTTTCCAGCCCCTTGACCAGTTTAGTCGCCCTTCTTTGGACTCGCTCCAGGAGCTCAATATCTCTCTTAAAGCGAGGGGCCCAAAACTGGACACAATATTCCAGGTGCGGCCTCACCAGTGCCGAGTACACACACCTCCCTCCTTCTCTCACACCTCCCACAGCAAGGGAAGATGTCCTGCCTGGTGCTTGCTCTCAGCAAGGGTGATAGGACAGGCTGAAGCGCAGTCTCCCTGGTGAAACCCAGGATCTGCAGGGCTGCTCCAGCCAGGTGGCAGACTTTTCCTTCAACATGAATCTGGTCTCTGCCTAGAGATAGCTGAGCCACGCTATTGAGGAAGGCTTTAGCCTACATCTCTCCATCCTCTTGAGTAGCACCAGTACTGCAAATCTTCAGATGTGCTTAGGAACATCTATTTCTGATAGAAGTAGTAGAATGAAGAGGCATCTCAGATCATAAACTCCAGGCTCCTTTGTTGTCATGGCAACTGCATCACATAATTTGTTTCTTAACATTTAGCCAAGCTCCATCTTGGAACTTCTTAGATTTCCTGTCCCTGTTACTCCTGTTAGGCCCAGAGCCTCTAAAAAGGACCTTTTCTTTTCAAATTTCCATCCTAGGTGTGATTGGTTTATACTAATCCTTTTTTCCTGTGCCAAAGTGCCAATAGCCTAAATAGCTATTTTCCCCCTACTCTCTATGCATTCTGCTAACAGAACAGGTGGGACTAACATCCAGCTAAACAAGCATTTTTATAATCTATTATGACAGAGTCTAAAACCCGAATGGAGCACAACAGCTGTTCAGGACCCAAAGCCAGCTTTTAAAAAATGTGTCTAACTTCAGTCAAACTAGCTTATAAAGATGGTGACATATTCACTCGTATTTCACCCATGTCAGTGTCTGACCTCTTTCAAGAGATACGCACAACTCAATTTTCTTCTAATAACCTGCTAGAGTCAAGTGGGGAATGTCTGCACTACCCTCTTTCTCACAGTCATTGACCTGGAGTATAGACAGTTTTGAGTATCTGAGAGAGTTACACACGGCCAGTGGAAAATATTTAGGACATAGTTCAGGAACAGAGTATTTGATCCTAATGTCGGTTAAAAACTGTAAAAGCTCTGATCTTTTTCCACAAGACTCATGATGTGAATTTTGCTCATGTAACCATGTAACACATACATGCAAACAAACACAGCACAACAAGAAAACACAACTGGATATTGTAATGGAACTTCCCTTATCTCCCACCTACTTTAATTACAGGTATTCAATAATAATCCCGCCTTACTAGAAAAAACAAGCAATGGAATAATATATCAAAACATTTTCTCAACAATGTCTTATTTTTTCCCATTAAAAACATTGTCAAGAAACAGAAACAACAGTATTGTTTCTGTACAGAACACAGTGGTTAAGTTTGGGGACAAAGTTGAAAGCATACACTGTAAGAAAAGCAGCAGAGTTGAAGGTTGCTGTTTGTCTCTTACCCATGCCATGGTTAAAAGGTAGAACCATGTTAAGCCAGCATTTTAACCTAAAATTTTGCATTTTGCGTACTTATATCTAATCTGAAAGCTGTTGAAAGTAACTAACTACTATCATGAGACTACCTTATACAGAACATTCAAACTTCACTCAATTACTTGGACTCATTCCTATTAAAAATAATTGTCTCCATTAATCAGTACCTGTTACTATTTTGAATCATTTGGTTTAAGTCACATTTCTTAGGAGAGGTTCAATTAACTTTATTGCAGTTGATTGAACTGCAGCGTACTGCAATCAATTAAATTACACTTAGGATGAACTTGTCCAATGGCTTTCAGGTGCAAGAGGTGGCAGTTTTTCATGTCATAACTTCTCTTAGGGAAAAAAAAAAAAAAAATCAAGTGAATCATGCACATCTGTTTTGCTCTCTCATACACACACCTGAAAAGGTTTCCATTTCTAAGGAATCTTCAAAATGGTATTACTCCTAACTCGTATATATTGATACAAGGTAGTATAAGGTTGTGACCTACACTTGATATTTTAACCTGTTTTAAAGAATGTGACTTATATTCACCAAACATTTAATGGTCTTGGAATGTCAAAGATGGACAAAAGACGAGGAGTGGCTGTCTGGGCAGGTCTCTGACTAGTTCTCAATTTCTGCATGCTCAGAGTAGTTACCAGACAGGAGGTTTGCACCTGGGAACAACCTTTAGAGGTTCTCAACTAGTCTGGGCACAGCTGGGCCCATAGCTAGGAAGAGAGTCTGGACACAGCTTTAAGATTTCATCTCCTTTCTCTACCAAATCTTTCTCCTCTTCCCTCTTCCTGTCCTGATAACTCAGGAGCACGCCAGAGCCAAATATGTCATCTGTCTGATTCACAATGATCCTTAAGAGGGGGGTGGCCTAATTTAATCACAGAGGTTGGATTTGGCATTCACCTCATCCCTTCCCTAGTTTTGTTGGCATTGTATTTGTTTGCTACTCCTTTTGTCTTTCCAGCATGCACTTATTTTGTATATCTCACTTCCATTAGTACCTGATAGTTTGTCCACTTTTTGGTATGTTTGCTTCTTTTTGCCTTAAAATAAACTCTGTGAAGATAACCTGATTATTGTGGTTTTTTTTCTTTTTTCAAATTCCAATGCTTAAAAAAAAGTTCTAATTTAAAATGCAGTACAATTAAAATGAAGTTTGAAGTGCAAAAGATATTATCTTAACACTCGTTTCATGAACATGCCTCTTACAATTAATTTGTTCTCAGATACTACTATAGCCTATAAATTGTGATACACAGCTAGCACTAAAAATAGAGTACCAAAAATAGCAAACTAGAGGTCACCCATACATTGATGAAACATCTCTAGCATATCTGCCCTTCACAGATGAAAGCATGCATGAAAATCCAAAACTGCTTAACCATTGCAACCAGTGCTGCTTTCACCTCATTTCTCTGACATAACCACAGTCATCCACCTCTGCTGGGGTTTGTTCTGAGCAAACGGGTTTTTTTTCATGTAATGAAAACAAATGCAATCCAAGCTGCACATTCAAGCAGTGGTTCTGCAGTGGAAAAACAAGTTTAACAGACTCTACTCTCCTCTGCTGACCATCTACTCCCATACCAGTTTGCCACTCAGCAGAGCCACTAATGCTTTGTGAGGCCCCTCTGATAAGTTGACTTCGAAGGCCGAAATAAAAAAGGAGGATAATTTTAATCTGGATCATTTAAGTGCAATGGTTAACACTGCACAGTTTCACAAATTATTGTGATCTGACTGCTGGACCAGTGATGGGCAGCACAGTGGGCAGCATGACATCTGTTCGGTTGACAGGTTGTGGACAAACATCTTTTCGGCAGTATGGGACTAGTACCTACCCTTGTTGTACCCCTCAGCAATTCTGGGACAAGTTTTTGCAGGGTGGCATGAAGAACAGGATCCATTTTGGACAGAATGCATTTCTAAGCCAGGCTTATTCCTGGAGCAGCTTCACAAACAGCTTCACCCATGCAGCTGAGCAGGTGCGTGGGGTCAGTAACAAAGAGCAGAAGAAGCTGAAACCACCGTTACTGCTACAAGCACTCGTGCAATTACACCCTGGAAACAGCACTCACCTGCCACACTGACCTTTAAGTGATGAAATGCTTCAGATCCCAATTAAACAATTCCCAGCTTAACACTTTATAAAAACACAAGGCTGTGTTCAACCCTAAAAATATACCCTTTTTAAAAATCAGGAGTGCAGTGGCATTATGCAAGCACTGAGAAGACAATAGATCTTTCTTTGAATTCTGAATGAACCACTTGATAAGTATTTACAATAGGTAGAAGACAGCAGGCTGAGCCCTTCTATTTTTAAAACTGCATTCCTACATTAAAGGCCATTAGGCAGAGAATTCTAAACTATGTATCAAAATATAGATCTCCTTAAGAGTATTAATAATGCAGCCCAATGTTCTTATTCATTAGGTAAGCACACATTAGTCAGGCAACACAATTCAAAATTAAACATTATACATGTAATATAAACTGATCGGCTCTGTACATCTCAATGATTTTCAGTTAAAACTTCCCCAGAGATTACACAGATATATTGACAGAATGTGTTGTCATCAAATACAGATAATCTATATTCCTCCTCCCACATACAGTCACTTTCTAGAAAATGCATCTGCACTAGGAACAATTAAAAAAATGTATTGCTCATGTATTTCTCTTTATGTAAGAAAGCCTAATTGTACAGCATGTAGAGATAATTCTTTCTTAAAAGTCATGTTAGTTTTAACTACACTGCCTTAAACTTTGAACTGCTTATAAGGTGTTTTTTTTTGGAGGCTGCGCATCATGTTGTTTAAACTCACGGAATCGTCAGGTTAGGATGCTACACAAACCTAGAAGAAAATGTAGCAAAACATTTATGTCTTTAGAGTGAGACTTGCAGGCAATTATTGTGTTCTTCAGAGATATATGCTGCAAGGAAATAAGCGCTGCATAAGAGAGCTTTAAATAGGTAAAACAAATGTAAGCCAATATTCCTTGTTCAGGCATGCCATACACTCGCCACCTTTATGGAAGGGCACAAACAGGATTGCTTCCAGAAACAGAAACCTGAACAGGAACAGCTCCAGCTCAATCTTTCAACTACATAGACTGCGCCTCATTGCAAAGTGCATTTTATTTGACATCTGTCTTCAGTGATTAATGTTGGGACGGAGTGTGGTTTTCGTGTTCCAATATCTATTAATACATTACTATCTATATGGACAGGTGTTTTATTTTGTCACCACCAGACCCATCAAACCTGCAGGCAGGCCCAACTGCTGCACTGATCATTGGATCATTTGGCTGTTATTTGCCCAGTAAAGGCATGCAGTGGACCTGTACTACAGAAAGGCATCCTTTGATTCAGTAAAGTGCTGATTTTATTAACTTTATGCTCATTGACTTCAATAGCACTACTGACTGAAAAACTGGTAAACAGCTTATGCACGCGTACCCGTTTGCCACAGCTATGCCGGAGAACAAAACTGAATGAAGACTGAAGTGCAGCCCTAAGAAATGCTTAAGTACCTATAGAATAATCAAACTCACATAAAAAATGTTTTCTGTATTAAAGAAATACGCATCAGTCAGTTGAGTCATGAACTTGGTGATGTTAGGAGTGTCCCACCTTAACTTAGAAAACTACTAATTGCACTAACCATACTACAGTTTTCCATTAATTGCCAAACGAAGTTGCATGTTTTATGCAAGACTTTTGAAATTCAAAATAAAAAACCAAGAGGTATCAATCGTAGAGTCATAGCACACCATAGCTACAAACATGGAAATGTTTAGTTTAAAATAATCAAACAAACCAAGTTACACATGTCTATAAGCAAAGAATTGGAATTACTAAGGCAAAAAATTAAAAAATATCCCCTCCAGTTGTAGCAGCTTGTTTGTGGAAAGAATGGTCTCCCACCTCAGATTAATGGCTCCTGGAACTCTAACCATGCCGTGCAAAACAAAACTACCCAAATCTAGTTGCTTAGAATGTATTACTTGCATGGCAGATACGGCTTGTTCTAACTGCTTCCCAAATATTTATATTCAATCTAGTCTTGAGAATTTTGGTTCTTTGTTTAAGAAGACTAGATAGAATTCCATTTATTTTTTTTCCAAGTTATTTTTCCTTCAATACTGCATCAGGATGGCACTACAATCCCAATACAGCCTGAGATTCACTTTGTGCCCTTTAAACCTGTGCTTCAGTTGAACAGCCTTGGAAAGTGGCATATAAGTAATCCACTATAACATACCTAACCAACCATCAGGCGCTAAGGCCCCATCAATGGAGATGAAAAGCTCTAATAGATTTGATTAGGAAGCCCAACACATTATAAAAAAACAAAAATGGACAATACTCTAGAATATACTTTTGCTGGGGAGTGTCAGAATTCACCAGATGCATTCACATGAACAACAAAAATCCTACTTACCCTACTTTGTAAAAGAATATCAGAATGTTTATCTGTAATTATAATGTAAAATAGACACTAGCCCCAAATACATAGTGTTACACAACATCAACTCAACAAAAACTCAAAAGCAAAAGCAAGACAACTTTTGCAGTTCTCTTTAAAGAAAACAAACTTGTTTATAACAGCAACTTCATTAATTTGTAATGAGTCTTTTTGTTACCACTTCAAAGAAGCAACATTTTAATTTACTTACTATCCACACAGGATGACGTTTTATCATCTCAAGCAAGAGCATAAGCCAAAAAGCTTCTGTTAAGAAGGAATGATTTATTTTGGTTAGTGAACAAGCAACATAGAAGTGTAACAGCAGACTCCTCAGAGCATTTTGTGGTGGTGCATAAGAATCACCAACAAACTTTTCATTAAGTTTGATTTTATTTGTAAATAGTTAGAAGAAAAAATCTATTTTTATATGATCTGATGACTCATGGAGCACGAGGAAATTTTCTGGCCTTTAAAGTGGCTCCACCTAGCCTACACAGAACGCTAGTCCTGAGGCAATATCCTCGCAGCAAAAGGCAAAACCAGTTGAGCAAGGTTTTGCCTTATGCATTGCTCCAAGTCTGTGGGTGCCTGCAGTGGCAATGAGATGATACAGCCTGTCTTTTGGAAACATTTGTTCCACAGTCAAATTCTCTATTAAAACAAGCTGGAAACACTTCTTTGGAAACACTTCTTTCCTTCTAGTGGCCAAAAGGAACGCAAACCTGCCCTCTTCCTTCCTTGAACATCTAAAGTTAGCAACCAAATTGCTGCTGCTTCGCAAACAGAAGTCAGCTGTGCGATGTATTGGATGAATCAGTGCTGTTACGCACTGACATTTTAGGAACACACTGAATAGCTACACAACCATGTAAAAATGTAGCAACTCATCAGAAGCATATTATTGAAATAAACATGCCACAAAACTGAACAGACATTGAAGAGAGGGAGACGAATGAAGCATAAGTGAAGATAACAAGTTTTTCAATTAGAAAACGGCAGCCTCGTTCGTAACAACAATAATTTTGCAGACTTGTTATCCTGCTGCTTTAACTTTCTATGCATTAAATTCAAAAAGCACCAAACCCAAAAGATTCACAGATAGCAAAACCTCAATAATCTTGATTCAACGTTTTATCTTTTGAAATGTGAGTTAAGTCTAAAGTAAGCAAGGAAAGATCATGAAAGGAACTTATGATAAGTTTCTGACATGATCAGAAAAGGAACTTATGTACAACAAAGGAAGATAGAAACGGATGATGCCACCATACGCTGAAGGGTTGAAGTGCTAGGTGCTTCCAAAAGTAAGCAAGAGAAGCTTGGATTTAAACATCAAATATGATGCAAATCCCTTACAATTAAAATTAAATTGCTTTGTAACTACGTGTTGTAGAATGGAATTTAAATGTCAACCAAGTTCTTACGCAAAGGTTTAAAACTTAGAGGCACTGTGGAGAGTCGATATTTCCCGCAAAGTTAGATTTGTCAAAAGCTGTGCCTAAGTGACTTGTATACTACTCGTGAAAGTGAGATGGATGGCTCAGTGAGACTGAGGAGCTCAGATTCCTGAAGTACTTAGCAATCTGCATCCCACTGCAAAGGAGATACAGCTACCCAAGACATTGGGATGACTCCTGTGAACACTTGATGTGCCAAAGCTTAATCCTAAATCACCATTGTCAGTGAAGGGCCAGTCGAATGCTCGCTCCTGACAGCAATACAGATGGCAAGTTATGCACCACAACCCAGCCGCCTTCCTGAGCACTGAACTCCCTGCTGGGCTCCTAAATCCTGCTTGGCCAGGACCTGCAAGGGCACTCCTGCCAGACCCACCAAAGGATTCAGGAATCAGCATGGGCCAAGGACCATTTCCAGGAGGCATGATAGATGCAGCTGCCTTGCTTTGGAGGCTGATTCTAACGGTCCAATAGCACATGGTTCCATGCCAGCGGCCGCCCATGCCAGAAAACATGTTAATATTTTAATTTACTAGTGTATGTGAATTTTACATGCTAGAGAGAGATCTAAGAAAAGAACTTTGCATTTTGCCAAACATGCATCAAGTAATCCCATCAGTAGTTACTGCTTTCATTTCATAGCTAGCAATAACAATCTCTTTAATGACATGTTGGTCACATGGCTTTGCAGTGTGATACGCTCACATGGAGACAGAACTGTGAGAAAGAGGTACACTCACAAGCCTGATGTATAAATTTTAAATGACTTTAAGGCAGTAATTGATTCTCTTTGAATGCCATCTTTTTTTTTTATCCTAGCCTCTTAGTTCTTTGCTTAATTGCCCAAATTGCAGTAGCATCACAACTGATTTCTCTCCAAATACCTTGACCTAAATCAGTTTTGTTCCAGTTACTGACGTCGACAAGTCAGTCTAGCAGTGGTAGAGGGACAATTTCAGTGTATCCTAATATTCTTTTTATTGATTTCAAGGTGAGTTTCTTTAGACAACAAAGAATACAGCCATGAAAGATGTGATTTAGATCCCAAAGTCTGACTATGGTAACATGAAAGCTTCAGTTGTAGGAAATCTGCTGTAAAAAGTAACCTTAATGTGCGCTACTCACTCATACTAATGTGCACCCCAAATCCTGCACAGGCGGCACTGTGCAATTGCCCCAGTCTGAGGCAGAATGTCTTCTGCTATCAGGTTTCATTATCACATGTTTGTCAGTCTTCATAGTGTCTTCCTGCAAAATGCAAGGAATTCCTGATCCATAACCAAAGCTCCTGAGAGCGTCTGAAATTAAAAATATTTTTAAACATTCTAAACATATGCTGTCTCAAATAGTTAAATGATCAATTGTTAATACTATCTAGTTTCTTTACACACATATATAATATAAGGTTACCAGAAGAATATATTTTTTACTGAAGAAGCACAATTTTGTTCAGAGGAATGGAAAAAAACCCCGTAGGTGTGCATTTGACAACGTATAGAAATACAGAAATAACTCTGTTAACAGGCATGGGAACAGTAAAAACTGTGACGTTCTGAGACAGCAATTTAAAAATAAATAAATAAATAAATAAGACAAAATAGATCATTAATTAATGTTAATGTTTACTAAGTGAGGAAGAACAGCTATAATCTGATACACCTTTTACTTACTCCATCAAATGGCTAATCTTCATACAATAGGCAAGGGCTACATAAAAATAACACAAAAGGACAACAGACTGGGAAAATAATTCAGTCTTCTCAACAACCTATTGACTTCAATTTTAGCGTCATCTCAACAGAAAGCTCTAAAGTCATTCTGCTAACATTTGCATGGCAGTTCTTTCTCAGGGAGAAAAAAGTTGGAAATTTTATGCTCCTGGAAAGACTGAATCTCATTATTTAATTCAGAATTGACTTTATCAAAATCTGGAAAAACTAAGTTGTAAAATTCACTGTTTTTGTTTCTCCAGGCCAGCACAAATATTTAAGGCTTCCTTAATTTCTGTGCTATCCCTATGGGGATATTTCATGTTGCTTTGGAACCTCTGCAATCCCTGTTTAATGGAGTAATGCTCCAGTACATCCTTTCCATGTACCATTCTATCCACATTGCATGTCCCTATTCCTCTCCTTTTGATCTTAAGACACTGAAGGACACTCCATCCTTTACCTCATTACAATGTATTCTGAAGACATGTCTAGGACATGGAGAGAGAGAGAATACTGAATTAGAAGCACCTGAGCTAGCACGGAGCAATCTGGCATACCACGATGATGCAGTATGACACCATGCAGAGACACGAGCTTGGATGCTGGAAGAAATGAAGGCATATCAGCATGGTGCTGCCCTCAGGCTAATTAGCACCACATCAACACGTTTTTGTCACTTCTGTTTTCAAAGTTAGCATATTCAATGCCAGCTCAAGGCTTTTTCAACCACAGGCCACGCACAGTGTTAATGTGAGCATCCACACTGGTAACATTAAACATACAAGGACAATGGTCAGGGATGACATATGGAGATTGCTGTTGAAGGTGCTAAGTGTAGTTTTCAAAATTTAATCAAAATCAATATGATTTTGTACACTAATGACTACAGTATTCTCAGAACATAAGGGATTAATTAGCTCAGGCATTCAGTAGTTATCTGTTGGCAGCTGAAAGATATAGATAAATGTGATTACGTGACTATAAAGATTTCACCTCTTACTTGCTCAGAATTCTGATTTTGCAGCAAGAGGAAGAAGGGTTAACCTTGTCATTTTGTGACCAGATTTTTCCTTGACTTTCAAGAAAAATATTTATACGACTGATACTCTAAAGAGCCTAGACACTAACTCCTCATTAGTCCTTGCCTCTCAAACTGCTCAGAAAGAGAGAAAGCTACCA
This sequence comes from Tauraco erythrolophus, assembly GCF_009769465.1. NCBI lineage: Eukaryota > Metazoa > Chordata > Aves > Musophagiformes > Musophagidae > Tauraco > Tauraco erythrolophus. Next base: position 16,918,179 of record NC_141470.1, read on the forward strand.
AAATCAGCTCTCACTCTTTCCCAGTATACTCATATTTTCAGAAATGAAGTCAAAGACATCATTAGACATGCAGTTTCTAGTCATTAATGAGGTAAAACGACTTTTTTCCCTTCATGCAATCTGCATTTTAGAGTTAAAAGAGATTTAAAGTAAGATTGTAAATCTGGAAAGAGACATGCCAGACCAGGCTTTAATTTAGCTAGCAAATGCATACTTAGCTGTTTTCTGGTATATAAGTGGCAATTTTTTTTTTTTTTTTTTTTTTGCTACAATATACTGTAATACAGATGGGCCATTATGTCACTTTACGTGCACAGTATCTACTTTGTCTTAGCTTAGAATTTTTGTGTTTTCTCAGTGTTCTTTAGACTGTCACAATGTTTTAGACACATGTCCTTGCTAAGTGGCAATTTTCTGTGTGAAGGACCAAGAGCTGGAATTTATTTGCTTCTTACATTGTTCATTATTAAGAGTGCTCAGTTTTATTTTTTTTTTAAAGTGGTATGACTGTACCAGGTGTATAGCACATACAGTCAGTTTCCCATATGGGCATTAGCAAATAATTTTTAGGAAGTTACACTTGGATTATGGAGTTATTCTTTACCGCGACAACAACAGCAAAACATCCTAAAGACCAGGATTCAGAACTTGCAATTGTTCTGAAAGATGACTTTCAGGTTAAGAGGTTGCTATAAGGAGAAAGAGACTGTTGAGATGTCTTAACGAGCTGAGGTACTGTGTTCATAAGAGAAGGATCTAGAATAAACAGTTTCCTGGCTAACCTCATCTTCAATGAGAAAAGAAGAGAGCGTGTAGCAGAGTATTACTCAGAAATTGAGGATACATGAGAAAATAGCAAAAACTCTCTGGAAAGTTGTTCTGTGTCTATGGAATAAACAGAACTTCCATGCATAGAAAGTTGTGTGGAAGCAAGAACTCTAAAAACAGACATTGAGTTACTTTGGTTATAGATCAAAGACCTAGAAAACATGATGCAGTCTCCTCAAAGCATCACATTCTCAATTTACCTTCTAATATGTTTCCAATATTGCTTCAAAACAAATAATTATTATGATAGAATCACAGCATCATAGAATGGTTTGGGTTGGAATAGATCTTTAGGGATTACTTAGTCCAACCCCCATGCCATGGGCGTGGGCATCTTTCGCTAGGTTGGGTTCCTTCCCATAAACTCAGACCTCTTACCTTAGGACAAAGACAATATATGTCCTTGTTGCATATAAAATAAAGCAAATATATTGAAACTTTAGAAACCAAGCCAAGATTAGAACTGTATCATTACTTATCTGCACCAAGATTAAATTGATAATAGCTCTGTAACAGGGAAGATCTTGGGGTTAGTTGTTTAGTGATGGAAACTTCTCTCTTTCAGAACAGAAAGCCCCAGAAGCAGGGTAACTTTTCTGTTTATTTATAACTTAAGGTTTTCCAACAGTACAGTATAATTGTGACGCTATTAGTTACAAATCAATCAACCACAACTTTACTCTGTTTTGATAATACGATTCCTGCTGTGCATGGGAAATATATTCCTGTGTGACAATATACATGAGTGAGTCTGCCTGAATTCTGACGTGTAAGAGTATTTCATCAAAGTCTTATTCTGGTGCCATTACAGCCTCTTACCATTGAGGATGGCTCAGTTCTCTGCACTGCAGTGAGAGACTTCACAAATTCTAGATCTGTCTTACCAGGCACGAATATTGCAAATACAAAACATTTTCCACCATCTTTATCCCACTCATTGCAGTAACATCAACTAAATAATCAGGGAAACAGGAGTGAAGTAAGAATTAGGATCAAACTTTGTCCTCTAATCACAAACAAAGTTTCTCATAACATTGAGGAGTTAAGTCAATAGCTAAGAAAGCATAACTGATAAGTAGGACAGAGTCTGTTGTCTTCAGCCAGAAAGATATATTCCAAAACAAGAACGTGAAACAGAAAATTTTTAAAACCCAAAAATAGAAAGGAAGGATGAATTGCAGGTTGTGATAAAAAATGAAGGTTAGTTTCCTCCATCTGGAAAAGACAAAGCAATCTTTCAGCTTCAAACCAGTATGGAGACTGTCATATATTTTACTTTTTTACTTCTTACTTTGCCTTCTAAGCAGGAGATGCGGTTGTAGAATTTTTATTTTTAAAGTCTTATATACTGCAATCATCACAGCTCCAGCTGAAACATTAGCAAAGTCTTATTAAAGCTTTCCGTCAGGAAATCGTAATTACCAACTGAGACCTGGCTTATCAATAGTCTTCTTTGCTCCTGCTTTTGCTTTTTGTTTTCACTGGAAGAGTCACAACCGTTTTGGCTTGAAGCAATTGTGCTACTTTTATGGTTTTCCTCTTCACACTTTTTAATATGAGTACCACCTCTTACAAAGCTACATGGGCAACCGCTCGCTTAGAGTACTAGGCTGCGTGTTACTGAAGCATCTCTGAGATGTCTCCCTATCCCCCATTCCCACCGTTGGCCCTCGAGTTAATAAAGAACACCCTCATTTAACTACATATAACTGGATTTATTTCTCTTTTTTTGTCTCACCCCAGGGTTATCCCATAGTTTATCAAGAAAAGAAGAAGGATTTTGTTTGACACAACTGTAGCCCATCTGGAAGGTTGTAGGAGACCTAATGTGGCCGAAAGCTATGTTTTAATACAGTACGATGACAGCTAGTAAAAAGCAGCAAACGACAAACCTTACGGAACATCATATAGTTTCAGCACTGTTTTCACTGTAAATGCTGCACTAGTCAAAAGCTTCCTAGATAATACTTAGTCACAGAAACAATAAACTGTGGTTACTTATTTTCTTTCCCATTGTTGTGCAGCAAGACAGATTAAAAAGACAGACAAAGAAAAAGCACAGACTTTGAGGTTTTGCCAGTATTTTCATTAGTGGCCAAAGTCAGTGAACTGCACTTTGTCTTGTCTTTTATGTAAGAATAAGGATGAGTCATGCAAGACAAAAATAAACACTTTTTCAGAGGCAGTCTTGCTAATAATAGCTGCGATATCTTTACAGAGCCTTCCCTGCTTGGAACTATTTTATTACTAAAACAGTAGTATGGACCACGGTACACTCACAGCTGAATTTTACCTCAGCTGATTTTACCTTAGTGATTTGTTTTGATGTTTATATCAAACTTGATAATTTACGCTAGACAGTAGGGCACAGTAGTTTTAGAAATGTGCTATCACAGAAATATTTATACATCCATTAATCCTGCATGGCAGCGATACCAAAAGAAAGCTAGATTTCTGACTGCAATACTAACCCAGAAAACAGGAATAGTACCTATTCCTAAAACATAGATCATGTCTGTGTTTCATGCAATGAGAGGATATTTTTAACACATGCACTTTGAGAAAACTATTAAACCATTAAATGTCTTTCATGTGTCATTGGGTAAGAATGAGTGTAACTATCTCCAATGTTTTTTACACACCAAGTTCAAGTATTAGATATCTGTAGAGTGCATAATACTACAGAGTTAATGTTATCTAAGGATAAAACCTTTCATGGCACAGCAAAGCTCAATAAACAAAATGAAAGGAAAACTTCCCTGAGTTATAACTGGACCATGAAAAACTATTCCTGTTTATCCCAACAGACAAGCTCTTCCTGCTTAAACGTGCATCAGACAACTGTATTGGGTTTAATTGGTTTATGTTTCTCTGGATTTAAACTAGTAGTTTTCAGATGCTGTCAAGCTCTCCATCCTCTCCATAACAATCACCTCCTGTTTCTTTGTCTTAACAGTTAACGCAACAGCTAAACAATTGACTTGATATATCGGTGCTTATCCTCAAGACAGACTTTCCATTATCTGATCAAGAATCAATCACTTTTTCTGGGTTTGATCAGCATTCTGTACAGCAAAGGCTTATCCTTGTAAGAACTTACTGCTGCATCAGAGCTAGTTTAGTTAAACAGAGTTAGAATGATAATATTTTTAAAACATATTTTATAATGGTTCAAGAGGGAAAAACATTTTGTAGAAAAACAAGAAAATGCCCTGGAGGTTCAACACAACTGATCTTTCATTATAAGCCTCAAACAGGATTGCTGTCAGGTCACTGATTTTTGTCCTTCAAAACTAACAACGAAGACTGGCTGTAATCAGAAAAACATTGTCAATGGCTTCTACTAAGATTTTAAAACTGCATTTAGTTTCTAATGTCCTCTGTGAAGATCTTTTAATTATGTGGTCAAACTTGGAAAAGCAAAGCAACAACAGAATCTTTCATGGCTCTCATAGTCCTATCATACTATAAGCATATGCCATTTATGTTTTATCAGACACACCAAAATAATTTAATCTTGTTTTTTGTGCACTTCTGAATTATTTCTGGCAAAGAGAGGTGTTGAGACTAGAAAATTAATTGTCCTGACAGCAAAAGCAGTTTCTTCCTAGCCTTTGAAAAAAACCCAAACAAAAAATACATATATATGAAGTTTTATGTATATATGGAAACTTGAAATACTTTCCATCCATGCTCATTGTGTTACACAAGCAATAAGCACAATCTAGGGATTATCAGGCATATTGTTTTCATGCAGCATGCCTTGTCTGTACAGATCTAGTAAATCTCAGATGTCTGATCATGTGGTGAAAGAAGGGAAACAGTACACACCTTTTAGTAGTGGAAGAATTGGGCATCCCAGATATCTACAAAGCTTGATTGCATCTTTACATCAATCTTTCGTTTCACAGAAACTTTAAGATTAAGCATGATTGTCAAATTCTTTTTCCTTGATTTACCATTTTAGCGAAGTTTATTCCAAAACATTCATCTTCTCAGTGAATAGAAAAGATGACTTGGCACATTTTTCCTCACAAACCAAAAGCAACATATTTCACTAGATTACAATAAGACTGAAAGGAGAATTTCCTTACTAAATAAAAGGACCCAGCAACAGTGTCTAATACAAACTTCTATAGTCTCCTTCCATTAGCATCCAAGAAGCAAGACAGCTGCCTTGAATATTTATATTAGATACTAATTTGAAACATTCTCCTAAGTTAATAGGCTGTTAGAAACTGTCTCACAATTTAGACTTGAAGCAGAATGAAAGATGAAGATCAGAATGGCTATATTCCAGCAGACCACTAACAGGTCTACTCTTAGGGAGGTCTACTGGCAGGAAGAGACCTGCATGGAGTAGAGATTGTCTTTCTGCCTCTGCCTCTCCCAGCACACCCTATGTTTCATATAGAATATCCCAGATGGATACTTAAAGGGTTCATTAATTCCCCAAACTCAGATTTCTGAGGATCTGTGCAACTTTATAAAATAGGAAGGGAGAAGTAAGAGGCAGAACAGGTTGGGGGAAGGGGAGTTATATTAAGATGTGAGTGCAGGGATGTTAAAAAGCATTAGAAGTCAGCAACAGCTCTGAATTACTTCCTTTGGATCAAAGGCTCAAGAATTGTCAAATTCAATTGAAATAATTATCGGTACACAAATTACATTTTTAAATTCAGCTTCTCTTTTATGATGTTAGGCGCAACTTTGTAGTTTTAGTTTTGCGAAGAACTGCAGATTGCATTAGTCATAACGTTAGCTACAACGATCCTTAACCTTTAAACGAGCAAACACACAGCCCACTAACATTTTCAGAGGAAAATCTTCATAACGCTCAAATAGCCAGAACAATACATCAGTGTCTCTTTAGTGTCTTTGTTTTATACTTTTGCTCTACCACTGTCCACTTTGCCATCCTGAGCACTCTTCTACTGCCAAGACACAAGTAATCACAGGAGCATCAACCACAGGATGGTAACTCTACAGTTTAGAATGATAACTCCGATGGTTTTGTTTTAGTTTAACAAAAAACAAATCACAAAGCTCTAAAAGAGTGCAAAGCTCTCAAAGAAAGTGCAATAATAAAACATGACCCTTCCTGACTGCAGTAACAAAAGGAAAACAGCTAATATGAACAAAATTCTCAGCTATTTACTGCGTTTACAATTCCTTCCCTCATCTTTGCTAGACAGAGCACAGTTCAATTAACAAAACATAAGAGTTCACTTGGGAAGGTTCCTAATTGTTTCATTTCTGTCACAGAAAACTCTCTGTAAGGCAACAAACATTCTCCCTCTAGAAAGTTAGGTGAGTTATAGGATGTGACTCAACATCACTCCAAACTACCTCTACCAGCAGTTTACTACAGAAACTGGCAGCAAACTGCATGAGTCCTTCTCCCTCAAACAGATTATAAAAAGCTGAAATATGTAAGAAACACACAGTCCACTTTCTAGGTATTAGCAACACAAGTGCAGAAATGGTTTGGTGGTGAAGGACAGTGCTAGCTCTGATGTTAACTCTGAATTTCTACTTTTCCTCAGTAACATGCACAAACATCCATGATATTGCCCTAGTATCTAGACGGACAGAAACTGATGCATAATTTATTACTTTTATGCTAGACTAGCAAATGGAAATATACAGGTTCTATATTTCAAGTTACTATAATGAATAATATTTGTTCACTCACTCCCTACGTCTTGGGTCAGATTAAGGCTGTATATACAATGTTATGAACTTCAGCTGACATAGAATATAGTTCACTTTATTCACAGCAAAATGACAAAAAGGAAAAGTATGCAAATGTCACAATATAGTGACCAAAAAAATTAGGTACTTTTTTTTAGGATAAAAATTAGAACATTTTGAAATGAGAGATGAATGGGATCCTAGAAACAACTGCTTCAAGAAGTGTGCTCAAATCCTACTGCATTTGAAGATAGAGCTTGAGAAGATCATGATGCAAGTCAACCAACAGAGTAGCCTAGCAAGATCTGGAAAATCTAGAAGGAATAAGCAGCATTTCTGGAGTAGAAAGTCAAGGGAAGACATAGAAACACTAATCTGGAGAAGATTTGGAAATGATGAAAAGAAGAGTCAAGAATGGAAGGAGGAAAAGGTGTGAAGGGTACTTCATGGAGAGACAGACTCATAAAGAGAAAAGGAAAATCTGTAATAGGCAGCATGACTATTGAGGCCACATACTACCCCAAAACAATACTTTTCTTAATGATATCACCTCACAGTGCTGCTCCAGAGCAAAACATTAACTAAAGACAACTACTGCCCAGGCTAAAAGAAAAAAGTTGCCAGAGATACAAAAATATTTTGCAATTGTGTTAAGTTCTCCCTTGGGAATCTCTGTAATTCTTTAATACAGCATCACCCAGACAACAGGTAAAAATATATCTCTACTTGTCATAAAAGCAGTGTCCATAAAGCTAAGAGTTTCCACAGATACACATCATCACATGAACCACAGAAGAATCTATAGCCTTTTTCATGCAAATTAATTAAGTGTTGCACTTCAGAAAAAACACACTAAAATACAAATTCTTTGGAACATACATAAAAATTTGATAGGTAGCAGAAAAAGAGAGTAAAATTTGTAATGCAGATTTATACCTCCTTCTATTGTCATTTAAGATTTCACCGGTGCTATTTGACCACTCTTCCAGCTCTTCTCTGTAAAAACAGATGGAAGTTGAGTGAATAACAGGGAAGGGCATAGTAAAGTCCTATGCCTCTCTGAGAACAAGAAACAAGCTGTAGAAATAGATATATTTTCTTTCTTAGCAATGAGCTTTTACTAGAAGTTTCCTCAAATATATCTCTCTTTCTCTGCAGTCTCTATAACTGATAAACCAAAGAAGGCAGCTTCCATCACTAAAACATTCCTAAATTCCTTTAAGTTTTTTTTTCCTTATCACTGACCCAATAATAAGAGGCTCTGACATTTTACAATGGCCTTTGAGGAAGGCAGAGATCATCTACAATCAATTTTTAACATCCATCTCTGCAGCATCAAGTCAATTACTATCTATATTAGAAGCCTTTGTAGCTGAAGAACTAACAGAATACATACCATCCATGAAAAAATAATTTAAAAATCTACCCATTGAAGTATCTATTTGGAATTTTGTTAGTCTGTGGCTCTGAAAGATGAAAAATATGTGAGAGAATACTCATTCCAGAAGTGGCATCTCTCAGTTTTCAATGTACTGTCACATCTATAATATTATCTGAGTGCTAATACCGGAATCAGCTTCAGAGAAGCCATGATAATGAAGGATTCAGCTTGGAGCAGGTGCAGTCCTAGTATGTACTCAGGCAAATATCTTATGTGTAAGCCTGAGTTGCTGTACGTACCCTCATTGTTCTGGTGCCTCAACTATATATAACGTCATCTTAATGGAACCTCACCTGTGTGTTTGTATGTATGTACATAAGTACGTATACAAATACATATATACATATATGTAAGTACACCAGCTGCCAGTAGTATAATCAGCTGCAGCAGATACAGTTCAGCTGCTAATTCAAGTGACATGACAAGAGGCTACACATAAACTCCTTTGACTTAACCGACACGTGACATACTACAGCACGATACTTTTAGAAGTATCAAGGAGTCCTGCTCATCCACACTTTGGAAAACCATGTACACTTTAAATCCTACCAGAAAGGATGAAGAAATTACTGCAGGGAGTAGATAACTACTAGGTTTGTATAGATTCACTTTCTATGAGACCGAAGAGAATTCAAAGATAACTGCAGAATTCATTACACTGGTCTAGTGACAAAAGGACAGATTGCACGGTCCAAATTAAAGAGGATGGCAACAGCTTCTTACGCAGCTGCAGCTACAAAAGGACTCTGGGCCACTACTGATGTGTGTACGATACTGCCGAGATAGCTGTGAATCTGGAGGGATGTATTAGCATTTCATATCTACAGACTTTGCTTGCAATTCTCATTCCGTCTCGCGTGTAATCATCTTATCATAACCTTCAGCTATTTCTGACCTAATTTTAATTTGTGATCCTCTCTGCTCTAATAATGTAAATGATGATACTCCTTTCATCTGAAGCATCGAGATAACTTAATGAATAACTAGGCGATGACGTCATCCCTATATTCCCCCTGTTTATGTCATTTCATCTATGTTTTTAGACCCTTGTGATCTGACTTTTCTAAATGTGGCCCTCCTATTTGGAAAAAATCTAGTAATTTTCTGCAAAATGTTGAAATTTCTTTAAAGTCTATTTCTTAGAGGATTTTCAGTTCCCCAGACTTCGAGGCAGAAGTGGCTAGATGAGATATTAAATGTATCGATTCTGAATTTTGAGTATCTAGTATTTTTGAAAATCTGGCCCAGAAGATAGATACTATCTGGCACTCCTGTACATTGTGGGAATAAAACCCAAGTTATTTCTCAATACAGAAAAGAAATCATGAGAGCAGAAATACAGTAATCTCTATTTACAGGGGTACTGAAAAGTTTTTAGGGACAAAGCCTGACCAGCATATTTGCATCATTGTGCCTTAATCAAAACTAAAATCTGTTAATCCAATTAGAGTAATGAATGAAAACATAGTAGTTTCTATGCATTAACACCAGTAATTATATAGAAAAACAGATACTTTAGAAGTGTAAGAGATTCATCTGATTTTGATGGCTATCATGTTAAGAGGAAATATGAGCAAGAAAACATGTCACTGTTTAAGTGTGTTTGTGAGCAAATGCTATTGCTGTAAGGAACAGTGTGTGGGTGGAGATGTTGGAATCTCTTTGGGATCAACTACTGCACTATCAATCACACAGAACTAACACTGTTGAAGTAAGTCCACAAATTATAAAATAACATTTATTTATTTTTTACTCTATTGATTAAATAGTACCACAGTTCAGTATTTGTTTCCCGCTAGATAGTATGTTTGTCTAATAACTCTTTCATAAGAAACTAGTAACAACAGCTACATGCATGTAACATGCATTTGGCTATCTCAGCTTTCACCACAAGAAAGCGGAGGTATCATTTACAATAGATTAAAAGAAGACTGACTGAAGTCCCCGTGGTATTAATTAGGAAGTAACTGAAATAATTTCCAGCTTTGTTTCATCTTCTTTTGGGATACTACTTAATCTGTTTCACAGCTAATTCTCCCTTTACCAAGCAAAAGAATTTTGAGATGGATACTGAAGAGTAACAGTATAAAAAAATGTGCCTTGACTCACAATAGCTTTGATTTTTTAAAAGGCATGAGCAAGTCCAGGCCTTCATGGAAGTCCATTAAGTGTGCATTTTGCAAATGTGCATTTGCACATGCTTGTGCATTTGCAAATGTGAGCTCAAAAATCTGTTAGCTAATTCAGTTTAGTAGTAAGTTCAATAATAAAAACAGTAAGTTGATTACTATTTTTATTATTTAAATAAAGGAAGCATCTGTTTCAAAGATAGATGTTGATACTGTTAACTACTGGAAATGACAATATACACATAAATACATATATGTCTGTTCCTTGAAGAACTATCTCAAAATGACCAAAGTCTGAAGATTTGCTTTTTCCAAAATAGGTATAAGAGAGTGAGAGAGAGAGAAAGAGAAAGAGAAAACGAGAGAAAGAGAAAGAGAACGAGAACAAGAAAAAGAGAGAGAGAGGAGAAAGAAAGACGGAAGGAAGGCAGCAGGCAGGAGGGTAGGCAGAGAGAAAGAAACCCCCTTTTACCAGATCCATGAGGATTATTTTATATAATGTGTTTTAAGAGAGATAACAAATATTTCCTTTCTTCCCAGAATAAAAGTTTCTGGGAAGTAATCTTTTCAATAAATGTGAACATAAGACCATTTTTTCATATTACAGGTATAGAAACCACCAATCTATGTGTCAAGACAACCAACAGGAAGTATATCTTTTGCACAGAGTGGCATAATAAGCATCATAATCATCATCAGGCTGACAGACAGGAAACCAAGCAGTACAAATCCAGATAATGCCTTCCTCCTTAATGCAGCACTGGCAAAACCTCATCTTTCTCAGTCACTCATCTGTAAAGTGAGAAAGTACTTATTCACCTTTTAAAGTGTTTTGGAATCTACTGCGGGAAAGCAAGAAGATCTAGAAGATCTGCAAAAATATCTTTGTACAGTGTAAAATCTAAAATCAGATCATCAGTACTAGCTTATTTTAATTCTGAAAAATCTTTGCTTAATATTAAGCTTCGGAAGTCAGAGACTTCTATCCTGAACTGACACTTAGGGCAGTAGAATTTTGCACAAGACAAAATTTATGGACAAGAGTGCTTCAGAAGCTAAATCAGAGTGCTAACAATGAAAAAACATGAGTTGTGCAGATGGTATGTATATAATGGAAGTAGCAGGGTCAGAAAAACATCAGGAAAAAAGAATGAATTTATTACATAGTTTCTTGCAGTATACTTAGTAAATAACTTATAATTTGTTCGAAATTATTATTAGCTTAAAAATTGTAATGAAATTGTAATAAAAATATTTTCTTGCAGAAAATGAATTCTTAAAAATAAAAGCTACAACATAAGCTAGTCTAGCTAGATTTACTTGGCCTAAAGTAACACAGTAATGCTGCATTTCTTAAACTCCTCTGGGAAAGGAATAAAAAATTGGAAGTTTCCCACAATAATAAAGTTAAAGCTGTTCGTTGAACAAACTGAAAGAAATGCAAGTAACAGCAGGATTTGCACTAAAGAAGCCCTCCTGTACAAGTACCAAACTATGAATTTTAAGCTTACTGACTAGACAATAATTTCAGCATACACACCTGAATTATGATTCCTTTTTAAATAAGAAAACTCACATAGATACTGATTTTATTTCAAAGACTTGAAGACATTTGCCAAGTTCTATATAGAGGGCTGGAATACTATTTTCTTTCATGACCTTTATATCAGCCCTTTTGAAATGAAAACTGCACAGTATAGTAGCAATTGAAAACTCAAAAATGTGGCAGAAGGAAAGTAAACTTAAAATAGTGGTATTTCTTTCTTTTTTACTTGTAGTGTGTTTTAATGGTTAGCTGACAAAAATAAGAATAAGACGTTTAATATCCTGGCCCTCAATTTCCATGGCAAAAACGCCACAGCATTTGTTTACTAAGTCAGCAATATGTTGTCATTAGCAGCTGATCAATCTCTTGTGAGTTAAAATTTGTTAATTCTCTTTCTTTAACTAATCTAAACTAAATGAGTGAAGGTAAGAAATAGTCAATAATAGCTAAAAATAATCTAACAGTAAAAACATAGTCAAACAATGGTTCATTTTTCTTTACAGTGAGGTAAATATATGAAAAAACAATGAATAAAGCAAGAATTTTTGTGGGACAGTAGCTAAAACAGTATGACCATAATTTGTCCACTACAAATAGCACTATATTCACTTTCAGCATGGTACCTTGTAGACTGACGGTACTTCAGCAGAGGAAATAATCCAGCTGGTGTGCTTTGATTATGCATTTTAATTGTACATCCTCTCTTCCTTAGGCAGAAAATACACGCTTTGCTTGCTCAAAATTTCTTCCATATCTATATAACTGTATCTCCATTAAAAAAAACAATTTAGCAATTCTTATATGATGTCATTATATGGAATTCATATGTATACATAATACATATTAGCATTCCAAAATGATGGCAATAATATTTATTAATTATTCTTTTGTCAGTCCTGTTAGTAGTCAGGAAAAAGTTAAAACTAATACTGAAAACTAACAGTAACTGGTGTTGATGAATGAAGCTTTAAGCAGCTACTTATTAGTTACTGCTATCAAAAAAATAATCCTTTGCAGAATGCTTTTTGATTTTAAGTTAGAGCAAACAGATCAAGTCACAAAACAGACAGGAAAATAGAAGGGCTCATCTTTGTTGCAACATGCTAAGGTTTCCTTCAACAAGGGTCAGAATCTGGGTCAGAAGGGAATGACACTGACACTTCTCACCATTTACCATTTTCTAGGAAGGATTTTAATGCTAGACAAGCCAAAGCAGCCATATCCAGCAGCTGATTCCTTAAAGCACAATGATTTCCACCATCTCTAAGTGAAACTATGACCCATGCCCACAAAGATGAAGACATCTAAGCTTCCTTTCAAACGGCTAAGCAGTTAAAGGCATAAACCTCTGTACACCTATGCATAGGTTTTGAAATCACTCCTCACATATGCTAGTACATTTGTTTGAAAAATGGCCATTATCCAAGAATTATTATAAAAAGACTTCTGAGATAACAAAATAAGTCCAAGGAGGAGTCCCATTTGACATTGCTACAGTTATGCTGTCAACACACTTTTTAAAAAAGAAATGCTGAAAGTAGCAGATTTGAGAGAGAAAACGGAGGTTGTTGAGGACAAGGGCAAGGTCAGCATAAGAGATAGCATGCAAAAATCCAGATGCTTAGTAGAGAAAAATACAAAAAGGACTGAAAAAAACTGAAGGTGGCTTAGAGAAAATATACAGACAGATCTAGAAAATGTTTTAAGTGACGCAGCATTTCAGCTATATGCAGACTCTGAACAGCAGAACACTGCTAGACTGCTACAGAAGTATCAAAAATTATTTTGGTCAGAGAAATTTATTATGGAGATGGAAACAAAGAAATAGATAACTTCTGAAAATAATGTAAAGCAAGAACCATTAATTCTGGATATCAGTGAAGGGCTAGAAAATAAGAAAGTGAAATAAGATTTTAGGCTTGTGAAAGTCAAGATCAAGGAAAAAAGGTTTCAGAACATTTGTTGGTAAAAAGGAAGGGGTTTGGTGGGATTTGAAACACATGTGAAAGAACAGAAATATCAGCACAAAAATATTGAGGACACAAAAAATTACTTAAAGAAACTGGGCAAAAGACATATCAATTTGCAGCAGGGAGCTTATTTCACGGTCCCAAGTGAGGATTCGATCCAAAGGACAAAGACAAAACTAAATACTATTCTGTAATTGCAGAACGTGAATTATTTTAGAGATGGTAATAAAGGAAATAATAAACACCAGCTGAGAACACTGGCATAATAAAGATACACTGAAATGGAGGGGATTCAAGCAGTAAGAATGTCTGTCTTTGTTTATATTGATTTTTTTCCTAAGCATTGTTAAATTAATACTGTTTATCACAATAAATTGATCTTTAGAATCCAAGCAAAAAAAGCAAAAGAAGTCCATGTGAAATAAAGAGAGGTACAGTATTAGTTTCTCAAACTCTGGTGTATGGAACACATTTCAAACTGCCTCCATTTATTAAATGGAATACATTACATTTTTGCCAAGGTATAGGTTGAGTTAAAATACCACTGAGGTGCAAAATAATGATTTAGTAATATTTTTGCAAGAATTCAGCACCACCTTATAGAATCCACTCCAGAAGGCACTAAGTCACTCATAGCAACAGCGGAATTTAGGTTATATCCAATTTACATACATTTAAGGATGAGGAATTCTGGCCTATTGCTAACCTACATCCTTATTCTATGTACTATTATGGTTAGCAACATATAACAGAAAGATGGTGTGACTATAATAACTAACATGGAATTTTGTCTTCAGAATTAACCTGTTATCTGTTGTACATGCTGGACCTTAGAATTAATCATGTGTCTGTCTTTTAAAAGAAAAACATCTTGGATATAAACTATTATGCCATAAATTTCTATTGGTAACACTATAGTCAAATTTGGGAAACGGGTTATGACATTGACCTGTCCTGCTAATCCCTGCATCACCTACGTACATCTTTTCCCTCCCTGTTTAAATAATAATTTAAAGGTTTAAATAATAACCTTTTCTCTTCCTTCTCTCTGAAAAGGCAAATCCAGACAGAATGATCAAAGCCATTTCATTTTTTGACATGAGCAACCCATTTTAAGAACTGTAACTTTGTCTCCTAAATTTAATGATTCTGTTATTCGTAATCTTATCAGTATAGTTTTAGGAGAATTTATATTTAAAATTCGGTTATATGTAAATACACAGGATCCGAAGGTGAGTTTCTCCTTTCAGATCAGCCCTCACAATTGTCTAAATTTAATATTCCATGCAAAGTGCTACAGAGCACTGTATCTTTTATTTCCCACAGCTACTACATATCACATTGTTGTATCTGATCACCAGAGCCTGTTAGCTGAGATTCATTTACACAGAGATCAGTTTATTAACAAAAGGCCTGATGCACAAAACTAGTTTTCATCAGTAATGTTTCCATCTAGATATGTGGAGTTTTAATCTATTACTACCTATACCTGCGAAGACTTCAATACATTTAAATTCTGCTTAATTTATGTTTGAAGAAAACACAAAAGAATGTAAGTACATTTTAATGGAGTCCTCTCACCCACTTGAGTTGGAAAGCTATTGCCAAAGACAGTGTGATACTATTCTTGGGGTCCTATTTCCTTTCCAAACTACCTCTATAGAAAAAGTAATTAATATTCCTGTTGCTGGTATCACGATCTACATAAAATAGGAATTGAAGTATTTTATTTCATGTTGATATTTCTATGTCTGGTAACTGAAGATTAGTTACAATCTACCAGACTGTGTCAAATGCTTAGAAAACCATCTGATGTTTGGAACAAATGAAAAACATCCTGGTCTCATTTCCTGCAAAGCAAAGATCTTCAGAGATGGCAGTAGATCCTCGCACCACACTGTGCTGCTCTCTAGCAACAGCATCGACAGGTTAAACATTTCCCTCTTGTTCTCTAAGCTGCTTATCTCCATAGCTTGCCCTCATTCAGAATAATTTGGTCCTTAGGAGCAAATCATAGTGACTTCTTTAAAATTAGCAAAGAAAGTGCCACAGGGAGCACGTTGGAACATCAGTAAACACTTAAAATCATCTGCTGTAAACATGAAACAGTTCCAATAAATTTCATTCTCTTTATTACTGCTAAAATAACTAAATTGCCTGAAGATAATTTTAAATATAATTTAAGAAAGTAAGTGATAGCAATCACTTTCTCATGGCAAAAGTTGGCAACTGCCTGTAGTCCTTATTAGAATTAATTTTCACCTCAGAAAAGGCAAATTCTTAAATGCAAATTTCAGAATATTAACAGGTTTACTTAATTATTTGTAGTAAATCATAGAGATACAAGACATAAAAAACCCTATAAAAACAAAACTGTGAATTAGTCTGCCATAGAAATAGAAAAAGGTCCCACTTTTCTCCCAGCCAGAGAGATTATCTTAACGAGGAACATTTAGCCTTACCAGTCCTATCATTACCAGCAAATAAACTTTCTTTTCTACAAGTATTCAATAAAAATACTCCTCCACCTCCATTATTTATTGATTAAAATTAATATTATATTCTATTTATTTTAACACCAAGATTGTTACAAACATTATTTTTATGGTAATGTATAATCACTTAAACTCCAAGGTCACTTGTTTATGTGTAGCTTTTGGTGCTAAACTAGCCTTTGCTTAAGAATCTGATGAGAGCAGCAAGCCAGTCTGGGAGCAGTCATTTTCCCCATGCATCCAATAGCGTGGAGAAATGCTCTAGAGCTCCTGAAACGATTCCCTCAACAACACGTCCAGGAGGACACTGCGATTGATCACTGCGTGATCTGCTGCGATTGTATGATGCTCTCCATGGTTGTAATTTCTAAATCTCAATGCTGTTACACATATTTGAAGATCATTTTATGATTTCCAAACAAGCTTGATTGCTAATCTCGTAATTAGGATGTCTAGATGCAGAAGCCACAGCAACACCTGCAACAGCATGGACCTTCAGGGAGAGAAATTTACCCAGGATGCCATGGCAAGACTGCATCCAGTATACAGCTTTGCTAATTTTTTCCAGCACAAGTATCACTGCATCATACTTCAATTATTGCTCTGACTGCAGAATAGGCATATCCAGCAATTACTCATCTGTTGCAGGACTTTTGTATGAACAAAGTCAGAGGAGCCAATCAAGCATCTACCATTATTTAGAAATAAGTTTGGAGAGGCAGTTAATGATTGTGATTAAACTCATTAGACTGCACCTCCTGTTTACAGGCTCCAAATATATTTCAAGTGCATTAAATCTAACCTGCTAGCACCCATACTAAGACACTGGCATTAGATTTCTATAAATATATGGAGACTCAAAGAAAAACTAGTACCAAACAGGTTTCTATTTTTGTGTGCCACTGTTACAGTTGTAATGCCTAAAAAGTGCAGTTAAAGCATAATATCTTAAACACCAAGGAGATGACTTCACTGAAATATGTTCAAAATTTTTAACAAGTATATAAAGTCAGCATTGCAAACCAAGGTTGGAATTTCAAGTTAACGTTGATCTTTTACTTCCAACTGTATAAAGAGCATGGAGAATGCTAACACAGACGTTTCTGAAATGTCCTAAGCCAATGTGGGCAAATTATTAGTTCCTTGTAAAAGCTATTGAATAATGCAGGTATTCAAAGGAAGACCTGAACACTCACTGCAGAATACTCGTTTGAATACTGGTTTCTTGAGGGTGGTGAGGCACTGGAACAGGTTGCCCAGAGAAGTTGTGGATGCCCCATCCCTGGAAGTGTTCAAGGCCAGGTTGGATGAGGCTTTGGGCAACCTGATGTAGTGGAGGATTTCTCTGCCCATGGCAGGGCTGTTGGAACTAGATGATCTTTAAGGTCCCTTCCAACCCAAACCATTCTATGATTCTATGATTCTTTTTCTTCTGCCCCTTATACATCTCAACTAGCCTTCTCTGAATATGAACTATAAGTCCTCAAACCTAAGCACTTATTGTTTGGAAAAAAAATTACCTATGTGACAATTTAATGATTCTAACAACTTTTCATGATTCCAACAACTTTGCATAGCACTGTAATTTCCCTTAAGACATTCTCACAATTTTGTTCTCCAAACTCTGATAGAAATCAGATTACAATCTGTTGAAATGATTTGTTCATTTACAGCTATAGCAAAGAAGAACAATTGAATGTTGATCAAGAGCAAGAAAATATTTTATGTTCTGTTTCTTCTCTTTTGCTGCTTTCTATTTCTCCACCTCAGCCTTACATCTCTATGACACTCATTATACAAACTACATCATTCTGCAGCCCACACAGGCAGTTAACAATTTATTCCTGTTGTCTCAATCATATCCACTTATGAAAACGGCAATCATTCTTGCTTTGAGATTCTGATAAGTGAATATGAATAATTAATTTTATCCCTTGAGTCTCAACACTCGTTTCCTCTGTCCCTTTAATTACTTGGACAAACAGGTTGGGATCTTCATTTCTGCTCCTATTAAGCCACAAATCTTTTAATGTGATCAAAGAAACAGTCTTAATACCCTTGATCTCCCCATAAAAATGTAAGTTAGCAGTGAATCATGTCACAGTCTTCCACACAGTACACTCCATTTATGAAATTTCAGATATGTGTCAGCTACTTCACTTGCATCTGTTGAATCTACAACCAAGCTGACTACACACTTGATGATTAGCTGTACAGTTAGCCCTATTAAAAAACCCTGCAGTAGTTCTTGTTCAGGCTGTCTTGTCTTACGGAAGTGAAGTATCTCTCTCTCCATTAGAAAAATGTCATGCAGTGGATGGAAGATTTCAGTCACTAGAAAAATCAACCCAGCTTTTGCATGAATTCAGCTTGGGTTTTTTCTATTCTCCCTTTCAATGAAAAGATTTAAGTCGTTACTCAGGTTCCTCTCAAATACTAAGATGTCATCTGCCAATAAATATGCTGTTTGGCTTTCAGGCTGACACTAGGATTTCTTTTAAGCTTGAGACTACACGATGTATCAAATGGCTCACCTTCACAAAAAGACCAAATTCCCTGTGGCTAGCTTAGTCAAGATCTCTAAACGGGAGCACAAATGAAACCCAGCATTTGTGTCATCACTGTTCATTTAAGAAATAATGCGATCCATCCTTAGAACAGGTTCTTAAGACTGAATTTAGTATAAACAAATCACCTTTGATTGTCTCATTATCTGACCATGCCTCCTCTCATGAAATTACTATTTAATCTGAAAGTTCACTGAAATCCACTGCAATCCACAACAATTTCAAAAGGCTTACTTTTGTCTCAGAAGGAAAGAATCAATGTATGAGCTGTCTTTTTGCTATCTACAGAAAAAGTCCAAACATTCTATTAGATCATTTATTAGCTTGAACTTATATAAAACATGATGCATCCTTAAAGATCTCTAAAAGATTTAAAATAAGAGAATTGGAGTTTTCTATTCCATCATGCCTTCCAAGCTCACAGAAACTGCAAATATTATGCTTTCTCACATCTTATTGCCAAAGCTTAACCTCGGGTTAAGTGGATACAGCTTTCTTGAACAGATATGTAACATCAACACTGAAAATGGTATAACTTTGGTCCCAAAACATGTATTTTATATGATTTATAAGCTTTGTTGGTATTATATAACAAATTATTGCCTTCCAGAAGGCAATTTACATTTTAAAAAACCTTATTTTGCACTTATTTTGCACTAAAACCAGGACATATGTCTGACATTGTTGCTATATGATACACATCAACAGCTAATTAAATCAGTCACATTTATTTCATTGCTTAACACAGCTGGTAGTCTAAACAAATCTTTTCCAGCTCATATTCCAGAAAGAGTCTTGTAACAGAACAACCTCCAGAGAAGAAGGTTGATTTAATGGTTTGGGCAAAGACTGCAGCTGCAGCCGAGGTGCGGCAGAGCTGGTAGCAGTAGGATTCACCCTCCCTCTGGCACTTCCAGCAGTTTAAGGATGTGGCAGAGTATGTGCCGTGCCCACAGTGAAGTGCACCAGGGAGCATCCCTGTGGCTTTGTGGACAAAGTGCTGCTTCACAGAATTTGGCCCTTAACTTCTTCATACATAGTTCCCTTATTGATAGTGGTATTTCTTCCCCCTCAACACTGTATTTGTAACAGACTAAATCCACTATAAGAGAGTCCGTCCGATATTATAATTTTGAAGGCATTAAAAACACCCTTTCTTTCACATATAGGATAGTCAGACAGAAGAAGTAAAAGAATTACTAACAAAACAAAAAAAAATCCTCTGTAACTGCGAGTGTACTTCTTGATCAGAGAGGAATAGCACACAATTAATTCATAATTCATGGTGTTGAATTCATGGAAATTCATGTTAATGAAGAGCCAGTGGAATATTCCTCTTTTCCCATACATACCGTGGCCAGCTAGCTAGATGTCCCAGCTCACTGTACGACTTGACTAAAGGAAAAAGTGCTTCTAAAGTCCGAACCCACAGAAGAGAGACATTAAAAGTTCATTTCCTCCTAACAATATAAGTAACTGGAGCATATTTAAACTCTTCACATGTGAACATTTCATCACAATTTGCTGTAGGAATTTGGAGGAGCACATCAGCATTAATTACATAAAATGACTAACAAATCAGGCGCCCTGAAGTCTCTGGAAGACACAGCCAATCTATGCATACAGCAAACTTGGTTCCTTCAATGTAATCTAATGTTTTGATTTTCTGCTAATAGCTCTATGGATTTATAACAAACAAAGATCATAAAGGGGCCACTGTATTATAAACAAGTGGTTAATTTACTTTGTTTACTTATCTATATATGACCATATAAATACCAGCAACCAAGGAAAAAATCTAACGTATTAAATGGAAAAATTAATGAACATGTGAATTCACTTCTTCTGTCACACACTGATTTCAGTGAAGCCAGGATACGACCTTCACATTTTCAGCAACATGTATTAACCAAGGATACATGGATTCACTTAGGTAAAGAACCATTACAAGTTATGAACCAAGCACAGCTGATAAACGACAAGACAAACTGTCTTTCTCCTTATTAACATATATTCACTGACAGGAATGCAAAATTTTTGATAAGTAACTGATTTTTAGCAAAAATTTCCTCTATGCTTGTAATCAGCTCTACTCAACTAGGATACGTTCAGTAAAAGAATGAAGGAAGAAGCAAAACGGAATTTGGATTAAAACTTCTTTAAAGGCATCACTGATTGTATCATCTGTCCTTCTGGGACAAAACCAGTGGTTTTAAAGAAAGGTGCACAATGAAAAAGAGTTAGCATTTGCATACATGAGCACACGATGTTTGTGAAGCAGTGAAAATCAGCCCACAGGTTTATCCACCATGCCGTTAACTATCAGAAGAGAAATAAAGTTAGGAAAAAATCAGTTGTACAGGAAGCAGCCTACAAAGAAGCTACGTTTAATTAATTGGGTGTAGCCACAAGGCATTTTTTGAAGAAAAGCACCATATATACTAAAAGGAGTTACTATAAACTTAAGGATTTGGCCTGAAAGAAAATGTATTTTTCTTCCAAACACTCTTCTAAGATTAGGTTTCTAAATAATCTATAATAATAATTCTAACAAAGCTAAACAAGCCAGTTAACATTTAATGATCCAAAATAGTTTTTGTGTGTATATCAACACACAGAAAAAAAGTCCAACCATCAGGAACACCTCTTCTCTTTTGCTAGGCTGGTACTTCAGCTAGCTAAATTTCTACACTCATCATGGTTTATCACAGATTATCATAGCACAGAAGTGCAAAAAACTGCATAGATTACCTTATAGTATTGATAGTCAGATCCAGCAAAAGCTGTTGGAGATGGAAGAGGACAGGAGAAAAGACAATTAGTCCAGTGATGAGCCTCACTGTCAGATCTGACTAGAAACACCTATTTCTACTATACTGGGGGAAAAAAAAAATTATGCAATTTGTCAATTTTTTTATTTGACAATACTGTCTTATTTTGCTTTCTTTTCGTAACTATAATCACTTGATTATCATTTTTTGCCAGGGGAAGAAGTAAAACCTGACCAAATAACCAAAATCAGACTCACTTGGAAAGAAATTTTTAGTCAAAGACCACTTGCTGCTGCTGAAATCTTATAAGGACTTCTTGGTTAGTTTGGCTTAACTTATTCTCTGAGGAACCTATTAGGAATAGTAATTATGAAACACTGAAGATGACTATCAAAAGGGAGTTGGAAAACCTGATAGAGTATTCTTCTAACCAATGATAAGATTAAGACAAATAAGGATCTTGGCTGTCCCAGGAAAGAACATTCAATAAAATATTAATGATTCTTTTTTTAACAAACTGAATCTCAATGTCTTCATGTCTCTGTCCACTAAAGCTCTCCTACCACTGTAATACTTTCTTTATGATGCATATTTGTTTTAATGAGATGGCTGTGCAAGAAGCAAAATATTCTGTGGTTGGAGGAAGAATTGCTCTCTCCTTTGCACTTACTATGCATTAGTCCCAACAAAGATGTACACAAGAATGCCAAGTGGTTGCTGCCAAGCTGAGGCTCTGCCTATCTTTCTCCTAAAGTGAAAGGACTACTTTGGATCTCTATCATCAAATCAACCACAAGGTTTTTTTTTTAAATTTGTAGGAACTATGATCTTATGACTAATGACTTAAATCTAATGACTAGATCTTATGACTAATGATTAGATCGAATGACTTCTGGCTCTGTCAAATTTGCATGAAATTAACCAATGTGTTGAAACTTAGGGATGGGGTTGGGGAGTGATAAATGGTAGAGCAGGCAAACATGGAGACTGCAAAATTTGTCCCTTAGAAAGCCAGTCTAAAAATAATTTAAAAAAATCATCTAAGTGATCAATCAATTTATTTTAAATTTCTTTGACAACTGTTTCTCTTCAGAAGAGGAGTCAACTCCACAACCAAAGTGTGCTAGCAAACAAGGTTCAATTTAAAGCAGTTTCATATCACCAGAAATTAAGCCAACCTAGTATTTGTGAATCTCTCCACTCTTCCTCGTTGTAGGGAGCATATTATACTGTCTATTCGAAATCGTTTCTCCTTTGAAGTAGGACAAAAAAAATTGTATCTTATTGAAGAAAATGCTACAGTTAAATTGTACTTTGAAGAGAGGTGAAGATTATCTGAGATTTGAAGGAGAGGGGTTCTTCAGTGGAAAAGCACACTTGGGATGCAGGGCACAGGACTTTTAAGGAAGAAAAGACTGTGTAAGTAATCAGGCTGGTGCAGGACTGACACTCCCGACTTCCTGACACTGGTTGCCAAAGCCTCTACAGTTAGCAGCTATCAAAGCAAATCAAGCCCGGGCACCCCAGGATAGAGCTGCTACAGGAAGGCAGCAACCACCCTTTCGTAAAACTCTTCCTAGTATACGGCAGCCACCACATTATAGTACTAGAGTGGAAACAAGATCTTCTACAACAAGAAAAGTGGCTATTAAACAACACTGTCAACATCTCCTCTCCATCGACACAAAAACATGCAAAGCAGTTAGTTGGTAAAATCACTTCGATGTTTACAAACAGCTAAAACAGATCATCTGTTCTATTAAAGTTATGTGAAAATAAAAAAATAGAACATCAACTTTATGGTAAGATTATGAGAAAATGTTTTCCACTTACCAGCAAACTCTGGCTATGCATTTTCTTAAACAAGCATAAGGAGAACAATTACATATTCTACCCCTTAGATTGCATTTTATTTATTCAGTTTCCCTGAATCTCTACAATATAAAATTCAACTAAAATTTGATCTAAGTCAATTCCAATTGAGATGCTTAAATAAAAGCAAAACACAGTAGAGAATGGTATAGATTTAAAAAAAAATACTCCATAGGCATCTTTGGTTAGATACAATAAAAAGCAGATTCTCTTTTTGCATGAAGAAGCATTAGAGACCAGCCAAAATTTAGACAGGAGGCACAGCAAAACACTTTCTGCAAAGAGACCTGCAAGTTGGAGTCTAACTATTTCCCCTAGCTGACAGCTGACTTGTTAACCAAATGCACTCCTGTAATGTACGGTTGTTTTCCTGGCCCTCTGAAGACAGACATGTGACATTCACAAAGAAAACATTTTTCAATGCACACATATTACTGCTTCTTCTGAATCTGCAAAATATGCTACAGAGTCTTGCCTAGCATTTATTAACACAACAGGAGAGACTTCGGGGACAGAAAAACTGGGGAAGCAAGTGAATGAAGGAAAACTGGGAAAAAGAATGCAGATGTGGGGGAGGACTCACATGAAACACGTGGAGGAGCTAATGACATCGTTAACACCAAATTAAATGGAGTTTTAATGAGCATTTTCCCCATAAGAGATAAGGCACTAAAAATGTTACTTGCTTCAAGTAGTGGCTAGATGAAGGTTTGGTTAGACTTTTTTGAATCTCTGAGACATAATTGTTTTAAATGGAATTTTTTAACAAAATGTCTTGTTATAAATACATGGTATTCTGTAATCTGCCAGATTTTGCCATCAGCCAGAAAGACAACTTTTATCTGAATCTCTCCCATAGGACAAGATGTGATGTGGCTGGTAAAACAAACAACTAGGACCTATCAGTAAATATTTGAAATCAGGTTGATAATTGTTTATGGATTACGTAGCTGAACTGTTAATTACTTTGGTATTATTATTGCTTTTAAAATCCACCCTTTCCTTCTCAAAAACGTTTATGATCTGGGAATTCTGAACACTAAAGAACGCTTAGTCAGCTACTTGACCCACAATTTAAAAGGTGAGTCACCAAATTAAAGAAACTTCTCCCCAAATCTAGATAAAATTCACATTCATTCAGATTGGATGGGCAAAGAAGGGGGGAATTGCTACTGAATTTTTCTGTTCAAGCTTAAGTAGATCATGGTCTGTTGAATGGTGAGTAACTAAATGACATTAACTTTCTCAACCAAAATACTAAAGAAATGCTCATCAAAACTGAATCTTTGATTTAAATCAAGGCCTGGAGTAACTTTAGGTGGTGAGAAGACAAGTGATTCTGTGAGGGAGACTTTTTCATTGCTGTTATAAAACATGATTAAAATGTGGATGTCCAACTATTAAACACATTCAAAGTATGAAGGGTATTTACCACAAATGACTGAAGAAATCAACAGTCATACCCAGGCAGTGAGTTTAAAGAATAGGCTTCAACTCGAACACAGCTACATACCTAATATGCTTCCAGGTGTCCACTATCTTTCCCAGCCTGCAAACCCAGAGAGGCAGTGGCAGTGGGTCAGAGGGAAGTACTAGGGGGAGATCATAGAGCAGCAGGAGGAGGCAGTGGCCTTCAGGAGCACCCGGGATGTGGAGGATCCCTACACCCAAACCTGCAGGGCTCAACACAACTATCTGCAAATTACATGCTATTTTGGCCAGCTACAGCTGGAGAAAGCAGGCCCATGCTGGAAAACGGAAAATACTTGGGAGTAAGCGGGGGAGACAGAGAAAGTTTTTGGAGACACTCTTGCTCCTGGCACTCTAAAGACTTCAGAATATGACTCTTACAGATGGAAAGCTTGGCTCAGTGACTCTAAAGCAAAACATACATTGTAAGACTTCTTGATTACGTGGGACTGAGAAAGAAAATTGTAAGATGGTCTATTCTTAGCAAGGAAAAGGGATTTAAGTAGTGTTTTGAGGCCAATAATTCAAAAGGTACTTACAGAACAGTGGCCGAAATAGCACATTTGTAGACGGTATTAAGCACTTGGCCCTATCTATGTAGACCTTTCATTAACTGGTCTCTTCAAAATTGAATTGATGATTCAAAGGATTAGATTTTTCAGGTTGCCATTTTAACACAATTAAATTTTCTAATATTAATGGTCATAAATTAAATCTAGTTCAGTTCAAAATCTAGCTGTGTATTTAATTCCATTAACTTCCTGGCACAGAAGGAATTTACAGAAAGTTACCCAGGCAATTATGCACTCTGTATGCTTGTAACTAACAATATTATTTATTAAAAAAATGTTTTCTAGAAAAGTAATTACTTTGTTTCCCAAAAATCAAGCAAATTTCATATTTTTTTCCTAGTGGCCTTTCCCATTTAACTCTCTGTTATTCTTTAGGGATCATGAGGTATAGAGAGCAAAGATTGACGGAGCCAATGTGTGTGTAGTTCTTAGATTTGTCTTGCAGCTTCTTTCATTTCTATTTCGCCTGTGTTGATGAATCAAGTTAAATTTTCTGGGTAAAGATGGATGTTATACAACACAAAAGTGCTGAAACAGGTAGCTGACTAGAAGCCAAATCATGTTTTATCTATATTCTATTGTAAATTATTAATTTTTGTGACTTATTAATGCATATTCAATGCAGAAATCTTTAGTTGCTTAATAAAAATTCTACATCTGAACAAGATTTTAAATACTACCTTTCTTTAAATGTAAAACAAAAATAAATAGGTTAGATGTAGTAGAGTAGCCATGGTATAGTAATAATGACCTCTTTTTGTATTTATCTAATTCTCATATATCTAGTTAATCTAGAAAAAAAATCACGTGACTATGTTTCTTTTGTGTATTAAAGATATATAATTAATCTACAAATCTATTAAAAGTACCATGATTTAAAATTAACAAGCTTAAGGCACTAGATAAGTCAAAATACAGTCAGCAAACTTTGCCCCATGGATTATCAGGTAAAAAATACTGCTTTGAAAATAAACACACAGAATCCGAGCCTGGAACTTCCATTCTAGCTTTGCAGTGTCATAACATTCAAAGAAGACCTGTTGTATTCTCAATGTTTTTTTGTTAAGAATAATTAGACTGCATTGAGGAAACATGTTAAAGTTTAAAAATTCACAAATAGAGAAAAACAGCAGAGTGATCATTACAAGCTCACTATCATCTACCTTTCGGTGTCAGGTAGGTTTTAGCCTATGTTTAATAAAAATTCACACATCCATCTCTGGGTTTAACAGTCCTCTAACACAACTTGAAGTTTTTCAAGCTGTAAAAAAAATTGTTCAAAGCATTTTAAATCATTACAGTAGACAGTTAAAATAGAATGTGACGAGAAATAGGTGGTATCAATGTGGTAGAGAAAGGTCACATTTCTTCAGATAGGAATGAAGAATATGAGTATACTTCTCCAAACATACCTTATTTTTCGTTATTATAAGTGAATAAATGAGTCAACATGTAAAGAAGTACTAGGACAGGACAGATGCAGTGAAACACAGCATGAAGAGATTGCAGCGCCTGCTGATTCAAGAAATGGCATGCAGGTGTGTTTTGGATAAAATTCTAAAATTTTCTTTTAATTTGGAAATGATCTCAGCTCAAAGCACTCAGGAACTGCATCTATATGCAGGCAACGCTCATGCTAACTTCATCCCATTAACACAACCGCTTGGCTGTGCTCTTGATACAACTGTCTGCAAAATGGATCTTTAAAATGCATCCCTGAAATGATCTGGTTTAAAAATTACCTGTTTTGAGGCAGAGTATCACAAACTGCAGCAATTACAACTACTATGCTTAAACCCATAGCAACAACAGATGAAAGGCTCCATTCTCAGCCTTCCCTCTGCAACCTTATCACAGATACAGCAGTTATACACCTTGAAGTCTTCTTATTTTTTACGAGATTTGATGACTACACTGAAGCACTCTGTTAGCAGTCTCTTACTACAATCCAGTCTGATAATCTTAGCTGATGGGGGCTTTGCCAAAATATCACAGAGGGACACTAATGTAAAAGAGAAGATATCTTTAAGGCATATTCTGAAGTGCTGAGGATAACAAGAGTGCTTACGTCTCCTCCTTTTGCATCTTCCTCTTCCTCAGACTTTAGGAAAAATAAAAATTAGTGCAAACTTCCATAAACCTGAAACTATGTTAAAAGGAGACTCTGGATTCAATATTTTTGCCTGTAGCAAACAGCATATACTTCTGCTTCTACTCACATAGTATGGGAATCACATACACACTTCTAATAGGAAGAGAAAGGAAAGGTTAGTTATTAAGGAAAAAAATGGAATGTAGAAGACATTATTTGTCATTTAACAGCATGCAACGAACAGTGCAATTGCTGTTTCAGCTTCCTTTTAACTTTCAAATAAGGAGGATTATTAGTATATTACACTGCTCCTTCCTGTCTCTTCATTCAGATATGCTACTTTGAAGTTCTGCTATATTATTTCTAGTATGTTAACACACCAACATACTGAAGAGCCTGATCTTCAAATCCTTCTCTAATGCTTTCAGTTCAATTTCATGCCTAATGTTTCATATATCATTAGGCATAGTTTCATCCTTCCTTAAGGCAAGAGAGTACGACTAGATACTTCCTTGACATACACATCCCTGCAAAAAAAGTTTGAAATTATTCTGTAATTCTTTCTTACCTTTTGGGTTAAAAACTGTCATCATGGAGTTAGTAATGTTTGCTCTACTCTTCAACTAAGGTGATTACATCAGCTACTAGCAGAAGTAGGTTTAATTCTGTATCTATTAACTACAGGTAAAAAAATAGAGAAGTTACAGTGTGCCCTATCAGGGGTGTTGCATCCTTTAAGGCATTTTTCCTGCATTCAGAGGGAAATTTCTAAACATGTATTCTGATTCTGTGCAAGAAAGGTTCATTAACTCAAAATGTAACTCATAAGCAATACTTTGGTCAAAAGATATGCCTGTTGAATTATTTAAAACTATTCTGAAAATAACCCAATCTGTCAGTAGTTAAGCAGATAAATATAACATATGACATTTTTGTATCTTTACCAACACATTTAAGTGACCAAGCACTATAAGCAACTCCTGGTCTTTAAGTGCCAACAACATTTAATAACACTTCTTTATATGTTTATTCAAGCTAACTTAATACTGGGCTGAGACCTACTCAGTACACAGTAAAAAATTCAGAGGCAATTTACATGATTTTTAATTTCACGATATGCAAAGTGCCCAGCTGCACTTCTACAACTTACAACTTAGAGAAGACAATGACATTGACTGTATAAAGATTACAGCAACTTCACCACACAAGTCAGAACACGCGCCTTGACATTCAAATGCACATACCCTCTCAAAAACAGGAAGAAATTACTTCTATTTCTTCTCCTTCAATAATACACTTGCATCCGCACAACACAGTTATATGATAGAATATATACATTTTTGGACACAGTGTTAGTAAGCATATAGGCTACTCGGGGCTCAGTGTCTCCTCTTGATCCTACATGCTTACTAACTGCAGAGGAAGAAAAAGTTCTGTAATTAACCTGCTGGGAAATATCAGAAATCTTTAAAATTCCCCCTTTACATGCAAGTATCTGCCATCTTTCCATTCTACTACCGGCTGTTCAGGCTGCTGTCAATCTTAACAGACTGCACAGGTTCTAGAAGAGTCAACTGTCAAAAAATTCAGCAGACCACTTGAAGGAGTAAGGAGGTGAACACTTAAAAAAAATAATTCTTCTACCTTTCATAAAGATATCCCGATTCATTGATCTGGTAAGATTTATCAACATTCATAACAAGATCTGGATTTAGAAGCAGATTTTCAAAATGTCTCGATAACCAACTCCACAATCTCACGAATAAGATATATTATGACTTTTAAATATTTTTAAATTAGAAATGCAGAGAAGAATTTCTTTGAGGCTACAGCAGCCACATAGAGCAACCCATAAAAAAACATCTGAAAGGAGCTACAATATTAAATTTACAGCCAAAACACACAAATGGCAAAACAATAACATTTCAATCAGAAAGCTTATTGGCAACTAGTATTTAATTTGGGATATTTAGCTAGCTCTTTATAAGCCTATATTTCATTTTGTCACAGGATTTTCAAAATCAAAAATAATGAAGAGAACATTTAACATACTACAACTGAAATAATTCTTAAGTATACTGTTGTTGATTTAACAGTGTATTGGACTACTGCCAAGACTAGAAGCTATATTCAATTAGTTTATGAACATATGTCTTAACGTGTTTAGAAGAACCAGGGTGCAATTAAATTCACTAGAATTATTTAGCAGATGGAATCAAATTAATGTGTTCCCGTGTCTCATATTCATATAATTGTGTTTATTTTATTTTTGCTCACAAACAACCTAAAACAGCTATAAATTTAAAAACAGATTTTTTTTTTTTTCTTTCTGTCAAGATGCAAAGATGAGTTTCAAAAGTTGTCTTGAACTCAAGGAGTGAATTTGTATGATCTGTATTTCCTCAATTATAATATACACAGTGTAGAACATTTCTAGCTAGGAGAGCAACAAGTTAACTGTACTGTGATAGTATTTACTTATCTCTTGAAATGTGCAAAAATGACTAATAAGGATAATGGACCTATTAAAATCTAGCACCAATTTCTAGGAGGAAACGAATGTTTTTTTCTATCTCCAAGTATTTGTGGCAACCTTAAGCATACAGTCCACTTCAGTTCACCTGTGACGGGAAAACTGATTAAAATAATTAAGGATAAACCTATGAAACCACCACGTACTAGGAAAGGAAATCTGCAAAGAAAAACCCCTGAATGTGTCTACTCTAATTTTGGAGCATGTGAGGAGAATGAAATGTAGATAGCTGAAACTCCCTGACAGTTTACTCAGATTTCCAAAGCCCTTTTGACAAGCTTCGTGCAAAAGACTATTAAAGCAGGAGCTAAAGCCATGAAGTAGAACCTGGTTAAGAAACAGACAAAGGAGAAGGAATGAGTCATGCCTTTTAGTGCCTTGAAATAAAGTGTAATGTCCCACACTTCCACGATGGAAATGGAAGAGAGGCTGAGTAGCAAAAAGGCAAACCACCATAGCAGACAAGTGTTCTTAGTCAGAGTTTGAGCTTACTGAAATTTCAAAATGAATCTAGCAGGAGAAAGTAAATGGGAAGCCTAATACCAGAGAAAAATTGATCTATGGAAACAGAGGACATTCAACACTGACAAGAGACCCGCGCTTTATTGCACAGGTACTTCTGTTTACATTTTACATTACGTGACAACTGAATCTCCTCCTAAATGAAAAGGAAACACACTCAGGAGTCCCCACATTTATTGCTGATAGGTAAACAAATAATAACAAAAGAGAAATATGTCTATTCCTGAGTTCTAGATTGCGTGGAGGTCCCCGCTGTCATCAGGACGGACCTAAAAGCTTTTTCGAGATTGCAGCAGTGCTCTGAGAACTTGTGGTGTTAGCATTGCTTAAATTGAAGGTGTATGTAATGGTAAAAAAAATAAAATAGTCCTTTTATAGGACAGACCAAGGCAACTCATATGCCTTTTCACAGAATTCAGGCTGAGAAAAAGAGGGTATTAGGTAGGGCAGATGCCAATCTCTTATCATATGAAATTGCTGCTTCCCAGTTTTGACTGAAGGTCTATCACGCAGCGCTGCTCAGAACTGCATTCTCCTTTCCGTGCTACACAATTTCTGCAGCTGCAGTCATCCTTCACAGACCAGTATCTCTGGCTTTCATGCCTCCTCATCGCCTCCAGTGTGCAGTTCTTAGCACTTGTGCACAACTTTGACTGTTGCCCTATTACTTTTTCATATCCATCGATTCAGTTGACAACTTCTTTGAATCTGCCCTGCATGCTGAGTTTTCCTCTGTCTGAGCAAGCCCTCTCAATTTCACATTAACCAAAATTTAATGAGTAAACATCTAAGAATATCTTCTAATCATGGTACAAAATAATTAATAATCTTTATCCATCCCAAAAATTGTATTTTGTTCATAGCTTCTTGTAGTTGACCCCTTAGCCATCTTCCTATCCAACTTTTTCCGCCTTCAATAATAATTTCCTATGGAATGCTGAAGTAATGTTCTGTTTAAATCCAAACAAATTGACTCTCCTGTGTTAATCTTGTTTAAGAAACCAGCTAAGCTCTCTCTCATTAGTCTTCACAAACTAGTTTGAAAAAAACACAGTCATTTATACTGCTTCCCATTTACTTTCAGTCACTTATCTATTCTTTTTAAAGTTCTGATTTAAAACTTCACTCAGAATTGACCATCAGAAGATCTGTTGGCCTATAGTTGTCTCACATTTATTGAATACAGATGTTATGTTTGCTATTCATGTTTTACGTTGGACTATACTTGGACTCCTGAGAAATCGAAACAACATAAATACTGTTTACCAGCTCTGTACTTGCCTGTCAGGCTCATTTTCAGTAGGTACCTAATCACCCACATGCACACCACGAACCTTACTAAAAGCTGACGCAAAGCACTCTTTTTTTGTTTCCAGACCTAAAGAAGAGGTAATACTACATGTTCAGAGAGGTGTGAACATGCTGTGTGTCCCAAATATTAATAAGAAGGAATGATTTTTTTGTTGTGGTTTAAATATGCCTTACAAAATGCAAATCATAGCAGTTTCTGTTCTGCATTCTTTTTGGGTTTTATTGTCCTTACTTTTCAATCTCTTTTCGAATTTTTGTACATCATCCACTTCCTCTTGCATCCTCCTTAAAGAGCTTACTCATGCAAGTAAAGCTGCAGTCTTTTCTACAAGCTTTTGACACAAGCTTGTCTCCTCTGTGTTCAAAGCTCTCCAAACCAGTTACCTGTACTTTTTCCTTTTCTTAATTTTTCAAAGCTTATCTTTCTAAAATCCCAGTGTTTAACCTTATTTGAATTATTTGGAGTTTTGGGGTTTTTTTTTTTAACTTGCTGGTATCTGCTTTGCAATCTGATGTAAACTGGTGCAGCTTGCAGGTTCGCTCAAATTCAAAACGGCTGCATTGGACCCTGAGACCCTCACCCAGCACACAAACTCCATAGATTCGGGATTTTGAAGTCTCCTATAATCACCCATTTCCCATAGATTTTTATTTCCTCCCTGAACTTCCAGAAATCCATATATATTTCGACATATGCAGAGGTCAAAAACAGTCACATCAATATTATTTTACTCTTCATGAAAGCAGTTTAAATCATTCCAACAATCAATACCATCACCATTTCTTTTTTTTAGAGGAAAAATTTGGCTGATTTGGCTAAACTGTCGCCTCACTCAAGGCTTATTTTCCTTTTTTCTGAAAGACATTCTGCCTTTCAGTTCTCGGTTCTCCACTTACAATTGCTCTATGGACTGTCCCTGGCAAGGCACTGGCAGTGAGGGCTACAGCAGGGTTTCTGTGGGAGGTCAAGGCTGTCCCGTGCCCAGAAGTGGCTGCTTCCAGCAAGTTCCCCAGACAGACCCACTGCAGGACACAGCTGAGCCCATCTGTGAAAGCTAGTGGTACTTCTGTGAAAATGTATTAATGAAAAGGCAAAATGCTGCACAGGTCTATGAGGAGTGAGGGAAAAACGTGAAAGAAACAGCCCTGTGAACTGCAAGGTCAGAGGAGGAGGAGGAGAAGAGGTGCTCCAGGGCAGAGCAAGGACCTGTGGAGAGGACCATGCTGGAGCAGATTTCCACGCTGCGGCCAGCAGAGGACCCCACGCCAGAGCAGGTGGATTTTTCCTGAAGGAACTGCAGCCTATGGACAGCCCGCGCTGGAGCAGGTTGGTCCTGAAGGAATTGTAGCCCCTGGAAGATCCGTGCTGGAATGGTGTGAGGAGGAAGGAGCAGTAGAGCTCCTTCCTCATGGACTGACCCCAATGCCACATTCCCAATCACCCAGTGCCACTTGGGAAGGGAAGAAGCTTAGAGGAAACAGAAATGAAGGAACGAAGTTGAGTCATGGAAAAAAATGAGGGGCAGAGGGGAAGGTGTTTTAATCTTTGTCTTTGTTTCTTACCATCCAAGCCTATTTTAATGGGCAATAAATTAGATGAATTTTCCCTGAGTTCAGTCTGTTTTGCCTGTGATGATAATTGGTAAGCGATCTCCCTGTCTTTACCTTTACCCACAAACTTTTTCATCTTATTTTCCCCCCTTGTCCTGTTGATGCAGAGGACTGAGAGAACAGCTGGGTGGGCACCTGGCAGCCAGCCAAGGTCAACTCAGCACAACTGTTTTCCTGCCCATTGTGACCATTCAGCTTTATTTCTACAATGTTCAGTTTGGTGCCCCATATCAGGTGTCCCAATTCCTCCCTTACAGCACAGAATGTATAAAAACTATTGCACTTTCCTCTATCAAAATGTATTTGCTATCAAAACAGAGATTTACTGCTACACCCTTTTCATGACCCTCACAAAAGTCTTGTTTTGCTGCATTCCCATGCACCTGATTTCAGTGACTCTGTACACTTGTAAGCTTCTTCCAGTCTCCTTTGCTAACTTTCTAACTGTGCTGTGCATGTTTAGTCTTGATGCCTAATAGTTCTGCAGCTATCTAGGTGATATTCAGGTCCCCCAGAAAAAGCTGCCATCTATATCTCAAGAAAATCAAACATCCCAAGTCTCTCCTGGTAATATAATTCCTTTAAGACTACTTTCCAAAACACTTCACGATTCTGAATTATTTCTCTAGAGGAATCCCACCAAAGTTCATCAAAGCTGCAATGACTTAGAGAATTTTTCACACCCTGGCATACCTGTTTCAGCAAAAATCTGGCTGTACTGTTTGTTCCAGCAGTAATAACAATAAATTGCCTCTTTTCTATTCCTCAAACACAAGTCTGTATTGCTTCTTTTCGCTGTCAGCACCGTTATCTAGATTTTCTCCTAACAGATCTATTTACTCTTTTCATGAGCCCCTGCTGACAAAGATCTCTCATAGGTGGTGTATTTCAGATGGCTATAACAGTCTGTAAAGTCATCCTCACATTTCATCTCTCAAAAAATTTCTAACTTATTGTGACTCTGATACTGGACAGATTTAATTATTTCTTTTTTCTGATCTCTGTGGATTGGTGTTTCCTTCCACACAGCAGGTACTTCTGGCTTTTACTTCTCTTTGTTTGCCTCATTTTCACTGGTCATACAGGACACAGGGAGAAAATAAGATGGAAAAGCTTATGGGTCAAGAAAAGGACAAGGAGATCACACATCAATTAGTGTCACAGGAAAAACAGACTTGACTTGGGGAAATTAATTTAATTTATTAAATGAAATTTATCAGAAATAGAGTAGGATGGTGAGAAACAAAGACAAAATCAAACACACCTTCTCCTCAACTCTCCTTTCTTCCCAGGGCCAGCTTCACTTCTTCACTTCTCACTCCTCTACCTCCCCTCACAAGTGGCACATGAGGAATAGGAAACAGGGGCTGTGATTATTTCTTAACAGTTCACATCTGCCATTCCTTCTTCCTCACATTTTTCCCTTGCTCCAACATGGGCCTGTTGGAGGCCATATCCAATATTCCACAGGATACAGTCCTTCAAGAACTGCTCCAGTGTGGGTCCTCTCCATGGCCGACAGTCCTTCAGGAAATACTGTTCCAGCCTGAGTGCTCCACAGCCAGCAGTTACTGCCAGAAAACCTGTTCCTGTTCTTCTGTAGCTGTTTACAAACTCCTCATTCGGTCAAGACCACTCCCTCGCTCACCATCTTCTAACCAGGAGTACCTACAGTTCAGCTTTATTAGCACTGGAGAAAACAAGTCCGAGATTTCCACCAGAGTTTGAAAGGTCAAATGAAGAAACAAGTGCAATTGAAGAACTGACAAACAGAACCCAATACAGCACAGAACTTGGGTATATTTTCAAAAGGAAGCTTCTTACTCAAAAGCATAAGAGCACTGTTGTTGTTCTAATCAAAGCTCAGCAGAATTAAAAAACAAAAAAGAAAAAAGACAAAAGAAAAAAGGCAAAAGAAAAAAAGACAAAAGGAAAAAAGAAAAAAGAAAAAAAGAAAAAAAGAAAAAAGAAAAAAGGAAAAAAGAAAAAGAAAAAAGAAAAAAAAAAAAAAGAAAAAAAAAGAAAAAAGAAGAAAAAAGAAAAAAAAAGAGACAACCAACTAAACCAGAAAACATCCACTCAAACAACTACAGTTTCAGCATATGCTTAATAACTTTAGTTTCTGATAGAGGCAAGTATCTCACAATATTTTATCATAAGCAATATAAGCAATCTTCTAATAAGACATAAATAAGTATCGGTAGTGATTACGCAACATCCACAAGCTGTGTTAATGCATGAGAATTTCACCATGAAATTTATTAGAAGATGAGCAGTAAGGAAAGTGCAACCAAAGTGCAGATGTTTTTCTGCATCCAAAGCACAGAAACAGCTAAGTTGCCTGAGAGAGTTAGCTACATTCCAAATTAAAGTAGATAATGTAATTACCTGAAGAATATAGCAGCACTATTTAATATGCTTTTAATGCACATACAAAAGTATACTCTTCTTAAAATATAATTTAAATGGTAATTTTAAGGTCTTTCAGAAAAAAGGTGTTGGTTTTTTTTTTTTAGCATATCCATGGAACGATATTTAATATTTGGTGTTTTCATCTTACCCCCAATTTACTTAGCATGTGTTACTCCATCATGATTTAATTTGGACAAGAAAACTGCATGGCTGCTCAAGCAGTAAATTTAAAGTGTAAATGGATTCTTGGCTGCCGATGGCCCAGTTTCTGCTTCTGTTTCCATAGAAACCCATGTAGGAGTGGCAAGAAGACAACTTAAAATATGAACTTAAGGATTTATTTCTCCCCTTTTCCTCCCTCTCATTCTAACTCCATCTCCAAGCAAATGGGATATAGGTTAAATCTTTAGCCCCTTCTTCCTCACCCTTTGATTTTACTCATGTAAGTATATGAAGCAAAAATCACACTAGAAAGCAATTTCCCCTGCTAAATTACAAATTCTGGACTGCAAAAAGTGTGTACTTGAACTGGAGGAGGAATGTCACACTCTCACGTACCTCACAGACGTGTTTGGTATCATGTCATAGAGTCATAGAATCATAGAATGGTTAGGGTTGGAAGGGACCTCAAAGATCATCTATTTCCAACCCCCCTGCCACAGGCAGGGACACCCTCGACTACACCAGGTTGCTCAAAGGATGTCACAAACTGTTCCTGTCCAGTGGAATTCTTACCTCATATCTCTTACTGATGAATGGATGTAAATATAGATGGTAGAAAACTCATCTTTAAAATGAGATGTAGAACACTCAGACCTGCATAGGAGGAAACTCTGTGAATCCTCTGGTCAGACACTTCATATAGCTAAATTAACCTGCTAGGCTAATAATAATTCTCTCATTTATTAGCCATCACTCTCACAAAATCTTCAGCTTTGAGATTCAATTTATGAATATCTATGATGAGACCCAAGTGCGGTGTATTTCCTATAATAATACATCCTGTAATCAAAAAATCACTTCATGAACATAAAAATGTAGTGAGTTTGGTCATTAGAAACGGTTAAGCCCTCCGATGTGACTAAGCAATTTTCTAAAGGAGTGACAGGGACAAATGGGACCTTAACTAAGATTTCATATTAAGTAACAGACAAGGATCATAAAGGATTCAGAGACAGGTACAGTGTGTCAATCTCTCTACTGGGTATAGTTAATTGCAAGCAAGATCCAGTGCACACACTACTTTGAGAAGTTTTTCAACACTGAATCTTTTCAGGTTCTTGCAGAAATGAGCCCCACATTAAACAAACCAACCAAACAACCTCCTATCCACCAAACCAAAACAAGTCAGGCAGGAAAGCAGGAGGAACCAATTAAGTATGTGAAGGCTACCATCCAGTCATCTTCCTCTGCAGAGTCCTTTCCTACTCATCAAATACAGTCATTTTCCCTCTCATAAAATTCTATCACAGCAATCTACTAAAATACAAAATTCTTGAGGGTTTGCAAACTTTTCTTCCAGAAATGGTGGAACTAGTCACAGTACATGAAACCCCTCTTCACTTTCTCTCTCTAACAGATGTCAAGAGTCTGAGCAAGATCTTTTCCAGAAAAAAAAACACTTGCTAATAAAAATATTATCTCTTTCTGCTTTAATTTACATATCAGGCTGTTAAATCAATGCCCTATGGATTGCTGCTATTCTTTGGTGGGCAACAAGGACAGAATCTTTCTTCACCTAGCATCAGAAATAAAGAAAGTAGCTACAAAGGGGTCATCATTTCAGAAGCTAATTAAACTTGCCTTCCAGAACACATATGCCCAACAATCATTAAGCCTGCTACCACATGGTAAAAAAAAAAAACAAAAAACAATTTGAAAAATAAATAAATTTCTAGCAATCTTCTGAGGAAAGGAATGGGTATGATGTGATAAGTTGCAGAGCATTTTTGATAAGAGAAGCAGAAGAATGCCTGGAAGAAACCTAGAAAGGTCTTGCAATTTGCCTCTTGTTGCAATAGGATCAATGCTACCTAAATCAGATGTGGTGGAGTACTTTTCTAGTACTGAAGATTCTACTACTTATGCTAGCAGAATGCTCTAATACCTTAAGTATCTTTCAACCAACAAATACATTTTCTTCATCAAATAAAAAAATGGGAAAACTCCAAAAAGTTGGCACTCCTCAGTATTTGCCTTTCTCAGCAGGTACTAGTATATTATAAAAAAAAAGCTTTTATGTTAAAAGAGACTAGTCTGAGGGATGGAATGTAGATAAAAAATATTTTTCAAGTCTGTTTGACTTCCTTCTTAGCCATTCTCCAAGAAGTCAGTCCCTGAAAGACTGGCTGCTTTAGTCTTATTGGAAACGTAGGTGGTTCAGGCTTGCAGCCAGAGTGACATATGGCTTTGATAGGGGAAAACTCTAGATCCGCAGACCATTAACTTCCACTTTAAAAAAAAAAAAAAATAACATGAGGTTAATTTTGTTCTTGGTCTCCTCTGGGCTTTATTTACACGATCCACATTTTTCTTGAAGTCTGTTGTCCCTACGAGATATCTATGTCCAAAGGAGGAATTATCATGCTTATTGCTCTAAACAGAGTGATTGCTATACTTGCCTGCCCATTAAAAAAAGAAAAAAAAGACAGAAAAATATCTTAGTTGTATTTCTCTATATTGCATAGGTTTTTGTTGCAACAACATAATATTTTTTGATTCAAAGAATCATTATACCAGACTGATTTGTTGAGACCAGGATTCCTAACAACGTTTTGCCTGAGAATTCCAAGACACCTAGATCTTGTGTAGACATCTAAAGGTAGAGGTGTGTTTACAGATTGCTTTTGTATATTTATTTTTATCTATACAGTGCCTGTGGTAGCTCACAATTAAAGTGAGATATCAAAACCTATTGGGGTATGAGGGAATAATTATGCATCAGAATATAAGGAAACCAATTAAATAGCAAGCATTCTTCAGAAAAAAAAAAAACCAAACCCTGATGTTTCCAGACGATCAAGCTTTTTCCATATTTGTACAACACAAATTCAACTAAAAATTCTTTGGAAACATCCCTGAGCCATTTCATGGCATATAATGCAGCCCAAGCTAGCAAAAACTGACTGTCCGAAATAGAAGTCACTTTCTAAAATATTTGCTAACTTCTAGGTGCTACTTACTTGTTTTGCTCATGTTCAGTTGTAAGATAACGATTGTGACAAATATTTTTCTTACACCATTAGTCCTAAATAGAAGAGAACTGTAAAAATGCCTCTCACTTGAATACATGCTTGTCATAGTGAAGGCTTTGCTGTACCTGTCTACAAGAACAGCAAGTTTTCTGGTGGCACCTTTAAGACTCAGAAGACTGAAAAGGATGGTTGTTGGGTTTGGAAGTAACAAAACATTTTCCTTGACTCTTGTGTGTGACAGAGGGAGAAATGCTCTCTGAATAATAAGCCAATCTCAATCTGGGATCTACATCCGAAGTATTTTAAACCTCAACAATTTGCAAATCCATCCAAAGTTTCAAATGATAAGTAGAACATTAAATATATTTGAAGAAGATACATTAGTAGGGTATAACACACCTGGCCTACACATCTATTAAAGTGAATTCCACTAGTTTACAAACCGGCTATTACATGAAACTACGTTGAATATCTAAAATTGATAACTGAAAGGAAAGCTGTAAAATCTCTGATGAAAAGGTAATATAAAAATTTATACAGTTGACCTTCAAATCCCGCAAAATTGTTCATGTTTAACACTATTCAAAGTATTTAATAAAACCTACTAAGAGTTTAGATTATCGTTTTGCTGTTTTGTATGTAAGCATGCAAACAGCTTCTACCCATTCTAAATTCAGTTTTTGATACTAAAAGATACATCAGTGGATACAATAAAATGACAATTATAATTTTGGTGTTATTAGAAAAAGGTTAGCAAACCTACTGCTAGCTAAAATGGAAGATGTTAATATAGCCAAAGACCCAACACATTGCATTATATATTACTAACAAATCTTCGTGTAGAATGATACATAAATATTTCATACAAAGCAAATATGCTTTGTAAAAAGTAGCATGATCTGAAACATACTCTAATATGTCAGATCACATCTGAAGTGTATTCAAAATACACTTGATTATGTCACACAAGCAGAAAAGAACCAGCATGCACGCTGAGTTCAACTCAGTGCAAATCATGGTTTTTACCATCCATTGGGAGTGGCAATTTAGCTTTTATAGTGAAATCCTTGTTTTTCTTTCGTCTTAAATCTTGAAGTAAGCAATCTCTACTGCCACTTTTCCTTTTGAAAAGATACCAAGAAGTACCAGATGACCAATAAATCACTGGAGAACTTTACATGTTCTTAGAGAGCAGCAAGTCAGACTTAAGCCATTTTCTTACTTTAAACAGGTCCATTTTCTTACTTTAAACAGGTCTATGAACATTGTCTAGACATGAGCAGAGTTTGAGATAATTCTTTTATTCATTTATTTCTAATCTCAATGGTACGAAAATACAGACTGCTTCATATGACATGTTCGGGTTTCTCATTCGATTCTCGCATTTTTAAGCTTTTCCTTCCCTCCTCTTTTTCACACAAAAGCATTACAAGTTCAGAGAAAGCTTTCCTGCCTGTACACTCTAGTTCACACTCTATTTCTTCTTTCACAGAGAAACATAAGCCTCTGTTAAAACCTACCAAAACAGCAGCACGAAGCAGACTTGAATCTACAACTTATTTACCATTGAGCTGTACTTTCTCTAAAGCTTCTTTCATTATTCTCTAATTTTCAGTTTAACTTTGCATGTGTTACCTTGTAGAGTTTATAGCAACAGTGCTGTCAGCAGAGTCTTCTTAGCAGACAGATAGCAAATGCTGACAGGAGGAGCTTTTCTGTTGGCATCAGAACACCATCTCTTTGAGCAAACATCATAAACTAGCTAAGCAAACAAAAGCTGTTTCACGTCAGCAAAGCTACAGCACCGTCACCGATTTTATCACCACATCAATGTCAACCAAGGGGCAGAATTTTCACATCAAGCTGATGTGACCATATCACGAGAAAGCTGTAGTACAGATGAGAAAATTATTGAATTTATTTTGTGACACACATCTTTCACACCATAATAAGGACAACCTCCCAACTAGCATCAGTTTTCCATTCAAATTTCATGCTCATCCAAGTACTAGTGATAGTATTTCTATGCTCACTAACAAACAAGGCTTTGACCTCAATCTAATGAAACAGCAAAGATTTTACAAATGTCTTGGACACATGGAAGGAGAATCTGGGGATCTAACACGACCACATGACCAATCCAAACCTCAACCACTTTTGAATACTACTTTTTCCAAAACCAAGTTCTTAACTTTTTTCTTTTTTTACTACAATAGTCACTGCACTAAAGTAAAAACGCGATCCAGTACAGCCTTTTCCACTGCCATCCAGAAATAGCACAATCCCTTAATAGAAGTGCATTTCATCCATTTTTCTTACCTCTCCATTTCACATAAAATGGCAAATCTAGCAGAACATAATTGCAAAAAATGTAAATTAATATGAAATTCCTCATGAAAAGCTCAAGAAAAAAGTTTAAAATGCAGACCAATATTAAATGTCATCCACAGGATTTAAGTAAATGTCTATAAAGTATTTTCCTACAAAAAAATATTCCGGAAATATCTGTTTAAATATTTTTCACTTTTATATCAGAGTACTAATGCATTTGAACTCATGGATTCAGTTCCAGAGAAAAATCTTTCTGTTCCTATGAAATTACTTAAGTCAATCTGCTTAGTAAAAGGAGAAACAGAATTCTTAACTTCAAAATCAAGGATATAATAGTACAGAGAAGTCACATGAAATTAGGCAGCTCAGTAGAACTACTGACACCCTAACATGCAGGTTCCAAGAAACGCATATTAGAAGTAAGCATTTTATTGTCAACTTCAGCTCTGGGAAATTTGAAGTACTTGACACATGAGGAAATGCCTGATTCTTTTTTGTAGATTAGGAAACTGCTTTAGAAATGGTTTGTACCTCTGTTGGCTCCATGTCTATGTGTTTTCTATCAATAAAGTCACTACAAAACCCACCTGCAGCCCAATAACTATCCTCAAAAGAAAGAGAAAGCCTGCATTCTTTCACATAGTGCTAAAAGAAACATAACACAGATGCCTCAATTTCTTCCATTCGTTCTTGTTTGCAGAATCAAACATCTCACTCCAGGATGCAGAAACATGTTGTTTTCTCCACATATTTGGCAAAATTTAGAAAAGAAAGAGCACTGGACACCGACCACACCTGCCTCAGGGAATATTTAAACTGAACAAATAAATCCAACAGTGAAATTCAAACCTGCCTCTGGCTTCTGAAA
Source organism: Tauraco erythrolophus (assembly GCF_009769465.1). NCBI lineage: Eukaryota > Metazoa > Chordata > Aves > Musophagiformes > Musophagidae > Tauraco > Tauraco erythrolophus. The sequence goes on from NC_141470.1 coordinate 16,960,408, forward strand.
GTAAAGGCGGCCAAATTCAGATTCTAATATAGAATTTTCTATTTCCTTTCATGACAGAAAATATGAGACTTAAAAGCTGTACTGAAACAAACCTCGACAACTTTAATACAGCAATTAAAGGAACAATGCCCTGAACACCAACTGGAGACCAATATCCTGACATTCCCTGTTGCTGCTATGTAAGGTGATGCATGAAATCTAAAGATGCCAATTGTGTAGCACTTTTATAACAAAAATTATACTACACTACATTTTTACGCATCAAATTATAATACCTATACACTCAGAGACATACATGTCATCAATATTTTTCAGTCTTTCCTGATCAATACTGCTCTTGCTTAAATTTTTGTTTCCTTAAAAAGTAAAGGCTGGTCTTCCCACCTATCTAAAGAGATGTTTCTAAGCTAAGAGTAAAATAAACTTTGCCAGACCAGAATCATTTATAGCCGCTGCAGTACACCATAGACCTTCATAGGTTATATTACAACAAATATAAATCCAGGTAGTACGCTGAGATACCCTTAAGTCAGAATATAAAGCAAGTATCTAGATGATCACCTAACAGTGCAGGTGAGGTAAGAGTGGATGCTGCTTGAGTTATTTTTTCATGTTCAAGACAGAGGCTTTTGTATTTACTAGTTTAAATTAAGATCTTTCCACATTCCATTTGGAAAACAAGGTTTTTATAAGGAACACAAAATAAAACATCTGATACCTCCACATCCAAAATACTCTGTGCATGAACAGAATGTAAAACCTTCCCTGCAAATAAGACATTGAGAATAAAATTATAGTGCAATCTCTTTTTCTGAATATTTCTGAATATTGAATATTCTTAGAAAAGTGGTTTTGCTTCAGTAGCTCTTAATAGGAAGCACAAACTTTTAAAACTAGTGTTAAAATTTAGCAAGCCATTTGAACTTTCTACCACCAATAAAGAAGTCCTATTTCTCTACTGCTGGCCTGTACAAACTAGGACTGGGAATGTGACCACACCAAGAGGAGGACAACTTTGGAGAATCTACCAGGAGGTTGAAGTGGATGAGAAAGAACAAAGATCAGTGACCAATCCATTCTTCAAACATAAGAGAGTGGTACTGTTAGGCGGTACTGTTAGAAAATGAATCCCATCATCCATCCTATGTAATTCTAGCAAGCTTCAGGTCAGATATGGCAGTAGTAAAGTCTGCTAGCTTTAAAGATAACTTTCCCTTTCAGCAAATTTGATAAAGATATGTGGCAAATAGAAGTCGTTCCCTATACGTGTCCACACCCACTATCTCTACTGCATACTAGACTTAAAACGAAAACTACAGTTTTGAAAAAGGATTGCGAAGGTTTTATTTCTCAGCTAGAGAAGCCATATTTTCCAAGTATGCAGTTAGTAACATAGATAGGACATGACTGCAATACACAAATATACTATCATATTTACGATTATATAATGTTTACTAACGATGCAGAAATCGCTTGGTTGGGGTTTTTTTATTTGCTGTTAACTTCAGCTTTAGTTTAGGTATTTGTACACTAAGTTACTATAAATTTTGTCAGTTATGTTCAATTATTTAGCAGAGGCTCACTGCTGCTGCATGGACATTTATTTAGAGAGTATTTAGAAAATACTAAAAGTAGGAGTAAAGGTAGAAAAATCTCTGTTGCTATAGCTAAAACACGTGCAGTCTCTAACCATCTTCACTAGGCATCTTCCTACTCCTCCAAACTGGTAATATTCTAAGTATCTTCCCCATTTGTTTAGCTCCACATTTGAATCTGCTGCAAAATTCAATAGGCAGGTTCGTAGGGTCATTTCTTTTCATCCCTGGCTAGTTACTAACAATGATTTTAGTTGGTATCTGAATCTCTTCACATTTAATACCTTTAAAACTCTACTATAAATCGCTGTTAAGACTTGCTTAAGAATCAAGTCAACTAAACTTGCTAAACATATGCAACTCTTCAATGGACATATGGTTAGTTTAGAAACGCAACTGAGGCCATACTTTTAAACTCTATCATCTGTGTAAAGCGCTGAAAAAATAAAGCATTCAATCGCATTTCTGTTTAGAATAGTCCAAGTCACAGGTAAAACTAGAGAGTAGAAAAACATAATCCCCTTTTTAACTGTAAAATAGTAACATAAGCACAAACTATCATCAATACCAGAATGCTTAAAAGCCATTTACATCCTGTAAATAGTAAAGGAAATAAACTAAGAAGACAGTTAAATAGACTCAGATTTTTTTATCCTCAACATTAGATTTTACCAGCTGTCTCAAAAAACATGTACATTCTCTCTTGATAACTTGACATCCTGAAGATAGGGATGTTGTCATACTATAATTAAAAAGCAAAATTGCCTTCCTACAATGCTAGAAGAATATAAACCCTGCCACTTCCATTGTCTATAAAATTTATTGCTTTGTCTGATATATGTTTATGCACATATGTACGTATGAGTGTATCTATATATCCATACAGCCAAATCCATCAATTAGTCAATCTATGTATCCATCCATCTATAAATCCATCCACGTTTTATAAAAAATCTCAGCAGGAAAGCACAGAAGAAATGCATTTAAAAGCTTAGTATACTACAATGACGGGGAAAAATTCAATGTTCTTCCCACCAGATTGTGAATTAAATGCAAGAATTACAATACCATTCTAATGTTAAAAATAGAATTCAGAAGACTTTCCCTTTTCCTGCCAAACAAGAAAGAGAAAACATATGAGCTACCCGCATATCACAGCATGTGACATACAAAATTTAACATTGTATGATTTTTTTTTTTGTGCAGAGAAACCTAAAAACATACGATTTTTCTTCTAGAAATAGAAACTCTGTTGTCACCTGGGTTTTAAATGTGACATATTTTGAAGGGTTGTTATTCCTTAAATAAAGAAAATCTGAAATAATGTCAAAATCAGGGGCTAACAGCTACAAAAATCACAAGTTAACACTGCTTTTACATTTGTAATTTTCTACGGGTGACACCTTTCATTTCTACTTCTTTCAGTTTCTCAGTAGGTTTGCATAAGGTCAGTGTCAATACCCAGTAAAAGAACTTGATTCATACCAAATGTGGGAAGTTATGCTTTATGTTATGTATTGGATGCAGATAAAGAAAGTCACACTAAATCCCGAAGTTAAATAATGTGTTTTTAGGTCAGTATAAGTAATTTGATAGATCTTTAAGAATAAATATCATTCAAGGCATAGATGGCAGCTCACAGTAATATTTATAGAAACAAGTTACAAATGAGATTTCCTTAACCACCTACTTAATTTTATGTTCTTAATATTTGTATGCAGTAAAGGGTAGCCTTTGTATTCTTTTAACAGCTTTATTTTTATATGCTTATGCACTGTAGATTCATGATCATGAAGTGTTAGAGTCAGGGTTGGTAAATTAGGAGATCAAGAAGCATAGGAAAGAATAAAGTGTTTGTTTTGTACGTTTTTGTATGAAATAGCAATTGCAGTCACCTAAAATGCTGAAATCTTCTGTATAGGTTTGAGTCAATGTCATAGTGATGGATTTGGTATTCTGGAAAGCCATTTGTTTCCCTCAGAAATTGACCTAAAAAGCTTAATTTAACAACAGATCTAACCAGCTGTCATGTTACATGAATTAATAGAACAAGTAAAAACATCTACAAAAAAACCAAAGTATTCCAATTTGAGGTTAGAAAAATGAAAGTGTTCAAAAACCTGAAGGTAAGTCAACGTCTCTCCGTTAGACTGTGGTCTTATCTATTTGAGCTAAAAATGAGTTAGCAAAATTTGTAGAAATCACCACAAGGAGTCAAATCACCAGTCCATCTCCCCTAGTCTTCTCTTTCAAATAGTATCCAGTAACTCACACAGCATCTTATGTAAAAGAATCCAAGAATTATCACAAGTGTGCAGGTATTCCCCTTGTGCACTCTCCCAGCGCTCTGAGTCTGGAGTGGTTTAGTAATCCGCATATTGCATTTAAACCAGGTCCTAAGACTCACCAGTGGACCTGTCCCCTTTTACTTCTTCCAAGTTTGTTTTTACTTCTGGCCTCTGTAGTGATCCAAGGCCTTGTATGATGTGGATAAGTGGACTTAAAAACAACAAAACTGTAGCCTGCAGAGTATTAGCCTTGACGACCCTATTGTTTCCAGATTCCAGAGTTAGTACATCTTCTCAGTGTTGTCCTGCCACTCGTTCACTTAAACCTGTGCAATTTTAACAAGGGTCCCAATTTGTGTTATCTGTCCAATGATGACCCAGTGACTTCTTTTTTTTTGCATCCTTGGACAAAGAATGTCCAGAAAAAAAGAAACGAAGTCTCTTAATTCCAAATCTTTTACTTAAGCCATTTGAGAACACACATGATTAATGTTCAACAAGGATCAAACCATTGGAATATTAAACCCAGAAAGACAATTCAGGACTAGTTTGAGAACCTGAACTGAACCTGAAGACTTTACTCTCCTTAGTTGCTATGAGTAAGGTCAACATCAGAGGGATGCATGAAACTTCTTGTACGTGCAAATGTCAGCATGAGCTGACATTTAAGCTACTTATTCCTTTAAGTGGTCTCAAGTCATATGCAGCCAGAGAGACTAAAAGTTCTTTTGCCAAACAAGTGCAAAAAGAGCAGCAAAAAAGTAACTGAGCAACTGTATGCTATTTCTCCTTTTTTTCCTCTTTTGGAGGACAATGGTACAGTGCTGGTGTCCTTCCAAAGGCACACATGATTAAAAGCATTACACCTTTAGCAGTTTTGCTGCATGTTGCAATATAAGCACAAAATTCACTTTGGAACACCACCTTGCTCCTGTGCAAAAGTATTATCTTCTGAAAAGAGAAAAAAAAAAAACCTAGAGAAGACCAATTTTTTTTTTTTTTTTCACCCTAAGATCCATAAAAATGGAAAGGTCTGAAAACTATTGTGGATAGCAACACATTATTTGACTGCTATGATTTAAAAAACATTAATTAAAAAAGACAAAATAATGAGTTTAGAGAGAATTCTCCCAATTAGTCAGTAGCACTCTGCATTTGTATTCCAGGGAAACAGGAGGGTTGTTGTTTCGGGTTTTTTTAAGTATGAAAAAACATAACGCTAGTGTTAAAATTTTTATAACATTCCCAGACCAGGCGTGAAATACCTACACTTTAGGAACACAGAAAAACTTGTGCCTACTGAGGCCATCAACACTGTCTGAAGGCTCATTGACATCTTCCCATTAATGCTGTGGACTGTCTAAGCACTGACCTTCAGCGAAAGTGGCTAGCCAGTATCTAGGGTGTTAGAAGGATATTTATGTTGAGATATCAGTGATTTGTCAGCTGTGCTATTTGGAATAATTATTTCCTCTAATCTTGCTTATTTATGAAAATAATGAATTAAGCTGTATTTCCTGGGAACACAGCAGAAACAAACAGCAGGTAGTTTCCTTATTCAGAAATCCCCAACTGTGCCACAATTCTGCAATTTATATTTTAATCTACATAACCAGAGAAAACCTCAACAGGACTCAACAACAGCTGTCTCAAGATATTCTAGCCCCACTGACCTCCTGCCTCTCCGTCTTGCCCTCTCCGTTTCCAGCTGCAGTGTGCCAGCCCTGTGCTGTTGGGACTTCAGAGCTGAGCTATGAGCCTTCTGGGGAAAAATAATACTCATACTAATCTGTATTCATTACTTCATATTTTACTGTTCTTTTAAAAAATACTGGATCAGTGCCTTGCTGAGTTGTGGGGTGAGGCTACCTCAAATTTCTATCAAACAAGAGCTATGTTCCCACACTACACTTTTGCTGTTACACAGTCTATTACCATGATTGCCTGGAGACATCTTCACTGAGTAAAGAGACCGAATTGCTTCTTCCACTGAGCAAGAAGGAAATTGGTACAGCTCTCAACTTTCTTTTGGAGTTCTCTAAAGACTCTGGTCTACTGTCTTTCAAAAATAATTCCCGGAAAAAAATGATTTGGTTTGGCAGGGGAATTACCTTCCAGGGTTAATTACTTTGGCAACAGATTTAAATAGACAACCATCAGTTCAGCAGATTTAATGACTAAAAAGAACTCTCTTGTTGAACAATGACAGAGAGAACTAGAGAGAAGTTTTGTATTATAGCATTTCAAGTATTAGCAGAAAAAAGTCACAGCATCTGAGTTTTCACTACAGTTAGGCAAAAACTACAAAAAAAAAAAAAGCACAAGAATCACCAAAAACCAATTACATGTGTGATTGGACAACCTACTGGCAAACATCACTGAGCACAGCAAAAAGAGCTCAGGTGTAGGGGCTGGGGAACAGCCACAAGGGAAATGCTCCAATCCCCTTACACACCTCCAAGGGCAAGAACAGGGACTCTGGATCTCTCTTGAACCTCCAGCGTGAGAAGGACCTGACAGACACATCACTGCACTGTTCACCCTTCTTGCCCTCCTTGCTCTAACGTAGCAGAGCAGTAGCCCCGTGTATGAACAATGAAACAATGGCCTGGCAAGCTTCACCATTTCTAGCCAACATCCATAAACATAAATCTAGCAAAAATTATTTGATATCTATGAGGAAAAAATTCAGTCGAATCAGACTTTTGTTTAACTAAACTATTTTTCTTTGCCTCACTAATAACTACACATAAGGTGATAATGACATAGAGTCCTTTTGACTAAAACAGTAATATGATAAAACTAATATGATTATTAGCATTATCGATCAGGAGAATGAAATTAAACCTCTGGATATTTAAAATACAGTCATTTGGTCAGATTAGCAGAATCAAAAGAAAGTCGAAGCTCATCCAAATAACATTTATCTGAGTTTACTTCATACTACTACGATGAATGTTGATGAATAAGCAAGAGAAGTTGAAGCAAAGGAGTATGGACAAGGTTTAGGAATAAAGTCTGCGTCAATCAGCTCCTTCAGTTTGAGGGAAGGAAATTAAAATAAAAATGCTTATCAGTATGGAAAAATCAAATCTCATCTATCAGGCAGACCTAATACAAACACAAACTTTACATAGCATTTGATACCAAATAATATCTAACAACTGCATTGCACTGTGAGACATTCAAATTATGGAATAGTGTCGTCTTACAAAATACAGCATCTTCAATCTCTTAACAGTCAATATGACCAAGCACTTTGTTTATCAGGGACTTCTAGAAAAGATATATGGCAAAGGATTGGGCACCCTCACCAAGTCAGTTGACAGTATTTTGGGTGGTGGTAGAGGGGAGGTGGGAGAAGACAAACAACATTGTTCCTGTCACATTTATATAATGCCAAGCTGAAACACAAGTGGAAGGTGCAACATTCAGAGAGATGTTACAAGTGTGGGAGGTAAATTTTCTTAAAACGAATATACTAGATACTAAGTAACACACTGCACATACAAACTATGAATAAATTCCAGTTGTTCATTAAACACAAACCAATTATAGAGCTTATAAGGGACTATACATGTCACATATATATTAGAGCTTATAAAGGACTTCAGATTGATTTCTTTCGCTGTGTTTGGCTACCAACATTTTTCATATGCTTTAGAGTGGTTTGTCTTTTGCTTCAGGCTACAATTACGTTTGGTCAAAGATACCAGACTCAGTACACCGTAATCCTCTTCTCAATTCTTTGACGGCTATGGGCCTTCTGTGACCTTATTTTTAGCAGTTTCCACTTCAAATGCTGTTCACTGAGAGATTAAAATATCTAAATGTATTTTGATAAAGTAAAACTTTCAAAATGTATAAAAAATATTAAACTTCTGTGAATTTTGCCTCCTGAAATATACATATACAAAATGTAGCTCCTTATAAGTAACTTTTATCTCACGAGAAGTCATACACAAGGTAAAACACAGGGTAATACAGAAAGTCATTACTACAATGCATGCCATTAGTACTACCCAGTTGTATGGTTCATCTAAAAAATGGCTATTCAACTACCAAGTTCAGCTGATGACCACATATACAAATAGAAATATGCACCCTTTTGTGCCCAAACCCTATTATTGTCACGGGCCAAAATCAACCAACAAACAAACCTCAGAGCTCTGTAATAATAATACTGGCAACTTACTAAGCTAAATATGCAGTGAATGGCATCATCTTTTTTCTTCCTCGATTTCTTTTATGTGGAAAACCATACAAGAGAAGCGTCGTAAGTTCAAGGTGTAACTGATTTTAATTTTTTTTTTTCTGAAAGACAAAAGTGGATTAAGCATGCACACGTTAAGTAAACTTCAAAATGAGTTGCTTACATCATGAAATTTTGCACAGGTGAGTAGCTTAATTGAACAAATGGTTTTTTTGTACTTCTAATGTTGAAACAGAAAGCTTAGCATAGAAAACTAAGCAAAGATGGTAATCAGAGTAGTTAAGCCAAATGTCACAATACAAATATTTCTAGATTATTTTTAGTCACTAATACCTATGAGAAACAAAACTGAGATAAACACTATGCACACAGTACCACTAATGAATTGTACTAAAACTAGAAAACAAATGCTCTCTGACCAAAAACAAACAAACAAACAAACAAAAAACATTTGATATATAGAACAAACAAAGTCTAAAGTCAAAATGGAACAACAGCTAAATGCGGGGTTTCTAGGCTTGGAAACATTTGTAAACATTCACATGTTTTGAGGACTACGCAGTAGGTTGTCCTGACTTAACTGAAATATGTAATGTAGTAACCAACCCAGCTATTTCAGATTTATTGTGGTCCATATTGATCACGTGCAGAGAGGAGAAAACTGTGGGATGATTTTCTCATCTTTTTCTGTAATAATACACTTTATCCATTCATTTTGGACTTGAAACTAATGATGGAATGTCACAGTGGTTTATGATTTTTGTCAGCTGAAGCCATCTTGTCCCCATAAATAAACAAGTAGAGATGCCTCCTGAAAATTATTTTCCTCTATGGGGTCAGAGACATCAGCCTGCGATTAGGGTATAAGTAAGGCAACTTTTCCTCAAAGTTTTTCTATGCAATATACTCCTAAGGAGTGGCATGAAATTTAACATTGAAAGAGTTACCATTGAGTGGGCTTTTATCAATGGAATAAAATAAATACGTTATGAGCATTAAAAATCTGGATTAAATGTGATTTTAGCAGTTAGTTATACTTCTGATAAAGTGTCCTTGTCATCCACAGAAGTCAAGAGATGTCCTGCAGTTGTCATTAATGAGTTAGGATATTGTTTACATAATAAGTTTACGAATTTTTACACGCACCTTTTCATCCAGACAAAGCAGTATTTCTCAAAACATTACTTTAAATTGCTCCAATGAGAAATAATATCTTCATTGTTAACATGAACTCAGTAATAACAGTTTTCTCGCATTTCATATTTTTAACTAATTGCAAAATTGATACTCTTCCAATAAAAGATCTCTATCTATCATGGTCTTTACAAAACACACCAGGAAAATTTAGATTATAGCAGGAATATGGACTTGGCATAAACTAGATCTGTTTTGTGAAAAATACATGGAATAATTTTATGTGTTTGATGCCATCAGATAAGTCTACTTTTTAAGACACTAGTTTTGGGGTTTTTTTTTAAGGGTTAAAATTTTAATTTCATAAATGATTAAAAGGAGAAAACATTCAAGAAATATCTTGAAAAGAAAATACTCTCTGAAGATCAGAGAAATTATGTTAATAAATAGAAAATCAGTTAATGAAACAGTGAAATAATCAGAATTTGACTACATCAAACACCACTAAAATAAGATGTCCTTACAGCAAAATTAATGTTTTCCATGAAATGGTAGTGAATGCTGAGAACATACACTGTCATATTAACTGAGGGAATGTAATAAATACCTTCAATATAGGAGACAATTAAAACTATGCAAAACACATACAGGAAGACTGAAGGACAAAGTCATGTCACCGAAACAGTTTAAGAGTTGAGTTGTAAGTCCCAACATGGGTGGAGCGGGAGGCGGAGAAGGAAAGGAATGGGCTAGGGAGTTACAGATGCCAGGGTATTTTTCGTTTCTCTCCGCAGGAAGCAGAAGGGCAGGAGAGGCTCATGCCTGAGCTGCCTTGCTGCTGCCTGCAGCATCGGTCCTGAGCCTGGCGTGTCCCACAAAACTCTCCTGATCCCTTGGAAACCTCATGGAAAGGTTGGGGCATCTCAGGGCCCTGAATCTCTCAGGAGCAAGAGGCTTTCTCTGTCCTGCTGCTACCTTGATCTGAAGAGAATGAACTGGCTCTTTTCCCTGAAAAACGTAGAAAAAATATTCTAGAGGAAGAAAAAGGAGAAAATCAACAGCTTAATCTATATTCACAGAAAGAGAAACTCTCTCTCTCTCTCTCTCTCATATTTTCAGGATGGAGATCTAATCATGGAAGGGGTGGGATGCAGCTCTAATCTCTCGTCAAGCAGAAAGCAAACATATATATATATATATATGTATATATATCTCTCTCTATCTCAAGTGACAATCCATCCTTCGAAGGTTAATAGGGTAACAACAACCCAAGTCCTATTGGCAGAAATGTGTTAACCCACATCATGAAGTTCATGTAAATGTTTCCAACTCAGATAAAACCTTTCCAAGGACTGCAACCAAAGTGCAATCTGCAAAAGTTATCAGACTTGTAACTGGCTCTATTCAGCTACTTCATGACTGTTGCAAAAGGGAAAAAAGAAATTTGATCTTGAGAACATGGATAGTTGTAACGTACTGAGTGCACAACAGTGCTGACTGTGTGTCATTTGTTACTAACAAAAATGAACCACATGCAAATAATAATTAAAAAAAATGTTAACAACGTTTAGCAATGAAACCTATAGATATTGCAAATCAGAACAAGTTTGGGAGAAAACCTAGTCCTAGCAGGTTCAGAACATCCCACAGCACCCCATCCTGTGTTCAGTCATTTGCTGAATCTTCTGCTCCAGCTGAAGCAGAACAGCCTGAACAGAACGTGCACCTTCACAGCTCATTTACTTGCCAACCAGCCCATCCTGTAGCACTGACACCTAATCTCAAACTCCTTACGTTCCGAGGACTGCAGTGTCAGACCACTACCCTTCAGCCTATTCCTGTTTATAGAATCATAGAATCATAGAATGGTTAGGGCTGGAAGGGACCTTCAAAGGTCATCTAGTCCAACCCCCCTGCAAGGAACAGGGATATCTCCTACTAGATCAGGTTGCTCAGGGCCTTGTCCAACCTGGCCTTGAACGTCTCCAGGGATGGAGCATCCACCACCTCTCTGGGCAACCTGTTCCAGTGTTCTACCACTCTCATAGTAAAAAATTTTTTCCTAATATCCAACCTGAACCTACCTCCCTCTATTTTAAAACCATTACCCCTTGTCCTATCATAACTGGCCATCCTGAACAGCCTCTCCCCATCTTTCCTGTAGGCCCCCTTGAGGTACTGGAAGACCGCTATAAGGTCACCCCGGAGCCTCCTCTTCTCCAGGCTGAACAGCCCCAACTCTTTCAGCCTGTCCTCATAGGAAAGGTGCTCCAGCCCTCTTATCATCTTCGTGGCCCTCCTCTGGACCCTCTCCAACTGGTCCATGTCCTTCTTATGTTGGGGACTCCAGAACTGGACGCAGTACTCCAAGTGAGGTCTCACGAGGGCAGAGTAGAGGGGGAGAATCACCTCCCTCGACCTGCTGGCCACGCTCCTCTTGATGCAGCCCAGGACGCGGTTGGCCTTCTGGGCCGCAAGAGCACATTGCCGGCTCATATTGAGCTTCTCGTCCACCAGTACTCCCAAGTCCTTCTCCTCAGGGCTGCTCTCGATCCAATCACCACCCAGTCTGTATTTATGCCTGGGATTGCCACGACCCAGATGTAGGACCTTGCATTTGGCCTGGTTAAACTTCATGAGGTTGGTACGGGCCCACCTCTCCAGCCTGTCAAGGTCCCTCTGGATGGCATCCCTCCCTTCCAGCGTGTCGACGGCACCACACAGCTTGGTGTCATCGGCGAACTTGCTGAGGGTGCACTCCATGCCACTGTCCACGTCACCGACAAAGATGTTGAAGAGGGCCGGGCCCAACACGGACCCCTGAGGGACGCCACTCGTGACCGGTCTCCACTTGGACATTGAGCCGTTGACCACTACTCTCTGAGTGCGGCCATTGAGCCAATTCCTTATCCACCGAGTGGTCCATCCATCAAACCCATGACTCTCTAATTTAGAGAGAAGAATGTCGTGCGGGACAGTGTCAAAAGCTTTGCACAAGTCCAGGTAGATGACATCCATTGGTCGACCCTTGTCCACCGATGTTTAAGTAGAGTAAATTCATTGTCTAAACTTCAAAATCAGATGCCACTTCATTTTTACTAAATAATCATAATAATCATTATGGTCTGAAAGAGGCTCATCACAGAAGCTAGTACTCATGCAGGACTGTCAGCACATTGATATGTTTCTGCAGCATAATACGCCACGTTCTCTTACCTAGAAGCTTTTACTTTCTTTTAAATAATTACACCTAGAGAAGGCATTTAATTTGTGATATTAAATGTTTCAGTGGGTTTTTTGGATTGAGCTATTAAGATTAGTAAAACAGTACCTCTGAACTGAATGACATTAATGAATGTCAAAACCATACAGAACGGATCTATAAAATGAGTGTATAGTTATCTGCTATAATGAACAGTTATTAATAGAACTCATTCACTGTGGACTTTTGAGAATTTTGGAAAAAGGGAGAATAGGGAATAAATTGGCAAAAGCAATGCAAACCTTACAGTGTAGTTCCCAGCATCACCCACAAGTCTGCCAAGCTAGGCTAGGGGAAAGAAAGAGCCGGCAAACTTACCAACAAAAAGCGGATACAGCCCGACATTTTGTTAACCTATGGCACAACAGAACCGAGATAAAACCAAAGTGTTGCTCCTGTGGTTCAGTAACAGCCACACTGGTAGGGAGCACATGGTAGATGGGTTTCTTCTGATCCCGTTTTGTGGTTCCGGACTAGCCCATACAAGCAGGAATATGTTGCTGCAGCTTGAACTGCAAGTGCTACTGCTGGAGGAGTTTTTGGTAAAATGCTTAACATGAGCGCTGGTAACAAAATTGTACTATTCAAACAACCTTGTGTTTGCTCCCGTTCTGGGAATAGCTCTTTCATTTCCTTTTCCCTCTTTCCATCTCTTCATCCTCCCAAAGAAAAGGATAAAGTTCTTAATCTTCTGAACCACCACCAGTGTTTTATCTCAAATAGTTTTGCAAAATTATAAGCCCCCAAATCAGCAATCATGAACGATTATACAAATTATACCATTAAAAGGAAAAATCATCTTTTGTTACTAGCTTTTGTAGCAAATTATTTCATAGATTAAAATTCCCTTCCATAAAGGATTCAAAATGTTACGCTGGAACTAAACTCTGGTAGAAGTGGACTGCTGCATTCCTGCAGCTTATACCAAGGGTTGGAGTGAATCCTAAATAAAACATAATACAACAAATGACAAAATGATGAGTTTTATTGGAAGGATCAAGGACAACAAATGTACGTTATTACCTTTTAAAAGAAGTTTCATACATTTATTACTAGTTTTGCATTCAGATAAAGCAGCTGGGGAGAAATTATTAAAACACATAGATTTTCTTTCTATGATGTATATTGATTGTAATTAGATCAAAACTACATGAATGGCTATTTGAGCCAGGCCTGCAAAGGCATTGTTTTGGTTTTGAGAGCTTTAGATTCAGTCAGCTGCAAAAATAACGTTTTGACAAGCGCTACCGGTACAGATGAGAGAGCTGGATTGATTAATATGTTAGAGTTATTTTGGCAAAAAGACTGACGTGGGCAACTGATGACCCAATCTGATTTTCCACCAGCAAGAATAGCTGCATCTTGCTGAAAAGGGCCATCCTGAACGTGGTCGGAGCCTGTCTCTTTCCAGCACGAGGCATGACCTGAAGGCTGGGTCGGGAAGGGGTGCACACCGGCAGAGCCGCCTGCCTTCCCTCTGCCTCTGCGTGGGGTTTGTACAGCCCGGTGGTACCTCCCGGTTGGTGGCACAGTTGCTTGGAGACAGTTGCTGCGTTACAAGTCAACCAGCACGGTAAAATAGCACTACAGGCACAGATTTGTATTCTCTGTCAAGATGAGATCTTGTACTTATTGACTGCTCAGGGCTTTCTTTCCTCGCTCTTGCAGATTAAGAGATTTAGGTATTAAACAGGAATGATTTAGGAAGTTTTCTGTCCTGACTGATACATTTTGATCCATGTTTAATGTGAAAGTAAAACATTTTCACACACCTTTTGAAACTGCACTGATTATTTCTCCGTGTTGGAGTTTTGTCCACAGTATTTTCCTAGTGGTTATACAGAAAAATGTGGAAGTTGTCATTATATAGGACAAAAGAAATATTTAATACCCTTTTCAATAAAAAAAAGATGTATTTTACAAATTAGTAGTTGTATTTTGCTTTTTGCTCAATTTTTTCCTCTTATGAATACGAATCTATAGCATGTGTCAGAGCTACTTGATGTAAAACGTGAAGAATTTAATTTACTGCTAGTCTTTCTATCCCCTAACAGCTGCTACCCTGGTCATATTTCTGGTATTTTTTGCAGTTTGCATGCATATATTTTAAGTTAACCATGAAATGTAGCCACAAATACATTTAAAGAACAGAAAACAGAAATAAAATTAAAAGTGATCAGCCTTCATTTTTGAATAAAAAGTTTCAAAATAGCTGAATCTCAGGTGGCTGGCCATTCAAATTTCATGCCCACAGTTCACACTTCAGTTGCCTTAGAATCACAAAATGGCTGAGGCTGGAAAGGACCATGGAGGTATCTGGTCCAACTCCCTGCTCAAGTAGGGTCATCTAAAGCCAGCTTTTGACTATCCCCAAGGATGGAGACTCACTTGACCTGCTGACAATACTTTGCCTAATGCAGCCCCGGATTCCATTTGCTTTCTTCGTTCCAAGGGCACATTGCTGGCTCATGTTCAACTTGGTGTCCACCAGGGCCCCCAAGTCCTTTTCTGCAAAGCTGCTTTCCAATCTGGTCAGCCCCCAGCATGTACTGGTGCATGGGTTATTCCTCCCAGGTACACTTCCATTTGACATACTCAACATAGGTATCTAATGCTATTTTTAGATACCCGTGGCTATCACAGAGATCAGACAATGACTGGCACATAAAACTTAGGACTCCAGAATACCTAAAGTCAGGATACCTAAAGACAGAAGCTAAGCAGGATACCTTAGGGCATCTAAACCGGTGCTAAACGCCTGCATTTACCCAACAGTAACCAACCATCAACTCAACTCAACCATCAGTGACTAAGGCAGCTGCCTGTCCACTTGGAAGCAGACATACCTGTTGAAGCCCATCTGTAAACTAGTCCTACTAAAATTACTGTCTTCGCACCCAGTATGAAGTGAGGCTGGAGCTTCTACCTACACGTGAGGACTGGACTCTACATTGCCTGTTTGAAAGACATAAAGCAGGAAAGCAGACTATAGGTATAACTATGCAGCTGAACGCCAACACAAGTGAGAAAGTATTCTTTCCTAACCAAAACTGATAGATTTTCATACAATCAGACACGAATTTAGGTTACCTTCTGAGTGCTTACTGATTGGTACCTGACCTACTGATAAATGCTGTAAGGTACCCACCGCAACTCCCTGGGAGATTTTGTTGAAACACAGAAAGTTTTTTTCCAAAGGCCTCCTTTGTCATTTTTTCTGCAAAGGCAAGATGCAGTCAGTGAGATAATTAATATGAACTGTTCTGTTTCTTCATCTTAGACAAAGCTTGAGAAATAATATAAAGACACAAGGAGACCAAACCATACAGAGTTATAAATTGCTTCCAGTAGCAGCTGCAGCTAAAGATGATCATTCCAGCTAAGTTAAGGAGATTTGCAATTGGGGCCAGGAATTTCTCTGCCCTCTAAGGCTGAAGCCACAGCCGCCCAGCATGCTGGTTTTGTTGATGATCAGTAATAACAGCAGGTGGAGATGAAATCACCAGTTCATCTACATTTATTACGTGGTCTAAAATAGAAGAGGGGAAGGAGAGTAAGGCAGGCTTCTTGTAAAATGTTATTTTGGATAGAGACTAATCCACCTTGTCCTTTGTGTTTCTGGCATGCGTAAGGTTGGCGTGGGATGGTGTGCCATGGACAGAGTGCAAACCTCTGGGTCCCAAGAAGCAAATGGAGGTGCCAGGCAGCAGTGGGTCAGGCAAAGCAGTCACAATTCATTGTGCATCCTTAAACTCATCTGTGAGTGGCCTCTATGAAGAGCTATGTAGGTATGTTTGGTAAGATGTCTGAAAAGCAAATTTTTTTCTATGATTTAATATTCTCTGAAGTATTTTAACAATGCCTGAAAATCCTGTTACATCCTTAGGTAAGCACAGAATGTTTTACTTTGAATTATGCCTAAGATTAAATCTGATAATTTGTGTACAGATTTAATAGGACAGTTCACAGCACAGAATCCTCTAGAACTTCACTCCTTTTCCCTCTATTTTGAAAGCTGTTCATTTATTTCTACCCCTTCTTTCTTAACCTTTATGTTAAACGTCATTTTCTTTTACTAAACAATAACCTGATTTTTTAAGCAGGTCTTTCTGAATATCCAAATAACCACTGACTCCTTCAAAACCACATCATTTCCCTTTATAAATGCCATTTTGACTCTTGGAGGTTCATCTTTTTTTCAACCACATTTCCAGTGATTCTAATCTTGTGACATTAGTACCAGCTCTTCAGCAGTGGAACAAACTTCCTAGCTCCATTCTCAAGGTCATCTCTACAACTCTAAGACCAGCGAAGCATTTGTTAAGTTCCATTCCTCTGCTATCAAGGCAGAGCAACAGATAAGCAACAGATACTACTTCTGTTCAGAAATTTCATATCTGAGTTACCGTTGGAATATCACCTTGTCCTGATGATTTGTTACTGTTCATTTTGTCAGTCAGTTATGAAACCTTTCTGTGATGTCTATGAAACCAGATATTGCTCCTCAGGGTAGGCTTATGCTTAAATTGATCTAACAGTAAACTGCTACCTTGTGGTAGTACCTACAGTCAAGAGGCTTTCTAGGTGGTTGTTGATGGATAAGCTGATTGCTGACCCTACAGTTTTTATTTCTTCCACTTTTCAGTCAGACCCGCAAACTATCACTTGTGGATGGCAGCGCTAACCTTAGGGGGAAGGCAAAAGTCAGCCTCTTAGGACACAGGTACGATAATGGACCTACAGGCCAGATCACAACTGACTTAAGCAAAATGCAAAATTGCACCACTGGTCTTTATTTTCAGTGTCCTGAGGAAGCAGCCATATTCCCTAGTTAACATTACCACTAAGAATTCACTGAGGTTTTAATCTATGGCATTCTCTTTCAAAAGTGCTCCCTTCTGTAGGTCCATCATCCTTCAGGTCTGCTGACGTCTGGCAAGACCTTCCTATTTCCGGGAGACGTGAAAGACAAAAAATCTATCATGAGATTTTATGCCTTTAGCTAGTTCTTCCCCAAGATCTATTTTAGTGAGCCATACTATAGTTTCAACTCTGTAGGACTTAAATTCTTTCTCTCTTCCCTGTTCTTATTTCCAAATTTGAAATAAGACTTCCTAATTCTAAACGACATTGTTTAGAAGCTATTTAACTATGCTGCCTTTTTTGGTGGCTGCATTCCTGACAAAAAAAAAAACTAGAAAGAAAGGAAAAAGAGGGCACGTCTTTAGTTTTGAAAAGTGTCTAAGGCAGGCCAACCTGTATGAAAGGATGCTAAATTTCCAGTTCGCAAATGGAAATACTTGAACAGCTGAAGTCATGTTTACTTGAATTCAGAAGAATGTTTTATTGCTTGTAGTTTAAACTAATTATAATTTTGCAAACAAGATATTAATCTTGTGCTTAGCAAGAGGAATTGTTTAATTTTTCACACTTAAGCTTGCTGTAGCAAGGGTTACTCTGAGATACACTGTATTACTCTTTCTCCAGAGTGATCAATCTACATAAAGCTTTCCCGACAGCTCCTTGAGCAGCAACCGAGGACAGTTTTGAGAGCTTTCAGGAGCTGGCCTACATGTCTCACTAAATCGATGAGGAAATCAGCCCCTGTGAAGCCAATTATTTACAGAAATAATTCATTATTTTCTAGTTTCTTCATTAGTCTTTTGTAGACCAGAGACCACTAACTCAGTCCTCTGAGAACTGATGGCATGAAAGAGCCACATTTCTTTTCAGGCTAAGTATACCTGTACCCATTCAGAGAAATTTATCAAAAAGACCACCGAGGAAATTAGAATATTTTAGTGACAGACCGTGAGTCACAAATGCATGATTCCCAACCGTTAATTTATTAGGTCATATAACAGTGGAAGAATTTGATCATAACATTATAACACAGCTGTTTTATTTCAGATGTGGAATGAGTCCAAGTATTTGATAATTATGCTGCTTCAATTAGTGGCAACTCGAGAGCTAGTTAAGTGGTATTGTTTGCTCTAGGCAGGAAGCCCGGGGAAGCTCACAACCAAGACTGAGGATGTTTAGGTCTACTGGGCTGATACGCACCGTGCTATGTGAGGTTGCAGCATGCCAACAATATGTACCTTCCTTTCCCACACTGAATACAGTTAACAGCAGTTAAACATAAAATTTACATCTTCCAGTAAAAGGGGAGGAAGGAAGATATAAGAGGAGGAAGGCTGTTATGTATAATAAAATGGCACTAACCTAAGCAGAGAAAAGCAGCAAAGGATATTCGGCAAAGTTGTCTGGACCTATGTAGAGATCTCAAATAATTTGTGATGAAGACTTTCATAATGTGATAGAGCTTATTAGCATATCAGCAGTGTTAGTAAAACAAATGTTTGTGGTCTTCTGTTTTTTTCCTGGAAATTCAAGCCATAAGCAATTTTTTGTGCTCATTTCCCTGCATTAGAAAACAACAGTTTTCATGCTTTCTCTGTCCTCCCTTTATCAAAATAACAGTTGTCTCATCCTTAAGACTGTGATGTGCTGGCAATATTTTAATAATGTCACTATAACTCAAACATCCCTAACCACCAGCTCTCAGTATAGGATTAGTATCCTCTGATGATCACTCCATGGAGAAGTTGGGAAGCATTAGCTTTTGGTTCACTCAAAATAAAGCCTGCAGTGCTGTATTATATTGCTACTGCAAATCTTTCACTTCTAGAAGAGAGACAAGGACGGAGAAAGGCTGTCAGCATTAACCACTGTGGTCACCATTCATATTTGACCTTGGCAGTGAAATATAACAGGGCAAAACAAAGAATCACACATTATCTTTTCAAATTGCTGGAAAAAATGTAGAAGGAGAATTGTATCGTCTTTTTTTTTACACTATCACCTCCTTAGAAAGTTTATCCATATCCCCCCTCTAAATAGGTGAATAGCCTAAAGAGGCTACCTAACACATACGTCTTCATTGAGAGGGTGGTCGGTCACTGAACAGGCTTCCCAGGGAAGTAGTCCTCAAGCCTATCAGAGTTCAAGTTGCGTCTGGACAACACTGTTAGTCATACAGTTTAGTTCTAGGTAGTTCTATGAGGAGCAGGGAGTTGGATTTGATGGTCCTTATAGGTCCCTTCTAACTTGAGATATTCTATGGTTCTATGATCTGAAGGGCACAGAAGAGGAGAAAGAGTGAGCAGCGAAGGTTACAAAGCATGCTCTGCTCCACAAAATCCTACTCATGGTTGGCTAAGATACAAAGGGGTTAATATTATTCCCCACCACTTGCATTACTCAGAAGAATCCTGGCAAACTGCCAAAACTGCCGTATAACATGAACAGCCTGAAGAGATGGATACATATGGTAGCTGAAGCAGCTACATCCAGCTCATGTTACCACTGGTATTAGTAATGCTGAGAGAAAAGGAATCTATCTGGATGGCATGTCTCAAACACCTGAGAAACATGATAGCACTTCTCACAGGTAGTTGGACTGCGTAGTTGGACTCTCATTTTTCAGTACTAACTCTCTGAATACTACTAGGTTCTGAAGCTTAATTGTTGATGATGAGCTAAGGTGCACCAATTTGCATATCTGCTTGAACTAGAGGGTTATCTCTAGTAACTGATAGAAGAATCAGATGGTACAGTTGGCAATGACATTCAGATGACAAGATATAGGAGGATGAAAGGAGAGTATGGATTCTACAATCAACGGGTTTATTTTTTAAGAAATCCTTCAAAATTAGGAATTTAGATAATAAAAAAAAATAATTTAAAGATTTGTCAGAATTCCCAGATATTAGGAAGTGCTGGATTTATGCTGTTTTCCACATATAAACAACATGTTACAAGCCTTACTTACATATTTACTGTTCATAGATACTTGAGTGATTCAGTGTCTTAATATACAGTCATAAATCTGACAACCTTCAAACGTTTAATTTTTCAGAACATGTACTGCCATTGGCTTCCTGCTAGTATTTATGCAGAAATACATGAACTGGATTCATCCAGCCCGACTTATGTGCTTGCCTGAAGTGTCTTCTGAGCATTTTTGTCCCTAATCTGGGACAATGAAGCCCTTGCTTAAAGCCCAGTTGCAGTTTGTAGTCCTTAAGAATGAAATCCTGTCTGTGAAGCCATAGTTTTGATCTTCTGAAGAAAAATATACTATTTTATTTTGACTTGGATAGCTCTTAGCAATGCAAGCTGATTCAAAAAAGTTTACCTACTGAAAAATTAAAGTGAAGTCCCAAGCAGCCTTTCTTATTCTTTCTTGAAATAAGTCAATATGGATTTTCTACCTTACATAGTAATGTAAGGTAGATCTGCAATTCTAGATCTAAGTAATCTTCTTTCTTTACCCACCTCTAATATCCTAAAAACCCAACAGAGCCATTCAGTCAAACTGATAATTTGAAAATACAAAGTTGATCCTCAGATTGACATCTTGAAACTTTATTCTACATCACAAAATATATCACAGTCTGTTAAACCATCAGATCAATATGTTTCAGTACGCTGATGGAAAAAAAAAGAAAGAGTAAACACTTTTTTCCCAATTTTCTTGTTTTCTTTCCGGTTCTTTCAGCTTTTGGGATTACATTTATACAAGATTTTTTTCCTGATTTTCTTTCTCTTTAGCGAAAAGACTAGCAAAAGAAAAGAAGCATGCTAGGATCATGTTTTATCTTTTTTTGGTCTCTGCCATTCTGATAGCAGTTCATCCATTACTTGGTGGATCTTACTCAAAATTAGAGTCCAACGCTCAAAGTTTAACTTACAAAGATGAGTAGAGGGCAGTAAGACATACTGGATCTTACAAAACCTCGTAAATACAGATCATATATATTGAAAGCATCAAATCAGATCAAACCCTTCTTGTACTAGAAACAGATGGGGCTTGCAGGGACCAGGAGATCTTTTG
Source organism: Tauraco erythrolophus (assembly GCF_009769465.1). NCBI lineage: Eukaryota > Metazoa > Chordata > Aves > Musophagiformes > Musophagidae > Tauraco > Tauraco erythrolophus. The sequence goes on from NC_141470.1 coordinate 16,981,799, forward strand.
GTAATAGGTTAACTGAGCCTACCTGAAGTTTTAGTCCCCCTGCTGATGTATGCAAATTCCTCATAAAGCAAACGCTCTACGAAAGACCAGACAGGCAGGAACCCTTCCATAACGAAAGAGAAAGTTGGGGTTTGAAATCAGTTCCTCCAAGATCCAGACTGCAGCACGCGCTGCAGGAGAGCCCAGTGGGGCAACGCTTTATAACAGCATGTCTGAGACAAGATAAATCTTCAGAGCATCTTACTCTGTTTGCAACGAATACCGTCAGGAGGACCTGATTTGTAACTTTCTAATGTCTATAGCTGTAATGGGGCAGTTTTCAGAGTAAACTTTGTTGCGAGACACTTCTCCTTATGCACAGGAGAGAACAAGAACCAAAGTGAATCAAAACTAATTAAAATAATAATTCAAAAGAGACAGTTCTTCCAAAGATATTATTACAGAACAATAAAAGAATTTGCTGTGCAAACATGGCATATTTTATTGAAGGCAGTGTTTCTCTATTCAGAGCCCTATGGACTGGAAATCAAAATCAGAAGGGGTAAAAACTTCCGATCTATAGAAAATGATGATACTTAAATATGAGAAGGGGAAAAAAAAAACAAAGCAAAAAACAACAAACCATTAGTATTTTTCTGTGAAGACTTTTTGAGGAAAGAAATGCCAGACAACTGTCAAACCAGCCAATATGAGAAATTAGGCAATAATACTAATAGACTTCACAAGTATGTCTGAAAAAAATAAAGCATACTATTGAGCCATTGCTCAGTGTCAACTCAAAATATGAACACAGTTCAGCATTAGGTTAAGTACCATGTATATTGCTCCCTATCACCAGAGCCCAACAAAAACAAGATTTAACAAAAGACAATCATGTGAGTTCAATAAAATATTAGAACCAGATACCTATGTATTTTGTCCTTACTTTACAGATTTATAACAAAATATTTAAAGATGAAAATTAGAAGTTTTAATTTTAAATATTATAAGATAATGACAAAAAATCTAGAGATTTAAAAACAATTAAAAAACCATGAACACTGGAAGTATAAAAATACAAGAATTAGAAGTTTAAAAGCTGGTAGTACTGGAAATGACCGGAAAGCGATTCACAACAACCAAATATGCCTGTTTAAAAATCCAATACTTTCCAAAAGTGTGAAGAATAGTCCCACCTACAGTATTGGAGAAATGTTTAAGATCCAAACTTTCCAAAATTCATCATTTTGGAAAGAATATTCCAGCTGTATTCTTTTCCCTTGAGCTATAAGCTAGACATTTTAAACAAAGCTGCACCTGCATGTTAACTTCATCTACATATCTTAAACAGTAATCTAAGTGATACTGCAATGGAGCAAACTGACTCTGAGATGCATCTACTCTGTATTTTAGTGAAAAATGATAATAAAATAAAATAATAATTACAAAAAAAAATCAACCCTGAACCACACTCTGTATTAGCAAATGTTTAAACAACCTAAATCTCAGTTACCCAGAGTAGTTCAACTGCAGTTACATACCTTTCCTAAATAACACTACACAAACTTAGGAAGTGACTGCTTAGGACAGAAGTTTACTACCTCTCTATTTAAATCACAATTTTTCAAAGCAGCCATGTGGGAATACACATCATGCCAATTGATGGCACAGATTTCCTTCTGCTCATACATCAGGTATTCAAACTCAGGCTGGCTTCTACAACAGTTTAAACTCAAGTATATAACCTTTTACTGTGAGCAAAAAACATCCTCTGATTCTGTTCTGCTGACTGAGCCACAGAAGTAGTAACCCTACAAGTGGGTTCACCTTAATTCTAGTATCTTCCTTCATCTAGTTTTATATGCTTCTCTCCTGTAAATAAACAGAATTTTCTAAAATGTGGATTTGCACAATCACGCCAATTTGAAAGTCAATATCCAGAATGGGATCATGCATCTACCAAAAGCTGTAGTCATGTCGCTAATCTGGTGTTTATTATGAGTAACTGTGTTGAAAAGTCTCTGTGTGGATAATTGCCTAGCAGTACTGTTTTTGCATATAAGATCATCACAAAAAAAATAAAAATTAAACAGCTTTCACACCTCACTACATCAAAAGGTCTTTAAAAAATATTAACAAAAATCTAAATTTGATTAATGACATTCATTTGTATAATAAAAGCAGCAAAACAGTATACAAAGCTACTTAAAATATCAAATATTTTTTAATAAACAGAGAAGTTTAAATAGTAATGTAGCAATTATATATGGGTTAGTATGCAAATGAAGGAGGAATTTCACTTATTGAAAATTCCTCTGTAATGTTAGAAAGCCGACGATATTCCTGTTTGCAAAAGGTGTTCTTGATGAGTGTTACAGCAGTGTAACATGTTGTACCAGTTCACATCTTTATGTTCCAAACCCTTCCTGTCTTCTACGGCTAAACACAAGAATTTAACTACATAACCCCTCCAGAGATGGAAAAATCTATCTAAACAGCCTTTCCATTCCAGTGGCAGTCAACATTACCATTAATACATCCTAATCTATAGGAAATGAATTTGGCTTTCATTTCGATCTCCTTTGAAGAAGGTAAAAAAACTCAAAACCAGTCAGTGCCTAAATGATACGATTTAATGTAACTGGTTACTTCATACCGGATCCAGCCACCGCACATAGCCATTAGAGTATTTACCCATCATGGGAAAGTTTTTAATCCCATGTTTCCACTTCCAGTAAATTAAATGAAATATGGACGCCTGGATAGGGCAATTACAATTAACACAAAGCTGGAACTCTGCCTCACAGAATTCTAAAATTCCGCAAGTTATCCCAGCTACTTCATAGGGATATCATGGTGCAGGTCTTAAAATGGCAGCTGTAGCCCATTTTGAATTATTGGCTACTGAGCAAGACATGGGCAGTTTCCTTAACTTCAGAACTGCCAAAGAAAAGCATCTTGTCTCAACACTGAGGTTCTAACGACTTTACAGGTGGAACAAGACTGATGCAGCTCATGGCTTATCTAGAGAAAACTACCTCGCTCAATAGGCTATGTAAGCACAACAGAACACAGCAGTACACCTTCAGGAGACCCAACAGGACAAGTTCAAGCACCCAAAGCTGAGCCCACACCATAAGAAAGAAGCAAAAGGACTAAAGAACTGAACAGCTTTTCTGAAGAGGTTTGCAAGGGACAGGGAAAAGAAATGGAAAAAAAGTTGAAGAATGAGCCAGTGGGATGAGTAATCCTAGTCTTTGATTCTTGGACAACAGATGCCTACAACATTTCCAACTCTGAAGAACAACCAATTTGTTAGGTGTACACTTGATTTCTATTAAAATATCTCAAACGTTCTAAAAATGCACAGGAAATATGGGAACCAAATACCTATTCACAGACAAACACATCTTAAATTCAATTCCTAATCTGTACATTTTTTCTACGAGCCAGCTGCATAATAGGCAAAGTCAATAAAGCATATTTAGATATAAAAAACTAACAAGAAACTTTAAGAAAATGCTCACAATAAATGTTTTGCTGGTAATTTTAAAAACAGTTCTATCTTTAATTTAGCAGTAAAAGTGAGTCAATGTAAATAAATATACCAAGTGCACTGTTAACAATTTACAAGCCTGTCAACAATGACTCCTGCCTCACACAAATCTATCTAGCACTGAAAAGCCAAGCCACAGGTTGACTCCATTCAAAATATATTCCAACAATAGCAGTTGTTCAAAGCCTGTTAGAACAATTCTAAAAGAAAGAATCACAATAAAAATACTAGGGAGATCTATATTGTGAATTAAAAAAGAAAAAGGATTCTTTGATTTTGCTGCTTATATTTCTTTAAAATAAAATACAACAGTTAATGCAGGACTTTGGTATCTGTGTCGTAGACCTGCTTTGGGATTACAAAGCATGAGCTTCATACATTTCCTCACCCATTTTAGCAGGTAGGCTGGCATCAGCTATATGTAAGGTTATAACATTCTGTTATATGACATCAGTGCAAATCCAAGCCAAGTCTTTACAAGAAGGCTTTTTCTGCCATCTTTAACGCTAATTCTTTAGCAATTATTAAACTACTAAATCACAGATATTTGATAGAGAAGTTTATCTCTGCAATGACTCATTCTGCCCAGGTTTGTCATGATTTTATCTTAACTCTCTTCTTTATTCCAATGAGTATCTAAACAACCATGATATTTGTCATCAACCTTTTTGTTCCAGGTTGCAAATAACTCTTCCACGACTTCCTTTTATGTACATACATTAAATTCTTTCCTCATCAGCAAATAGATACATTTAGCTGCCTACTTTTATCCTATTACCCTAATTACTCATTCTTGAAAAACTCCATTAAACTTTTGATGGATTTGCTACGACAATTTTCAGTGCTCTGATCAGCAAAGCCTTCAGAGATCTTCAAGTCCAACCACATCCAGCACCCCTTAATAGAAAAGTCACTGCTTGCCGTGAAGACTGTCCAGAAGCTCCTATTTTGAAAACTGATAGGCAAAATTCTCATCATGATAAATAATGTTTTTTAAGAAGTGAAAACTTTGTACCACAAGGTGAGAACTAGAAATCCAGCTCCCCAAATTACTGCCAGAACATACGAAGCAAAAACAAAGCAGTAGAGATAAAGGATTAATATTCTCTATTGTTATACACAAGAGTCTCTGAAAAGATTCATATCACTGTTATAACAGGATATAAAATGTTATTTCTAATCTGCCTGATTTAAAATATATTTCCATTTCCTTATTAGATAAATTTGCTGAATCCCACAGTCATGAGCTGTAGGAAATGCTTTGGATGTAGCAGACCACAAAAAGGCAGAGACTCCTTGGAAAGCCATCTTCTGTCATTATCTTCTCTCTCGCTGGTCTCCTGCATAGTTGTGCAATAACTTCAGAGGACAGCAGCTCTCAGAGGGGTGACCACCTGTTTACTGTGATCAAGTTTAGCATTCCTCCACACTGAACACACTCGTCTATTAAAATCAGCAAGCTTTTCACTAGCTCATTTGTCAAACTATGTTGCCTTGTGTGTCCTGGTTTTGATCACTTCTGTTTTCCATTATAGAAGATAGACCCCTGTACTGTTGGTTAATACCCTAATTTTGCGTAAGGACCCAAATTAGACTGAGAGGTATGTTAGAAGTTTGTGATTTTTTTCTTATTTCTACAGCCATAGCAGGATGAGAAAAGAAAGAGGGAAGGAAGTCTTTCCTTCTTTTTTAAGTAATTACTGGATTAAATCTGAACCCATGACCACTTTTCTACAGAGGACACATACTAGAAATTGAATGCAAAAGAAAGAATAATTAAAGGAATGCGGATCTTCTGCTAGATCACATTCAAAAGTTCAGAATTTCCCTAAACCAAGAGTGTTTCTACAGTTAACTAGCACCCACACAAAAGCAGAGGGGAACCTGTTCTCTGTACCAACATGAAGAGATTTGTCTAACCCCTCTGAAACATCTAAAACAGTTCAGGAACACCATTTCACAGTATAGGTTAAAAGATTATGATTTTCAGGAAAGCCTATCAAAAAACTAAATGAATAAAATACATATCAAGTTCTAGAGTTTTCATCTGCTTTTTCAGATTCAGAGATGATAGCAAAGACATATTTGCACAGTTTGAGACCATGAATGAAGTTATTTCTTCAGAAAACAAGAAATTTTGGGTGGGGAGGAGGAACGGGTAGGAAGAGAGGGTAAGGTTACGCTCATGAAGCATGTGATTATCAGATGTCAAGTAACTTCCTTTCAAATTCTAGACAGACTTGTGGTTCATGAAACACAAACTAGCAGAGGAACAGCTTTTCGGCATGACACAAATTGATTGCCAATCTCAGAATAAGAAAATTGGCAATAAATAAATAAAAAACTCACGTACACACACATATGCAACTTCACTTTATAGTATTTCTCCTGCTTGTAAGATGCTTACACCTCCCAAAAAGAGGAGAACGAAAAAAAAGAGGAAAATTCCAAGTATTATATTAGTTCTACTGCAGCATCAACAATAGGAATTTTTCAGTTAACTCTTCACTATTTAAAATAACTTATATTTTTCCTACACCTGTAATTTTGCAGGTTTGTAGCAACATCCCGCAATTAAAAGATTTTTCCCTAAAACACCAGGCACAAGTACTGTTTTTCATATAGCTCCATTCCGGCAACCAGGTTTCCATAGTATCAAGACACTAAAAAAAGCCAACAGGCTTCAGAGAAATTAATTTTAATATAATGTCTTCTAGAAATCTCCAAACTATACCTTAAAAATGGCATTTAATTATATGGTATTATTAGTCTTAACACCTAACCTCAACATCTAAGAGCTAGAAATGGAAAATTTGCATTATTCTTCCATTATTTGAACAGAGAATAGGCAGACATCTGCAGGAGTGAACACTGTCCATAGCTGTGCTTTATGCGAAACACTGGATGGCCAAGATGGCTGGATGCCACTGGATGGCTTCTGGTGGCCAAGAACTGGCTATCTATAATAAGCAGCTTATCTTTAATCGAATTTGCTATTTTTAGGGGATTTTGTAGTAGGAAGTTAGGGAAATATTGTTCTCACATTCACGAGAAGTCAAAAAGCTCTCTACGGATAGCTTCACATTCCGCACACAGTCCCATGAGCTCCAGCAGAATCCCTCAGAATAGAAATGTTAGCTAAGTGCTCTTAAAAATACTGTGGCATCTGGGTCAAAATGTCTTAAAACTGATAATGGAGAACTGAATGGACTCTGAACTAATTCTGACTGTTGCCATTATGATCAAGATCCCTTCCAAATCCTCTTCTCAAAGAAGCATAAAAAGTCATTCTCATTATCAAATAGGTACTTGTTACATTTCTGGGAAATCAGATAAATACCACCATTTTCTCTTGCACCTTGGATTACAAACCCAGTGTATACCTCACATGGAACCGAGGTTAAAGGAAAACGCTCCCCAGATTTGCTTATAGCCTGGTTTTGTATGTCTGACATCAGCAAAGCGGTTTCATTTCTGTCTGCTTTCCAGTCTTATTTTAAAGCATATTATTTGCTCAGGTGTGAATAACCGAGCTCTTGCAAGAACCAAATTCTTTTTTGTCTGCCCATTTCCATCTATGCCAAAAGGTAACAGCCTTATTAATGTTTAGAATCAAACAAGACTGGTTCATCCTTTTTATGATCACACTGAGTACAGTTGGGATGCCACCACTTCTTACAGGTTAGACACTGCATTTAAACAGATAAAAAGAAAAACGCGAAACAGTTGCCGCTTTTCTATAGCGTTTTTGTGCAGATTCAATGCACTTTGAAGGCACGATAATTTCATTCAGCTGCCATCACCCTGAAAACATAAATTAAGGAAAAAACAACCCAAATCCAAACTCTCACTCACTGTGTTGAAGCAGAAAGAGACCAAAATACTTCAAGTGAAAAATTAATCCATTTGGTCAGAGAGTGCACAGACACCTGTTCAATGCTTGTACCACTGCTGCTCTTTTCCAAAACACCATTGTCCCTTTTCTCCCATACATCTGTAGTTACGCTTAAGCAGAAGAATTTCAAAACCAAAACAGGAAGAAAGCTTCCTTTGGACTCTGACAACTTTCATTCTAAGAAGCGTCAGGGGTATGCTTGTGCTTAACAGACACCACTTACAGATGTCACCAAGAGGATGAAGACTAACTGGTAAACAGAAATTATCTTTTGCCTCTAATGGTTAGTTGAGTCAAACTGTGTGTTGATTTAATACACAGATTTAAAACTACTGGTGCCCAGTCTAGATGTGCAAGATCTGCTCTACCTCAGATGGGCAGGTTAGTGATAGCCCTGCTACCCTTACAATAATGATGTACGTACCTACACGCAATCTTTCGGTATATATATATACATATATATACACGCACATATATATACACACGTATATGTGCTGAAACATTGCAGTATTGTCACAGTTTTGGTAAATCTCTCATCATTAAAAAGATGCAAGAGTATTGTTTGTACAGTTGAACCAAAACCCGAGCTAGATGCTGTCTAGGAACAGAACAGCTCCGAGCGCACTGCGGGGAGCCTGGCCATTCTCCTGCTTACCGTGCAGAAGGGGAGGCTCACTGCATGGACAGGAGCTGCAGCCAAACTGGCAACAAAAAACCCCCAACTCAAGCTAGTGAACAAAAGTGGACCTTAGTCTTTTGGTCCACCAAAAGGCCTAGCGTGAGAGATAAAGACAATGTATAAAAATGTAAGAATATAATCAGTTTCAATTTCTTCCTCCTACACACAATATTAGGGAGGCTTTGTTAAGTACTGCATCAAGCTGGTGTCCACACTTTGGGAGGATATGAAGAAACTTTGAGAAAACACCCGCAAAAAAATTGCAATGTGATAATCCATGTCATTACAAAGACATTAACAAGGCCTCAGTTTATTTCCATGACAGAAAAAATATCATGATCCCCATGTAGCTGCCTGAAAAAAAAAAAAAAAATTTAAAAAATTTAGATTTTATCTGGTGGCAGAAGCTAGCAAGCTTCACACTAGGAATTAGACAAAACTCAGCCACAGAGTAATTAATGAAGATTACCTAAGGATAGGAAGGTTTCTCTAGTGCTAAAAGGATTTAAATCAGTAACAGATGGCTTTGTAAAACCACTAATTCATCCAGCCATTGAATACACATGTAAGACATAATATTGCTATGCTTGCCAAAAATATTCATAATGACTATCATCCTGCCCATGGCAGGGGGGTTGGAACTAGATGATCTTTGAGGTCCCTTCCAACCCTAACCATTCTATGATTCTATGATTCTAAGTTACAGAAATAAAGTTAAAAGCTTTCCAGATCAGTTTTGAAGTTTGTATAAAGTGTTTACTGGAATAAATCAAAAATCAAACCTATTGCTTAATATGAATCTAAAGTTACTTGTATGTGTATGTGTGTATTTTTTTTTTAAATATTCCAGATCTTTTAAATGTCTATCTAAATGATTATTGCTACGTCCTACATACAATTAGAGGACAGATACCTTTATCTAATACAATGATAAAATAATGCTTTCTGTAATAAAACGATGACTATTTTCCAACTATCACTACTCAAAGAAAAGTTTGCACTAGTAAATTTTATAAGCTCTTGATGATAAGAAATACAGGCAGTTACACTACAGACCATTTTGCATCTTTTAGTACAAGTACCAACCGAACTGTTCTGCAGCAAAATGACGAGATTTCTTCTATTATCATCTCTGGTTTTGATGTTCAAATCAAACCTTGAATTTTGCCTTTTTTATTTCTTTTTTTTAATGGATAATACTCAGGTTTTATCTAGTTTACATTTTAACTGGAATGTAAATAAGCAGCCATCTTATTCTGAAACAATAACATTTCAATTTATCTGGAAGAATAAGTGATTTTATGGCACAATAATGCAAACTGTAATGCCTCATTTAGAGAACAAATGCATATTCTGGTAAAGTAGCGCAGATTTAGTTTCACTTTCTAAGTATTGATATTATAACATTATTGTTTGCTATAAGGTATGCTCTCTGGCAGATGAAAATTCCCACACATAACATCATGCAACACCTGCAAAACAGCTGTACTCCGATGGGAACAACAATAATATAGTTAATAATCCACTGGGTTTTAATTTAGTAAGATAGTCTATATCCTACTATACCAAAAAAATAAAAAAAACCCTATTCTGACTTTGAAAAACCTCTTCCACTTTAATAGATTTCTTTATTCTGGTACACATCATCAAGGCAAATCTCAAAAAAAAATACAACCCCAATTTAAAGAATTCTTTAAGTCATGTTTTAAGGCAGCACTCTCCAAACAGTAGTATTCGATGGTTCCTCTATTTATGCTTAGTCTGCCTACACTAAACAAAGGTAACAAAGGGTTAGGCTCGTAAAGATTATTCATAAATAAGAGATTTAGAGTCAGAGCTATATGTCTTCCTTGCAAGTATTTCAAGTAACAAATCAAACAAGTTTATGGTTTGATTTTTTCTGACCGAGCATTTACAAACTTGAGCAGGTGTACTATAGAAATCCAGTGTCTCTGATGAATTAACAATGACCTGCAATGGCTTTAGAATTGGTGTATACATTAATGATGGTTGCAGTTTTTTTAAATCCCCTTCTAATGGAAACCGTAATCTTTTAGATTGGATGGCACTTGCACTAATACGTTGCTTTACTTTTATCTGTCTTTTTAATTGGGCAGATACAATGATTCAAGAAAACACAAACTAAAAAAGTGAAAAATAGCAAAGAGAGCAACCTATACAATCTCTCTCAGTTATAACGGCCAAGTCACAACCAGACTCCATTTAGAATCATAGAATCATAGAATGGTTAGGGTTGGAAGGGACCTTAAAGATCATCTAGTTCCAACACCCCTGCCATGGGCAGGGAAACCCTCCACTACACCAGGCTGCCCAAAGCCTCATCCAACCTGGCCTTGAACACCCCCAGGGATGGGGCATCCACAACTTCTCTGGGCAACCTGTTCCACTGCCTCACCACCCTCAATGTAAAAAATTTCTTCCTTAGATCTAATCAAAATCTCCCCTCCTTCAGTTTAAATCCATTGCCCCTTGTCCTATCACTACACTCCCTTGTAAAAAGTCCCTCTCCAGCTTTCCTGTAGGCCCCCTTTAGGTACTGGAAAGCTGCTATAAGATCACCCCGGAGCCTTCTCTTCTCCAGGCTGAACAGCCCCAACTCTCTCAGCCTGGCTTCATAGCAGAGGTGCTCCAGCCCTCGAATCATCTTCGTGGCCCTCCTCTGGACTCGTTCCAGTAGCTCCATGTCCTTCTTATGTTGGGGACTCCAGAGTTGAACACAGTATTCTAGGTGGGGTTTCACGAGAGCTGAGTAGAGGGGCAGAATCACTTCCCTTGACCTGCTGGCCACACTTCTTTTGATACAGCCCAGGATACGGTTGGCTTTCTGGGCTGCCAGCGCACATTGCCGGCTCATGTTGAGCTTCTCATCCACCAGCACTCCCCAGTCCTTTTCCTCAGGGCTGCTCTCGATCCATTCTCCGCCCAGCCTGTACTTGTGCTTGGGATTGCCCGACCCACGTGCAGGACCTGATTCAGAAATCAGGATTAATTGAAGCTAAGAAAAATCACGTGAATCAGCAACTGTAGAATTATGAAAATCCAAATATAATGATGTGGATAACATAACAGCTGTCTCTAACTGTTTCTGCTCTAAAACTACTCATTCACTTTTCCAATACATTTTATTTGTGCTCTATCCAGAAAAGCCACCATACGCATTGCAATTTTTATCACAATAAAAACACAACTGGGTTTGAAGCAAGGAGGAAAAAATATATTGTCAGAAATTTCAATGAAGAATCTGTGAGCACTATTTCCACAGGCATGTTTAACATTAATCTCTGAAGTCTCATGTTAAAATTAATTGTACAGGTTGGACAAATCACTATCACGTGGCTTTTCAGAAAAAGTGCAAACTTGATAAAAACTCAGTCAAATGAAACTGTGCCAGCCCTGTTCTAGTTAATATCTATTTTATTTATCTGCTGAAGCAAGAAAAGACCTTTTCTGTATAGAATTTTTATTTGTTCTGCTCAACATGCATAATCTTCAATGTTGAGCTACTTTAGTATGCTCAGTAGCTTTTGTTGAAGTTTTATCCCCTTCAGAAGATCCAGAGACCACAATTACACGTGAAGAAATGATGTCTTCTCTTCACTACTCTCATGCTTCCAAAAAAAGGATCTATCTTACTGTCAAACCTGTCTTTCCATAGTGAGGAGTAAGGGAAAAGGTGTCCCTTATCTCCATGACCACAAGCCACCGAACCTCCTCAAGCAAGAGCGAAGTATCTGCCATCCCTTGCATTTTGCCCTCTGCCAAATTGGACTCTCACTTCCCTAAAGTCTGACATTTGCTGCAAGTGTTATAAATGGGACTAATTAGGATCCTAGTTGCCCATTAACTCTTTTATTATTCATGTGACATTTATGATAAATGCATTATATTACTTACAATGGTTGAGGTGGCACTTACACACAGCAGCATAAACTTTACAGTCATGGGAGAAATCATTTAGCAATAAGACAGACTAACTACAGTGGTTATGATAACCACTCACTGCAAAGTATAGTACATTTAACTCTTCTCGGTTCAAAACAAGAAATAAAACAGCTTGGCATTCCTAGAAGTGCAAGTGGACCAGTCATTTATGTTTCAACAGTAGTATCTTTTGTACCAGTGCAAATATCTTCAAAGATGGCTTTCCTATAGCTAGAGAGTATCCATGCACTGCACATGTAGTTCATAAAATAGAATGAAACCTCCCTGCCTTTCTCCAACATAAAAGTCTTCAACAGCAAAGTTGTGATTTCTCAGGATTAACCATATTCTCTTAATTATATTGCAAAATTCATAACAGAATCACCCGATAAACATAAATTACACAGAAATGGATTTGATTTGCATGCAACAACTGCCTTCAGAATTAATTACAATATGCTGGACTGTTTAGAGTATGGATTAATGTCCTGAACAGCAATGCATGTGCATGTTAAACTGCTCTTCTAAGCTAAGGCTATGAGTAAATTCTCTAGACAATTACTTATAATTCTTCTTTCATTTGCCAGAAAACGAGTAAAGCTTTGTGCAGAATCAGTTACCCAGACTTCTCGCATCCCTTCAGAGATCTTAAAAAAATCCATAGGCGTAGTTATCATTCTGCAACCCTCTCCATTAAATTACCCATTATTCACCATCAAATCTATCTGCGAAATCAGCCAGTACAGACTATTCATACTCCCTATAGATTAAAAGCCTAACAAGAAATCAACTTCTGAAAAAAAGCATTGTTTAAGAAAAACCCACCTAACGTCAATAATCATAGTTTTGAAAGCCTCCTCCTTGCACAGAGCACATATCAGCACAACTGGTAAGCTATTGTTTAAAAGTTTGCTAAATGCTTATTCTTAGGTAAGGAAAAATGTGCTCTGAAGACACAGATAAAAACGCATCTGTTTACTTTAGAAGTCTGCAAAGCCTGTTCTTTCACTCTTACAATGTGAAGAAGAGGTGCAACTATTTAAATTCAATCACCACGGGAGTTCAATGTACACAACAAATAAAAGCTGCATATTATCTCCTCTCCTGAATGTAAAGGCCAGCTTTGAAGAAAGAAATGTTGTAGCACCACTAAATACTTTAACAAAACACATATGCACCTGAAGAATTTAAAATAAAATAAAATAATATAAAATAAAACAAAATAAAACAAAATAAAACAAAAAAAATCAATAGATCTTACAGACAAGACTTAGTCGATCCATCCTGAAAGATCTGTTTTCAAACACCTGGTTTCACAGAATCAAGGCATTGCTTGTTGGTCATTAAAAGTTTGGGAGGGGTGGGGAAAGGAAGAAAATCCCAAATCATGATTTTGTTGCAAACTGCCCAGTAACACTAAAAAGGAGTATCAACTATTTCAACAAAATCTAAAATACCAACCAAAAATCCTGCGAATACAAAATGTGAAGACATTTTTGGTATGGATGAAGAAAGTATTTAAATACACCCTTTTTATAAAGTAATTTATACTGTAATAGCATCCATTGCTTTACATACCTATATCTATATCTATAGATATATATATAATTGTATTTACATTGCACTGTTGGAAATACATAATTTCAAGTAAAGTAATTTGCTTTATTCTCCATGGTTTCTAAACAGTACTAGACCACTGATATGTCTCATTGCAGAAACAGTTGCATAAAGAGTCATTAATTTCGGTGACTCCGTAAAAATATTTAGAAGACCACGGAACTGGTAGCTACAATAAATATTGAAATTAAACTAAATCTCAATTCAATAATGCAAAGAAGAAGAAAAACTCCCAAACTTCTCTGATAGTGCATTGCCAAACAACAAAAAGAACAAATAGAAAATTCCCAGCCAACCTGAACACCGTTCTTTTTACCTGCTTTCCTAAATGCTGCATGAGATTTTTAAAACAGCTAAAGTGAAGTACATTATTGATGTTAGCCCACTAAACTTGCTATTCAGAAGCATCACACGCTTTTTCTGAAGTAAATTCTACAAAGGGAACATCATTCTTTCCCCAGTTGAGAATGAAATTTCAGGATCTCCTACCTCGATCAAAAAGTCTCCAGTTCTCAGGCCAGCTTGCCATGCTATCCCCCTTCATCCACAGATTCCAAGTACTGCAAAGCAGGAAAGGCTGGAGTTGGGGTGAATTCTTCAATTGGTGTGTCAGCTTTAAAAATAAATACCACATTAAAAAAAAGAAAGTTACCGAGTGCTTGTAAATACCACTTAACTAAAAGCCTATTATCGGCCATTCGAATTGATGGTTAAAAAATGGTGGGTGCTGAAAGTAAGAGGACTCCGCCTCAGAGGGATCAAGATGCTGGGACCAGAGTGCAATCTCTCTGCAATAGCAATCCACAGGTCTTCAATTCAGAGAGGAAAATACATGCTGCTTTACTGACACAAACCAAATCAAGCTGTATGAGGCAAGAGCTGGATTCTGAGTATTCCAGGATTTCAGTATTAGTTCAAGTAACCCTTTTGGGTGTCTAACAAAATGCTTGTAACTCTGGCAACCTCCAACTAAAACTGAATTAGGTACTGTAGCCAGAAGAGAGCATCTGGCCGAATTGGGGCGATGGGGGCGGGTGGGGAAGGATTAAAGAGATCAAACTGAATTTTATTTCTAGATTTCGCTGTATATTACAAAGAAGACAACAGAATAAATCACTTTTTAGGAAAGGAGGCACAGCAGGCCTTGTAACAGCCCTCTCTCTCCCGTCACGTACACATACAAGCAGAAAAGTCCTTGGATCTTTCACCTGAGGTGCTCTCACTGTTACAGAGACAATCTGGGGACAATCGTGGGGCTTGCACGAGGGAGTAACCTCTGCTCGATGCACAGACAACTCATGCCAAGGGGTTAGCTAAAAGGTAGCACTATCGGCTTTCCTAGCACAACTCCAAAAATTTTTTATTTAGCTAAAATTAGAAAAGCTTTTACAACATGGAAAATCTACGGTGGCACTGGTCTGGGGGTGGAGGAACAGGGAGAGAATAAATGAAGTCCCAAGAATGAAGATATGGAATAATTTTCATGCTCAAGCAAGGCAAGGGAGAACCCATGTAAAATGAGGGGGAGCAAGAGATGGGACATACCATCATTTTTTTTTTAAAATACAAAAGGCGCAAACTGTACTGAAAGTTAAAAAGCAAAGCATTAAATAGAATGCTTTTTTTAACTCTTAAGAATGCCATTATTATAGATTTTAGTCTACAGAAAAGTAACATGCAGCTCAACATATGAACAGCTTTTAAAATGAGCACACTACAGGCCATGCAACATACGTGCAGCTTCTCAAGATATAAAAAAAGATCATATTTTCATACTAAAACTGCACCAATGTCACCTTGCAGAAGATCCACACCTATTTTAAACAAAACATCTCTTGTCTATTTCTATTCGTAGACCTATTTCAATAGACTGACATTTGAAATAAGAAGCAGGTTTTAAGGAAAGCAGGTTTCCCCACAGTTAGGTAAACTGCATAACAAAACACATTAATGACAAAATATTACATACACCAACACAAATATAGACAAAACTTTCTCCCCCCAAAATGATTATACAGTGCTTCTCCTATGTAAAAATGCAAACTGCTTCAGACAGAAGCCACTAAAATCCGTCTGAGTAGTATAGCATACAGAGAATCCTGTTGTCTAGCAACCAAGTGCACCAAGAATAATTCCTGCTTATATTCAGAGATGTATAAATTTCTTCATGCCAGTGCACATCACACACACACACACACAGAAGCACATACCTTTTGCCCCTCTGAGCACAAATCCAAATCCTTCATTGTCTTTTTTCTGCAGGACCACTGCCTTTTCTTCTATTATGCAGTCACTGTAGAGAGAATTCCGAGGATAGCGACCATTATTACATCCCTTCATCACCACTGTAGTAGCTGCTCCTCCAGTGTGCAGGTTCATCATCATCACAGCCCGTTAATCAAATAATATTGCAGTAACCGAGCATGGGAAAATACAGAACAAATAGCAGCGAGGGGAAGACAAAGACTAAGCTTAATGATAAAAGAAAACATGACAAAGCAACTTAAAAGGAATAAAAAGGCAGAGAGGAAAAAGAAAGAAGAAGAAATCATGCATGGTGGTTTGTGTTCTATAGGAATGACTGAATGAACATGTGATCATGTAATCTGTGGGCTAGCTAGGACTCTAAAAGGAAAAAAAGTAAGTGAACTGAACGACAGTATCATTAATAAACTCCTCAATCGTGGATGTACCAGATGCATCTTCTAGTGAAGCCAAAATGAAACCAACCAGAAGAAAAATGAGGCAGCATTTAAATTTAAAGATAATAAATTATGATTTTATATTAGCTAACTAAAAGGCACAAATATATTCTGAAAGCTATGCCTTGCATCAAAAGCCCTTTTTCAATCCTATTGGTTGCATGCTGCAAGAATCCCACATGATCATCTGACAGCCTACAATGCTAACAACGTGCAGCTGCCTTGGCGTCATCAAGCACAAATTTCCACAGCATCGAGAATCTGCATAATTGAAATAGTAACAAGGCATGCACAATCGGGAAAACACGTTTCTACGGAATATTGCCCATCTTCTGATAAACAATTAATATTATAAAACAAGGAGACAGTGTAGAGGACTATTTATGTAAGCAGTATGTCCTTAAAGAGAAAGTAGCCTTAGGAATCTTACTGTCATTGGCTGAGAAAAAAGTAGACGGTGGATGAAGAAAATGCATAAAATCCACATTAAAATGGGACCCTTTATATACAGGGAACGATCTTTAAAAGCCTTAACTTGTTTAGTGTCTTTCACTAAACATTAGGTTACTAAAAACAAGCTCAAAGTGAAAAATGATTAAATAAGGATTTTGAACGCTGTTTTAAGTATAAAGCCATTACACAGCATGAGTTGCAAGACATTCTTCTGAATAAAGACAGTGTCAGGGGTTAAGTATTCAAGACTCGTAAGCACTGCAAGCCGTGCTGCTAGGTCAACTTTAAAATCCCTACAAAACTATTTAGGATAGGAAGAAGTATGATCGAGTTAAGTCTTTTTCTTTTCTCTTTTTTTTCTTTTCTTCTTTTCTTTTTTTTCTTTTCTTTTCTTTTCTTTTCTTTCTTTCTTTTCTTTTTTTTCTTTCTTTTCTTCTCTTTCTTTTCCTTTTCATTTTTCACTATCCAACTATTGTTACAACTGGTCTTGTACAGAATTGAGTCACTAAATCATTCAATTCGATAAGAGACCAGATCTGCTTCAGTGCCATTAATCATCCAGAAGGGGAGGAGGAAACTAATGAAAGAAAAATTGATGTGACCTTTTTATTTAAAGCTCTGAACAAAGACAAGGATGATGATATCTGGACACCAATGGACAGTCTCCAAACCCCAGATCTTTCATGTATCACAGAGACTATCCTTTTGGTGGCTTTCCAACTCTAACTGAGGCATGCGACTTCATGTTACTGCTAAAGTGATGATGTAATTGTGTCTTCCACACCACAAAGTACTTAAACACCGCTGAATGGAAAACACATGAATTAAAACTGCCACAACAGTGACTTTCTGAGCAACAGATGATCTCCATAAGTATTAACAGCTTTTGAATACTGTCTCTCAACTTACTATTGTTTACTGTATAATTCAGACATTACCTTTTCTTAAAATTGATACCCCTGCTAGGGAAAGGATATAATAAGAAAATATCTATTTCTCAAGAAAGCCAGACACATTCCTCTTTGGGGATATCAAAGTGGGATGGAATATGCAACCTCTGAGCCCACACTGAAGCTTTCCATCAATGTCCTAATGTTACCAACCAAAAATGAAACCGACCAAACCTACAAGTCTGCTGCCTTATTTTCTTCATTTCACCACTCACATTTTCAAGGTGGGGCTCCATACTTATCCACTGAAAAGTCAAAATAAAGCTGTCTCCAGCCTCTTTCTTAGTAGATGGTCAAATTAATAAAGCCGTTTCCTTCAACTTTCCTTGTAAACAATCAATAGCTTAGTTGAAGTTAGAAGGCTACTTTGAGAACCTAATCATAGAAAGTGTTTGGTTCAAAGGAAACTCGTCCTCTCCCTTACTCAAATCCCACTTACATCTCAATTCATTAAAATAAAGAATTCAGAAGCCATTAGCTAGGTACCTTATCAAACCTTGCTCTGATTCTTTAATTTCTGTTGACAAAAGTAAACAAATTCATAAAATCATTCCTCAAAAATCTAAAGGCTGAAGTTCCAAAAGCAGTGCTCAGAAAACTCGGGATCAATTCACTTGATCAACGGCAGGCATCTACACCTAAAAAAAACCCGCATCTAGGGTCCTTTCACAGTCAGCTCATGAAACGAACAGGCATTTTCAAGTTATGCTCTCTTCATCCTAACGTAGAGGTCTATGATTTAAAAGAACAAAAATCACTTATAATTTTCATTTCATGTACAGCACTTTTATTGAATGAACTACCCAGCTTTATACTTCAATTTAGACATTGAAAGTGGGAACTAAAATGCCAAAATTCTACGAAGTATTGTGTCTTACATGCAAGGGGAAGGGGAAAGGGAAGGGAAAGACAATTGCCACATGAATTTTTGGTAACAAAATGTACAAACTGATCTCTATCACTCAAGAAATATAGCTTACTAATATACTGTTTCAGTCATGTACCACATAAGGAAAATGCCATCACAGCCTGTAAAGTTAAAATGTAGGTTTGAAAAAATCAAATGCATAGCCATTTCTTCTCCTTTACATTCCAGGAGAAGGGAACCTGCAACAATCTTCTAGCATGAGCAGTTTAAAGCTCTTTAAAGCAATCACAGAAAGCAAATTGATTCTCTACGCACACCCCAGTGCTGCAGAGCTAAGAACCAGCAGCAAGAAAAGGATGGATTCAAACATGCATTCACAAATAAACTCACTTGCAGCCTCCACCCCTTCTCCCAGCAAACTCACTTTGCATCCCAAGAGAAGGGGGCAGAAGGAAAGAAAAAAAAAGTTTAACCTCTGACTGTTTGCAATATTGCTTTTTTTTTTTTTTTTTTTTTTTTTGCTTTGCCATGACAGAGTTCCCTTATCTCAATGTCAGCCTGGACCTCTTCAGTGAAGACATGCTGAAGGTCTCTTCTCAGTCTACCTGGTCTTGGCAGGCAAAGCAGTGCCAAACATAAAAATAGGTCAAAATTTCTCACAATGAACCTTCTTGTCAGCTTTCTTTGATCCTGAAGGTGTTGTAAATATGTAGCAACAGAATGCATTGTGGGTATAGCTACCAGTGACAAATAAAGGTGACATTACATTACAAGCCTGTTCAGAGGTCTGAGTTCAAGCAAGAGGAAGAGGCATTTCTTCAGAGACACTTTGAATACAATGTATGGCTTTACATGAGGCTGAACAGTCCCTGCTGTCTGAGATATGGCAAATTTCAACAGGTAATATCCTACAGTCCATTTCTGTCCTGTCTCAAACTGAAAATAAGCAGCATCCATTTCAGATGAGTTTTCAGAATATAACTAGTTCCATATTATTGTAATAAAATGAGTAATTTCAAAATCAATAGCTCATTACTTAAACAGGGCACATATTACTTTGACTTCGGGCTGTGTAAGTGCGAGATTCATTGCATACAAAGTTAAATGCAAAATATATCCTATCAAGTGCAGTATATTTCTGCATGAAGTACAATCTTAAATATAAGAACTTCAGGCCAAAAAATAAGTCAATCTAAAATCACTTTAGCTTTAACCAAACGCTAAATATTAGAAAACTTACTTGTTCATTGGTTCATGTAACTTGTCTAACACTTTAAGGCTCCAGAATTGTGCAAGCTGTTAGAATTTCTGAAATTTTACAGACTTACCAATGGAGAAAGGAAATGGTCAGAGGGAAACCTGAGATTTGAGCCCAGCACTGTTATGTTCAACATAACAACCAACATTTGTATAGACTTTTCAAGACAGCAAGAATAACTGTCTAATAGTCCACTAAGACAATACTCGAGGAAGGAAGTAGAACTGCAAAGTCCTTCATAAAGAGTTTTATGAAGAAAATAAGGTTGAAGCACAGGTTCCTGATGGCGGCAAAATCATGAAACTCAGCTTCCATTTCACAACTAGAATAAACACCCTATTTTAAAGCATGATTTACTCTAAAAGTTAAAACACTGAATCACAGAGATGGAAAGTATCAGGGCCACAGAATACGTTTAGGCAAGTTTGCATCACAGGTATTGTTGCTGATTTCAATTTGAAAAACAGCATGTGGAGTACACTCCATTGGAAATTACCATCATCTGGAAATGAAAATGGGCATTTGGTATTGTTTGGTATTTTGTCAAACTCTCCCTAAGGCAGAGGAAAAAACAAATTTAAATAGGAAGTATTTTCCTGATTCTCTCCAGTCATGCATCCTGTAGAAGCATAATCTAAGTCTAACCTTTTCAGATTTAACAAACAGGACTACAACCTGTCAAGGCAGAAAAGTTACTTAACAGACCACATATGAGATTCAAACAATCAGAGTTACAACCAAATGAGTAGCCTTATCAGCCGTCAAACCCTTCAATCAGGTGGCTTGCTTCATCTTTGAGTGAGAAGTTTTCTCTCCAAGTTCACTTCTTTCAGTTGGCCAAGTAAATCCAAATCTCTGTTAGGTTTTTTTATGTCCACTCCTCTGTACTCTTTCAACTTCAATTTTGAAAGATTTACCGAAATCACAGCTAGCTAAATGTTAGAAGGATCAAATCACAGCCCAACAATAAAGGAAATGCCTTTTTTATACTTTGCCAGATGTGATATCTAAACCATTCCATAAATGTATATACAATGTTTGAAAGCAGTTACATTAATTCCTTTCTGGCTAAGACAGTCAATTTATGGCGAATACATTCAAGCCCATAGAAGGGCATTTGAAAAATCTGTTCAAGAGGAGCTCTTTACTGCTTGTTCTGACAGTTAATTCCTGTTAAAAGGACATTAAAAAATGTCCTCTTCAAATATTTGCCTTTTTTGGGGAAGTTACCTGCCCTAATACCATATAAAATTGAAACGATGTCTACAAGCAAATCTTATTGTAAGATATAGCAGATTTCAGTGGAAAAAATTTGCTGTCATTGCTGGAAAAGGTCAACCTTACTATTTATAGTCATCTACTGTAATGACATGAGGAAAACTGGCTAATCCTAGTAAATAAGGCCTGTAAGATTAAGGAAGACTGTATGAGATTGTTCAAGTTTCCCAGGCATTGATCACCCACAGCTGTAGGTCTTACAGAAGAGCTTTCACAGCTCTTGTGGAACATGTGGAACAGCAATCACTTATTCAAGAGGTATTAGCTACACCAGCGAACACAGTCCTCTCCACAGCAAATAGGAAAACACATGGATGGGTCCCTACCTAACCCACTTACAACCCAAACAGAAACAGCAAGATGTAGTCAACCGTATATTGAAAATCATAGTAACCTCTCTGCAATACGTTGCCATCACATTCAGAGATTCCCTCACATGATGATGTTGTCACCGCATTGCAATGCAATTTGTCTTAAGAATGTGCTTGTTTGGTAAATATATGATATAGCTTTGAACAATAACAGGTTATTATGCTAATGAATAATTCACAACCTAGTGCTACTCCCTTTGATAGAATCTTTTCACAGTTTCTTGTAATAAAACACCAATTTCCACCTATTTTGGTGTTTTACCATTTTTCAGAATGTGTGTTCATTTTCTACATTTTGCTTTTTTCAACTACTTAGTCCCACCTTATAGTAGTGCTTTCTGTAAGCATAATATCTCTTACAGGAGATATTCAGTAAAAATATAATTACATATTTTTGTCCTGCCTTGTGTCAAAAAAACAAGCACAGCTCTTACTCTCTACAATTGATCAATCCTGCCAGTATCTTTTAAGTCATATAAGATGAGACTAAATTATTTTCCGTTAGAACACATGTTTATCTGGAAGTTTATAGAAAGATGTGTTTGGGAGGAGGCCAAAAAGAAAATATTTTCAAATAGATTGCTAGTAAGTATAAACATTATACTCAAGGAAAACACAACCTGACATTAGAACAGAAATACTGAGAACAGTTAACTTTAAGTTGATAAACTTCTTATTTGATAGCTGAAGACAGAAGTCAAAGGAGTATAATGATTGTACAATAATTTAAATATGACAGAGAAGGAATGAACAGAGTCACACAGAAAAAAACACAGGGTCATCCTTTCTGCCCTTCAATAGCGGAGGCCAAGAGATTCTCACAATAGGCTATCGAAGTAAAAACATTGTTTCCTTTCTTTGCAGTGTTTGACTTTCCCCTTTCTTTTCCTTACCCCAAAAAAACATCAGAATCATTTGTAGGAACTCACAGATGTAATTGTTTCTCGTTTCTTCAGATAGGGTATTGGGGCACAGGCCTACATTTTCTTCCGTCGAGCTACCATACATAAAGTGGAGTTAAGCTGAAGTTGAGTTGTTGCTCAAAACAATGATTTCATTATCATGATCTAGAATTCTCAGTTTTAACATTTACTGTTAAAAAGGAATTAGATGAATTAGAGGTTATATTTGAAGGTAACAAAGCTGCCCATCCATAAAAGCTAATACAGTTCTCAAAATAGCCTTGAATGTCTTCAAAGTAATTACACTGAAGAATAAGCATTATTTCATCAGGCATTCACAATGACAGAGGCTCCAAGTCATTTTGCTGTTTCACCAAAAAACAATTACAAAATCAGGGCTGCATACGGATACGAAGTGTGGAATAAAATGCTTAGTACTACCTATGGATTCCAGCTTCACAGGTGCTCTCAAGGAAATCACAGCATCCAACAACAGTATCTTTACCAGCACTTTCAACAGTTGGTTGTGTGTCAATGCCTTACTGGCACAGCTGGCACTCAAACAAAACCAGAGAAGGACAAAATGACCAACACCATCACCCTTGCACTATTGTTCTCTCTGGCTTTATAATTTGTGGCAAATAACTTCAAATTGCAACAGAAATGACATATTCTAATTTCTCCTCAGCTGACTTTGCATTTCCTCTATGGCTGAATGGCTAGCTCAGTACAGCCATGTCTTCCTCAGCTGGCTACATTCAGGCCAAGTAAAGGAATGGTAAACGAAGAGAGGATGCTTCAGCAATCCTCTCATATACGTCCTATACTCACATATTTGTCTTCCAGATCTCCTGTATCAGTGCTGTTTCTACAGAGTTCAGTAAACATCATGTAGAGATCTCTGATCATGAGAAAAGCAAAGCTGCATATTTCCCGTTGAAATGCATTTGCTGATGAAAGAGGTAAATGCCAAACTGTAACACGCCATAGAAGACATTTAGATGTTCCCCAATTCCTATAGTGCACAGGTCTATATTGCATTGTGAGGAAACTAGAGACTACCGTAAAACCTGACAGGGCATATAACAACTTCTACTTAAAAAGGTGTTTCATTCACACTTTTAAACAAGCAATCAAGCTGTCTTTATTGGATTTTCAATACTCGATATCCTTGGTAAAAAATGACCATTTCTTCAATAAGTTACAAAAAAAAAAAACAACCACAAAACACAGTCATGAAGTAATTTGATAAGAATTAGGAATCCAGAAACATTGTGCTACTTTTTCCAGCACTGTGATGGACAGAGTTTCCCAAAAGATTAACCATAATTATAAAGAAGCAACCTATGTTAAAGAAAGTAACACTGCTATATACTTGAATAAATTTATGCTACAAAACATTAC
This sequence comes from Tauraco erythrolophus, assembly GCF_009769465.1. Classification (NCBI taxonomy): domain Eukaryota; kingdom Metazoa; phylum Chordata; class Aves; order Musophagiformes; family Musophagidae; genus Tauraco; species Tauraco erythrolophus. The sequence goes on from NC_141470.1 coordinate 17,005,653, forward strand.
AAAAACATAAAGGTTTTAAAAGAGAAACATTAGATTTTATGCTACAAATTCAAAGAAGTTGCACAATTTCTTTATGCAGAACCAAGGAGAAACTTCCTCTATCCATGCATATATATCCGTCTCCATTCTTACATCCAGGCTTTAACTACACTTAATATCATATTTGGTGTGTAGGAGAAGGGAGCAAGTAATCTAAAGTAATACCCAAGTCAACTGATTTGGCTAGTATTACTATTGATTTGGCTAGTATTACTTTTGGTTTTTTCCTCGTTTTCACCTTAAGTTGCAAAAACTGTAACCACTAAAGCAACATACTGATATAGCAAAATAGGAAGTCAAGCAACTTCCTGGAAATATAAATCATTCAGTAAAAGTCTGATTTTATATTATACAGAAATCTCAGGATAGGATATGAAGGAGAAAGAAAAGTCAGTGGTAAGGTCATGATCCCATATACATATAAACACACACACATTATATATATGATACATATGGATATCTGTACGTATGGATATATGGATATCCATATATGAATATATACACAATATATATGTACACACAATACAGTGAATATATACAGTCTTTTCTAAGATAAATGTTATTGTTCTCTTGCGTCTGCACTGGTGGGGGAGAACAAAAAAACATGGTGGGGTGAGGAGAGTGGCAAAGTGAGCTTAAAAAAAAAAAAAGTTTCATTCCTCTATCTTAATTAATTTCATTTGTATTTTTAAAATAAGTACTCCATTCAAGTACCACACATGACAAAGTGAAAACTAAACATGAAATATTCAGGCAGGTGTCCTTCTGGTACAGAACATGAGAGTTTTATAATGCAGAGTCCTTCAAACCATTTCATACAGATGTTCCATCAATCACATTAGTATTTTGGGCTAAAGCACACTCCACTTAGACCTGACACTTGGTAGCAATTTTCGGTTGTAATTATCAAGCATTTGAGCAATCTCAGCCTGCACTATGAAACTATTAATATTCATTGCTCATACTATGGGCCTTGAACAAATAGACTGTACAAACACATACGTACGTTTAGGTAACTAGAATATTTATCCACCTTATTTTTTAGGTTTGTATTTTTCTACCCCAAACCAGCTGCAATTCCAGTCGCTACTATTGCCACCAGGCCACATAGAAATAGGAATTTTCTCCCTAAGCATCTTAACATATAAAGTATTTACAGAGAATGAACAATAGGTGTTAATAACAACACTGCTTTTCTATATAGGCTTTTTTAATCAATAATTTTCCAAATTTTTTTGCTAAAGGTGATCAGTATTATCACAGACAACCACAGTAACAAGGAAAAGAACATGTTTAAGGTTAGCAAACAGGACAAGTAACACAGATAGAACCAGGGAAGTAAATCCAGATCTAAGATAATGGTATGAGTGTACAGGAACATAACTATATTAACAACAAAGATTTCCTTCAGCTGATGCAGCATCTGAACTAGTTCATAAAACTCGCTAATCAGTCTCTGTGCTTCTCTTCTAGTTGGTATACATCAGCCAGGACTTTGAATTTTTCCCTTCCCTTTTTAGAGAGAGTCACTGGAACATATACACAGCCACACTGGGTTGGCCATGCGTACTCCACCAGCCCCTAACCAAGCTGCGCTACTTGTTCCTTGTCTTGCTGAAAAACATGGTACACTGTATTCCCTTCGTCTTGGACAGTTTTGTCATCACACTTCAGCATGTGCACATGCCATGGTAACACAGGGGACTATAGCTGCCTGCCACAGGATCTCTTGATTGGTGTTTCTATAATACACTTCAGTCACACTTCCAGAAAAAAAAAAAAAAAAAAAGGTGTTTTATTAACACTTTCAAAATGTGTTACAAGCCGTTTAAGGTAGCAGTTTGACATTGCAGGTCTTTATAACAGTTATTAAAATCACTATACATTTCAGTATCGTCACTTGATTTGCTCACTCAGCCTTTCAGAGAGTCTAAACATACGAAAGGCTACACATAAATAAATTACGAAATAGGGGGAAGAGGCTGGTGATTCCACGACTGGTGATAACTATGAGTTTCAAATTAGTTTTAAGGGACCCCTCAAGGTTTCCATCACACTCTGTGTGCTACGATGAGCAGGAGGAATTATTGTCCTCCTGTCTTGCATTCCTTGTAAACTAAATACAGCTCTAACCAAGGGAAGTCTGAGTAACCCCGACTGTTCAGTTGTACAGATGTATTTTACTTAAAATTCTACATCGTACAGAAGTGTATATAGTGCTTTAATCAGTGTTAAAATTCTTATAAAATTTTGACACTTTAGTACAAGGCATGTTACAAGTAAGTTTCAAAATAGGTGAGGTATCAACGAAGGCATAAAGGAAAGATTTTCTGAAAGCGTTTCCTCACTTTTTTCTTCTCCAAGACCTTTGAAAACACAGTATAGAGTGAGAAACTTAGATTTTCTAGGATTTTACTGACAAGAAATTAAGAAGTGGCTTTAATTAGAATTTAATTTACACATATCCCTTTAAAAATCCTGACTAATCACAATATTGTTTTACAATCTCATTAACATCAAAAAGGAGGTGGCATCTCTACCTTTTTTCTGAAATATATTCTCCTCTCTCCATTTCTCTAATTACACTAAGCCCTTGAGCTATTTTAAGCCTACTCTCAATTTTGTTTACTTATCTGCAAAACAGCTTGAGAAATGTCCATCTTAACAGCTTTCCTGTCTAACAGTATCATAATTTTCAGCAATTTTGCCAAAGCATGGCCAGCTTAGCCCACGACTTTGGTAGCAGTGAAAAAATCACTGACTTTACAGATACCAGCTGACAAAGAGAGGGAACTCTGCTTTAAAATTGGCCATTTTCATTAAGTGAATGCTGAACAGGAATCTCTCCTTATTGCCCCGTTTCCTTCGATGTTCAGCTATAGCTCACTGGTTGCATTGGTGCATTATTTCTGGAAATAGGAAGCTTTTATTTCGTAAGTACTGGGGACAAGGTAATAATTTTGGTTTATCATTTCAAATCAATGGAGTGACTAACTTGAGATGCATAGAGTTTAATTTTAAGTGCTTTTCAGAATGTATGCTATTTGAAGTGTTTACAGTAGAGGTATAAACCACCTCTGCTATAGTTAACAACTGTTCTACCAATCTCACGGTGCTACACTACTAGTCTTTGCAAATGCTAGTTTAAAAGATCACACAATCTACTTAATATCAGCCCTAGTTTCCAATTCTAGCATTAAACTCTTAATTCTGAGACCTGTTATCTGTACCCAACATGCTTTTTTTTTATTTGAAAAAAAAACCCAGAGAAATTAGAAGACACACGGGTAACAGTGTTCTTCCTAAATATTCAGTTACCAGTGTTTCCTAGTGCATGTATTTAACTACATATTCACTATTCTTCCATTTGGAATTTTATCACAAAATCAGTTTCAGTGAAATGCTTACCTGTTAAATCAGATCTTTTGTCAATGTATTTTAGACTAAATCAAGTGTTCATTAGACATTATTTCTCCAGAATATGGGACGAAATTTTATGTCAGAGCGAACAGGTACCGCCAGCAATGTCACCAGCTATTCAATTGGCATATCTGCCAATCATTCAAACCTAGCATCCCCACCTGCATGCCACAACCTCTGAGGACAGAGCTAGCATCTGTCTCTTGGCTCAGTGAAAGAATGATAGTTTCAAAAGACTGGGACAGAGAATCCCTCTATCTGTCAGGTTCTTGGCATTCATCAGCAATACATGGTAGGGTTTAAGTCGAAGTAGTCTAACACATGGGACTCAAGGCCAGAGCTGCTTTATTCCAGGTGAACACCCTGACACCAGATACCGCTTGCTCTTTAGCAGGTACCTCTTTGTGTGGTTTGACCCCTTCCAACTGATGAAGTCATACAACTCCAGCACATCAATTTGTCCCAAGACAAAACTATGCACCCTCCTCCCATCATCTTATGTTTTGCACAACAGAAATGACCAGCTTTACTTAGAGCATGAAAGTCAACCCCTTTCCAGCTTCTCGATTTTCTTCTTTTAAGAGAGGAGAAAAAGACATATGTTGCCTTCCAGTCAGCCTTAGATTTGCTTTGGAGATCAAATTCTGCAAACGCAATAAATATTTGTGAAAATCTGGTTGGAAAGAGGGAAAAAAAAAAAAAAAGTGGTTTAAATCATTGCTGCCACTGGAGGAAAGCCCACAGTGCGAACTCAACAGTTATTTGTTCCTTTTGGCCTGCCAAAATTTAAAAATGCATCACTTACAATCAGAGGCACCATATGTCAGCTTTTGCTCATCTGGTGATTAGGTGAGAGGAAGGCAGCCAAAGGTGTGGTGGGGCAAGGAATTAAAGGTCTCAGAGAGGAAGCTAAGTCATCACAGTGAAGGCTAGAAGACAGGAACGTAAGCCACTAATTGTTAGAAACATAACTGTTCTTTTCCCCCCAAAACCAAACATTTTAATCTCCCATTTTCCTCTGCTGTACCTTGCATCTAATTATGTGGCTTCTGTTTCTAACTAACCTGGTACCACACCCTTACAGTCTCTTCTTGCTGTCCTCACCTTCTGTCATTTCCACTTCTTTTTTTTTTTTTTTTATTACTTATTTCTTCTGTTCTCTATTCTAATTTAGAAAACTTTATTCCTCCCCATGCACAGGACACAGCCTGCTGCTTTCAGTTCTGACATTTAAATCCATTCTGTCCTCGAGCATTCAGTCAGAGGAGCTCCAGAGAAAATACCATTGAGCTTGAGAGTATCTGTTGCTGTGCTGGAAATGGCACAGCCATCAAATCCTGGCCCTTGTAATCAGGGCCCATAGTTAAAGTTTGGTTTTCACTAGTGCTAGAGGATGGTCCTCAAAGTTTTCCAGCAAGAGCATTTTAATTTTAAAGTTGGGAAGGGCTATATATATTCTTCTTCAACTTTGGTCCTGGAAACTGTTCGTCTTTCTTTGCTAACACTTTTACTGCTAAAAATTTAGGCAAACATCTAGCTCAGGAAATGTCTGACAAATTTTAATCATTAGTTACAAAACCATTAGTTACTAAAAGCAGGATCTTACTGAAGTGCTTTAAACACACTTCACTGTTAAGGCAGCAAACAAGTTAATGCAATTACAAGTTCATGGAAACTCTTTCCACTCACCGTACAGTTTTGCATCTTCCTGCAATTGTATTAGACTTTAATATTGCATCTTCATGCAATTATACCACAGATTTCAATGAAGAGATCCTACAGTTCAGAGACATATACACACATCCTTTTTACCTCCTATTTTAGCAATTACTTTAAATATTTTCTGTAGTCACCAACACAAAAAGCTTAGTTGTGGCAGCACACAACAGCAGGGCAGGCAAAGTGCAAAGTTGTTTATTAGCAAGTAAGATGATTTTCATTAGAAATTAAATAACTGTAAATGAAAAACTTCACATTTTACATCTCCACCTGTTCCACAAAATCAACAATGCCTTAATTATTGTTTAAACGTATATAATTTTCCAAATTGTATTAAATTATATTTTTCAAGTTAATGAGGCACAAGGTATTAAAAATGAGCTAGTCATCTTTCTGTCTCACACGTTAAGAGCAGTTCAGCTCTATGACACTATTATACTCAGAGAATATGAATTAATTCAGAACAGGCATCAGGCAAGCCCAACAAAATATCTTTAGAAATAAAGTAACAATACACACACATAATATATTTTACATACTTTGTTTTCCACAATTTAGTTGACAAAATTGACAGAAATTGAGCTAAATATATATGTGAAAAAGTTAAAACACTACTGGTTTTACTTCTTTCCATCAGAGAAAAGGAAATCAAGAATTATGTTTAAAATCTATGCCTGCAGCTAAGAAGAACTGTAAAATCACTTCCAACTTATTATCAATGTATCAATCCCAGAATAAAGGAACAGAAATCAAATTTATTTTTAAGAATGAACAGCATCTGTTTTAACATCCTTACTCCCGTTCATGCAAGAAATCAACCAAACAGCACAAACTACACTGAAAACATTAGTACAGTGGAACTGGTGCCATCCAACAGAAAAATCAAAAAGGTCAGTTATGTCAATACAGAAAGACGTGTTCTCTATGTAATGATACTTCTCTCAGTGTCTCCCTCACTGTTCTGCAGGCCCATGGAGAACCAACATGACGATGCGGCAAGCAGGACAAAAAAATTCCTTCAGGTTTTGTGAAGAACCAGTTGCTACAATTTAACAGATTGCTGCTGATGGCTGCACGCAAGCAAGCAGCACTCAGCAAGTACATACGCCAGATTCACACGACATGGAAATGGGACCACTGCTATAACCAGGCCATAACCAGGTAAAGGTTCCTCAGCTCCCTGTCTAGCATTACATACCTCATGACTTGCGATAACCAGAATTCTTCATAAGATACCCATCCATTTAAAATATATATTTAAAGTTACGAATAATTGCATTTTTCCAGAAAGAAGACAACTTATTAATGTAAAACATCCACATGAAACCAAATATCAAACTAGATGACAGTATTTCTGCCTCAAATTGAGAGCTTCCACTAAAAAAACATGTAACTACTGTGTAACACACCTAACACTTAAACTAATAGGAAAGTGCCATTTACATCAGAACTTTGGGACAAAGAGTGAGGTATTCAACAGGTAGATTTTGTGGCTTAAAAAATAAAATAAATAAAAAGCACTACATAGCATGCTGAATTGCAGGGGTAGACAGCTTCAGCTGTGCCCAAGGGTCTTCTGAGCTGTCCAAGATTAAAGCTGATAGTGCTCTATCCGACAGTGCAGACGACAACATCAACAGAGAATTGCTGCAATATACAGCCAAGAAGAATCTCGCATTTTTGTTATGTGTTGAACGTAAATCGGCTTTTGAGGAGTTGCTTCTGTCAGCTTCTATGGTCAGGAGACATGGATGCTGCCACCTGACTTCAAGTAGGGACATGAGGGTTAATGGATTAAGCTTTTAATTAAGCTTTCTTACACAACTCCCAGATTACACAATCCAATTTTCCTCTTTTTTCATTGAGAAAAACAGAGTGAAAAGCAGAAGGCAAATCAATTTGGTCCCGTCATTAACCTGGTGACAACAAGCCTTTGAAAACGGTTATTTATTAGTACATCCTCTCCTGTGAGCTTCTTCACACTGCTGTAGCCATATGACGCCAAGAAAAGACACCAAGAGAACTTCTCCCATGCAGGGATTAGTACCAGTCAAAGTGGTTAGGGGGAAAAAAGAGAAAAAGATGTGAAAGTAGGTCATACTGTGAAGAAAGGGAAGACACAGAAGAGGCAGGAAATGTTACATTTATATCACATACTTCATAATTGCATTGAATTTGGCATCCAATTATGCTATTGACTTTCGCTATTTCACTATTCTGTTGGGGGTGAGAGGGAGATGATGCAACTAATGCAGTGGCAAAAGTTTCCACTGTTGTGTTCTAAAGCTTCAAAATCCATGAAGGCAACTGGATCACGTTTTCCACCAAATCAAGTTTATAATCTTTACATAGTACCAAAATTGCTCATATTTATGTCTCCAGAGTATGAAAACTAAGTTACCACTTTATCATCAGTCATATGACATTTAAAAAGGTGCTAACATTTTATATTTGTAATTAAACAACTAATTAATTTCACATATTTTAATTTGATAACTTCAATTTGTCTTCTCTCTGATTTTCCTGACTGAACAATTCACCGTCTTATCTTGAGAGAATTAATCAATTCCTTCACTTCAGTTAAGATGTAGATGAAAATTTATCATTCCTAAACGTTTGACTAATTTTTAATGTTTTTAAGAATAAATAATTTATTTGAAATTCCAACATCTATTCTATGCCTTAGCAATCATTTCTGTTATTAAACTGAAATTCGACCTTGATGAAAGAAGACTCCATGAAATAACTGATTTAAGACCTACAAATAATTTTGTTTGACTTAAAGGTAGTCTTGATCTTTAACTAGACTTCTGAAGAACATTTATAATACTTCAGAAGCTTTTCCTTTGCTAGTCGCAACATTGACCATCCAGCCTAGACAGGACAGACCAAAACATTTTTCCTAACAAACTCAATGGGATTCGTTCTCCTTCCAGCTCTCAAGAACACTGTTCCATGGTTGTCTCGACTAATGCTGACCACAAATACAGAGAAGATGTGTCAAAGCAGTCTTACAATATCTCCTTGCATTTTTGTTGGTATATCTCCTCTTTAGGACAAAGTGTTAATGGTTTAAAAGAGAGTATATTCAGACTAGATATAAGGAAGAAATTTTATGAGAGTGATAAAACACTGGCACGGGCTGCCCAGAGAGGTGGTAGATGCCCCATTCCTGGAAACATTCAAGATCAGGTTGGACAGGGCTCTGAGCAGCCTGATCTAGTTGAAGATGTCCTTGCTCACTGCAGAGGGGTTGGACTAGATGACCTCTAAAGATCCCTTCTAACCCAAACCATTCTACGATTCTATGATTTTTCCATGCCTGCTTTCTGCTATCTCGTGGCATAAAGCATGTCAAGTAAGTACATCCTCAGGCCATGGCATTTCCTGGGGTCTAACACCATGGGTACTGCCTGCTTGCTCCATCTGGAGAGGCAGATGGACTTTGCCTGTCTCACTTGCACCTCAGCCTCCAGAGCTGCAGCCTGAGACAAAAGTCCAGGGACATGTATTTGTTCCAGTTCATCCAATAACAGCTCCTACTCGCGTTAAGAAACTTTACCCTCTCTCTGCTGTATGTATGCCTATCCTTGTATTGGATAGGCATATCTATTATGTGCCACTGCAACAAAGTCCACTTCTCTTCAGCGTTTGTCCATTTGCATCAGATTAAAGGAAAATGATGGAAAGTAATTAGTTCTTACAAGGTTTTACTAAAACAGTAAAGGAATCCATGTAAAGGAACGTCAGCAGTAGCAGCGCATGACAGCTGCAAGAGTCAACGTCATTTTTGTGTGACAGAATTAATGTATCTCATCAACATTTCAAGCAGATAATACATTAGACCTGGTAGTTTTAAATATTCTATTTTATGATATTAATGACTATTTGTACTGGCAAGCAAGTCTCACTGCCTTTCTACATATTAGTGAGTATACCACCCATTTTCCTAAAGTATTAATGTATGGATAACTGATCTCTTATGCAAAGCTGAAATAGGATTTAATGAACCTCCATTACTCAAGCTGCACATTTTCCCAAAGATGAAAAATGCTACGTACAATGCATTTTCCCTGCATGTGAACAAGCCCATTAATATAGATTTCTGAACAGAGTGTTTCTACTCAGCAATTTTTGCCCTTTGGGAGGGTAAGGAAAAAGAGGAGGGAGCAGACACTTCCCCTCACTCCCCACATCATCTCCATAAAGGAACTGGATCAGCTTTGTTAATACCTTGGTTTCAAAGCTCTTCCTAGAACATAAGCACAATTGCCTTCTGACAAATGTTTGTTAAAACTTAGCTGCAAGCAGTTAAATCTGCTTTACTGTATTCTTCCCTTACTTTGATTGGAAATTATAACAGAGAAAACAATCAAAGCAGTACCAATTCGGAAATACTGAGAACTGCTGTTAGTCTGACACCTTGTTTTGCCTCTTAACAATTGCCCTTCCTGAAGAAGCCCGTGCTACAAATTAAATCTGTACATACTAACAAAAGACATACTAATCTCCAGTCAGATTCTTAAATGCAAATTCTTTCTCTTTACCAGCAATACGTAAGCACCAGTAAAATTACCGTTTAGATGTACAAAAAGCCGATTTGCAGCCTCAGTCAAGTACCTGAAACGCAACTTTGTGTGCTTTTGCAGTTTCAGGACAGCAAGTCCTTGAACTCTATTTTGTTTAGGAAAAAAATATCAAAACAGTGTTTCACTGTATGCTGTGTTTGTAAAAGATGAAAAAGGAAGTTTACCTTTCATCATGGTATGTTCTCTGTAAATACATCATTATAGTAAGTTATTTTATCCACCTCAGAGAAACAAGTTTTTTCTTTTCCAAGAATGAACTAGGTTTGGAAACTTGGACACCAAAACCATTTTTTTAGTTTTCCTAGTATTGTTTCACAAAAATTTTAAAATTTCTGTACTTTCTCTACTTAAAAGTGTGTTAAGCAAGTCTATCTGCTGTATTTCTTGGAATTTCCCACTAATTCTATCCTCTTCTACCTTTCCTTCTCAATTTCCACTTGTACTACTGGACTGCCATTATTACTGCACTGAGTTTCAGATTCTCTGTGGAAATTATCCTAGAGTTTTCTTCAAAACTTTGCCTTCCTCAGAAGCTTCCAGAAGAACTTTGTTGCTTTCCCTCTTACTGCTCAGACAATTAACAGATGTTGATGCCAGAAACAGGAACAGTTGCAGACATACTTCATACCTAATTTCTCAATAATAAGGCTGTGCAAAAAAACTATTGGTTTATCTGATAAAGCCTCCTGCTCAGCTGTAGTCCTGAATCAGGTAATGTAAATTTTTGGAGAGCTTTGCTGTTGCACTCCACAAGACCAACACCTGAAGAGGAAAAAAAACCACAACCAATCCAAAAATAAACCAACAACCTCCCCCTTTCCTCAAAAACCTCACACACTTTCCATGACTTCCCAAAAGCAGAGGTAATCCCCAACAGCCCACTAGTTAAAAGACATACTTGAGTACCACTGAGATAAGGTTCAAGCCCTTCGTCTGAGTATGGCTTTTGACATTCTGCTTTCAAAATAACCTCTTTAAACAATAAAGAACTGCCTATTTCAGAAAGGCAGATGGCATTGTTCTCTCCCAGGAAAGAACTCGAATTTTCTTGGGAAAAGGACAACAAAAAATCCAAATGCTGTAGAATCAATAGCTCCCTCACCTCCAAAAAAAAAGGTTTTGATAGAACTGACACTTTCAAATGAAAAAAACTTTTGTTAGAAAGTAGAAGCAGGTTTCCAAGTGAGACTATTTGGTATCTCTGAGGCAACAAACTGTGGCCACAGTTTCTAGTTTCACAGAAACAACCCTATCCATTAACCTTGAGACAAGGCTATGAATTTTACAGAATTAATCACTTAAAGAATGTTGCACAAAGACAGCTTTTCTCACTGGAAACATAACTAGTGACCAGTTAGCTTCCTCTGCAGAACAGTTATGTGTTTCATAGTACAGACTAACAGCTTCTCTTGACCACTTTATCATTATTAGACTACCCACTCAATCACATTGTTGTCCAAAAAAGCTCTGGTAACTTGGCTTATCATGGCAAGGGAACACGCAACATGTTAAAACGGAGTTTCTCTGTTCCTAAATCCCAGCAGCAAGTGTTGATGCCCTATAGTGCATCGTACACAGTAACAGGAAGATCAGAGCCTCCAAGCCAGGATGACTGTAGCCAACCCACAAGCCTGTTCTTCCTCCCACTGTGTCACCAAGCCTTCCCTCTTCATCCAAAATTGCAACGCTCTTTGAAATCACAACTCAAGGGACTACAGATTTACATATTTTCTGAATATTTACAGGCTGTGTGCAGTAGACAACCAGCAGGCCCTCTGCCTTTCAGAGCTCCACACACCGACCATCAGGAACACAGAAAGACATCTTGGGTATCCAAACTACTTCAGCTGACTGGAAGTCCAGTCTCCCTCCCTAAATTGTTTTACTGGCATAGAAACTATGCATAGCCCTCAGAACAAGGACTAAGATCACATAATAAAACAATGATTACCGCATTTTATTTCCTTTTTTTAAAAATAGCGTGCTACATGAAACTCTGCCATCATTCCTTTATATATTTCAGAATTCTTCTCCTACAAAAAAGTGTTTTTTATGAAAACTAAAAAAAACCCAAGCTGTAATTAGACACGGGAGAAAAGCATAATGATTCCAGTATGCCACCATGATTTCTCAAGAAGACACCAACAGCTAACTGAGGTTCCGCACTTTAAAAATCATCCCTTCAACCAGAAGTTGGCTGTATGTCCAATGTATATACATGTAGGAGAAGAATCCGATTAAAAATCATGAACACTCAGCAGGAACTGCAAATAAATAATCTAATTTTTAAATTCTCATTTCTAATGGCTTGATTTCTACTTAGGATCTCAGATACCATTCAGAACAACAAATCACAAAATTTTACTTTGGTTTTCTTGTCAGCAAGTATGATTCTGTGAACATATAGAAGGCCTGATCTTGTGAAGTATCCAGCAATTTAAGTGGTCCTTGACTGGAAAAGCAGCTGGAACATACTGCTTCTGTGAAACACTGATCTCTTTCACCATTCATGAAAACAAAACACTGATATTCACTACTTTGTTACTCACTATTTTTGTAGACCCATCCCATATGAAAAAAGTAAGCTGTGATAAAAAACACTTTAGACGTAGAATGATACCTTGAGAAGCTTTGTTTAGTCATCTGCTTCCCTCTTCCCCTCAAAAGTCTAAACCAAAAGTAACAATTAAATAAAACCCAGAAAGGTTTCATAAACAGATTGCAACGAAAAGAAAATTTCTTACCTTGAAGCATCAAAGCTGTCATAGGATCCAACTGTGTAGTGTCTAAATAGTTTCTTTGTTCTATCTGTTCGTGTTTCTGCACAAAGAAAAGAGAACCTTTAAATAATACTCCTGTATTTCTTAAGCAAGTGCTTTTTTAATTTGCAATTTCAAAGTAGATCTTCTACTATCATCAATAAAAGAAAACTTGCAGTACTTTATAGAGCCACAGAATCACAGAATGGTTGAGGTCAGAAGGGACCTCTGGAGGTCATCTTGTCCAACCCTCCTGTTCAAGTTGGGCCACCTAGAGCTGGTTGCCCAAGACCATGTCTCGACAGCTTTTGAATACCCCTAAGGAGGAAGACTCCACAACATCCCTAGGCAATCTATTCCAGTGCTCAGTCAGCCTCACAGTAAAAAGTGTTTCCTTATTTTCCCTTACATGAAAATAACATGGTTTCAATGTGTTTTGAAAAAAAAAATAAAAAGACTTTGGAGTTGAGACGTTCTTTTGTCATAATATACATCAAGTCATGTAACAGAATGGTTTGGATTGGAAGGGACCTTAAAGATTATCTAGTTCCAACCATCTGTCATGGGACACCTTCCACTAGATCAGGTTGCTCAAAGCCCCATCCAATCTGGCCTTGAACACTTCCAGAGACGGGACTTCCTGTAGATCAGGTATCATATCATTCACAAGATTTAAAGTTCCACCCATATTCTCAGTGGCAAAACCTTTCAAGTCCAATCTTTGGGTCTTTTATAGCTTGGACTACGAGGCAAAATACAAGAAGAAATAAAGAAGAAAAAAACAGCAACACATTTCAGAAAGGTTGGAAAAATAGCCAAAAGAATGCAAAACAGTGGTTTTTATTTAAACACACACACAAAACTAGAACTATTCCTATAATTTTATTAGGCATATGGAGAATGGGTTAAGGGGAAAAGTAGCTGCCCACATTCATCACCACCAAACAAATCTCACAGGAAATAGCGCTATGAAACTTGTACTACCATTATATAGCAAATGCAAACAATTCAAACACCTAGGGGATATGGGGTGATGCAAAAACCAAAAAAACTTCATATTTGGGAAACATGAAGAACAAAGGCATAAGATAACATATCTACTAAAAAAGGCATTTAAAACCTCAAATACATTACAGTTTTATATTTATGCCTTTTCTTAAGAAAAAAGCATCCATCCTACTGAAGCAGCTCCCACATCTAGTGGTTGCAGCATTAATCAACCTATAGGACTACGAACTTTTATTCACAAGTATTTCTACAATTCACCAACATTAATACTGGTTTAGTATGGATAACAGTTAAAGTACTTAGTTTAGAATCATATTTGTAGAACAACAGAGCTAAACATCTCTCTTCTTCTAGGATTGGAAAGATACTTTCCAGTTTATTGCTTTTAGTGGATACCTGCAGGAGCACCAATAAATCAAGTATGTGGGAAAGATGCAGAAGCTACTCCAGTATTTGGTTGCTTCAGTTTGCACAGCAAAGAGCATAATGTAAAAGCTTACTTCCAAAGAAGCATTCAAATTAAGTTAAACTTTAACAAAAAAGACAGTAAGAAACCTTATTTGGTAGCTTCATATATTACAACAATTGTTGTTCAATTATTTCAATTTTCTGAGTCTTAATCAGCCTTTACCACAATGATATTTTAGTGTATTCATTTCTCCTCAGATGAGTATCTTTAGTGCAGTCCCTTATTATACGGCTTCTTCATCTAGAAGTAGGGAAGATACTTATGCAGAAACTGTAAGTTTTGAAACAGGAAAATGTCTTGCTTAAATACAGCTTGATCCTCAAATGCAATCACATTAAACTAGGCTAACAGACATCAAAAATCAAATTTAAAAGTTTCCAGTTTAGCTTGTGACCATGAAATTCTCATCTGCATGGCTAAGGAATTTTTCATTGAAGGATAGTCCAACTCCATTCAAACAGATTTTATTCATTCTCCAAGGCAGACATAGTCCTCAAGGTACACCATCTCTATGTCACAACTTTTCAGGATGTTAAAAACTACTGTGAGAGGTAGTGCTGTCAGATGACCAAGTGCTCATCTGCAGAGAGACAAAACACATCAGTGCAGGATGACGGGCTTTAAACACGGCCAAGGAGCACACTGCAGAAGAAAGTACTGGGAGGCAGACTTTGGGAAGAAGAGTTGACAAAATCATCTTTCCTTGCTTTAATCAGTACAGCTGGCACATAACTGTATCGTGCCTACAGTTGGAGACATAAATACAAATACATACATAATACAGAGAAATTATGACTGAAAATATACGTGCAGGTTGAAGCTGGTTAAAAGTAGGTTATTTCTTTGTAGTGATGCACCAATTTGGAAGATAGAAGAAAAGCAGTACTACAAAACTCCACAAACCTATACGTTTATATCAATTTTTGTGGAAATTAGCCAGTCTTCTTCCTACAAGATGGCCAAAGAGGGAGAAAATCCCTATTATAATATGAATCCTACTTGGTAGTTTTGTATAGGCTTATTTTGCCCCTTTGTCGTTCACCTACAACCTATATTTCTGCCAAAGAGGTCTTACCTTTACCCCAGGTTCCAGCTCCTGCTGCCCTTATCCCCCTGCCTTTCTGGAACAACCAGAAAAGACAGAACTTGCTCCAGGACTCATCTAGGACCTATCTAAACACAACCAAAGCTCAGCCAGCCAGCACGTTAGCTGCAGGGCTGGAGAACAACACACTGCCTTTCACAGAATAAGAGCTGTAAATGTAGTGAGCAGCAATGGTACCCAAGGCTACATGACAGCTGCTCGAAGAGATTTGGCTTTGAACGTAGCTCACTGTATGACTGTATCTCAATGTGCTGCAAGGGGTTCAGTGAATTTTATGGGTCGTTGCCTTGTTGCTAAGTTTACAAATTTAGCTTTAAAATTCAGTACCCTGCTGTGATGTGGAATACAGTGACCCTGGATGAATTACAGTCTATATTCCCCATCCAGCAACGTTCTTTTTCAAACTGTCCTAAAAATCAGATTAATATCAAGAGACATAAATCAGAAGAAGCAAGAAAAAACATAAACCTGGATTCCACTAACAGCTTACCCTGGCCTGTTTTCAGAAGTCAGTTATAAATAATTAAATGAACAAAGTAGGATGACGATATTTTGGAGATCTTAAATCCACTGCTAGAGCCTTAAGGATCCAGATGTTTCTTCTGCAGAAACTGTTTTCTATAGCATGATATTTCAGTGCTATTAATGAATCCAAAGTGGGTGGAGGAACGGAAAGGTGCAGTAAGACAGAGAGCTTTGTTCAGCTACTTGGTATTGCAAAGCCAGCATTCTTCAGATGCAGCTTGTATCTGCTCCCTGTATCTCCCACCCCTTACTTCCTCCACTTCTTTGTGTGTGACCGTATTCACAGGGATTATTTGGGAAATCATTAGCCTTACAAATCCCTGGACTCAAAGCTAAGTGATATGTTTCCCAGATTGCTCTGTAAGTTCTTTAATTACCCTCTTTTCCTCACCTCTGATTCAGATTCCAGTCTGTCCTATTAAGTAGCATAAGTATAGACATCCAAAAGCTGGGAAAGGATCAGGAATCTGTCATCAGAATGAATGGATACCGAGGGGAAAAAAAAAAAAAAAGGAAAAAAAAAGAGAAAAAACCCCCACTCCGTTCTCTAATATGACTAAATAATACAAAGAACCTATAAGTAATTATAGACTAGATATAAGCAAGATATCTTTTTATGATGATGGTGGTAAACACTGTAACAAGTTGCCAGAGGGCGTGGCAGATGCCCATCCCATGGAATTATTCAAGGTCAGGTTGGACAAGGCTCTGAGCAACCTGATCTAGTTGAAGACATCCCTGCTCATTGCAGGGAGGTTGGACTAGATGACCTCTTAAAGGTCCCTTCCAACCCAAACTATTCTATGATACTATGATTCATATTGTTTAAAAACACTTTTCTGAATTCAAGCATATATAGCATAATAGCACTACTAGAGGTTGTAACAGCATCAAGGACAGTTTCTGAGTTTCACTGGATTTTTACCCATTCTTATGCGCCCAGGTTTTCTCAAGACCAGCACTTTTATCAGTGCTTTGGAGCAAGTTAGGACCACCTAAGACTACTAAATCCATCGTCATTTATGGAGTCTTACCTGTGGAGTCCTTTGAATATTATTTTTTAAAATTGGTTGTAGATCAGATTAGAAAGACTAGCAAGAAGATACATACAAGGAGGTCTAGAAAAGCATTATTTAGCAGTGTATATATTACTGCATTATTACTGAGAAGAACATCTGCCGCCACAGACGAAAAGACTGACTTTTCACCAAATGGGATCAGTTCAGAAGTTATTCTAGGAGTTAGAACTGAACACCAGTGTTTCCCAAAAATTGTATCGTTTCCTTTACATTGACAGAAAAAAGGAACATTGGTATACCATTTGAAAATTTCTAGATTTTCTTCAGAAGTCCATATTTTACCAAAGTTACTCCATTGTATTTTTTCCTAATAGCTACAGTTACGTAAAGACTTTCTCTCTACAGGCTTTTCATCCATCTCTAGGTACAGCAAGAGGACATATTTGGGCATGAAGCAACAGGATAAAGGTCATAGCTAACAACTCATCTCTCAAAGTACTGCACTCCTGTTCACCAGAGTAAAACCATTTATGTGAAAAGGAAGGCTCCCTCTACAGCTCCTGAAATTATTTTCCATAAGAGCACAACATCACTATAAAGCTCGGCACTTCCTGCTAAAAAGAAAAACACCCAAACACAACCCCCAAACCACCTAAGAGGTTTTATTCACATTAATATGCCATCTAGGAAAAATGTGAGTCCTAGCATTATGAGAGCTACAGAAGAGTCTGCAAGGAACAAAATAACGTGGCAAGTGTTTTCCAGGTCCATTCTCCACTAAAGCCAATGGAGTTGTAGTAGAAATAAGCCATTTGCACTGTGCAATAGTGGTAATACAAATAATCAAGTCCTAGTTTTTCCTTTATTAGAATCATTTATTGTTGCAGACATTTCAGTAAGCAACAGACTCAAACCCTGCCATTCCAGAACGTAGTCTACAGGGTCGGAAGAAAGGTGAGCGCTGAGAAGATGCAGGAGAAAAACATTTTCTCCTTTTCTTCTTCCACCTCAGGAGGAGTGATGTCCTTCCTCAACTGAGAATATTTCTATGACTTCTCTGTAGCTTCGTTGTGTTAACCTCATAACTGACCACAGGACTCCAACAGCATCTGCAGACATCATTAAAAGCTGAAAAATCACTGATATGAAAAGCAAGAAATAAAATTTGGACTCTAATCAAAGACAGAGAACGCCATTCTTGCTCTATTTTTTCAGTGATCAGCACATAACTATTGCAGGCGTTTTACAACAGACAATCTCATTACCATGCTGATGCTATTATTTGTAGTGGATTGCTTACATGTTTGGTATTGCTTGGAAGAGTAAAGAACTGGGCGGGGGGGGGGGGGCTGTGTGTGTGGAATCCCAAAGCAACCACCTTCATTCCTTTTCTTCTTCCTGCTGCTCTTCACAGGCATTTCGGTGGGCTATGTTTCCTAGGAAACTGCAAGGGGTTGCTCTGCCAGCGGGTTTGCTGTCAGACTGCTTGCCAGCACTCTGGGAAGGGCTTAGAGGGATCGACATGTCCATAGGATGAACAAAGGAAATAAAAGCGTAACATCCTAATTTATGTATGATAGTGGAGAGACAACAAAGCAGCAGATATCCTCCAACTATCACTGGTTTGTTAAAGGTAACGTCAGGTTATACCGCTACTCCAACCTAGTTATCGCACTTGTATGCCTAGTAGAATTTAAGAAATGGTTTCAATCTGTTCTAAGCCAATGGCCTGCAGGAAGAAGTAAGTTTGCACACTAAGAAATGCTTTTTCACCCCAAACATAATGAAAAAAAAAATAAATCAAAAGTCCTTCCCTTTGCTCTTCAGCTGGACACAGTAAATCACCAGTTCAGCACATCCCAAAACATGAAGCTTTCTTTCTTCTCTTTCAGGGGACCACTGACACCTCAGAGATGTTTCAATAAAGCAATAGATAGTTACAGACGTTTGTGCTAAAAGAGGTTCAGGTACAGCACTCTGCACGTGTCCTGATGGAAAGCAATACCAACAGCAGTCAGAGGCGAAGGCTTTTGCTGTGCACCTTCTCCTTCCTGTAGAAAAAAATGTTTCACAACTATTTATCTGGAGGGTTAGACCAAAAGTTATTTCAAGCTGAGGAAAGCAGTCTAAAATTCTTTGTTACTACCAAGAAGTTAACAAAAGTTCACTTCCAATTCAAATGCACTCATGCTAGCCGTTATCTACTTTTTTTTTCCAACAAGGCAGTGCATCTATCTTACGAGTCTTCTAAAATGATCCAATAGTATCACAAAAAATTTTGACCCTACAAAAAAATAAAAGTGGAGAAAAAGTATATGGGATTGAAAACATCACTAAGAAACAATTTTTCTATGCCAGTACATGCACATTCAAAATATTTGTCATACTAAATGACACCAAATTACCTCTACTATAGGGAAGCAACAAGTAAAAGAGAGGTAGCAGGTTTGTTTAGCAAACCATGCCTCAAAGAACTAACTTAAAGTGGATGTTCTCATCCTAAAACTTGTTTAGCATCAGTTTTTTCCCATCTATTAAATAAAATAAGCGGATGCATTGCATTACAGGTCCATGCTGCTGTGGAATAACCAATACTATACTATGTGCTTGTCAAAAAAGTGTTATTTTATGTGATCAGATTAATCAAAGACCAGACATAAGTGAAGTCCCTGCTTGCTTCACACAAAGACCATAGACTACAAATTGACCTCATAGTGTTACTATCAAATCACAGCATAACTAAAGCTTTATAAAGCTTTGACTTAGATTATAATGTAACATACAGGATGTGTGAAAAAATGTATTAAGGAAATAAATGTCACATTTAGTAAGTTAGAAGTATTTTGGTCACTGAAGAGTTGTCCTATTCCTTTCTTTCTGTGTGTTGTAAGAGTAAGTCTTAATCAGCTATTTTACTTATTTCCTTTCCTCCTTAGAAAAATAGAGATTCATCAAAACTGGGATTTTCCAGGAAAGATGGTACACCCTGGAATTTTGATAAATGAGAAGGTTTTTTTAGGTCTATGGTACAATTGTGTTAACATAATATTTCATATTTCTTCCTTTGAGCAGTCATTTGGGCCGTAGAAAATATTAAGTTCAAGGATGCTCCTCAAAATCAAGCAGAGTAGTATCTTGGATTCTAAACATCTGTACAAACAATGTAAAAATGTGACCAAGAAATATAAATGGAATTTGTCTCTAACTATTTGATCATAGGATCCTTGTTTTTTTTAAAAACAGAAGCTGTGCATTTAAGGGATCAGAGCATCAGTTCCTCCTATGTGTTGTCCTTTAAATCTGGACCAGGATTTCCCTCCCTCCTGAACATTAGTGTGTATAATTTTTGAAGCTGGAATGAATACGGAATTAATAAGATTTGTAGGCAATACATGCAAGTACAGTCTGCTTCTGTTAAAGGAGTATTAAAACTTTTAAAACTGAATCTACAGGTAGGTACCACTCAAGAATTCAGAAGAAATGACAATTATCTTTTCCATATCTTTGTGAACTTGAAGTAATAACATTATTGCTTCATTAGAAGTGATAAACTATGAGGATCAAGAAAAAAAAAGAAATATATGATGAAGGGATTGCAAATTGTAACTAATAAAACCCTTTAATTCATTATTCACTTCTTAAGCTTGTAGATGATTTTTTTTAATCCTAGTGTTCAGCTGATGTGGTGCTTTCAGCCAATTTTTCTCTCAGTTGAACATGAGAAACAGCAACTCTTACGTGGTTTTTGAAGTTTTTTCAGATATGACAATAGGCATAAAAACGTCTCAAGGACAATTTCTGGACTGGAATAGCAAATCCTTGGATGTTTCCCTGCCTTTTTTTTTCCCCTGCTAACTTCTATTTTTAAAAGAGAAGGAAGATTGATGTCGATTCCCTCCTTCATCCTTAGAGAAGGATTAGCTGGAATACAGTGAAATAGCTTACTCACAAAGGATGCTGAAATGGCTGATCAATGTAGTGAAGCAGCAAGTTTGTTTGCAAAACTGAAATATGCAAGTTAAATCTACTGGAGAGGCAGTTATGGAAGAACTTTGGTTTCTCATGTCATGATTTTCTCTCTAATTTATCAAAAAGCTCAGTTATACTTGAACAAAACAGCAAGCAGTTGTTGAAACATTTGCTTCTTATTCTCTAACACTGAATAAGGCTTACAGGGCTGAATAGGAGGAAATCAGTATTCTTTTAACAAGTTTACCAGTTGTGTATACAATTCTGTTGCTAAAGTTTAAATCTGACTGGAAACATGATTTCATCTGCTTGTATTTGCGTCTTATGAAGAAGTAAAGTTATATGAGCATTAAAATCAAGGCGAATCTCTGAGGTAGATTTTATTTCAGAACTTCCCTGTGCTAGGCAAACCATTGCTAATCTGTTAGCAGAGCAGGCACAGCAGACGAAGTTTATTTTTGCATGGCTCTTCCCTCATTCGCAGAATATTTCCAAAAGGCGGTAGCGATCACTTGGTCTTTCCTACGAAGCTTCTCTTGTTGGGCTTCTGCAGGTCTTCGTTCCCTCTGCCCCTCATTTATGACCCAACTGCAGTGGAATAGTCAATCAGCCTCCTGCAGATGCTGCAAGGTAGCTTTCTGTCCATGGTCCTCAGTTGAAATGGAGGATTAATTTACTCACCCAGTGTTTGGAACAGACACAGACATAGGTCTGGGTGATGTCATCAAAAGAAAGTGAGAGAATAAATATTTTTTTCTCCTCTCTTTGTCTCAAGATTTATGAGTCTTTACAGGACTTTGTTGCTTGTAAAGAGACGCATGTTGACCTGGGCTGATAACAGACTTCAGAGATTCCAAGAACCAAGCACACAGATGGTCCATTTGCACATATTTTGATCGTTGACAAAACATGCTGTTTTCACAAATCAGGGCCAAATAAAGCAACTTCAAGGAACTTCACTTAACCCTTTATTGCGGACTGGCAATATGTAGTGTATACTTTATAAAAAACAGTTCTTATTGCTGATTCCAAATGCTCACAAACACATAAATAAAGGCATCTTGTTTTTCCAATTTAAGCAGAACAAAGAATCTTGATTTGTGCCTGTTGGCAATATCATCTGTTGCAAATATTACTATCCTGAAGGTCAGGATGCTTTGTTCAGTTACAAAGCTCAGGTGGTGTGATGTTTCAATTCTTTGGATCTGATTTTGTGTATAAATGTTTGTAATCTTAACACCTGATTTCATATTTTTCTTCTTTCCTGCAATATCCCAGTGAATGATTGCAGCATTCTCACTGATAACGGCACTATAATCCAAAATGATGGCCTGTAACAAAGGGCAGGAGTCAGGTGAAAGATGGCTTAACAGTTTGCTTAATAGTAGGATTTTATTTTTCACACTCAGTAGATGCTAATTTTGGAGTCCCCAACTTGCAATGCTTCTGCATGTGACTAACTTCATGCCAACACTAATTTCCAGTATTTTGGCAGGTCGTCATACATTTTATAGAATCATATAATGGTTAGGGTTGGAAGGGACCTCAAAGATCATCTAGTACCAACCCCCCTGCCATGGGCAGGGACACACCTCCACTACACCAGGTTGCTCAAAGCCTCATCCAACCTGGCCTTGAACACTTCCAGGGATGAGGCATCAACAACTTCTCTAGGCACCTATTCCAGTGCCTCACCACTCTCAAAGTGAAGAATTTCTTCCGTATATCTAATCTAAAATTCCCCTCTTTCAGTTTAAAGCCATTGCCCCTTGTCCTATCACTACATGCCCTTGTAAAAAGTCCCTCTCCAGCTTTCCTGTAGGCCCCCTTTAAGTACTGGAAGGCTGCAATAAGATCACCCTGAGCCTCCTCTTCTCCAGGCTGAACAGTCCCAACTCTCTCAGCCTGTTTTAAGTCAGAATACATGTCTGTGAGCAGCAAGGACCATTTAAAGTCCCAAACTACCACACTGCAAACAGAGACAACCCACTTACAAGTGGGAGCAACATTGAGACTTTGTGGGATTCATTGTTGGTACACGCTAACACAATTCGGTTTTATCTGTATTTCTACTTATGGCCTTAAAATATAACATAAAGGAAAACAAAAATCAACCTCCCACCACCCACAGAGAAGAAGCCTGCTTTAGCTCCTCACCCAACCTAAAAACCAAACAAAAAAAATACTTAAAAAGAAAAACCACCACCAACAACAGAAATCCAAGTAATATTTTAAAACTTGACACCTATCTCATTCATTAATTAAATACTTTTTCTTTCTAGTTACCACTACTCTTTAAACTGCTAGCAGAATTTGTTTACTTCTGCTAAAGAGGTGAAGTTATGCAGCTGTAAGCCAACACAAAGTCACATGAAATTGGATCAGTAGAGCCAACCATAGAGAAGGTGGCCAGCTGCATATTCATGGAAAGTTTCCTGCAAACATTCAAGAAGTGACAGTAAGTGTCACTTTCCCTATTTACAGGTATCCTCAGATGTCACAGAACAAGAAAAACAAAACCAAAACATCAGAATAGCCTTCTAATTTCGGCCAGTTCTAGTTATTAGAGTGCCAGCTTTGGTATTTATTTTCTGATGAGAAATGACACAACAGAAACCATTTTAATCAATCATTTTCACATGGCTATAAATCTGCCACAAAAACCTGAATAGCAATCTAATAGAAATATTCGATATTATTACAGAGTAGCAGATAACAATTTTCAGTGGCTTTGCCTTAAATTTATGGAAATTCTATTAGAAGTTTGTGAAGGAACTCTTCATTTGCTTGTTTGGCAGGAGCTGTGGTCTAGTCCCCATAACACAGTTTATTCCCACCTGAGATACATTTACAATCACACAAAGATAACTAACTGCTCTGAAGAAGGTCATTCTGCACCCTAAGGTAGAAAGAACAGATGGAGAATTATTTTGGGCTGGGTTAGGAAAAAACAGATCCTGAAAAGCCATTCTTCTATTCAATTTAAAAAATCATTAATTTTCACGTACAGTAAGTTTCAACGAGAGTTATTATGGACTTTTATCATCAATGGTGATACAAATGTTTCCCCTCAATTTCCTCCCTTACGGAAGCCTCGTTCAAGTCCAAATCATTGCCAGTTATATCAGAATCAATGATCTGTCAAATTCTCTCACTTCAATAATGGATAAAATTTTGAATACATAAGAAGCCATCATCTGCTATGTGCAAGAGACAGGTGAGAAGTTCAAGGAACCTCCCCATCTTTTTCACTATAACACCCCGACATGCACAGTGGTTTCAAACATAATTTTTCCAGGTTTGCAGTTAAGCTATCAAGTCAAACTACACATAGTTCTCCTCTTCCTGTCATCAAAGAGGCCTCTGAGAGGCCAATGGGGCGCTGGGAGAGCACTTTGAATGCTTTCTGCCTAGATCAGCCCTATGGAAAACTCATTTGTCCTGTGCAGAACATAGTGGTTTCATTTCCTTTACAAAGGAGCACTGAAGTCAACAAGCTGGAGCACTCAGTTTTTCTTGGAATATATGAGACATTAGTAAAAATGTCTCAAAAAATAACTTCCTCACTCTGTCCTGCATATATAGATTGCACTTTTTCTAACCCTCTTCCCAAATCTTGCCACAGCTAGTCACCCTAACATCATGTAATGATAATGTGACAGGTATTTAAAAGATTACAAGATGAAGATGAATTCTTAGAATAGATAACGCTAAATTCAAATCAAGCAAAAGCCAAAAGTTTAAGTCTTCGCTCAGTATCTTTTTCTTCCTCTGCTTTGATTGTACATACGGGCTTTACAGTCCGAATTTCACTGTGGATAAAATAATGCCATTACCAAAACTCAATACAGGGTTCCTCAGGTACAGAGGAACGCTCTGCAACTTCTACTGCAAGGGCCTCAGAAGAACTTATAATGTAATATTATTGCTTCAGTCAGAGCAAACAAACAGCTCAGATTAGCAGAGCAGAATGTTGCTAAGCAATGTTGTACTGAAGTTTACACAGGACTGGGGAGGGGAAGATATGGGTGGAACAAGGAGACACAGACATATACAATTCCCTGCTCAACAGGAAGAACTTCCTTGGCACACTACTGAGTGTGTCTACAACACAAAGCTATCACAACAGCAAAGTTACTTAGGAACACCACATCAGTTTGAAGGAAACCCAGAGTACAAAACTTTATCTACTGAACTTGTGATGCTTCGCTAGAATAAATAGATACATCTATATGTAGATATTATAGTAAAACAATTAATACAATACACATTATATAATATATAAAGTATAAAAATCATATATAGATATGGTTAGAGACACTTTGTGTTGATGGCTCTTAAGTAACAGACGTTTCAGAGTCAGGCCACAGGCTGATTAATTTTAAAAAGTGAACACTACCACATCTAAAGTTGTAATTTGACCATTGGTTTGAAAGCCTATGGCTATAGAACCTACACCGGGATTCAAAACAGTTAGGATGACTGCAGTTTGAAAGCAGTAACATCTGAAAATATTTCTACTTTTTAAAAAGCATAGAAGGTACTTGTCCTTTCATCATTGTGAAGACGGATAAGAACAATTACTTTAAAAGAACACATTTGAAAAGCTATGATCTCTTGCAACCTTAAACAAACACTCCTGGAAATTAGAATAAATTGCTGGAAACGCCGAGAATAAGTTTCCTAAGAAATAAGATTATTGAAATGATATTATATGTTTATGCAGTGCATATTAAGAATGTATCAGATATTGAAAAAAGCAATATAGAGCCGTGCAAAGTTTTTAAAAGCACCCATATTTTCCAAGCATTTTACTGCCTGAGGCTACTACTCTCTTTATATAAAACCTTTCCACTTCCCCCACCACCACTTCAAAGTCGTCATCCTTCATTAAAGCTATACACAATACCTCCAAATGAACCCTCTTCTTGGGTCTTGACTTTTCAGTCATAGTTTCATAGTTTCTAACCAGCTTACTTGAGTTAACAGGAACAACAAAAATCCCAAATCAAGATGACCACAAATGAGAAGTCTTACTTCAGACAACTTACAGGCTGAGACTCAAAGCCCACATTCTTTCAGTTCCACACTGTACCAAGAGATTTTCTTTTTTTTTCCCTGCTGCACGTTTCCATGGAAATGCATCAGTCACTAATCTAAATAAGTGCGGGTGAAGGACGCCTGAAAACCTAGAGCAATTACGCATGCCATTAGAGGAAAAGAATATGATTCAACTCAGCTATTAGAAATGTGGCACAGCTATCACTTCTATGTATTGTTGTAGCATTCTAAAACCAAAACTGCTTCTCTGTTTTTTTTAAAACCCACTCTTTCACTGCCTGTAAGAGGGAAAAAAAAAAGAAACAGCATTAAAAATACCTCTCACGTAACAAGCACATAGTGAAGTCAGACCATATCTATTGCAAAACACAGATGTAGTTGTTAACACAGATTTGTTTTGCCATGAAAATCTGTTGCATATGAAAACTTATCTTTCCATTACTGGTCAAAGATACTTCACCTTAGTAATTTCGCTGAGCAATAGAAAAGTGAATATTTTTGATCTGCATTAAAGGGCTAACAATACTTAACTAAATCTGATGTAAATATAATGTCTGATTAATGTGTTATTAAACATAGTTTTGGGTTAAAAACTGGCTGGATGGCCGGGCCCAAAGAGTGGTGGTAAATGGGGCTAAATCCGGCTGGAGGCCGGTCACCAGTGGGGTTCCCCAGGGCTCAGTGCTGGGTCCAGTTCTGTTTAACATCTTTATCAATGACCTGGATGAGGGGATTGAATGTACCTCAGTAAATTTGCGGACGACACAAGCTGCGAGGCTGTGTCGATCTGCTCGAGGGTAGGGAGGCCCTTCAGAGGGATTTGAACAGACTGGATCGTTGGGCTGAGGCCAATGGCATGAGCTTTAATAAGGCCAAGTGCAGAGTCCTTCACTTGGGGTATAAAAACCCCAAGCATCGCTATAGGCTTGGGGAAGAGTGGCTGGAGAGCTGCCTGGCGGAGAAGGACCTGGGGGTGTTGGTTGACTACCGGCTTGATATGAGCCAGCAGTGTGCCCAGGTGGCCAAAAAGGCCAATGGGATACTGGCGTGTATCAAGAATAGTGTGACCAGCAGGAGCAAGGAAGTGATCCTGCCCCTGTACTCGGCACTGGTGAGGCCGCACCTGGAATATTGTGTCCAGTTTTGGGCCCCTCGCTTTAAGAGAGATATTGAGCTCCTGGAGTGAGTCCAAAGAAGGGCGACTAAACTGGTCAAGGGGCTGGAAAATAAAACTTATGAGGAGCGGGCTGAGGGAGTTGGGGCTGTTTAGCCTGGGAGAAGAGGAGGCTGAGGGGAGACCTGATTACGGCCTATAAATACTTGAGAAAAGATGGTGGGGAGGTGGGGGAAGGGCTCTTTACATTAGTGATGGGTGATAGAACAAGAGGAAATGGGCATAAGCTTAGTCAGGGGAGATTCAGGTTGGATGTTAGGAAGTATTCTTCTCTGAAAGGGTTGTCAGCCACTGGAATAGGCTGCCCAGGGAGGGTGGTTGAGTCCCCATCCCTGGATGTGTTTAAGAATAGGGTGGATGATCTACTTGAGAATATGGTTTAATGGGGATTAGGGATGGTTGGACTCAATGATCTCTAAGGTCTTTCCAACCTAGAAATCTATGAATCTATGAATATATTTGTAATCATAGTATACATGTCAGGCATAGTGGGGTCTGTACTTACAAAGAAGTACCCATGCTAACTTCGCATATATAACATATATACATAGCACATGGCAGAACGGGCACCCGGTCTTCTCTATTTCTGTGCAAGTGCTCATAGCTCTATTACACGGCACATACAGATCTCCAGAGATCCCCTGCGGAAGTCTCACCTCTGTCATATAGCGTGTACTTCTCATCTAGTTCATGTAGCAGGCACACAAGCAGTTTGGGCTGTATGTCACCCAGCTTTCTTATTCTCCTGCCACTTTGCACTCAACCTGTTCCTACCTCTTGTCACACAGGAAAATTTTGAATGATCTGGAGCAGGGACTGTGCTGTTGCATGCCACAAAGGCAGAGAGTTATTTCAGACCATTTGGACTTAGTATTACTACCCAGTTATTTTTACCCTTCCCTCACTCTTGAAGAATGAACTCCTGTAGTACAACTGATAAGAGGAAACACTGGGCAGCTCTGAAAAGATCCAGTTTTAGGATTCTAATCACAGGTTTGTCAAGTTCTGATGGTCTCTATCAGGTTTATAGAAAATATCTCGCAAATGGTTGTAATTATATATGTATATATGAGGGGGGGTTACTGAATAAATAGCGCTGTTTCAAAGTCTGGAGTAAAGATTTGAGGTCTAGCATCTACGTTACACACACGTATGCCAGGAAAGTGCTAGCTGTGGTACCCTTGACAAGTCTACTTGAAATTACTGTGATTTCAGGCAATAAACATTTCAATTAGACCACAAGCAGTGGGATCTGAGAAGGAACAAACACACTTGTGGAGGAAAAGCCCTCTCAAATTTTTAATTGCACTCAAGTCCCTGTTCTGCATGAGTGCTGTTTCCAGACCACAGCTAAGTATCTCTGTCTACCCTAAAGTACTGGGTACATCTAGTGAAGCAAGTACTCTTACGTGATTAGGGTTCTCCTTGCTGACATCAAGGCACTACTGGGAATAAAGTCTAATTAGTTACAGTCGAATTCATAGGATGTAAAAAACCAGAACAAGGGAAATAAAAGACAGCTTAGACTAAGGCTAGCAGAGAAAGCAGTGTGAAAAAAACACAGGAGCAGCAGCCAGAAACAACACAGGAGGAGAAGAGGACTATAGAAAGGAGTAAAGGGTGATGAAGCACAACCAGACATACAAGAGTCTGCCTAGTGGAGTGGATCCTACCCAGGGCCAGGACAGTAACCTGAGACTGCTTGTTCCAAACCTTACAAGCATTCTCTTGTACAGTTTATTCATGCAGAGGATGACACCATACTGTTCCTAACCTGCTGCTAATCAAACCACAGAAAAAAAACATCTTAGGTTTGAAACTCAGGCAGCAGTTCAGACACTGTCTCTGGCTCTCTTACAGGCTATACCTTAAGCATTTACATTTTAGCTACCATTCCTTCCCCCCCCCACCCCACTATCTCAGTTCAGCAGTAATGGGAAGCCTGGAAATCCAGAAACATAAGACCTTTAGATTTTGCATTAATAGCAAGATTTATGACTACAGAATAGTCACGTCTAACGAACCTAAGCAACAAGTTCACATCATTTTATATATGTAACCTGCACGTCCCTACCATTTTGTTAACCACATAACACAATCACTTGTGCTACTCGAGAGCTATATATGTAAACCGGAACGTATAGACAGTAACAGTTCTAGCTGTGTATTCAAAAGATGTGCCGCTTGAAAGCATGATTACTAAATATGGATACTAATGAATATTTTTGTTATATTTTTGATTAAATAATTATATATTATACAAACATATTTACATATTAATCATTTTATATTACATACAAATATATCATTATATAATTTATTAATATTATTAATGAAGAGTAGGTTTGTAGTCTATCACAATGCTATGAAAGACAAGACACACTACTGTAGGCTATAGAAGTGCAAACCAGAAAAGGTACAAATACAGCAATTAAATAATAACTGAACTGTCAGTGATAGGAGCTTGAGTTTGCAAGTAATATACAGCTAAAGTAATTTATCAGTTCAAAAAAAAGCTAGCTAAAAGTTCCTCAAATGTCAAAGCGGACAATGGGAGAGGTAAAATGTGCGGAAGGTACACCTTGGTCTTTCTGTTGCTTCTATATCATATTTCCAGAATTAGTTACTCTTCGTTCAGGACAGACCTTTAAAAACGCTGCAGATTAGACATTAAAACAAGAAATTAGAAAAGTGGGGGATAATTTGTCTTTGCAGCTTCTGGCTTCACCATTTCAGCGACTGCGATTTTTATGAAGAGGAGGGTAAAAAGATACATGGAAAAATTACATGGAAGATGTTTAGGCATTAGTTTAAAAAAAAAATAATAAAAAAGTTGAATGCATTGTCCGAATGTATAGCAAAAGACATTTCTAATGCTTATAGGCCACATCTGCACACACATGCTCCCAAAGTGGGAAATAAATGTACAACCATATACAGAATAAAACTGAGGGATCCTGAAATACTTCTCCTGGTCAATACATGCAATCACTTTTCTCCTAGGATATTTATATCGATGGTTTTTCCTTGTTCAGTTAAAATTACATGATGAAATATATGAATGTGGCATTTCTAGTCCGAGGAGAACAGAGCATGATTCACCAATGTACTTAGTATATAGCCTAAGAGACTATCAGAGAGAAGAAATAAAGTTCTCATCGTCCAACTTCAAATTTATGGGGAAAAAAAAAAAAAGGAGGGGGGCGGGGCATAATGCATACATTAGAACACTAAAAGCTCATACTACAAATCAGCTTGAATATATATTATCCTTTATGATACCTTTTCAGTTTGTTAGTTCTAACACTTGCACTTACATGCCTTTTCTTCATTTGCTGAAGTCTTAGCAAAAAGCAGTGGAAAGTAGGTCTTCTCAAATCTGACAATCTTTTATCTACACCTCAAGTCAGATCCTTTCAAGTTCATTTTCTAACATTTAGCCCAATCTGGAGTAAGAATTTATTTAAAAGTGACAGCAAAATGCTTTTTAAAGTTAGATTTTAGGACCTCTATGACAGAAACTTAAAAGTTTTATTTATAACACTCTTTGAAACCCTTCGGAAATTCAGTGCCATGAACAGATCACTAGACAATCACATGGCTTTAAATTTTACACTGATTAAATTGAATAGTGACTTATCTAGTTATTGATCAAAATCCAGTCTCAGTCCAGTGATTAAAGCAGAGTACATGATGACACACACAAATCTGGAATTTGGAATAATATTTGAACATGTAATTGTAGTATATAAGCATTACAAAAATGAAAAATATTATCCCTCAATAATATAATTCAGATGAAATTGTCTAAATTTAAGTGAAAATCATCACTGAAATGATCACTGTGAACAGTAAAAGACAAGTTTATTACTGTAGATAGACATTCATGAAGTCACTACGACTATCTAAATCTTCAGGGCATTTCTCCTCAGAATAGCATTGCAATTTAGAGAATTAGGTAACTGAGGCACAGGAAGTGTAAACAGCATGCCAAAGACTACAACAAAAAACAAAGGGAAGGCAATTAAACCTGTTTTAAAGTACTTCAGCTGAAAAAGCATTTGAGCTTTAAGTTGATAAGATAAAAATGTACATTTGGTAATTGTTACAAAAATGTCAAAACATATTTTCTAAGGTATCCAAAGGCTGAAAAGCAGGAATGGAAAAAAAAAAAAAAAAGTTATAATTTCCAGATGTTTTCTGTAAGTCTAAATCACTACTTCTTGGAAGCAAGTAGCAATATGGAAATGAATTCTCTTAAGACTGATATATTCCTGAAACTCCATTATGTATCATGCTTAATGCCTGTAAACTAATAAGAAAAAGCTAATTATATTGCATCTTGGTACTTATGAGATTTTTAGTTATGAGATTTGTAAAATGGTATAACGGAAGAAATCAATACTCTGGGTATACTACTGGTGGAAAAAAAAATCCAAGAGGCTGACTGACAAGAAGGAGTAGAGACAGAAGAAAGCAAGAATTCAGATGAATTACACACAGTCAACAGTCACTAAGGACTCTCTTTATGTATCAATCATACTCAATAGAGAGCATAGCTGACTTTGTCCAGTGACAGCACATCTCTATGCCCAATCTTTGTTTCATAAAATTGGTAACAATAATCCCTGCTAAACGTAATCGGTAACTAGAAGACTACCAATCTCAGTGAAATTTCAGCTTTTACACAGACACCTTATCATTTCGGATATAAAGAAAAAGGAAAAAAATTCTGACCAACTGTAGGTTTCAGAATACTATCTGCTCAAAAGTCTTGTAGTTTGGTGGTCTGGTCCTGAGCCCCAGGGAAACAGAAGTGCGAGTCAGCTTCACCCCAGAAAGGGAGAAGATGCAACTAGAATATGCCCTTGATCATAGGGAAAGAATTGCTGATCCCTTAGCCCTCCTTTATGGGGACTCAACGGGACAAATCAGCCTACTGGGCTGGCAGCTGGAGGTACCAGAAGATTTACTACTCTGTTCTGCAAAGCATTTAAAACTAGAAGAGTTTCTCCCCAACAAAATGAGGAGGAAAATAATGGAGAGGTAATTCTGCAGCCTATTAACCTATCACGATTGATGGGGTTCCCTAGAATTGGAATGCATTTTTCCTCCTCCATCTTAAAGAAAAATAATGTAAAATGTTTGACCTAGTGAACCTCCTCAAACCAGCTTAAAACTTGCAACACTTACTGAAAATGTACCCATGTCCTAATAGAAACTTCATATTGTGGACTTCGTACATCTAAAATCTGACTGGGACAGGGGTGGGGGGCTGGGGGGAGAAAAAGAAAAAAGAGAAGTGGAAGAGATTTTGAATTAGCGAATTTTCGTTTTGTAGTGGTGTCTCAAACACGGGATGCATTTAATTGAGATATGTACTTAGTATGTCTATTAATTTCTAAAATGTAATGTATATTAAGCCCACTTGG
This sequence comes from Tauraco erythrolophus, assembly GCF_009769465.1. Taxonomy (NCBI): domain Eukaryota; kingdom Metazoa; phylum Chordata; class Aves; order Musophagiformes; family Musophagidae; genus Tauraco; species Tauraco erythrolophus. The sequence goes on from NC_141470.1 coordinate 17,037,941, forward strand.
ATTAGCCATCTCCTGTACCTGATAATTGCACTCTCTCCTTCTCACCATGCTCCCTCTCTCCTCATCTCTTTCTCACATATAAATTGCATCTCAAACTTAATCCTCAAAGAGACCATGCAAATCTAATCCTCTAAATATATCATTAAAAAAATGCTGTTTCATTCTATTTACTGTAATTCTGCACATAGACAGTACAAAAAATAACCACCTAACAGTGATAATGATTTGCATAGCTTGAAGAGTTCTTTTGGCACTCAAAATGGTCTAGCTGGTTAAATAATTATGTTTTAATACATCACTGTCTAATTAATCTTTACAGGACTGCTAGGGCACTACAAGTTATTGGCATACATATACATCACAATCATTTTAGGAGAGACAGGACATATAACTGCTTTTAACTAATTTTCTTCCCCATCACATAACCTGAAGCTGGCAACTTGTCACCTCAATAGCATTATGATGTCAAAATTTTAAGATAATATTGTTTGAAAGAAAAAGTCTCATCTAGAAGCAGGTAACAGGAATAAGGTGGCTCAAGGTAGACTTACTATTCGCAGTACAGTATTATAGTTAAATGTAGTTCTGTCAGCTTTAAGCGCATTTTGTTACCAGAAAATTATCTGATCAATAATTCAGATTGTTAATAAGACCCCATATATTTCCATAAATGCTCAGACATCTGTAGGATTCTTCTACCACAGATTCAGAGTGATTTTTATTTTCCTAAAACCTGAATTCTTTATTCATCTTGACTTGAAATCACAAAAAACAATTGAGAGATGTTGACAGCACTAGCCCAACTCCATGAGGTGTTTTCAGGACTGATCAGCAGGGTGTTCCTTCCAGAACTAAAGTAGTAATAACACTTTTTTCAACAAAATGTCATAAAATGAAATGCTAGTTATACATCACTATTTCCAATCCTGTCTGTAGATACAAAACACTCACAATAGGTAAAAACTAAACCTGCCTTCAATGCAGAGATATTCTTACTAAAGCTGGTAATCTATCATTTCATGTTAGTGTGTTTACTAAAGAAGCTTCGGAGATCTGATTTTTTTTCCCCCTAGATGTTATGTTGAGGCCATCTGTTTATTCCTGAAGAAATAGAAGCCATCATACATTTTGCTCTGAGATAAACTGAAGCAAAATGGTCATTACTTAGCCAAAAGAGGAATGAGTAGTTTCTGAATATGCAATTAGAGATGGGACTTCCTTACCCAAAAAGTCAGAAGAGTAGAAATTAGCAGAAGGAAAGAAAAGGTCTCATCAGCTTTGTGGAGAGCACAGATTATAGAGAGGAGAAAGTTCCTCTAGATTTTATAAATCAAGTACAATTTAAATGTGTACTTACTATGGATATTTGGAATATCCTGGAATCTGGAGGTGACTTAGTAGGACCAAGTTTCTCCTGTTCTACTTTGTTTCTATTTTTAAAACTATATTTATTAATTTATTTTCTTTCCCTCTGTTATCACAGCTAATAAACAAATTTCCAAAATAAACTTTGGTTGAAATTCTGCTTACTGAAATTTTAACAATGTGTTATTAGTTCTAGTTTGTAAAAGGAGGAAGTACTCCACTGCTCAAATACAATCAACAGTTTAAGCTGTCCTCTTCTGGAAGAGGCAGATGTTAAAGACATTTTAGAAATCTAATGAGTAGATGCAACTTTCGGTATTTTCAACATCCAGAAGCAACAAGAATCACTTGGAATAAACAACAGCAATTAAAGAAGATGAGGCATCTTTGTAAGAAAAAGTACAATTAGAAGTTATTGTAATTGCAGGTCTGTTGCTTAAGGGCTTGCCAGTCTTTCCTCACCAGAGCTGAGAACTGACTGGCCATATACTTCACAAGCCAAAGACCAAGAGTAATGTAAACATGAGACAATCACTTCTTGCCTCCAGTGTTGGCCAAGATTACTGACACAACTGACTGTTTGAGGAACTGGCTTCACAGATGCAGAACGTTGTACTAAAGCCACAAAGTAGACTATACGTACGTATTGGTGCAGACTGTGTTAACAGAGACAACGTTTTTCTTATAAATATCAACACATTTCAAAGCTCGTATTGTGCTCACAGCTAGCGTAACAGAGGTGCAGCTACACAATTTCTCCTCTACTACTTTATTCCAGGAGTAGTATCCAATACATACTTTTGACAACTGACAGAAATCAAAGAAAATAACTTCTGCGCACAGTGGCCAAACTTCTCAGGATGAGCCTAACACTGCATTAAGCGCAAGACATGCCCTTGCTTTTCAGCTCTGAACAAAGTCTGCCAGCGCAAAATGGATTGCCACATTGAAGACTACATAGAGCTCAGGCACAGACAGAGATTTACTCCAAGTCACAGTACGTAATAGTGGTAATAACATTGTGACAGTCAACAAATAAATGAAATTTAGGGGGTTGATTAAAAACAAAACAAAACAAAAACCAAAACCATTTCCACTCAAGGCTCTCTTGCTTTATGAAGAAATACTTCAAAATATTCTCACAATGTTGCTAAAGTGAATTTTATGGATGTCTTCATTGGAACAAACCCAAGAGTGACAGTAGGGCCAAAATATTAACAGTGTCTTAGAGAAGAAGGATAGCAAAAAACCCCAAAACCCAAGTCAAAACAAACAAAAAACCCCTCTCAACCCTGAAGAGCTCCTAAAAATGAAAGATCAGTAAACTAAGCACGTAGAACTATGCACACACCATTGCAAAGGCATTAGCCATAGCTCATTTGACTTAAAGCTTTATAAAACCATCTCCACAAACTGGATAGCTCAACTACACGGCAAAAAAAAAACAAGACAAAGGACCTAATTTCATCTCTACATAAAACATGCCCACATTTCTTGTGCTGTGGGCAGTTCTGGTACCACAGCAAAACTAGACTGTACTTCATTTACTGGTTGAATAGGAATTTATGTTAAAAAGATAAATGATTTGAAGAAAACTAAGGGGAAGATTTTCTTAGTCAATTTGCACTTTAGCATTTAATATACATTGATATCAGGACAGATCCTAATTGCAAAAATTCATGAACGCATATTATTGAATCCGAATCTCTGGTGAAGAAAAAAGTCTTTCCCTTCCCACAGCCATAGTTTATATGTGTGAGAGAAGGATTTTCTTTACATCTGGGCTGCTTTTTCAACTGACAGGAAAGTCATGATTCAAGATTTTCCCAGACCAATAGTCTCCTGTCGTTTCAAGGCTCACTGAGGCTAATAAGAACTATCAGACGGTATTTCCTCTATCCTCACAAAAAGGGTGCAAAGCAAAGAGCTGCCAGGTAAGAGTCTTTTGACGCACCACCCTGCAGAGTGCTCTGAAGCCATTACTCCCGCTCGGGATTCAGAGTTTTCTTGCAAGTACTAGCCCCGAGTATACTAATAAGACATAAAACACCTTTTGAAACCTACTCACTAGGCTTCATATATGTCTCAGTGCTGCAAGTTTTGCATAGGAGGAACAAGGACAACTAGATAAGAATTTTCAGTTTAATGTGCATAGAAGTTTTCGCAGTTTGGTGTTTATTTTCATAGAACAGAATCATAGAATGGTTTGGGTTGAAAGGGACTTTAAAGATCATCTAGTTCCAACCCCCCTGCCATGGGCAGGGACACCTTCCACTACATCAGGTTGCTCAAAGCCTCATCCAACCCGGCCTTGAACACTTCCAGGGATGGAGCATCCACAACTTCTCTGGGCAACCTGTTCCAGTGCCTCACCACCCTCAGAGGGAAGAACTTCTTCCTTAGATCTTATCTAAAAGTCATTGCCCCTTGACCTGACACTACACATCCTTGCAAAAAGTCCCTCTCCAGCTTTCTTGTAGGCCTCCTTTAGGTACTGGAAGGCTGCTAGAAGGTCTCCCCAGAGCCTTCTCTTCAGGCTGAGCAACCTCAACTCTCATGTAGCAGTAAATCAACTCAAAAACGAGAATAATTTCTGACCAGGATTCCAGGAGACAATTGAAATTCCTCCTTACATTGCTAATACCTAGACTTCAATGTTATGGATAGAAAAAATTGCCTTCTGAGGATCTACCCTTGTATAAAAGAACATAAGTTTCCTATTTATACTCTTCATACCTTTAGGTGTGACTATTATTAAGCTAATGGACATAGTTTTCTTTCACAGTCTCAATAAAAGCTCCAATCTTCATCTACTGTTGTATGCATGCAACTTTTTGGAAACAGAATTTGTCTAAAGTTTTATTCAGCCATGCAATTTGTAGCTGCAGCTAGGAACAGAGAACCCCAGAATCTGATTTCACCACTTATCAAAAGCAAGGCTATGGACACTGGGAAGCCCAAAATTATGCCTTTGATCACCAAAGATTTCCAAGACGTTCATCAAGATGATAGTAGGCAACTGTGTTATTTCTGCTTGGTTGAGCACAGTAGTGCTAAGATTGTATCACACTCCAATCTGTTTTATAGTTTCACACAGTAAAAACTTGTCACTTTCCTACATGTTTTTTATTGTTGTTGTTTCCTGTACCAGTTACTCATTTATAGAGTTATTTTCCCACTGCACAATATCTTGCATGATCATTAAGCAGCTATTAGTATTGCAAATTTTACTTTGGCATTTATGCTGCATATAAAAAGACTAAAGACCCATCAACTACTCTGTTTTCATTTAATTATTTCTAATTCCCTAACTATATTTCCAGTAAATTATGCAAAGTGATGAAATGTTATTCTTTATAAAAAGCATATTTCTTTCTAGCGGACAAGACTATCAAAAATAACTCATAACTATTTATGTTAGACAACTACAATCCAGGCAGTATCTTTGTCACACAAAAACAACCCCTGATGCTATATGATGAATTAAAAGGCACAAGAGACCCACCCTGAAAAGAGCTTTTTGGATGACATTTTAAGGGAACTTTCTCAAGTAAAATGAATATACACAGATATATATCACAGGTTTAAGGAACATTTTCCCTGCCTTATTTCCTGCATACTTTAAGCATTTCTAGGTTGTAATATCACAACAGTTGCTGTATTTTTCAAATGAGAAACCATGTATTCCTTTCCTAGGTGCCTGCTTGTAGATCAAGAAAATAGGAAATAGTTGGAAACATCCTACTCACAGAGCTAGAAAAATCAGAACTTAAATTAACGAAATAAAAAGATTTTTCATTCCAGAAGATGATGCCTGCAGGAGTTCAGACCTCACTCATGCAGAACCAGCAATACAAGAGCTGGAGCCCGATAATCAGGCAACAGTCACTCCAGGATCTATTCAAATCTTGGCGAGGAAACATTTCTGGTTTATAATTCATTTTTTTCCCTGCTCCCAAAAGAAAAGCTCACAATTATGCCATATTGTCTGTATTTAAAAAACCCCAGAAACATACACACAAATAAACGTTTAGCAATCTATGGAGGAATAGGAAGGATCCTACTTAATAACTCATTGTTCACTTACTCCTCCTAAGTGCTTCACAGGACAACAGTTTTCTCTGATTATCTCTTCCACGATTTATCACACATGTACCATTTATACCCGGGTAAAAAACAAACAAACAATTCCCCTCATCCACCTCCACACAGAAACTATTGACAACTGCCGCCACATGCAGGCAGAGAGTGGATCAAGAATCCAAAGTTTATGTCAATTCTCACTTTTATACTATCCACATGGTCTCCCTTTCACCTTTATTCATCTCCCCCAGACATCATCCAGTGACCCTTTGGTCTCGTTTCCAGTGACCTCGAGGTAATATTTGTGGTTTTGCCACATTTTTTCCCCAAACCCTACATCTGGCCAAACACATATGAGAAGGACAAGACAGGTTCACTGCCAGACTTTCCCAAACATCATCCAAACCTCTGTTTGACCTGCTCATACCTGATCTTCCCATGTCTCCACCAACACTGTTTAAGCAGCTTAAGCAAGTTACCAGAGCTTTTTGCCTCTAACACCCACATCTTCTGTGTTACATGAAAATAAAAAAACTCCATTGGCTTTATTTTAAGTTATCTATTTTATGAGTGCATTTCTTTCATGCAGAGGAGGAGTGACTGTACCTTGCTTGAAAGGGACTGGGAGTGAAGCAAGCACACAGTGGGATGAAGGCAATATGAATTATATTTAAACGTGTTTAGAACACACACTGGTTTATACCAGTAAAGCTTTTGCTTATTTTTTAAAACAGTGTATTTTTTTGCTATTCGTTTTCAAACAGTTTGTGTACTGCAGGGGATAGAAATCTATCACGTAGGTAAGGTAAAAAAACAATATCTAGCCTCTCCCTTAGCAACCAAGAGGACTGAATCAAAGAGAGGTCTCTCACACTGTTGATGACGAGGACTAGCCTGGTGGAAACAATTTGTTTGACAGATACTACAGCATCATCGATACAGACCTATGACAGACCACTTTTGCTACAAGCTGAAAGCAAAACAGGTAGAACCGTTCTATTGAGCCAAGACCATATGCAAAGGGTTTAGCCCCTGGGAAGTGTGCAAGAGGAGACATTGTTTAGCAGCACAGGCTATTTACTTGGAAGAAAAGAACACTGATTCCTCTTCTAAGGATCATCCTATGAAAAATTCAGATGAAAAACACTGGGCAATGCATGACTGACAGCTTCCTTTTTGTTTGCAAAGCAAGAAAAGAAATATACAAGCTATAGCTACATGGACAAGCTCTTTAGAGAGTAAGTCTGCAAGAAGAGTCTAAAGATCTGAACAGACTAGATGGGAGAGGAGAGTGAGCAAGAGCAAAAGACAGACAGTAGGACCTGGGAAAGGCAGCTGCTACTGGAAACGAGTAAGGCATATGTGCCTTTGGGCCAGATGAAACGATAAACCACAGATACAGGAAATACGCTGCTTGGTCAGAAGAATGCTAAGCACTGATCTGCTAGAACGGTTACAATTACTTCTATGAAGATCTTGTCTTCAGAGAAGGGTATAAAATAGTACTCAGGAATTAAGCTCAAATATTGACAAATTAGGAAGAAAAACATGGAAACTCAATTTTTTTTTTTTCATTTTGTACAGCATAGCTCCTCAAATACATTTAGAGCGTTATCATCATGATTTTACAGAATAATTCAAGATTTAAAAAGGAAACCTTCAATATCTAGGAAGAATCTAAATAAAGATGCAAGCTATATTGACTTCGGATGACACAGAAATATTCAATAAACAGTTTACTCCATTCACATTCCAGTCCCTTATGCTCACACTGTTTCTTCCTTGGCTTAAGAGGACTGCCACCTACTGAGTTACCCTCACCTTTATATGATATTAGGAAAGAGATTAACATTACCTTCGGATAATGAGAATTTTGATAACAGATTTTACTTTTTCTTATTTATGTATAAAGACACAAAAAAGTATCTAAATTTGTAAGGATTAGAGCACTGAACATCATTTTTATTTGCTGTAGTGGCTGGTTTGGTATTAAAGCAGAAATTCTTGCTAGCAACTGGCTCAAAACTATTAAGGTTCCTAGGATGTGATGAGGGCATGTTAGAGACTGGAACAGAGAAAGCCAGCAAGTTATTAATCTTATGTCTGAAACAAGTTGGATACCCAAAATTTGACCAGTTATGCTGAAAAATTCAGGTGGTGGAGACAACATGAAAACCAGAGTGTTCCACCTGAGCGAGCCCTTTCCTCTGTGCTGCTGAGGCAATAAAAACAACTGGCAAACAAGCCCAGAGAAGGGTGTCTGCAACAAACTGCTGTTACTCAACGGCACTCACAGAACACTGTTTATAGCCACTCGAGATACTTCATCTCTCGTTTTGCATTAGAACAAAATAGATGAGTCAGATCTGAAACACAGCTAAGAAATCAATGATGACGGCTTTTATTCGTCCTGAAATATGGCACTGGCTGAGGTAAGGCAAATGCCGTGTAGCCAGTTAGTACTTCCAGCTTTTACTAGAATGATATACTTTTAATTACCCTATACGTTCTGCAGTACTGTGATAAGTTTTGCCCCAGGTTTTATCACGAAATGGTCCTCAGGTCTAAATGGAATTTCTGATCGGCTTCTGAGAAGCAGGTTATCATCGTATTACACGCACACCTTGTCCCAGCCCTAAAAGAGACACTATGAGTAAGTATCTGCACTCATCCTCTGATTGCCAGAGCTTTCCTGCAGCTCTACTGCACAAAGAGAGCTTGTGTTGTTGATTAGTTGCTTTCAGTTCTAAGCGTTTTGAAGATGTGATCTTACCTAGAACATTTCATAGTGATTGATTATTGAGTCTACGGAGTGCGAGAAAAAACATGATAGATTCATAGATCTGCATTAATCTATCATCTAAAAACATATTTCCATATATACTAACTACAAAAGTATTCAAAAATGTTTACACATTATTATTAGAATTCAAGATAAACTACACTACTCAGAAAGTGCAGCGTCTGAAATAACAAAATAAGTAAAATGCTTCCTTCCCCCTTCTCTCCTTCTGCCCTAACACTTATTTTCTTAAGTTTTTATATTCAGGCAGAAATAAGGGTGGACTGAAACGCAGCTGAATACAAATTAAACATTACCGATTATTTTCCCCTTAAATTCTGTACCCAAAGCATGCCATCTAGTGACCATCCATTGAACACAAGAATTGGTATCAATAATGCATCTCACATCAACTGATAAGATACGTTACACATTAACTATGACGTGCATGTTCGTTTTGTTACTCTCTTTTATGTGTGTGCGTGTATGAGAAACAGAAAGGGCAATTTCTCAACCAGAGTATTTTTATTCAAGGACATCTAACATCCCTCGGCAAATTTGTCACTTCCTCCATGCTTCAACTACTCCATCCGGAAGGTGGCTTCTGTCTTACAGAACAGTTATAGGATAATTGTCTCCGTATGCGTCTACAAAACCCTAAATGGTGAGGCATTTACGGTTTCCCAGTATTTTCTAGACAGGAAAGATCTCATTTTCTCTTGCTACCCAGTTTCTCTTTTTCTACTAAAGAAGAAATATTAAGATTACTTTCATCTCAGTTAAATAAAATGATGCATCTTTTTTTTTTAAGCTATTCTGTGTTGTGACAATATCTCTTACACAGCATATTTTATTATAAAAGACCAACGACATGACATCTTGCCTGCACTGAAACTTCCAACACAGTTGAACGCAAACTATATTTTACAAAAATCCTAAAGGCAAAACTTTTCAACAAGCCCTCACAGCATTTAATAAATATCATAAAATGTTTTGCTCTCCCAAAACAAGACTGAGTCTCATATACTAAGCTGAAAGAAATATATTAGCATCCTAGTCATATATTGTCTGATAAGTGCATATTTTGTGACATCTTACTGAACACTGTAATATTTCAGCAGTTTGACACTTCTCTTGCTAATCTTTACGTCCCTCCTTTAGAAGATTGGGAGTATGTCCTGCTGCTCGGCTAATGCTCAGAATAATATCATAAAGTGTAATACACAAAATTATGCGGCATGCTGATAAATACAATAAGTTCAGAAAAACAGAATAGCTTCATCTGAATAACATCACTAGATGTTTCCTATTTCAAAAACGCTCCTATTTTTTGCCATTGCTTTTCTACTGGTAATTGGATAACAGATTTGGCTTTTGATTAACAGATTTATTCTTGCAGTAAGTAGTAATGAATTCTTAGATCAGTAGGTAGTAATCAATAGAGCAAACCAAATACAAACAGCAGCTGCAGTATTCTCTGGGTAACAGTTGTAAGGGCTGATACGAGTGGTCTCAGGGAAAGAAGCACCTCCTTGTGCCTACCTTTTTGATTAAGGCAGCACACTGGTGACCTTATCTGAAGCCCAAAGGCAATTTAAACAAGGGGCACAGAAGAGACGTACACACACACAGCATCCAGAAGTTAAATAGGAGAACAAAATTCAAGCTTTGATTGTATCTTCTTAAAATTCTGCTACAGTAGGTAAGAGTAATTGATTTTCTGTAAGGAAAAGATGCAATCATCAAGTTAAGAACGTAAGAAGGCTTTCGAATATTGACATTCCAGATAAAGATACCAGAACAGTCAAAGTTATTGAGAAATAAATTCCTAAACAGATGCTTGAAAATTTAATATATTAATGAAGTTAGCTGGTTTGTGTAATACAAGATTTGAACTTCAAGAAGCCTCGACTTAAATGCTCATCAAATGCATATAATAATAATTCAAAATACCTTCTTGTTTCTGAGATGTTGAAAAGCCCATGAATGAGATACGTTAATGAGCACTAGATCATATATTATGTACGTTTGTAGGATGGCCTGTATTTTTTCTTTTTGTACTCTAGAATAGCTTACCAAGAAAATTAAGGGGAAAGCCTTCAAAAATGTCTCCATGTTCAATCTTGATTAATAACAAGGAAGAGAAAAATCAATACAAATCAGTGGTGCATTCATATGCACATAAAAGTACGTTTGACCATGCAAGCAAAATGAGTATTGCAAAGTCACCTGTAAAACCTGCCTTAGGGCATCAAAACCAAGTGGTTAAAACACACAGAGCATGCACAGCTTTCGCAGGAGGGGAAATCACAATGTTACATTGTGTAGGTTTCAGGAAAAAAAAAACACATTAGCAATAGTATATTTTTAAAATTAAAGCTTTAAAAATATCTTTTATGAGCAATGATATAATTTTTAACTCTCCTAATGCTCATTATTAATCATATTTCAAATAAAATGCTGTTTAGCTCTGGAAAATACGGTTCCCAGGAAATAACAGATCTCTTACATTTATGAACAGCATTAATGTTTATTCATAACTATGCATATATGTTTGTGCAAACATTAAAGCTACTCTTTCATGTTTAGGGAGTGGGGTGAACTGGGTTTCTTATTTTCATGCTCCTTTAAGTGATATATTTACAACTTTTACCTCAAAGCTTGACTTTAAGAGACTACTTGGGCAAAATTAATTTAATCTAGAGGCATAAAGATAGAATGGATTAAAACCATTTTAAATCAGAATGACAGGGATTTATGGCAATTTCAATTCACACCTGCAGGTCAGCCTACTTTTCATGACACCCATAACCTTTCTGTGACTCAAAGACTCTTTGTGATCCTAGTCTGTACCTCTCAAGATGAGCCCAAATCTGAGCTGATGATAGTGCTGCTATTACATGCTGTAGATGTGGACTTGTCAGACTGCAAATTAAGTAATAGTCAGACAATAATCATCTCAAGCTTATTTATTTTCATTAAAACCAATTAGTTGTTTAACAGGCTATTGTGGTTAGTATGCTTTCTCTGTGCTTTGAAACGGTAGCTGGAAGTCAAACCATAAACCTGCCACTTAGTGACAGGTTGCATCATCCAGAGCCTGCACCATAAAAGGTTTTCCAGGGTCAATCTGAAAGTTCTAGTTTAAAAAACAAAAACAGCCATTGTCCTGCCAAATGCTTCCCAGAACAAGAATCCAGCAATCAGAGATAAATGTCATTTTAAGCCTACTCATTGAAATATCCAAGGAATCTGTTTGAACTACCTGAAACATAAGAATTAAAGAAAAATTCTTGTTAAGGGCAAATCTTATTAGAAAGTCCAGATTCTCTTTCCCTGTGTACAAGACACTACCTGTGATCTCGCTAGCAACTATTTTCTTTCTTTTCTACCATCATCTTGGCCAAAGAATGGACAGCAGCAGCCTATTGTACATAGGAGTCTGAGACACTAAGTCCTCAGTGAGTTTTAAACTGGAGTTCAAATAGCCCACCTTATGTAAGGGAAATATATTTCACTAAATTAACTCAAATCAAACAGTGGTATCATAGAAAAGGCTAAAAAAAACAATCTGTATCCAGCTTTCCATAAAAATCACTTATTGGTACAGTTGATGTGACTGTATGAAAAACACGGCTTGCTGAGCTGGTGGTTAATCTTGCACCACTTCTGATTTATCTCATATGTTGTGCAAGGCAGGAGTAAATGTGTGAACCAAATGAGTGATGCTGGCAGAGTCCCTCAGAGCTGTCCCCCAGAACTGCGTGACGCATCAGGAAGGACTCCAGTTACCAGAAATCAACTTTTTACATGTGGCTCCCCTTGTATATTCTTACCTCAAATACGCAGAATCAACTGGAATTTCAGTGAATGCAAGTTCCCTCTGTTGCCCACTCCAAAGCCAGGGGATGGTGGCACAGAAAGGAGAAGCCCTGGATACAGAGCCACTGGCAAGGGAGAAGAGAACTCAGCCTACAAAGATACCAGTCCCAGCCATTTACTGCGTGCATTGGACAACAACGGCAGTGGATTCAATGGTAATGCAAATTGACTTTACCACTGAATCAGGAAAACACCTTCCAGAAAGATACTTCTAGAGCAAAAACTCTGTATTTCCTCAGATCCTATTTTCGAACTAGGATGGTGCCATCAGAAGATGACAACCTGCTCTCAACTGCATGTGCGTTGGCTTGAGGAACATCTACCAGGACTATCAGTCAATAGTTGTGTCAGCTCTTTATTCACATGAGCTTACAGCATGCACACTGTCAAGTGGACATCACTTGTCTCTGAGTGTTTTATTATTTAACTGCTGCTTTAAAATATTCTGGTACTTTGGTTCAGAAGAATATTCCTGCGATCGGCTGCACATCCATTTCCCCATCACCCTCTCACTCTCCTCTTCCCTGGTATAGAAGCAATCCCCAGCCCACACATTCCTCAAACCATTTTCATCCACCTGTCCCCCCAGACATCCTGCCTGGGAAGGGAGGCCAGAGCAGTAGCCCAGTTTCCCCCTGGGCAGCCGCCAACAGGCCACTCTCCACCCTCATGCACATTTCCTAGCTCCCCACGATTCAGCACAGGCCCTCCTGCCACGCCAAGGGATCCATCAGCCCTTTTATCACCCTTCAGCTTTCCAGTTTATTAATCAAGTACTAGAGTCCATTCCCAAATGAGAAAATATGGCACAATGCTTCCTCAAGAAAAACCCATGCGCTTTCTCACATTGGTACAGCCTACACGTAGATACCACTAAAAGAAAAGCAAAGGACTACAATCTCAAGAGTAATTTGAATTTTTTTTCCCCATTTGAAACATCACTTTCGAGTCCAAACAGATGATCATTTAAAAAATAAAAAAAATACGCACACCACACATTCCGGAGATGTGACTATTTCCTATTTAAAAAAATGAGTAAAAAGTGGCAGCAGATGAAGAGAAACTCTACTTTTCCATATTCAGCTTTTCTGTGCTCACAAAACTTCAACAAAACAACTAGAAAAGCCAGAACATAAACATTGCTTTTTAAAATAAAAACAGTACCACAAATCAAAGGGTAAAAATATAAGGAAATACGTCTACATATACTTTTACAATACACGTAGTATTTCCCAGAATACCTCACGGATGCTTTTACAAGTTTGTCTCTCATAAATAACAACTTGAAATATATCCATGCATATAGTTGTCCTCAAAACTGCTGGGAGAATCCTAAAAGTATTTGTGCTTAATGACACTCTAACTAGCACTTCAATATTGTTTTCATATAGTACAACCTAAGCAATTGGATACTGCTTTTAAAGAAAAATTCTTACTGTCTTTTGATTCTCAGTGGATCTGATGATAACTTTAACACTCTGTCTTGTTATTCTGATCAGTCTAGAAGAAGGATAATCAACTATTTACGGATTCTTTACTTTTAAAAGATTCAGTAATAAATCAGACCAAAGCAGCAGGAAGATTCTCACACTGGAGTCACTGGTTTATAAGTGACTTCTTTAAATATTTTTTTTTTAGATTATTTTTTATAAGTCTATCAATTTTCAAGAAGTACCCAAACAATAGCTACTTAGATGTCATAAAACAGATATGGCAGCCATAAACCTGTGTACTTTTATAATTTAAGAACACAGCTATTCAAGATTTCCAGACTATTGCCAATGACTGTTTCCCAACCAATTGGGACCAGAAACTAAATTAACTTCACCCTGCAAAACAGTAGTTTGTGATATGTTAGAAGTATGCATGAGACATACCTACACTACGTCTCCATTTTACAGAAAACAGTCAAATTCAGTGTGGTTTAAAAATATCCCATATATGATAAATTTCTTACCTAATTGATCAAAACAGCTTTGCGAGAACTTTCTAAAATGCTTGGCTAGTGCTTTAAAACCCATTAACTTAAGTACTTCCAATTAACTTTTAATGTGACGTACAAGTTGCAGCATCCTACAAAGTAAGTTTAGGATTTCAAGAAATTCTAAAGACTTTCCATGACGAAGAATATTTATAATACATTTCAATTTTCCAACTCTATCTACATGCTGAAATCTCACTGAACCCCAAAATCCAGCAACTACTATGGTGTAGCTCCTATAAATGATCATCATTCACCTTCAGGTTTAAGTATTTTTTATTGTCAAAACTGAACCCTAAAACACCTATCAAAAGTAATACTTTAAAACATCTTGTTAGAGGTGAAGCTTCTAATTAAATCATCAGTATCACCTGCACTTATTAGATAGCTAATAAGATATATGCTAATAAACTCAGCTTCCGTTTAATGAGGAAGAGAAATCCAGTAACATTAGATAGTTGTGTTTCTGTTTCTATGGGAAAAGAACTAAGCACAAACTCAGTTTCAAGATTACTTAAACTTTTGACACATCAGTCATTATTTTAGGAACAATTTACATAGAGCTTTACACACAACGTAACAGAAAACCAATATATATCTATTTCACAGGTTAGTGCCTCTACTGAACATACGGTTAAACACACACATAAAACAGAAGGGAAGTTGGAGATAGTGGTGCACCGAAATATACAGAACTAACAGCACTTGCAACCATGTCAGCTATTTTGCTTCCCAGGTGTATGTTTTTCTCTACTTATCAGTCTTATAAACACTTCCCACCACAAGCTACTTAGAGTCATTAAGCCCTTGTGTCAAGGTCTAGGACTGTGTCTACATGTACTGCTAAGCGTCTGTACTTTTTAACAATATTGCAATATGTTTTGGGGGAGTGAGGACCTGAGGACATCCATTCCTAAGTATAATGTCTTCTATACCGCAGCATAGAAGGCATCCTCAAGAGATGAGATATGATCCAGAGAGAAAATGAGCACTAGGGCTGCTCAGCAGGAATAGCATTTTCCCACTTGTTAGACTACCTTACTGGCATAAATTAGGAAAGATAAAAAATGGGGATTACCTACTTTTAACTGCAGAGCAAGAATGCGTGATTCTCCTGACAATCATTTCCACCTTCCTGTTTTTCTATGGATTCTACCATTGTCCCCATTAAACAAGACATTTGCGAGGAAATCAAAATCTTCTTTTGTCTGTCCTTCTGCTGCCCAGAAAACAGATAATACCTCACCACATCAGCAGCCTACACCATGAAAATTGCATTCATTTATGATGAAAGAATTAAACCAAATGGGTAAGATTTCAAATATCCATTCAAAACCAAACTACACCCTTAAAACTTGTTTTTTTAAAAATGAAGCAAGAATGAGAGAAGAACAAAAACCACTTCACCTGATTTACCTGTTTTCCTAACTAATGAGCAATTACGAATTTCAATTTCCTTGAAATTGCCTTGCAGAGCACACTTCAAATATGATATGCCCTGTCAAAACTTCCAGTAACTTAGCTTTGGGTACAGCTACATTTCTAGAAAGTTTTTCACATTATTTTCTTATTTGAGTAAGTAAACAGAAACAGAAAAAGAAAAAGAAAACAATCCGGAAAGAATACATAATTTTGGGTCCTCTTCACTGTAATGCTGATGTCCGGATGTTTGGTAACAAGGTCAAAATGGGTGAACAACTACAAAGCTTAGGTGTGTCATGTCAGAGGTTAAGTGCCACTCATCAGCTAGCCAAAAGGATGAGATCAAAGAAGATGTCTCAGTTCTCTGCTGTTTTCCCAAGAAAAGAGAAATATCAGAAGCAACTGAAGAAAGCTGAGCTGTGTGGTGATCCCAGGAACAGAAGGAGGAAGGTCCAGAACTGCCCCAGACCTACAGAAGCCTTGATCATTTTTATAAAAAATTAATCTTTACTTCACAGCCCTATATAGTTGAACAGAAATGTCTGAAGATAGAGTTTTAAGTGTTTAAAATTGGACTAGATATTGAGATGTTATCACCGAAGAACTACAACAATATTGCAAGTCTCTCTTCCAGCCAAAGGAGTTCCTTATCTCGAGACTCACTATTTTATTTTTTAGCCAGATTTTCCTTCTGTCTGTAAGCATTATTTTATCAGCAGCTAACAGCCTCCATCTAGGATCGTAACAGTACTTACCAGTAAACAGAAAAATTTGAAGGATTATACTTCTATTCCAATTTTGCCTTGTACCTCTCCTCTGATTTTATCTAAGCTTTTCTTCCTGCAGCACTAGTCAGGGCACTTATCTACATTTGCCCTTCTGTTTTCTGGGGCAAGCACTTAGGAAAAATCACCGTTACATTTTAAACATCCTCTAGACAATTCCTATGTGTGCATGTATATATAGATGCATTTCCTCTCAACCAGAGGCCTACTCAAAGTCTTCAAAGCCTTATATGAGACCAATCCAAAGCATAGGTTTTATCTTGGAAAATGAAAGGAAAAGTATAATCTATAGGGATTTACAGTCAGGAATATAACTGTTTCTTTTCTTTTTTAAGTATTGTCCAACCAATCCTAATATAACATTAAAAAATTAGTTTTCTAACCTATCTGAGAGACAAAACATTTAGAATGGAAATAGTGGCAATTCAAAAAGGTGTTTTTCTTATTTTTTTTTTTTAGAAATCTTTTATCATGGAGTTTAATTCTGATGGCAAATAAATAATTTCATGAAGATTCCCATCCTTCCTCCTGCTTCCTCATTTCGATTTGTTAAATTTGAATAGCAAAGGATTGGCTTGCATCCCTAAATTTATGGGATGAGCTAGATGCTTGAAGCACACAGACATACTGAAAAGGTAGAAAGGTATCTGAAGGTGAGGAGCTCAGGTGGAAATGTTAATACCATAGAAATTCATATAGTTGGGTGATATGAATCTTTCCCCACTGCAGCTTTGCTGTCTATGTTCAATCAGGGACACTGCATTCATAATACAAAAGTATCATGGAAAGGATTAATTGTTTTTAAGTGTCTTATAACTGCCACCAGCTTATTATTGCAAAGTAGAGGGTTGTTTGCTAGCTCCTGCTCCTTGGTTATCACTGTGTTATCAGACAGCTGACTCAGGCTGTAGCTCTATGCAGGATCAACTGATGGGACTCTTGTACTTTGCATTAATTATTGATTGTTTTTCCAAGTCTGCTTACAGGATAGCCTTAAAAACGAACAAATAACTCTTTTTTTTTTTTTTTAAAAGCACTATGTTTTTCCCTTTCAGTCCAAAGTGCAGCCACACAAAGCTTTGTGCCAGTAGAACTGTAGAGCAGAAATAGGGAGTAGAAAAAAAACTGTAATTGAATAAGAAAATACTGTTGCACAAAGTTTGCACACAAAAAGGATGCGAATATGCAGACAACATTGTACAAGACAGAGATTTTACTATAAACTTTCTAGTTCACTCAGCAACTGATAAAGCAATAACTCTCTGTCTTTTACATAGCCATGTAAAAGCATCTGTAAGCTTGTCTGCTCTAATTTTAACTTAATTTAAAACTTTACAGAAATGTTGAGTTATTCTTGTGCTTAGGTATTTTCCAACTGACAACTTCCAAAGCGCAGATGTGCTAAAAGCATGAACCCCCTTCCTTTCCCTTCCCTCCTGCAGATATACTTTGGCAACGATAGACTCATGGCATGGATCATTTTTCAACATATCCTTCTCCTTTCCACTGCCAAGATTTTTTCAAGCCCTGACTGTTATCAATGTTGCTGGTGTCTGACTGGATTGGTTTTGCCAATCCTTTTTTTTGTTTTGACCACGCATAGCTTTCATAGCATGCATGAACATTTCCAGCACTTACTGAAACCCCAGTTCTCTCAATCTTTCATTATAAGGTGGTTGCAAAGACTTCTACTCTTGCTACCTAACTTCAGTTTGCCCTCTCCTACAGTCTATTATTGCACACAAACGTGTCCAACAGAGTAGAAGTATTTTTCTTAACTCATATAATTCAACATTTTAACTATCCAGCCAAAAGATAACGATTTAGCTTCTAGAGATTTCTTGTTAACCTTTACTCCACTAACTGTAGTTTTTTAAATGTAAGGAATTTTTAGATAAATGAGACAAGGAGACATTATATTTAATTTCCCTAAACTACTAACATGTTCTAAGGGGAATTAAATATAATTCCTTTTATTATTTCCAGGAAAGCAGCCAAAATACGTAACTATTTTAAATGTCTCTCTGGATAACATTAAAATAGTGCTTGATACGTGTGCAACATATCTATAAGCATGAAGTAAAGACTCTATAGCTTCCTGTGAGTCTTGTATAATTACAGTTGAAGTTTCGGCTACCAAAAAGCCTCAAAAGTCCTTTTTGCTTCTAAATAATCCACAAAATTATCTTGACTTTTGCACTTATGTTTTATGTTTGTGAATTGTAGCCTGAACTGAAGGTTAAGAAAGGCACTGGGCATCTTTCACTTCAGAAAGCAAATTTCCAAACTTGGTTCCAAATACAAATGCGGATTTATAAATAATGTAGCCAAGCTCCATCACCATTTAAAATTCAATACATTTTCTGAGTTCAGAATTAGAAACATTTACTCAGGTCTGTCTGTTTTACCTGAAGACAAATAACCCATCCCTGACTTGGAGAATAAGACTATGAAGATTGATGTGATGTTCTTTCACTTAGCTAAATAAAGGCAGTCTGGGATATTGATAGTGGGAGTAAGCACAGCCCCGGCACAGCGAGAGTCAAAGCCCAACGCTGGAAGCATAACCTTTAAAACCACTCCTGCAATGACGCTGATCGGTCCCTTCTGACTCGGTCCTTCAGGCACAAAACAGACCATGGCAGACACCTAAGAACAAGACATCTGGAGAAAAAAAGCAACAGAAATTGGGGGGCAAGGAGAGGATATGAGGCCCCTGAACAGAAAAAACTGTCCGCAAGCTCTGTGATTGTATTGAAGGCCCCCTGAGATACCGGTTAGGTCTAGGGCTTCCTACCTAGAGCTGATTGAGCCCAAGATGAAATGTCAGAGAGAAAATGACCTTCTTTTGAAGAAATTACACTTTACAACACTTATCTCATCAAGCTGGGTTAGCAGTTCACAAGGCAAGGTGAGACCCCAGGGTTTCCATTCGATACCAATCCAATATTAAAATTAGCAGCACTTTCTAGCAAGGGAGGTGTTCCACTTACAGGATTTGCACTACACAACAAAATCTGCAAGTGATATGTAATGTAATAAACAATTGTTTTTTTTAATGAATCAACAGAACATGCTTGCTTTCAAGCTGCTTCTACTACGATCAGTTTGTGTCATCAAGTAGCGTATTATCAAGTCATTTTCTCACCATTAGGCATTGGTGGATCTTTTAGCCAGCTGGAAAAAGCCCCTTTCCATCCTCTTTGTTTGCAGGCACGTACGAAAGTAAAAAGCAGTGACATAATTTAAGATCAGAATATGGATTATCTAACAGCTGCTGCTATTTAGGTATCATTTTCCTGATCACTTCCAGCATTGCCATTACTGTAAGTAGATGCTCTATCCTCTGCCTTAAATTAGTATGAATTTGATCTCAAATAACTGGGGAGTGTTTCAAAGAGTTTTCAGCCTCTGTTGTCAAGCCTTTTATCTGAATCATTAACAATAAGAGGGGAAAAAAACCCAAATGTGTCATTTAGTACAGGAGAATATAGAAGAAAAAGATGATTTATCAACACTTTCAGAATATGCGTAGATCAAAGATTTGCCTTGCTTTATGTCAGCCATTTTAAGTAAATATTTTTAAAAAGTGTTAAGTAGTGCTAAATGAAATGAGTTAAATGAAACACGGCACTTTATTTAATCCTGATATATACCCAGAATGATTTTAACAAAAGTCGCAGTCTGCTATAAATAATATTCACACAAATACATCAGAGAATCCTGATTAAACAGAATTTCCTCCCCAAAAATGATGTAGAATAAAAATAAAAATAAAAGCTATTGCCACTATAATTTAAGATATTTATAGAAAGAGCAAAGATGAAGTGAATTTGATCATAGGATCATAAGATATTAGGAAGCACCTCTAACCAAGAAGAAAAAGAGCCATTAGTACATGGAAGAGATGTTACTATCAAAATATATATTCTTTATGAAATTTGAAATGCTCCAACATTCCAGAAGGTGAAAGCTAAAGATTTTTGCCTAATAGCAATCATTGAAATAAGCCGAACTGGTTAAAACTCACATAACTTGACCCCAAACGTTAGTGGGTTGAAAAAAATGTGTTATATGTGTAGCTTCCACAAGGACAACTAGGAATCAAAAAATTAAGTATTATTTCTAGATTCTTAGCACATTGCATAACAGGGCTGCTCAAATTCTGCCACAGGCTGAAGTACTCCATCTTAAACTGACAATTTGGCTTAAATTCCTCAGAAGGCTATATCACTTTATAAATCATTCACTTTATACTTTTATCTTTTTCATGCTTCTAAAGTAATTTGTAACGTTGGACATTTTTGGTATCTCAATATGGTCTCAAGCTTTTAAAGCTGCTTCTTAATGTTAGATGGACTGTGATTTTCAACAGAAAATGTGAATGCATCACTGGAAGTAAAAGGAAGACGCCATAATGGTAAGTCCATTCTTTCTGAGACACTCCTCAGAGTTTGCACTATTTTATCCTCTATGGTTTGATAGACCTTTTCTTTTGAGGAAAGAAGCAGAAGGAATGAGAAAAGGAAAAAATCTACACTTGTATGTCTGATTTCACACATCAGCAATCCTAGATGTGTTTGAAATGTTGAGTTTCCTATCACGTAAGTTTAATTTTCAATTGCTGTGCGATTTATTTTTAGACTATTTCAATGCTTTAGAGGATTGTGTTGCTCCTTTGCAGCTGATTAGAGTTATTCCTAAGTCTCAGCAAGCATGAAAATCAGAGTGAAAGGGATGAAGCGCATGTCAGCAGAGGAGCTGAGACAGTAAAATATTATGAATTAAAAATTACTTATTCAGAGATAAAGATGCAGACAGGCTTACATCCTTTACAAGCTCTAGACCTAGGCTTGTATTTTCTTTCTTTTGAAGAATTTTTTTACGTTTTTGCTTTGTGCTGTTCTCAAAAACTGGATAAATTATGAAATTATTATCACAGAATACTTTACTCTTTCTTGAAACCAAACTCATATCATTAGCAAAGGAAAATCACTGTAATTTGAGACAGAGAAACTGAGCAGCAAGACTAGTTGGTAGACTGAGTCTTCCAAAGCATTTCTTACAAATACTACTATTATAGTAAGAAACTTCTACTGCATCTTAGTCAGAAGACCAAGACTGAAAGAATGCAAGGTCTTCTAAGGCATCCCTCATCAGAGAACACACATTACCAGGTTCTGTGGGAAGCAGATTACTCTATCCCATAGCCAGCTTGCAGACAAAAACAGCTCTCAAGTTACCTCTGCTTCCAAATTAGCATTATTATTGAGTGATGATTCATTTAGAAGTCTTCTCCCAAACTGCTGTTTATCATTGCAGAGAACACAAATGCTTTGCTCAGCAAAGCTAAAGTGCAGAAACTTGCTGAGGTTCATCCTTTAAATTTCCATTACTTGAGACAAAAAGTAGAGTTGATTTATATCCTCAGCTACAAAGAGTTCTCAAAATTAGTTGAATATTACTGCATAGAGCTCCTATGTCAGCTGGGTTTTGTGGACTGGCTTGCCAACACCTCTAATTCTTTGCATTGACTTTTTTTTTCCAGTATAAAGTATTTTTCTCATCGTTTGATGGAAGGGAATGTAGTTAGTTCATGCAAAAATATGGTATGTAGCATATTCCTGATCTTTCTAAGCCATAAAAGAGAACACAGTATCTTTGTGGATGATCACTGCGCTGAGTTTTGTCACCTATATACTTTTTTTTTAATAACAAATTTGTACATGGGAAACATATTTTGCAGCAGAAAACCACTTACCAAAAGATGAAACTTTTCAGAATCATGTAAGCCATGTGATTTGTTGTGCAAAATACAGAATCAAGGTAGGAAAGAGTATTTCAGAGGTCAGAGCTTCGGACAGTATCCTTCAAGGCTGGAGGACTTATTGAATAGTGTTTGACCTGCCACCTTGAGCTCTGGGTACCAGGGTTTGATAGCTGCACAATGTTCCTCAACAGGCTCAGACAAACTTCAATAAACACATCTGTTTGACTGCATGTCTCACATTCAGGACCCTATCTGGGATTACAAAGATGTAATATTAATCTCTAGATCTTTTGTCCTGGTTTTGACTGGGATAGAGTTCTTTTTTCCCATAGTAGCTAGTATGGGGCTATGTTTTGGATTTGTGCTGAAAACAGTGGTGATTCAAGGCTTTTTCTGCTTCTCACACCACCCCACCAGTGAGTAGGCTAGGGGTAACCAAGAAGTTGGGAGGGAACACAGCTGGGACAGCTGACCCCAACTGACCAAAGGAATATTCCATACCATATGACCATAAGACATCATGCTCAGCACGTAAAGCTGGGGCAAGAAGAAGGAAGGGAGGACGTTCAGAGTGATGGCATTTGTCTTCCCAAGTCACCGTTACACGTGATGGAGCCCTGCTTTCCTGGCAATGGCTGAATACCTGCCTGCTGATGGGAAGGAATGACTGAATTCCTTGCTTTGCTTTGCTTGTGTATGTGGCTTTTGCTTTACCTATTAAACTGTCTTTATCTCAGCCCACGAGTTTTCTTACTTTTACCCCCCTGATTCTCTCTTTTATCCCACCAGGGGGAGTGAGTGAGCAGCAGGGTGGGGCTTAGTTGCCAGCTGGGGTTACACCACAAAAGCTTTCTCTCCGTTTTCAAATGGCTGAATTTGTATTCACACCACTTTTCACAACGATAAGCCCACTTACATGTGAGGCAATCTTGCACCTTCAATTTATTTTTTCCAATTTTGTGTATATTCTCTGTGCCATATTCAGTCTAACCACTGCCTGCACTGTTGAGTCAAACCATGTTTCCAAGCTATCAGACTTGCTATCTCTTTACACAACCAACATGAGAATGTTTATGATTAACTTTCCTAACAAAAACGCCTTTCCCTCTTTGTATATATAATTTTTATACTGCCTCTCTTTAGTCCTACCAGCTGCAGTAATGTTTTGTCCTTAACTGCTGCTGTTCATGCCAAACTGTTTAAGTTGCACGATAATTTTGTCACAGATACACAGGCACTTCCTAATCAAGGCGAAATCATGTGGAAGAAGCATTTATCAAAACCTACTATCAAAAACCTCAAGGTACTCATCTGGTCAGATAGCACCTCTTATTTTCAGGCTCTTCTGTCTTATTGAAACCCTCTTCCTTCCAGTGGTTATCAAAGTTATTTAGTTTATAGAATTCTTCAGAGTTCTAACAATCTCTAAAATGTTTCCATCTATTCTTATACTTCTCTTTCTAGTTAAATAACTGCCCAGACCTGATCCTAACAAAAAGGAAGAAGTTGTTTAAAACAGATTCTGTTAATTTGGATCATTTATAAAAGGTGGGTAATTAAAGAAAGATTTTTTGCTTTCTGTTTTTTTTCTTCCAGTGCTGACCTTTACATGCATAATTATATGTGACTAGGGAGTGCTTTTACAGCTGATTGTGTTCTGGCTATCTTATCATGTCCAGACAGCAAATTTGGCAAACCAAGACTCCTATCCTTCTTCTAGAAGCACCAGAGCTAACACTTATAAAATCCAGTTGTATAAGAGCTGAAGAGCTAGTATCTGGATGCAACCTGAGCAAAGCCTCATCAGAGACTTTAAACACATCTTAAACTGTGTATCTATGTAAATGTACCCTCCAACTGCCAAAATCAAGTGACCCATAACTTAAGGAAGGAGAAGGATGATGGTTTTATCCAAATGCTCCAATCCTAGTGCAGCTAGCTGAGGGACAGGTCTATTTCACAGCAAGTCTGCCATCAGAGACCTTGGATGCACATGCAAGCTGTGCTCTGCTTGGATGTCAGGTTGAGAGAGATGCACATTTTTCCCTTTTCTATACAGGAAGGAAATCCATATATGTGAACATGTGCTCCATCATGTCTTCTGGGCTTGATGATTTGGGGATGGGGACTTCCAGGCTCAGCACATTACATTGCTGTTCTGCAATGGGGTGTACACACACACACAGACAATCTCTGTGGTATGCTTTAGTGTTCATCTACCTGACGGAGTACACCCAGTAATGACCTGCTTTGTAATATACGTACCACATCGCTACCTGAGATGCTTAAAAAGGTAGAAAAAAAAGAATGCCAAAATTTAATTTTCTAGCAGCCATCCTTGTCTGAATGTTTGAAATTAACTATAAGCTACGTATAAGCTGGGGAAATTCAGCCATTTAGAACTTCAGGCAGCCTACATACGTCCATCCAGGACACAATCAAGGCTGCAACTTGTGCTCTGGCGTGTAACCATCTGTCCTGTCTCATTGTCAGTGGGTCCCTGGCATAACTCCCACTTATGCCAACTATTATTTTTCCAAAGAGTACCCACATATATTTCAGTGGACAAAAAAATGTTGGTGACTATTCCAAAAGGCAGCATGGAGAAAGCAACCTTGATGTGGCAGGCAAGGGGAAGAAAACTTTCAGATACAATATGTGCCAAGCCACTTGCCCGCAGAGGACAGAAGAGCTACGAGCTGCCAGTACAGATGTAGTTCAAAACACAGCAAGGCAATTTCATTTTTTGCAAGAAGGCAAACCAATTTTCTGGCAGCCTGGCTGACTAGATTGTCTGGGAAGGCACTGTCCTAATTTCTAAAAAGGGGTGATGGAAATGAGGAAAAAATCTGTTTTTTATTGAGTGCACAGGTGTTATAAAATAAGAACGCAGAATAAAGAAAAATCTATATTTCAGAAATAGCAGTCTTTGTAGCAAAGTATGCATTTTATTAACACAACTTTGACTTGTTTGGTAACTTCTGAAATCTAAAGGGTATGTTGGATGAGGAATGCTGCAATTTCTGCTTATAACACCTGTGTATGATTACAAAGGTAAGAAGAAACAGGTAAGAGAACTACACTATTACTGAAAAATCTTTCATTATATTTTCAAATTGCTAGAAACTCAGCAATAAGCTATACTGAACGTTTAAGCAGAGACCTTTTGAAAGAGAAATCCCAGTTTAGATGCTAGGTAATGTCTGCTAAGAGCACCAGTGACACTAGAGGTCAGCATGGGCGCATCTACATTAGCATTTTAGACTGGGCCAGGAATGTGCTTTGTAAATGCTGCCTATTCTGCTGCAGCCCCCAGGACGGAGCAGACCTCAGAGCTTGCAAATTGGATTCTTTCCTGGAAAAAAATAAGCTCTCGAACAACTGCAAATGATCATTCAAAGCACATGCCCGGCTTAGACCCAGTCTGAAATAAACTCCCAGGACTCATATGGCAACTACAACTACTAACAAGGTGTATCTCAAGGCCACAGGATAGAAAAATGCACTGAGAATGCTACCGAATGAAAAGTCACCCCAAAGATGATATTAAAGATCAGCATGGAAGCCAAGGAAAGGTGCACAGAGGAGGCCAAGAGTTGAAAGACAGCAAGAATTACTAAAAGACATGCTGAGTCTGCCTTCATTTCAAGATAATTTGTAAAATCTAAGAGTGCTTCAGGCACCTTAGGGAGGAAGGAATAATACACAGTGAAGACAGAATGTAGTTAAAGATAACTTCTAGCTTGAAAACAAATACTTCACCTCAGTTATGAGCAATCAGATAATCTATATCTCTGAATTCTGAAGGACATGGAGTATAAAATCACAAGTCTAATAGAAAGCATTTTTTGTAGTAAATCTCTCAAGTTGAGCAACACCCTATGATGGAGGAAAAGCAAATGGAAATATCTAAATTTTGTCAGGAGAAAGAAAATTGTATCTTCCACTGGTGGAGCAGCTGATTTTATGGGTGACAGATTCTTCTGTACTTCATTTCCCATTGGAAGGTATTTGGTAAAATACTGGTAAAGGTTTTAAACTGGTAAAACAAAAAGCCTTGCTTTTTTTTTTTACGGTTAGAAAGTCATATATCACATTTCATAGAATGAAAGCTATGTCACACAGTGTGTTCTCAGTGGATGAAAACTACTGCTGCGAGAGATCCAAGACGACCTGTGATTCTTTGCAGCACCAACTGCATTTAGCTAATAAATCCCATTAAGATGTCTATTAACCCAAGGTAGTGCCTCACATTTGCATACATTTCAGTTAACTTGGATTTTATACAAATCAAGCTTCTCCTGCACAGAACTTTCTTCAATCTACCCAGAAGATTTTAGGAAAAAAAAAAAACATAGTATATTTTCACACAATTAGGAATAAAAAGAAATTTAAGAATGGAAT
Organism: Tauraco erythrolophus; assembly: GCF_009769465.1. Taxonomy (NCBI): domain Eukaryota; kingdom Metazoa; phylum Chordata; class Aves; order Musophagiformes; family Musophagidae; genus Tauraco; species Tauraco erythrolophus. The sequence goes on from NC_141470.1 coordinate 17,064,415, forward strand.
TGGTTCATTACTTAATAACACAGGAAAAATGTCAAAGCAGAAAGAAGAAATATATAATATGTGTATTCTGTGTTTGTATGAGGAAAAAGCAAGATGTATTAATCTCATCTGAAGGAATACTTTCACTCTGAGAATAATTCTTGACCATGTTAAGAACTGGCTACTAAGGGCACACTTTTTAAAATGAGATGATAAAAAGCTTTTGTGTCAAAGAATGTTTTAAAAGCAGGCAAAATAATTTAGTAGACCACTGATAATGATTTTCTTTGTTCTTGTTCTTTTTTCATTAGATCTCGAAATGTCAAGGAAATTTCTTAGGACTGAAAAGCAGCAGGTCCTGTGCCAGTTCTACTAAAGGGCAAATGAGACAACCTGGATAATTAAAAACCTATAAGCTCGGCATCAATCCTAGTAAAATAATGGAATAGTTCCTACAAGTCTCAATAAATGAAGGATTAAAGAAGGGATATAGAATTAATGCCAGTCAATTTTTTTTTTTTTTTTTAAACAGAACTTGCGAAGCTAGCATGATATCTTTGAAGAGATCAGAGGAACCAGGTGCTGTTCTGTACTGCCTACTTCCAGAGAACAGTTGGGATGGCAATGAAGTTGCCTGAAAACTGAACTTGTCTTTGAAGTGAGATTATACATCAGCATGACATGAAACACCTGCACGCTAGCTTTACTGGGCATGCAGTGTTTAATTGTGGTTTGTTTTTTCCAAGAACTATTCCTATTTCTTTCATTCACGGCATGCAAATGACAAGCTACTATTAAACACCATTATTCAAACTTAATAGCAAAGGGAAGCTGTTTGAAGAAATGTTCCTAAATCTCATTTATAGGAAAGAACTGTTACTATGGTGTTGGTCTGAAAAAGGCTGAGTTTGAGATTCATTTCCTCCACATTAAGATGATCTACTTTCTAAATCATTATCATAAGAAGTTCTGCTGCTTTGCAAAGTCCATGATGCAAATTCTTGCAACTCGCATAAGTTTGGGACGTTTCTCAGCTGATGTTCTTTCAGCAATCCCAGTAGACCTAATTTAATTTCTAATCATTTCACCATGCTTAACACATTTTTCTAAATTACTTTTGCATTTGTACTCAGAGGGAGTACTGCCTGATTTTTGCTTATAAAGCTCTCCTCTTTCATTTTCATTGTTTCCTATGCAAAGGGAATGATGCTGACTGCACAGAGCAATTCAGTGATCAGCTGCTTTCAACCTATACCATATTTCAATAATAATATGGCACATACTGTGAATTTCATACACTTCACACTCACAGCTCCAACCTCTAGCGCATTACACAGAGAAGACCTGGACTTCATTTGTGCCTTCTGGGTGCAGGACATTTTTCAAGACAGTCCAGAAAACATGTGAGTGCATGAGTTCAAAGATACAGAAAATGTGCCTATTTTGAGCTTATTTAATTATATTTTTGTCTTTTTTTTTGAGTAGAAGAGTGGAATATTTAAAGTCCTTAGCTATGTTAACATTATTATTCACACAATACTATAAGGAAATTGGAAAGACAATCAGAAAGACAATAGTATGCAGTAGGTATAAATTAGAGTAAATGCTCTGGTGTTTTGGCAGACACATGGCATAAGTTTTCATAATTTCACATCAGAAAATTTGTAAGACATTTCTGTTCATATTCTCTTAACGTTTCCAGTGTTGGTAATCCTTTTGCTATTCTTGTGACAATTTTTTAAATTTTCATTTTCCTTCGAATGATCAAAGAAATTTTTGCTCAAAAACAATCTTGTCATATATTAAAGCAATCATGTCATATACTGAATTTACTTCCTACTGTATTTCTTGAAAAGATCCTTAAGGATTTGCGACAAACAGGTTTGGTTACATTCTCTTCAAAACCACTGCATGTATCTAAAGAAATTGTGAAACTCCTTTCATACTTTAGAACTTCACTTAATGCCCCTCTCCAGAATTTTCAACAGATTTGAAGAAAAATGTACAGCTCAAATTTAATGCAGAGTTGCCATGATAAACTCAAGAAAGGGGTTTGTGATGACTGACTTGCAGAGACTACATTTTTCTGAAGTCTTTCAATAAAGGGACTGCAAGGTTTTATTGGAGGATCTTCAGAACAGTTCACATGTGGCTCTTCATCAGCTCATTTGTACACTGTCTGAATTTATTAGTCTTTCATAAAGTTTCCAACAAATGAAATCATACTAGAATTACAACTTGTTTTCCTCTTTTTACATCTAGTATTTGAGAACTGCACTGCTCCTAGATTTGCCAATTGCAGCCTCAATCTTTGTCCTCTTTAATACTTCTCCACCTCTAAATTCTGATTTATTAAGCCCTTTGAAGAACTACACAACTATTCTTTCTCTGTTCTCAGAGCCTAAATCCTTTCTCTCCAAATATTAGCTCTGGTTTTGCCTCCTCTTTTTTCTCTCTCAAAAGGGAAATAGAAAAGGAAGTATAATCTTTTCACAGTGTTTAGTTATCTAAAAGCACTGTCCCTGATGCTTCATTCCCTCGTTTTTTTAAAGCTTTCATATTACAAAAGGTAACGTTTTGCCTCTTCTTCTGCTCATCCCTTAAACTATATTTCATCTCACCACAGCTTCCATTAGAAGAGACAAAATTAAAATACTTATCAAATATTATAAATATTTCCAAAGTCTTACTACTCTGGAACTACTATCTATTCCATTCTATCCTGTTTATACAGTGGGTATATATAAAATGAGAAAAGTATACCTATGCAGTTTATAATGACATACATGAAAGAAGAATGAGACCATGAGACCATTAATTATATTCTCAGAGCTCATTCATAATGAGTTTTTAATCAGAGAGGATGTCCTCATAACTTAATTCTTAAAAGCAGAGAAATTATGAGATGGTAGGTAATTCTTAAAATAACATGCTTCAACATACATTTCTTTTTCTTTTTTTATACTAGAACTGTAAAGAGTCCTTGCTTAAAGTCACTTGTGTTTCACTTACTTATGGCAGCACAAGTGTATGATAAAGGAGGATTCTACTTCCTTTGTCATCACCAAGGATGTATATGGGACATCCCACTAATGGATGCCTCCTCTAAAATTTCCTAAAAGCTCAACAGAAGGAACTCTATGGCTGTGAACAAGAGCTAAATACACTGTATGCCTCAGATCGGGAGATGACTGACTAGTTTTTCTTCCATTATTGAATTGTCTAATTAGCTATTCTCCTATACTGTAAGAAAATAAAACTCAACCTAATGTTTTACAAAACGTCTGCACAAAGTTCTGTGTAAACAATTTCACAGTACTCCATAGCATAGTCCCTCAGGAGAAAGAGTCTTTGCTTGGACAGCATCCAGTAACATCTGATCAATAAACCCATCTTTCTTTCTTAATTTAGCAGCTCAGCTTTTATTTAATTCTCCAGTTTCTAGCATTGCACAAACGCACCGCTGTATAACACATTACCGTCTGGGCTGCCTCTCTGCTCGGACAGACACATCGCATTTGTCATTTTTAGGATTCAACAGGAACTTGATCTGATTACCTGGTTTGCTTTCATTTGGTTTACACTGAACTTCTTCAACGCATTCTGCAGGAAACCATCCGATATGTCCTCGGGTGCTGCCTTCCCAGAATCCACCTTCACCAATGCTTAAAACTAAATACGGAGAGACATAGGGAGCATTAGCCTTTTTTCTCATGTAAATACCAAGATCAGTTACACAACACACTCAGTAATAATTGAATATCAAGTTGGTAAAAGCAAACGTTGCAGAATAACTCAAACGCTGGTACCTCAAAAATGAGCACAGAGTAACCTTTAAATGCAACCCTCCCTGATCAGTCTTTGGAACCTCTTCCCAAATTTATTTTTGTCAGAAGTTTCCTTGGCCCTCACATAATTCTTTTCATCTTCAGTTTTCTCATTGCTGCTTTTATCAAGCATAAATGATTGGTCATACTAAGACCAAAAAAATTTGTCTTGTTGAACCCATTGTAAAATCGAACTCACACTGAAATTGGGGTTTAAAAATATATATTTTGATATCTCATATGTTTTCTACTACCTAAGGAAACATGCTATTTTATTTAGTGGGTAGCTCTAGAGATTTGTAATATAGGTCGAGTAATATGATTTAATGGTTTGAGTACACAGCAAACACTTGAATATGCCATAGGTACGATACACAACGTAGATGCCTTTTGAAACATTTCAATGATTTTTCTCTGTAGAAGACAGCGACAATAAGGAGAAGAATGATTTACCGATAGGAGAAAAAGCTTTATCCTCTAGTTCTATTTATCTTGACATTAATCTTAGGACTCAACAAGGATTGTGACAAAAGACTGCAGAGCAATAATGTATGTTTTTACCAGTAAGCAATTGGAAATGAATTACAATAATGAAAGGATCCTAAGTACTTGCTAAGCGTTATGTTTAAATTAATTTTACAGAAGTTCCTACAAATCACTGTATGTTTAATATACATTTAAAGAACATAAATGTACTATTAAAAACATACATTAATATTGGAACAAAGGTGATATTACAGATTAACAGAAACACCGTTAGCTCTTCTAAATAGGTTGATTGGGAATGTAGCTCAGTCATACAACATAGGTCCTTGGAGTACCTCTGTACAAAACACAATGTTCAGTGCAGAGGTCCCTAAGCTACCAAAAATAAGCCCGTGGAAGTCGAAGCAGCACAGCTCCATTAGCTGTGTGCTCGCTAAGCCAGCCAAGCTAACCGGCCCTGCTGAAAATCAAGGCTAATTACCCCAAGCACATCTCTTTGCTAACGTATGCATATGGTTTTCAAGACCTGGGATAATATCTCTGCAGGGTATTTCAGTATGGTAGGGATATTAACTTGCTCAGAGCTACTTTGATGATCTTCAACACGAGCACTCTTTGCGCTGTTAAAACATACCTTATCAGGCTTTAAAATCATAGTCCCTGAGCCTGACTGCAATTGAACTCTGTACCAGTGAAACTCCTGTGACTCAATGACACAGAATTTGAACTTCACTACTATAGAGTAAGATGAAAATCAAATCAATGACAGGCCAAAAAGCCAATAAAAAATCTTGGTAATACTAAAGAGGTAGTAAGGAGTGTGGTTTGAGACACCAAGATCTGTAAAACTGCATTTGAAATTAAATTCAGAGATATAGATTTCATGAACTGCATATCTACACATCACTGTCAATTAGAAGTACATATCAAGCCCTAGGAAACAGGTCCATTAAGGCAAAATCCCACACCTGGATGGGTCTCAAATGCACAATCAAGCACCTTTCTGACATATATGAGGAAACCTATACCTACTCAGGTAGTTATAAGATAATGAGGGAGGGCACTGACCTTGGAAGACACCAACAACTCTACCGTGACACTTAAGCCAAATAAAAAAAAATTTAGCATGCCTTTTCTTTTAGTTACCTAACACCTACTGATATTGCAACATAAGTAGAAAATATTTATTCTCTACATTTAAATGCAAGCAAGAACAAAGAAATCAGATCTGTGCTTTAATTTTATTAATAAAATAAATAATATATAAATAAAAAATAATAAATATACATTTGGGGCATAATTAATGACAAATATGTAGACAAATTCCAGCTGTTTTTGAAAATGTTTAAAGCCTGTGCACATTAACACACAAAGTCAATTTGATAAGTCAATGTTACATAAAACCAAAGCCTATTCATCCATTCAATGTATATTGGGTATTCATCAGCTTCCAATGTATTTTTAATAATGTAACCTCTGTTCATTTGACAATAGAGTGCATTTCTTATACGTGACATATGGAAGTAGGAAAACTTAATTAACAACATATATAGATATTGTAATATTGTAGGATCCTACTGTACATTGATTTGACTTCAAATCATAAAAGTGAGTATAGGACTGCAGCTGAAAGAAATTTCAAAATGTGAGACAGTGAAAGATTCCTATTGCAAGTAATTAGGGGTTTTTTTGAACAGAGTTTTCCGCACTGAATCTCAGTCCTGATTTCACTCTGCAAACTAGCAAGATAGGGAGAACGAAAACTACTTAGAGATTGAGAAAGACTTCCCTAATTCAGTATTTTATTAATCTGTCAAATCTGCTATTTTGACTCTCCAAATTACATGGATATTTCCATTTCCAAAAAGCATTTGCACTGTAAGAAGGAAGTTGGGTATTTCACACCCATAGAGTAATTTCATGTGTTTATGGTAGCAGCAGCTGACAAGACATCCAGATCAAGATGGGAAAAGAAATTTGCTTTGTAAGTCCATCTGTGACTGAAAGGCGAAAAGTGATTACTACAGAGCAATACCAGTCCCACTTTAGATCATTATTACATGAATTATTAAATATTAGTGATTACTAATAGCAAGAGCAAAGCAAAAATACACATAGTCCTGCCTGAAGACACAATGTCTATGGAAAAGAGGTGGAAGGGGAAATGGCTGCATTCTGGGAACACCACAGACTTCACTATTCTGGTTCAAGCCTGTCCAGAGATTACATCTACAAACAAAATGACAGTATCTTTGGACTTACTATCAAGGAAAAACCTCATTATGGGTACCAAGAAAGGAAGGGAAAGCCTGATGAAACTCCAAGAGGCACCAAGATAAAATAAGAAGCAAACATGGGGTAGCCGGGGATGCAGCTGATGTGCAGAGACAAAGACAAATTGTTGGTGAGGTGGACGATAAGCACATATGGCCTAATAGTCAAAATGTGGAATCTGAGCTCTAGATGGGTCTGCACTACCAAAAAAAATTGAAATAATCTTTTTAATGTATCTCAGGTGGTGCTATTAATAAGAAATTCTGCAGCAGTAGCCAAAACCATAATAATCTGCATATCTATAAAAATGGGCAACACTTCATGTATTCCAATGTGGGTAACTGGGAACTTAAAGGATAAATCAAAAAATATAATTTATTATGGACAAAGGAATGCTTTTTTAAGAATGAAGCCTTAATTTTTGTCTTTTCCCTCTCACAATAGTGCTTAAAAGACTAGTTGTAATAGATAATTTGATACCAGCAAGAGATTTTCTAATCAACATTTTCCCTTCTGGAGGACATAACAATGGTAAATCAAAGGATAATTTTCCCAAAATTAATAATTGAGCTTTATGATTGCCAGTACTTTTTCCTTTTGCTTTTAGTAAAAAACAAAGGTGTGGTTTCTATAGCAAAAGCACGCAAGTCTCTTTACACACAAGATTAATTACAGAAAGAATCTGATGTTATAAGAGTAGAATTAAAGTTCTAGTAACGTCATGAATCCTGGTATGTCTTTTCACAACAAAATTATAATTTAAAACAAGAATTATGTCCAATTATATGAACAAAACTGCAAATCAAAATTGGACAAATACCAAACAACTGAATAACAGGAAAACATGTAGAGGGAGCTGCCAATCAGGATCTTACATTTTAATGTCTCTAAAGTACTATTCTTAATATCAGCCAGATTCTGCTTTGCCAAAGTCCAAAGAAAAACACAAGAAAACTAGATGTAGTGCCAATCGAGCATAGGATGTTTTGTCTCTTGCAACTTCTGTTAAGTTTATTGACAGTGTTTATACTGTAATTAATATTAATATAACATACTCATTTCAAACAGCTTAACTACTCAATATATTATCAAAGGATCAGAAGATCATTTTAATCAAAACAGCAACAAAGTTGTATTCTTCCATATTAGAGCTTCTTTCATTATGCCACAATCAAGAAATATATTGTTCTATTAAATGATGGTGCATAGTATTTCTAAATTCCTTGTGATATCGAAATTTCAATAAGTGAATTATTCTAGCTATCCTTATTTGCAAAAATGTCAATGAAATTTGCAGCCAAAATCAGGCCATTTTCTTTATAGATGCTATAGGATATATTTGAAATGTCTTTCTAATACCTATAATCAACTTTTGGTGCTTGTATAAACTGCATTCTTTCCTGGGAAAAGAAATAATCATATGGATTGGGAATGACAGATCATCTTCTGGAAAAAGAAGAACACTTCTATAACCAGGAGAAAAAATAAAAATTAACAGAATGGCAACAGAGTATAAAGTAAAGTTGAAAATCCATTTGAAAATCTAGCCACTGAACTAGCCTCTGCTGATGTGAGAACTATCAGAGCTAAAAGTAAGAGTTATATCTGCTAATCAAGAGCAGCTCAATACTTTTAATGAGATGTGGAGTTATGTATGATGAAAGCCCTCTAGACCACGTGGTTGAAAGCAGAAAATTTCAGCATTTCATTCTTATCCTGAAAAGTGCTCCTTCCATTCAAACTGCAGCATGAATATGTTATTTGCCTTGATTTCATGGTTCTTTTATTGATAACAAATGTCATTTACCTGACATTGTTAAGTTTGTATTACCATTTCATTTAATGAAATACAAAGGATTTTCATCTGAAGTTTAGCTAAGAATGGTTCAGTGCAAATCTGAACTCTGGTTTTATGTCTTGATGTAACAATCTTCTGGATTTGCTCTATAAATATATAGTAGATTTTTAATTTCCAGTGGGGAGAGACCTAACTTATTTATCTCAGAAATACTTAATGTTATGATTTAGACTTTTCTCTTGTAGAAACATCTGTTGTCTGATGTAAATTTTTAGTATTATTTGCCTTTTGGAAGGAGAGCTTCCAAATGACAGCTAATCTATACAAGAATAGTTACTACAATTATGAAAACAATTTTGCATAAAATAGCCCCTAAAATAGTTACAACTTAAAAATGTACATTCCTAACCTTGAGCTGTAATGACAACTTATTTCCTAAGTACACACATCAATGTAAACAAAAATTCAATGTTTGATCTGTTTTTGCATACAACCACGTAAATCGAAAACAATATTAAGAGACAAGTACTGTGCAGTGACAGTTCTCTGCATCTGAAGTGCAACTTGACTCAGACTTTACACACAACATAAATGAAGGTCAGCCTAAGCTACAACTTAATCTTGCTCTCTTTTAAGGAGAGATATTTTTCTTCTAATCTGATTTTAGTTTAAATTTTCCTCTATTTATCTACCCCTACTTGCTCCTGATAGACAGCCCCCCCTCTCCGTGATTAATGATGAACAGGATCTGTCTGTTCTGCCTTATGGGCAGACCATTTCTGGCTTTCAAATACTTAATGAAGAGAGACTGACATAATGAGATCAGAGCAACAGGATTGGAAAGGAAGTCATTGTCTATTGCCCTGATGACAACCACATTAGGGCCTCCAGCATGCAAACAAGTGACTATGCCCCAGCTGCCATGTAGAAAATGTTCTTATGCAGTCCACATACAATCTGGAAGGAAGGAAAACCTTGTGTATCTGCAGTTAAAGATTTTGTACAATTGACCTGAGCAGTCAGATTTGACCGTGGCTCCTCAGATGTTTCATTTGGTGGAGAAGGAAATTCAGCCGTTCCTTCCCATCTTGGACTGTGGGATCTCACAGAGAAATCAAATTAGGAAAATATGGACAGAAAATATTCCTCACTTTTTAAACTTAGATTTAACTTCCAGTTTGGCCTCCAAAACAAAAGTGTGATCCTATTGTGTCTGCAAGGAGTGTACCCTTCTGTAATCCGAGTGACTCTGCTGGTTTATCTGAAAAGCAACCTTACCTCCCTGTAATTTAGTATATAATTGTCTGAATTCTCCTCGTATTCTACTGCCGTACACTGAGCTTACTGCACACCTCCTGGTTGTGTTCCATCAGCCTCTACGGTCACCCACAATGCAAGCGGATGGTAAGACTAAGGAGCCTTAGCTTCAGGTTTTGGGTGCATGTCACAGCCCCAGTCACCATGGCCACAATCAATGACAGGCTAGATCCTGTCTCAAAAGAGCTTTTTATCTTTACCATCTCTACTTTTTCAAGCAAGAAACAGTGCAAACAAGCAATGTTTGGGAAGAGGACCTTGGGATGAGAAGATGGCAGTGACTATCAACAGAGCAACCACTCACTACATCAAAATCTACAAATACAATAATCTGTACATAATCCTCTAAATCTGAGGAAAAAGGGCTCAACTGAAACAGAACTGAATGAGATGTGCTGTTCAAGATTTGGCCCTGTATTTTTTTTTCCCTTTCCTTTTTTATCTTTGCCAACAACTTTCTACAAAGATCTTCTTTTTCCTGTTATTTAGGTGTCTCTTAAATAGTTTGAGGAAAGCAAAGGAGAGTTGAAAAACAACATAAGAAACAAATTTTCTGTACTGGTTTGAATTTTGGACAGAAATTAAAATCAAGTATTGGAGAAATTAATCTGTTTGTAACGTTCATCAACATCTCTGTCAAGGAAGGTGTGGATAGAGTCAAGTCTGCTCTTCTCCACAGCAATGTCCAAACTACAGGTCAGGGGAAAGCAGAGTAGAGAGCATTACTCTGAGAAGAGGTCCCAAACCAACCTAGACGTGGAGCTGGTACTACTACTACTGTGTTGGACTATGCTAGTGTGCTCATATGCCATTCATAGCTCCTATTGGTCTTCTGGTACTCCCTGTCTAGTAAATATTTTGGGCCAGTTACTGACTACTGAAGAAAGACTGGTTTTAAGTAGTCAAGAGCTAAGAGGATGGGGAATTGTGGACGATCTTATGTCCTAATAACTTTCTCACAGCCTTGACAGCAAGAGCTCTCCTCCCGGAGGAGGAGCAAGGACGCATCTTTGTTACAACACTTTCATATACCAGTTTGAAGCACAACTCTCTCCTGCTCGATACAAGCAACTTGAAGAAATGAGCTGGGTTATTATCGGTGATGAGTCCTATTTATTTATGCTAGGAATTTGAATCAAACCAATTAAGTCACGAGACAGTAAGGAAGTAAAATAGACCAATAAATCTGGGTAAGATTCATATTCCATTTCACAGTCGTTTCATCCTTTGTATACTTTGTATAAAAGAGTAGCAAAACAATGCTTATGCCAATCTCTTAGGTTAAATTTTGCTGCCGTACTTCTTTGCACAAGGTACAAAATCCTCTTGAAGAAACAAAACAGCATTTCTGAGGCTCTTCTCTTTCCAGTATTTTATTTACTAACCTAACAAGTGCAAAAGCCTGGGAGATCAACTTTCCTTCTGCTCACAAGCACTGTCTGTTGGCAATATCTTCAAGCACAGCAGGGCTTTAATAATCTTTCTTTTTCAAAATTATTTACAAGAAGATTTCACAAGAAATGAAAATGTTAGGGATATATTTGGATTGCCCTACTCGTGGAGATCACACTGAAATAAAAGTAGTGTTGCAAGGGTCAAGATTTCTAATGCTAAGAACTACTGACTTTCTGCCTAGAACAGATGCTTGAATCACTACTACCGAATTACTACCGGTTCTCAGACCCCGGGGAATGTAGCTGAGAACAGACCACGGTTGTGGTAAACTCTTTTCAGATGTGCAGACTGTGCTGGCACAGGAGGCATCTCAGGTTCAGAAAAAAAGTCTGTTGGAACATATTTGAGATACCAAAATAACTCCCCATCTTTCTAGATACTTAGCACTAGAAAATTTGTAATCACAGTAAGAGTTAAAGAAATTGAGCATTTTCCAAAACTGTCCTGATGTTCTGCTTGCCTTCCAGGTGAAAGAGAGGAGACTGTAATATCAGGGTAGGTGATAAAAGTAAGAGAAGCTTCCAATTTACAGTTGGAAGCCATCCATGGACAAATTGTACTATGACCTGGGACTTGAAAATTGGAAGAAATAACTAGAAATCACATGGCAAATAGAAATGTTGTAATAAAAACACATAGACGGACAAGAAAAACAAAACTGTGAGCAGGGTGACACTTCAAAAGTTCTCAAAATATTTGAATCAGGCAATCACGTGTTTTTTTCTTTCTAGGTCAGTGAGGGATAACTTGTAAGCATTTCAGGTATGTTTTAATATAACATAGATTCTGAAACAATTTTGATTGATTGTTTTCTTTCTAAATGACTGGAGATTGCCTGTCCCATGTTGATTGGTACCCAGAACTCGTATCTATTATCTTTCCAACAAGGCATGCAAGGACAGATTCGAATCACAGGTAACCTTCTCGAGGATGTACACATACTTCTGTTTTGGTTTATCTTTATGATACAGAAAACTGCTAATTCTTTGCTCACAAATAACTTCGGAGCATCGCATTCTATTCATACATCTGAGTTTTGTTATAAAAGAGGCCACTTGATTTCCAGGGTAAGAATTAAATTTAGCAGTTGAAAAGCTGATTAAAATACATTTTATGGATACTTTGTATATATGTATGTGTGCGAATTGTGACAGATTTATTGCTACGTACTTATGAAATGAAGAAAGAAGCTAAATATGTTAAAAGTTTTTCAGTAAGGGATGAAGCTAGCTCTTCTTCATTTATGTGAAAACATAAGATTAGGGTTGTTCTTGTACAAATAAAGATATCAGATTTATTTTTACAACAGCCACGGCCCTTCTCTCATGAGTGGCAGACACATAAATGATGTCAGTATGTATGACTAACAACTAAAAATAAGGCAGACATTTTTGTACAGGCCACGTAATATCCTATTAATACAAGACAATTTTGTTTAGTTTACATTTTCTGTGGACCTTGCCCATCCACAGCTTTCTCTGAGCAGTTCTCTTGTATCATATATTGTGAACTGTTGTCACTCATGCAGTTCTGTTTTAGAAAGAAAAAAAAAAAAATCTGCTTCATCTTCATCTGATGAAACCAGTTTTCATCAAGAGTTTAGGCATTCCTCCCTCTCCATGACCCTTTTAATTCCACCAAGTTAAAAAAGCAAATCCATAAAAACATTTCCCAACTAATCTCTTTCTCTAATATGTTGTTCTGGGTTTTTATCCCTGTAATAAATGCCTTGCTACATCTTTACTGTGATTAGTCTCATGGGATGTACATGTGATGAGTATCTCCTCAGGGTCAGAATCCCATAGCAAATGCCAATACATGCTGGAATCCCCCAAAACAATCCAGAAAGCCAGTACTTTAGCATCAGCATTTATACAGAACAGTGCAGCTACCAAGTTGGCAGAGAAGAAGGGCTAAGACAAAGATTTTCTATTTTTTTAATGTGAAGTTAAGGTGATTTCAAATTCGAAACTGAATTCCATGAGGTTTAATGTTGTTTCCTTGTCTCCGAGCACTGCACACAGTGAGTCACTAAACCCCAAACAGGCATGCGTACCCCTAGAAAATCAAAACCTCAATGCTGACTGGATCATGGTCTTGCTAAGCAAGTCTCTAGAAGACAGAAAATATATCCACTACCAAGTGGAATTTCTGCTCAGAAAGAGAAAAAAGCAAGACCTCCCTATAGCCAGTGGTTCCAGCACTCATACCGCACGTACGAAGTGCAGAGGATTATAAGAGCTCTACTGCCTGTGCTGTCGGATGATGGAGAGGGAGCCTATCAATAACCCACACTTGAGTAATTTTTTTTATTCTCTATAAATAATTACGTTTTGACTGGAACAGGGACATGAATCCAGATTTAACTGAATCTGGATTTTTGGCACATATGCTAAGTTTGAATGGCTTCCTCAACATTGTTACACAACCAAGACCTTTTTAAAGCATCACTGTCTTTTTACCTGGACTCTTTGTTCTCTACATGACCTTGTTGTGTTCATTCTGACATATTTTTTGTGACAACTGAGGAATCATTGACATAGTAACGTGAAATAGGATTTGATCTTGTTCTGAAAGTTTTTTCTTTGATTAGCAACGGGAGTTTGTCATATGGTGTTCCAGCCTTGACGTGCAAATAGCCTTAAATTACGCTTCACAAGATTTCATCCTAAGTAGTAACACTGATGATCCCTATGTACACTTTTTCTTTTTCCAAACTTTCTAAAAGCAGACTGACACGTATAGAAATCTCACTAGACTTTACTGCATCAAAGTTCTATAAAATGCTCTAAAACAAGTGGGCCTACAAATGCTAGACCTCTGCCAGATTTTAATTCAATGCGCAAATCATATACTCGAAGTTGAAAAAATAATCCCTGCAGGGATGATTTGATGCTGGATGGGCATGTCCCTCTTTTTCTAACAGTAATAATTAATTTATAGTCAGTTTCAGTAAACATACAATTTCCCCATAAATAAAGATTCAAAACTCACAGACCAGACACGACCTCATTTTCTATTTCAGCATTTTGACATCCATTGGTTAGTGTCCCCCACAAAAATCATTGGTCTTAAGTTTAGATCATACTATTGTAAGAAGATTTGAAAAGTGGACTGATTTCTTCTTGCATTGTTTACCAGTTACTGTCATAACAACTTAGAACCAAAGGCTCTTGAACTATTTTTTCAAAAATATTGAACTCTTCTTTGAAATTTAAATCCCTTCCTCTTGGGATATTTATGCATATAGTAGTCTGAAAGTCTAATGTAAACAAGCAGCCAGATAACAAGCAGCATTCCAGTACTTAAAGGGGGCCTACAGGAAAGCTGGAGAGGGACTTTTTACAAGGGTGTGTAGTGATAGGACAAGGGGCAATGGCTTTAAACCAAAAGAAAGCAAATTTAGATTAGATATAAGGAAGAAATTTTTCACTCAAAGGGAGGTGAGGCACTGGAACAGGTTGCCCAGAGAAGCTGTAGATGCCCCATCCCTGGAAGTGTTCAAGGCCAGGTTGGATGAACCTGGTGTAGTGGAGGGTTTCCCTGCCCATGGCAGGGGCGTTGGAACTAGATGATCTTTGAGGTCCCTTCCAACCCTAACCATTCTGTGATTCTATGATAACAAATGCCTCTACAAAATTCAGCATCCCAAACAACCTGTTGCACTGTTTCCTCTTTTGCCAGGGAACACATTTTCCTTCTTGTCTTTTTCCAGAACTGCCTGGAGTCTCTATTGGTTTATGCTGGTGACAAGAATATATGTTGATCTTACACCCTTTACATAAACAAAAATATTGCTACATCTTTAAATCCAAAAAGTCAATCGAACACAACTGTGTACAATGTCCCCCAAAGAATAGATGATGGGGTTCAACCATACTCATTCTTTATCTATTGGCACCTCTTAGATCTCTGTGTAACACACACTCAGTGTAGAAAGTTACTTAGTATCACTCATGACCCACACAATTTCATCCTTTGTAGGTACCAGCAATTCTTTTGGTGATGTTAAATTTTTTGAGATTACAAACAAGCAAAGAATTCTGGCATGTTCTTAAGTCTTGTTATTTTTTTTTTCCCCTCTATATGCAACATTTTTTTCATTTTCTTGTAATTGACCATCAAGCATCTTTCTCAACCGTTCTATTCCTCCACTTTTCCAGTGAGAACTCCATACTTCATACAGAAGACCCCAGGCCTTCACATTTTGACCTAAGAGCCAATATTCTTTTGTAAAACTATGAAAAGCCCACATTTGCTTTTAATTTGCTTTACGTTTTTGCATGACAGTTACTCATAATGTCACTTTACCTCTCTTCAGATTGTGCTCATTCTTTTGACACTTGAAGACTTTTACGAAGTGCTATTATGCATTAGTTCTCTCGCACTTATTCTCATATACTGGAAATTTGCAAAGCTAGTTCCCAAACCATGCAAAGCTCTGTCGATTTTGTTTGAATTTGAAGATGACTTCTGGGTTTTATGACTTGAATTTTATTGGATATTGGGCATTCCCAAGAAAGTCTATAACCTCGGAGCTTTGCTTGCCTTATATTAGTTTTACTTTAACCTAGATGACTTCCATTAATTGGGAACTTTTGTAATGTTTTATCAAGTGTTCACAGGGGCTTTTCTAAAAGTTCTTGTGCACTATTTTCTTTAGACCATAACCGTTGCTTCCTACCTGATCAGGGAACAATCTCCCAGAACTGCAAAATGATCTTTTCAGCCCTACAGACATCACCAGCCCTCCCAAGTTTAACCTTCCTCCTTGCATTTAAAATGAGTCTTGCATATGTTTTATCTTTAAGTACAGTCTTCTTCAGATTTCTGTCCTACACCTTCTGAAGGCTTGCCTTAACAAAAATTATTAAACTCACAAACGCTTCAGAATCAGCCACATTCAAAAATAAAAATACAAAAATACCTTCTAATGGCTCCTCATTTTTTCCAGCTACTGTTTGCCAGCTCAAGGGAAGAGATATTTGAAATTTTCCTTTGTAAGATAAGTAGTTTCAGTTGAAAGGAAATTTTCAGCTGCTTAACAGTTTTATTTAGGACACTGAATTTGTTTCCTTTTATTTGATTTCCATAACTATTTGGTTTGTGTGGATTGGCAGAAGGTCTTTTTATTCCATGACTAGTTTTACCTGGTTGTGCAAAACCACAGCTGAAACTGCGTAACAATGCATCCTTAGGAAAGTCAATCCTGTAAACCACATCACTCGCTTTCTCAGCTGCACCTGGATGTACTTACTGTCTTCAAAATAATAACACAAAGTTTGGCCTTCATTTTAACATACTCTTAGTTGGGAAGCGCACCAGTAGACAGAAATTACACATGCACTGCCACACGTCCTCCCCAAAATATTTACAGTAGGTTCTACCTACCTACTTATCTTAAGTCTCACAAGGGGCCTTCTTCTACTTAACCAATAAATTTTTCCTTGAGAAAAGGGCTTGAAACAGACTTGACCTTATTCCTGTTTCCTTCCTGAGCTGCTTAGATAGCTGACATGTTTACAACCTTTTAAAGCCCTGCAGTTGTCTTTCTATACTGACTACAGAAGGAAATTACGTGCTCTGTGTAAAAGACAATGCTGCTATTACTGCACATATTTCTGAATTCAGGAGTACTTTGAAGTCACTCTACAGTTAAAACAGGAGCTGAATATGCATTGGTTACAAAATAGAACTAGGAGCAAAATACCCTGTAAAGTAACAAAGGCATAAAGGCACTTCTACTCAACAGGGTTTTCTTTCCCTAAAATAGAAGAGAATTTTAAAACAAAATTTCTGTCTAGTAGAAGAAAATATTTATTCAAAATTCATTAAATACTCACCTTTGACTCTATCTCCTTTGTGCAGATGAATTTCCCCTTCTCCTTGAGGTTGATATGGCTTTACGACAATAAAAAGTCTTCCAGGTACAGCACTGTAAAGCTTGCGTTTTGGACCCTGATAATCCAAGGCAGACAGAGTATCCTTGCTGGCACTAGGATTGTAAACGGCACTGGAAATTGAAATTAAAAACATTAACTGGTTATGTAAAATGGGCAAAGTTAATCATTTACCATCACATTAACAGGATTAAATTAAGCAGTAAATAATATAATTATCTTCCCTGCAGGAAAAATACATGTTTTTCACCCTAAACACATGCGTTTAATGGATGAACTCTTTCTATATGAAATATGATCAATATTCATCTGACCATGCAGGCCTAGAAAAGAAAACACGTAACACTGAAGTTTTTAGTTTTTCTGCAAATTAAACTTGCACATTAACAGACTCTGATGAAGTTTAAAGTTGACATGCAAATCATAAATTACAACCATCCCAATTTGTCAGAAAGACTTTAAAACATCAGTATTTACAATTATTGTTGGGAATGGAGATCTTTGTAACGTTGTAATGTTAACTGAACAATCAAGACGGCTGAATTATTAACCGAGTGGACTGAATAATCAAGGTACTTCATCACTCCCAAGGCCTAGAGCTAAATTTTAGATCTGGAGAAAGCATGGTTCTTATGGCTAACATATCCTTCAGAAGATCATTTCTTATTGATGGCAATCAATAGCTCTCCCAATGACTTTGGAGTGGTATGCCCAGATAAGCCAACAGTCATCAAACAACACTCTATCTACTTATGGTGTATAAAGAAGAAATTATTGAAAGGCAGTGAACAATGCATAAGATCATTACTAAACCTCCGGAAAAATGAATAAACTCTCAAAAATATATGAAAAGAGAAAGAGGCAAATATTAAAGAGAGTGGAAAACCTAGAGGAGATAACGTAACAAACTTGCAATACACTACTATTCAACTTTCAAAAAAAAAAATATAAAAACTTGAAGTCTTATACAAAAAGTCTAGAAACAGAAAATATTCATGAGAAAGAAGAATATTCGTAAAGATTTACAGGAAAAAGAGTACTAAAGGAAGAAGAACGATTTAATGGTGGTCTAGCATTGCAACACCTGGCTTACTTTCTTGTAAGGGGAAAGAAAAGACCCCAAACTGCTATAAACAAAATGAAATAAGACCACTGGACTTGACTGCTTCTTCATGTTTTGTTTGGGTTTTTTTAATCAATTTCCTACCAAAATAGGAGTCAATAAGGCTCTCAATATAGGTGAAGAAGTTGTTGTCTGGTAAAAAAAAACAGTGGATCTTCCATATCAGGAACACTTCCATTTTCCTTCAGTAACTTATTTACCGTTTGGAATAGCATCTCCCTTTCACCTTGTTGTTCTGTTCTTCTATTACTGTGAACAGGTGCTAGAAAAGATAAGTTGTACTTAAGGGTTTAGAAGTGAGCTCTGGCTGCATGTCTGTGACAGAGTTTGCACTAGAAACCTCAGTCAACTCTTGCAGTTGTTGAAAGGACGACAGGAAAAGATGACATTTGGGATTCAGTTCTTTTGCTCCATTCCTTTTTCCTTATAAGTGAAGAAGCAGTCATTACCGTAAGAAATCCAGATCTATAAACTGGATGCTACACATCCAATTTCCACTGGTATCAAGCTGTATTTTCTGCCTAGTCTGGCAGCATCCATTCACAATGCTATGTCCCAGCATCTTCTTTAACTACTATCACATCAGATTCATTCATTTTCTCTCTTACTGAAAGAAGAGGGGGAAACGGCACGTTTAATCTTCACACTGAATTAATCATTTCTCATGAGACAGGCTCACTAATGGAAATCAGGGCTGTATCGTGGGATAGATGACTTCTCAAAAAAAAGATCATTCCTCTTGCTCCTCATTCCCAGCTTGGACTCTCAGCCCAGCAAGTCCCATGCCATGAAGGAGCAGGAGAAGGATGTGGAGATTTCAGAAGACGTGTGGATGTGTTTCCTTATCGTTCAGAAGAAGGTGGCCATCCCTGATGGCTCAGCCCTGACCGAGGCTGTTCCAGTACATCCTTTTACTAATCACTGTGGGATAAATTCCACAGGAAGGGTGTCAGTTCTCCTGCCTCCCCCAGCTCCCCCTTCCAAACCAGTTTGGTATGAAAAGCAGCAGCCTCACAAAATGATAAACAACCTGAGCCACATAGGCTGGAAAGATCACATGAACCCCTTCCAGCATCACTTTCCAGTCCTCTCCATTCCACAACACAAACCCCATTAACCCCCATCGTACTCTAACCTTCTCCATTAATTAACCTACCCCCTCTGGCTGCCTCTGCTCCAGAAGCCAATCTACTGCTATGTCAAAAAGGGCTTTTTCATCTAAAGGGGAACAACAGCTTCATGGCAAATGTATTATTTGCAAATAATAAGTGGAGACAGCAACAATTCCCACATTTAGCTGACAGTAAGTAGGTGGCCATATAGTTAAACAAAATCTGTGAGGAAAGTGTCATGTAAGGTGCCATTCATGACTGCAAAACAGGCTTGTGGCAAAAAAGGAATTGCTTGCAGGAAAAATTACATACAAAATCCTTTTAGTGGTCTTTAAATTTAGAGAGCCTCCAGCTCTCTTCTCAGTACTTCCACATGTTCTGGACATCTCTGAGATAAGTCTTGATGGTACATGCGAAACTCTGTAGCTGGGTAGCAGCTTAAGTAGCTGTGATACTGATGCGCTAAGAGAAAGAACAAAATTTTGTTTCCACAAAATTTCAGGTATTAAATCAGTTTCCACTATCATTTGTGCTAGTTTTCAAAATCACGTGTTTTCAGAAAGGGTAGAGGAAAGTGACTGAATAAAGTCAAAGGAAATAAATGTTTGCTTATTCAAGACAAATTCTTAATTGGCCCCCCCACCCCCCTCACTTCAAAGAATTGTCTATACTTCAAGAATTTGGAAATTCGTTATCCCAGGAATATTGATTAAAAGGCACTTTATCCCTTTCATTTAAAGTAACCATTGACTCTAAGGTAAAACCTCCCACTCTCATGGCATCAGCAGTACCCAGTGCAATACAAGGGCACTCGTTCTCTGAAAAGCACCTTGCGGCCACCTCCTCACCTAAGTGAAGCCTCATTACAGACAACCTGTTTTTAAGCTGATAAGGGTCTCTGTGAGGATGCGTCACCCAAAATAAAACCAAATGAGGTTTTCCTATTATTGTAATGAACACCAAGGTAAGATGAGTGTGCTCTACTGCATGAAACCGTCAGCATAAGAAATTTGTGTCCTGTTCCTTCCAGTGGTTCTTACATTTCAGACAAATTTTTTTTTTTAACACTTTTCAGCACTATTGTTGCTATCACAAATATCACCTGTCAGCTTGGCTGCCTACAGCCAAGGAGAGAAGGATGTGCAAGGTAACAGGTGACATCTTCAGCTACATGACGTTTTGTTTTACTGACTTGAAAACTCCAGTATACACCTACAGATGACAAAGAGAAACCAGCAGCTGCATTTCTTAACAATACTCATGTCCTTTTCTACCCTGAACAGTAGATGGGTTTTGATATTAGGAAACAGGACAGACAAAACCTGATATTTTAAATGGCCATTGTATTAAATGTGTTTGGTCAAAACACTTAAGCTCAAATTCTCTCCAATAGTACTGAGCTTTGCCTCCTCTTGTTTTTGCAGCCCTGCACTTTAACCCCTCATCCTGGTGCAGGTCCATCGCTTGCATGCTTGGCAGATGCAGTTCCTGAGTCCTCCTCAAAGTAAAGCTGTCATTGCCTATTCACAGGGCAGTGGCTTCACAAAGCTGAAGCCCCCATTTGTGATCAAAACTTAGACACAAGCCTCTGTTTTATTATATTACTTACAATACCTACATCACTTAATTAGTCAGGATTTGCTCTCCAGTGGGACGTAGCTGCAGGATATTTGCAGAGAGCGCCTGCTAAATCACATTTGCAATTCAAGAAGAAAGGAAGAGCAGCAAAGTCACGAGGAATGCAAAACCCTGCAGCAAGGATAATCATGAAAGAAGCCCATGACATCTATCATCATAATCTCAAGAAGCCCCTCTTTGCTCTAGGCCAGTCTCCTACACAGCCCCGCCTATTCCCTCTAGTTATTCCCTCTATTTTACTTTTTGGTTCAGCACACATCTACGAAACTTAAACAGCCTCTGCTTCGTCATCTAATGCGCAGCTCCAACCTAGATTTCAGGCATGACCAGTAGTATCATGAAGGGACCAAGTATCTCAGAAACATTTTACTTTGCCATTAAATACAATCATTATTTCAACTATTAAAAGAACTCGAGAACTAGCGCTTTGATTTGGAGCTGCAAAGTCAGTGGTAAGTCACCCCTGAGTTTTGCTGAACTTTATAGTCTGCCTGGCTGCTGGAGCTCTGCGAGGAAACCACTGACTTTGAATGGAGCTTCCAATTAAAATATTCACACTTGGACATGTTCCACTGCACTGAGATTTTATTACCTATATATTATATAGAATGCAAAACAGGCATATAAAGAACGTAAAAGAACACAGCAGTCCAGCATGATGACGTCAGGGATATCCTACACCATGCAAATACTCAAAAAGTCACCTGATGTGCCTGTGCTGTTGCCGTTTGGCATCCTCTCCTAGCCTGTTGAGGGATGGCGACCGGCTCCGGGAGGATGGAGTGTAACTCCCCACAGTTTTTACAGTTCCATTAGGATTATTCTGCATCTGTTGAAGTAGATGAGGTGAAAGGCTGCGGTGCGAAGAAGCAGAGGAGGAGACTGACCAGTCAGGGAGGTTGTTGATGTTGAGATTGTTGTCGCTGTTGGAACGAAGCAAGATCCGAGGTGCTGCTAAGGTGCTTGGAGGTCTCCGCCTTCTGTTTGAATAGGTGGGAGCCTCTCTAAAGGGCACTGTGTAAAGAAAGACATCCAGGGTAATCTCAGACGATTTCACCATTCATATGTGTTTACCACCCCATAAAAAGATTTAGCAACATACGGCATTGTTTCTTCTGCAGAGACTGAAACTCTACCTTGCCTGCATAGCTAATCTAATTCATTCTCTCTAAAACATCATTAAACCAAAAAACAACTGGGCAATGTTAACTTGTTTACTGGCTTTAATAAATAGTTAGGCAACACCAGTGGCATGAGTCTGCTGAACAGTCTGAATTATGGTCTAGGAAACAAGAAACACCTCATTATTGACATGTTTGGGTCTCAAGAAGTTCCTATCTGTGCTATGTTGTCATACTCAATCAGAAAGCCACAGACCAGGGCTGATCAGCAGAATTTGATGTGTGATCTTCTAACCTCCTTCTTCCACTGGCACCTAAACTGGGAGAATTTTGTTCCATCACAAGTTCAGGCCTAAGCTCAAGGATGTAGTGTTAACAGTCACCTTACCCCCATCTTCCAGGTTAAAAATTGAGGACACCGATTTTTCTCCTGGCAGAACTCTATTACATTGCTATAATCCCTAGGTATTCCTCTCTTTCTAATCTAGGCATTTCTACCACATCTATTACTATTGTATATAGAACATATCACCCGAGGGTAATACGCTCACTGGGTCACGTGCTGTGTCCCAAAGAGAACAGACTGTATCCAAAGGCAGCAATATACTACTTAATGAAATAACCATAACAGAAAACAAAAGCAAGGGCAATAAAAATCTAATACAAACCAGAGGGCCCATCCTTTCACCAGTGTTATTAGCACAGTGCTGCACTCATACGAGAATTTGTACAAGCAGCCACTATATTTTCCAGATCGCCTTTTCTCACAGGTCAGTTGGTTCCAAGTGCAACTTAAAAGGCAAATTTCCTAAAAAAAAGGCATCCAGCTATCACTAGATGCAATGGTGTTTCCTATCCATATAATAAGGCAATAAAGGATCCAACTCTGAAGACTCACGCTTGCCTCGGTCCCTGTTCACACAACTGCTCTCCTTAATTTATTTTGGTGGAAGCCATGGGGTCACAGGATTTGATCCAAAGTGCACGTATTTACATCTGAAAAGTTGCAGTAGTTTAACTAAAAAAGGCAGCCAAGCATTGTTCTGGGGACTTCACTGAGCTGTTGTAATTTTCAAAAACTCATACTTCAATTCGGAAAGAAGTCCCACAAAAATATCATCCTACATGTCTGAAGTGCCAGTAAGTGCCATTTATAAAGTGCCAGAAACGTCTACACATTCAATACCCTTCAAAACCACACAAAAAACAGAATAAGAATGTCTGTCATACTGTGCCAGTAAATAAATTCACATAAATATGAATATACATAGGTATCAATCTGTCCTGCCTTGAAATACAGCCTTTAATTGAGAGAACATGGCAAAATTTAAGGTTTCAGAGCAAAACTGAAAGCATTATCTATAATGTAAAATAGAGATGGAACTGCAAGTAAACGAATGGTTTATATAATTTTCACCAGAATCAGTTTATTATTAACTGCGATTCTGAATATTTTAAAATAACATCCTTTGTTTTTCTAATGGGCTGAAACTTTCTCTGGTAAACAGCTCAACAACATCAGGAC
Organism: Tauraco erythrolophus; assembly: GCF_009769465.1. NCBI lineage: Eukaryota > Metazoa > Chordata > Aves > Musophagiformes > Musophagidae > Tauraco > Tauraco erythrolophus. The sequence goes on from NC_141470.1 coordinate 17,087,970, forward strand.
AACCAAACAAGAGAATAGTGTGTGGAGACAGGAAGGGCTTTAAATTAATTTCCATAACATTTCATTTGAAACAAGGCTGAAATAAGGGAAGTAGTCTTTAAAAGCTGTTAAAGGGGATAAAGCATAGAAGTCCAATATTTATGCTAGAAACTGGCAAAAACTCTAATTTTCAGCATATTCCAAGTTTTTCATATTTCATAATTTTTTTAAGGTTTCAAAGCAGCAGAGTATGTCACTGAAAGCACCTTGGTGCTCCAAATGTCACAGTGAAAGCCCTAGTTAGTATTAAAAGAAAACTCAAAGCAAAATTTCCAAACGTATTTCCAAACTTGACATATACAGATCCTCTAGATTGATGGATATGACACAGACGTGCCATTTGGGCACTCCTGTATTCTTGACATTCAGAATACAACTCTCGAAACTATTTCACTGAAAACAGGGATCTTTCCCAGGTACAACAAAGCAGAATAGCTAATGTAATAACTTCACTTAAAGGAGAAATCACACAAAACTAAATACGGGGAATGTTTTGCACATTGAGGTTTGCTACCTGAAGGTCTAATCTTTTTCCCTTAGGGTCACCAAAGTTTGTCTTGGACTTCAATAAAACTTGGATCTGACCCTTAGATTTTAATTTTTCACTAACTTAAACAAGTAACAGCCCAAGCAGACTGCCGAGCCTTCTCACCACAGATTGATAAAACTAAACATTGCCAACATTTTGGAGGTGTTTACAGTAACTTTGGAGAGGTTGGTGGGATATCGTCAGGTGGGAGTGGGAGGGAGCCCAAGGGGCACGGAGCTCAGACACGGCGAGAGGACGGACACAGAATCGCTGAGCACATTTTTACAGACAGGTTTTAGAAAACACAAAATTGGCACATTCATTGCTACTGAAAAACACAGGTTGTTTTGTACACATACACACTCTCCTGGTACTAGATTAAAGTCATTCTTTCTCCCTCACATATCTTAAAAAGATTTTATATGAACATTTAGGAGTTAGCTTTTCCTTTGCTATTAATGTGCTATTCTTAAGGAGAGAACTACAAGCAAAATTAGCCTTTACTACAGGAAATAAACAGGAAAGGGGCCAACTAATTACACCAATTGACATGTGTCTAACACAAATCTTTTATAGAAAGAGTTAAAAATAAGCATTTCCATGCCTAAAGTGATTAATATTCCACCCAACTGTTTCTTTTCCCCAGCAATCTGCAAACTGTAAGTGGGTGGATATTTTTTTAGCTGCTTCTTATAGGCATTATTTATATTATTTTCACAACAAAAAAAAATAACTACAACACAAAATGATGAAATGCAAATGTCCACGCTTTAACCCCTGTTGGACACTGTTTTGCCTTAATATTTCACCAGGTTCAGATCTGTAAGAATAACTGTTGTGAAACTTATTTGGGAAAAACACTTGATATAAAATGACATGAAAATGTCTGAACTAATTTCATGCCCCTAAAGTTTTAAAATTATTGTCCCTAAAAGCATTTCAGAAAGTGCCATTTAATCCTTCCTCCAGCTCTCAGAATTCTATTCCTGGCATTTCAGAGATCTGAAGGGACAATTCAGCACCGTTCACTGACAAAATTCACCTAGGAAATTCCTTACGTGTCTTCAAATGCATTTCTTAGGGCACAAAGACATTTTTATAACTACTTCACTCTTCAGAGAAAAAAACTAAAATGAATAAAGTCACATTCAGTCTTAACAATCAGTTGCCTAAATGGACCTTCTAACACAAAGTAATTTTGAAAAAGATATTGCAGGAATTGATTAAATATAGAGTCACTAAGACGATCATATTAAATCTACACGAGAAAACACCGGTCTGAAACATCAAAGTGTTCTGCTTTCATTGCTTACCTTCTTTCTTTGTGAAGGCATTTAACAAAGACTTCATTTTCCCTTTTTACTTTAGCAGCAATCCCCTCATTATATAACCTTTGCTGAGAAGAAAGAGGCAAAAAAAATAAAAATAATAAAAAAAAAGGAAAAATAATAAAGCTACCCAATTTCTATGTGTTCAGGCTGCCTGTACCCTGACATAAGCAGCAGGTTTCTGGGCACCGTGTAATTGCGAGCATAGCTGGGCATGCAGTACCCAGCGTTCTGGTGACAAAGCCCACCCCACATTCTGTCTGTCAGCTGGGAGCCAACTGTGCATAGACTGGAGCTGCTCACAAAAAAAAAAAAAAAAAAAAAAATCAAAAAAAAAAAAACCTCGCTATCTTTCACAGCATTAGTCATGTGAACATCACCGCCACAGCCCTGCAGACGATACTCCTGATTCCGCGAGCGCTGCGCCCATGCAGGAGCGAACAGGGGGCTGAGGGAGGTGCGGGCGGCCGGAGCTCCGAGGGGCCAAAAAAACTCCAATTTGCAAAGGGCAGGCGGGGAGCGAGGCGTGACAAGGTACTTTGCAGTAACACTCCGCAGGCTGCGGCTGGGGAAAGGAAAACCTTGACAGAGCCGAGAGCTGCTGAAGAAGTGCAGTTGGCTTTTCAACTTGCCCAGCTGACTCAGTGCAGCACAGAGGCTTTTTGCTGTTTATTTCCTTTTTGCTCTTTATTTCCTTTTTACTATTCATTTGCTTACTGCAATGCTCCAAAGAGCCGAAAGTACAAATCACACCAAGCTTCACACAATGACTACGTTAAGAAGAGAGACAAAACTGCCACTAAATAGAATATTTTAACATGGCCTATATTCCATCCTTAAACAGATGAGATACCAGCACAACTATTTTCCACTCCCCTTCCGTTGCACTGGCATAAAACAAAATTTCTTTTTGTACAGGGTAAAAATACGAAAATTTGACCAAGACGTTTTGCTAAATTCAGTGCAGATACCATAAGATAAATTATGTAGCCATTGCATTTTTTAAAGTACTAATTCTGAAAAAAAAATAAATCTATAGATAACTATACCAGCCAGTGCAAACACTCTCCCAGAGGAAGAGCAAATAACTGAAACAGGCAGATAGGAAGCAGCAGGGAGGTGCTAAAAATCAGAAGAATTTTAGGCATAACTAGTTAAATGTAAGATAGAAAGATTCTGAAGGATAGGAAATTCACTGTTTAAAAAGAAAAAAGAGTAACATACATTAAAATTTGCCTTCAAACAGTATAAACTATATAATAGTTAATAAATTTTTTTTCCATTTCAGACATCTCTGCTGATCACTAATGCATCTACTTTGAAAATTAGGTCTTTTTATCACTGAGAAAACTGCTTCAAGAAAGGCAGAAAATAAATTACTTAAATGGGTTTAACCTCTGTATGCATAATCATATCATATTTAAGATAACACTGAAAAGAATTAATAAGCATAAATAAATTCAATAGTTTAAAATTCACTCAACATTCCAGTGCTTAAATAGTTCTTAATTTATAAAGAAAGGAATATGTCTCTAAATTATTATAATTTCACACTTTGGTTCAATTTATTTTTAAAAGCAACTATTCTTAGCAGGTGGAAACCTTACCAGATGAAATGTCAGACACAGCATATGTACATCATTCAACATCCTTTTTTGACAAGAAAAATTTTCTTTTTAACTTTGAAAAGATGCAAAGCTTTCTAAAGAATAACTTTGAACAGTTATTCACTAACTTATAAATACGTGCATTAATTTGCTCCCCAGAAGAATCAATATTGTTTCCAGACCAAGGACCACTACGCCAGAACAACTGTGCCACTAATTTGAATTATAAGCTTCTGCACATTACTTTTTCTAATGTCTTCATTCAAACTCCCTGATGATATTTGAGACTACAAATGACAACAGAGCTACAATTATTAATAATATTTTACATTTCCATCGTGCTTTCTAATTAAACTTAGCCAATAGTATGTGAGGGCTTGTGAATTCTGCATGAAAATCTCGGTATCTGGTAGTACCCCTGTTTCAATGGCCAAATGGAGACCGACAGAAGTGAGGTTTAAGATGGTAGTTCCTGAAATGCTCAAAAAAGAGATGGAAATCTTAATTTTTGCTTCCTTTTGGGGGTGAGATAGTCCTTGGTAAAAGTTAGGCAAGCGCTTGCTGGTGATCATTGCTTTTAGGAACTACGTGATATGCTAAGGGCTGTGCCGCTGCACAATGTCTCCTTTGCTCCAGGCATTGCTGTAATGCCCCTGGGCACAGGTCTCCTAGGAAGCACGTCGTAATTTTACACAGCATAGGGCAATATACTTTATCGACGACACAGAGCATAGATCGATCCCCATGTACTTCAAGAGAAGAATTACCTGCCGTGCCCACAGGGAAAGAAGAAAATCACTGCCTCCCTATGCTCAATTCTGCAATTTAAAAATCAGAGCACCAGTCACAGAAAATTAGGTACAGACTGAGCACTAACTATCTTCGAAGGGATGGGATCTCAGCGTTGCTCATGTTTCTCTAAGCAGGACGTCCTGGGCGTTTTCCTGAGAAGGTGACATTGGTGTAGAAACCTGGGAGTCGAATCCTCAAAGTGCCTTTTCTTTTATGCAGGTGTCAGTGTTTTAAAGTAACAATAGCCTAAGTACCTAATCACAGCAGTTAGGCAAGGAAAGTGTTAACTCAATTGTGCTCATTCATGTCTGTTCATATACAGTAAAATAAAAACAGACAGGCAACTGTAGTCAATCAAAATCAATCCCAGGAGTTATTTTTATTAGATTCTTGCCAGAGCTGTAGCATTTCATCATCTAGAGGTTTCTAATCAGTGTTATAAAAACATAAAAAATATTAAAGTCACTTGAAATTATTGAGTTTCATGGAAATTGTGGGAACTCTTTCTGATCTACACTATCAGATATATCACTTGAGTGATCTTTTTAGTCCATTTAACTGTCTGTCTTTTCCCCAATGCAAGAAATATAATTTCTTCCTACATGGCAGAGAACTGCAATAACAACTATTGTACAATTGGAAAATATGACAATCAAGGAAGTCAGTGAATTATTTGCAGCTGCAGTTTTTGATCTTTTCTAAATTTCACTAATAGCTTATTACAATTGCTTTATTTTAACTGAAATCCTAAAATCTGTGGTGTTGAGAAGTTAAAAGAGAAAATATTCCAGCAGCTTCCACCTTTTCCTGAAAGATTTTCTGCCTCACAATGGTAGTCTTGGTATTATTAGCTCAGGACAAAAAGCTAATAATTTGACTACACTAGCACACAACAATAATGTAATCCAAAAGCCATTAGCATCTATAATATAAAAATCATGAAGAACCTTACAAATAGAGGTGAGGTAAGGCCTAACCTCTCTACCTTTTCTGTAAGGTGCTCAGGAAAATGTCTGTGAGCTCTGCATGGGGATGTCTCTGGGAAGAAAAGGCCATCTTAAACAGAAATAAAAACTTGGGCTTTTAAGTTAATTTTGATTAGCATATTTTGTATGTTTGTAACATTAGGGTCCCAAATTGTTATAGGTATTTCAGACTATAGATCCCATTAGAAGAAATTTATGGAAATCAGTGACTTACATACTGTTGAGGATCTATTTTTAGGCACATAAATGCCTCTAGAAAAAGCAAAAAATTATCTGTTTGACCAAGTCTATGCTCTTGCATAATCTTCCCACCAACAGATCTCCAAGAGTGAGGGCGTCTCAGGTAATGGTAGAACACAGATACAATTGCCATGCTTTATCCTTTTTCAGTTTTGTCCATTTTGGAGTTCTTGTCAGAAAAATCCCTTTTACTTGTATACAGATTTAGGTTTTTGTTAAAAATACAGTTCTTAGCATATATAAATGCAGTTCTCTCCACTATAAAATAGACTTCCTGTATGCTAAGCCACCAAATGGAGAGTTAGATAAGAAAAGACTGATTCAAATATAGACTGTAAAGTACAAAAAGACTCCTGGAAAAAAACACCCCTAAGTCGGTACAGTGCTTCTAGATTACTTACTTATTCCATAAAGCCACAGGGTGGTCAGAAACACGGGCAGCAGTGACAGCTTCAGATGGAGTCCACCTCAGGGGAATAACTAAATCTATTTTATAAAGCAAAGGATTTTTTTGTTTTGTTTTTTATTTTTCTGAAAAATTCTGGTGAGTGTTCTCAGGAACCCGCAGTTAAACCAGCACTGAGAGAGAAGCATCCAAGCCCACTCAAATGGTGCTTGAAGAGCCCAGCCTCAGCTGACCTAACATTAGTATGTCTCTTGCCACCGCTACCATCTTCTCACCACCCAGCTACTACTGGTATCAATCAGCTCCTGTCGGTAGCCTTCAGGCAATTAGTTCAAGTTTGAAGGGTAGAATGGGGGCAGGAGACTGTGTGTACGAAAGGACAGCAGAGGGATGGCTCAGGAACAGATGGCAAGAGTTTCCAATTAGAAAGAAAAACAAAAAATAGCAGTGTGGGTTCCACAGCCATGTGCCAGACGTCCCTTCCGTCACCTGGCATTTCCATTACATTGCCGTTCCCAAACTTTGCTCTATGTTTGGCCAGACTCACTCTACTCTTATGAGGAACCTAGCACGTTGCTTAAAAAATGACAACACGGAGTTGTCATTAGACAGCTAGAGGCAACAATTAGAGGCAATTCTTTGCATAGTGGAGTGAACTGGTCACTGCTGGCCTCTCCAATTCTGCAGAAAGCACTTTACCCAATTCCTGTTATTAGAAGTATTTTAATATCTAACCAGGACAGAAGTGTATGTGCTTGTGGGTCCATCTCAAAGGAATTTAAAAGTTGATGAATATACAGTTGCCACACATAAGTGAGCTTTAAATCACAGGAAGTGAAAAATCAATCACTTTTTCTTACTATACTCACATGATTATAAATAAGCCTTCACTAAGATTACAGCAGTAATGCAAGAATAACATTCAAGGAGCTGCATGCTTCTGCAGAAGGGAGACATGTTCACCTTAAGGCTTTACTTTCAGATGCTTACACCACAAGAAGATACAGCGCATCTTCTAGTTAGATTACATTTAAAAATTGCTAAGCATTGCTTAAAACTTGTTACATGTCAGAACAAATGTCTGTAATCTCTGACAAGTTAGAATATAATAGTTTAGAAATTATGATCTAAAAGAGCTTGAATATCATGGAGTTTCCCTTTTGAAAAATAAATAAATTATCAAGCTCAGTGGAGCAATACCTGCAAATATCTGAGTCTCTGACTGCAGCAACACAGATACGCGGATTAGGATTTACCTGAGAACCAAAATAAAACATCCGTCCCCCAAGGGTGAGAGGTGGCTTTGTAGCCTGCAATTGTGAGAGGAATCTAGGTCAGGGTGCAGGTAGGAGAGGAACAATAGAAGGTTAAAAGGTGGGAAAATGAAACCCTCCGATTTTGTGTGAAAAGCTGGAAGTGAGGAGGAAACAATGGCCACTAATGAGGGAGATGTCTTGCAAGTAGCAGCTTGAAGAGAGAGCGGAGCAAATGCAATGAGACAAAGCTACAATAGCTGATGGAGAATTTTAAAACATGATCAAAATCTATCAGCAATGTCAAAGAAAGCAGTCTATTTGAATATGTCTAGCTTGCTCTCATTCTAGCAGGTATACTGCTATAACGAAAAAGCAACTTATCCAAGTACAACCCTGTATTTTATGTAGTTCTGTTTCTGTAGAGTATTCTCCCGCAGCCAGAGCTGGGGAACGGGAAGGCCAGCTTTGCCAAGGGTTTCTCAAGGTTTCATACCCATGGAGTACCCATACCCCCTCATTTCTATTATGCATGCTTGAGTTGAATGCCACATTCAATCTTACTCTGAATAATACAAATAACTGCAATAACTATTGGTATTTATCTTCTACACATTTGTACACCCAGATAACAAATAGTTTTCTCCACTGGTTGTGAAGACAAGGAAAAAGAAAATCTTTTAAAAAGTAAGTAGTTGTGAACCCTTTCAAAGAAGGCAATGAGTGATTTGCAGTAGAAAAAACATGAAACTACTTGTTTGAATTGATTTCTTTACATATGGACCGGGCTGATTTCGAAGACTGTTTTCCTCAGCAAGTAGAACTCATCCAGAATTGTTCATTTTTATACAGCAGGGGACTATTAGCAACCAGCTACTCAGAAGTGTCGTTGAAGCAAGAGATTAACAACTTGTGCGGTATCTGGACAGAAAGATCTATTTAGCTCAGACTATCAGCTTGAACTGAAAGCATTCAAGAGTGAACCCCTGAAGCTGCATTCTTTTACCTCCACCAATAAGACAGAAAATACAAATCAAATATAATTATATCCCACTACAAATTCTTATGCTCTTTAAACAAGCTGGTGAAAGGATGGTGCAATTTTCTCTGCTAATAATACACTGGGAAGTCTAGTCCTGATGCAGCACCACTCAGAAGCACTGAATTACCCAACAAATTAATTTTGTTCTTTGCATTATGTATACATTGAGTTGGGAAAAATATCATTTAACATCAGGGGGCTGTGCATATCCCAACCCCCATAGTTTATGCTGGAGGAAAAAAAAAAAAAAAGGAAAAAAGAAAAAAGCAGTGTCATTCAGAGAGAGGAGAATTTGATGGCTGGTAGCTCTTGAAAACAAAGATGCCTGATTCTTCTTTTAATGTCTGATGCTGATGGGCCTTGGATGCAGTATACAAACTTGTGGGTTGCAGTCTGATGTTGCAGAGGAGAACAAAGGCAAATGAAACTACACAAGATGCACAGAAAAACAAAGGTACCAATATTGGATTGCATGCTGTTTCTATGTTTTGGTGTTGTACAGAAAACAATCTAATTTTGCCTTTGTGTAACTTTCCTCCTACCAAAAGCTCTCAACGAATTCCTTAAATCATTATGTTGTTCCAGGCTTTATTCAGTGATTTGATTACACTGCTTTAATCTAAGTGTGAACCTCTTTAGTAAATAGTGGGACAATGCATCTGTGCTTCCAAAAGTGTTGGTGGATCATTTCAGTTTTATTTAGAATAACACCATTTTCATAACTGAAGAGTGTATCTTGCTCTCAATAGTGGGGGGAGATTGGACTCTCGTAGAAGTTACAAAATATGTAACTAGCCAAAGTGGTCAAATGGTGTGCCACAGGCATGGGCATTATGCTGGTAAAATTTATATAGACAACTGTAATTATTAGGAGGGGGGGTGTGTGTTGGGTAAATTTACATGTACTCTTTTAGGTGTCAGCCTCCAGGCTTGTTATCTTTCGGCACTATTCCCTCAGCACATCAGATATGAAATGCATCCACTCTGCTCTGACAACGTTCTACGGTATCTGCGCAGAAGTCCAAATACTAACACAAAGCACGTGAAGATGGAGAAGTACACCCACTACGAATGCTAGCTTTATAGCCCATCCTCGGCTCAAGCGTTCCTCAAACATACAGTTACTCCTGATTTACTACACAGCAAACGACAGAAGAAACCAAGCCATCACCTTAAAGTTTATGCATGAGTTAGCCGAAGGCAGGAATTAAAAGAAAACAGCAAAGAAACAAATCCACAACATCTTCTTTTAGCTCCAGCTACTCCCTCTTCTTCAATCGCTAAATCTTGGTGTCCTTCACTGCCATTTTTCAATCTTGTTTTCCCTTCTTTGCATGGCTACAGTTGTCTTTCACTGCTTCCATCACCAGTTCTCTAAGGATAATCTGCCTGCCACTCACAGACAACAGGAAACAAATGGCACGTACGTGTGCATCTGCAGAGAGAATTTCTAGAAGATATCATGTCACGGCAAAGTTACAGAAAATTAGCAACAAAGACAAATGGATAGGGACAGAAGGGAGGGAGGCAAGAAAACAGTGTATGAGGTAGCTCATCTAGAAGACGAAGATCTATAGGAGGTAAAATCACATAAATGTCTAACAACAGTGGGGAAAAAATCACCCAATCTTCATACGCAAAAGTTTAATTGTAAAGAGAGGAGGGAGCAATCAAGAAGTTACTATGACATTGCTATATCTTTTTAATACCTTGCTGCACTTTGAGGATAATATTTGCATTGAGGCAAGAACGCATTATTTTACTGAGGAGACACAGCTGGGCTTGAACTGCCAGCAAAGGAACTACAGAACTGTGAAAGCTTTTCACTCTACTGGTTAGCTTCCCACAGATGCATGCTACTTTATGATGTATTTAATGACAAAAACGTGCATTATTACTTTCATTCGTATTTTACAGTAGAGCAGCAAAAGGAGCCCATTTTTATTCTGGCAGAGGTACTATCAACAAAACCATGAACTAAGTGCCAAGAGAACTAAACTGTTGACCCTGCAGCCTTCCTGAAGCCCACGAATCTGCAAGTAGCGAGAGAAGAATTTAAGGAGAGAATACTGTTGGGGATCATGAGTGTAGAGGAAGCCATTAAGACCTCCATATCCCATAGACTTGCATAACAAACTAGAAAGCAAAAAGCATTCACATAATCGTAGATGTAGCTTCTCAAATGTGGAGTTAGTGAGAACCATCATTATTGCACCCCGCATCATCCTCTGCATACTTTCTTTCCACTCCTATCAAGTATAAGTGACATTGAAGAATTCCTCATTTGCTCTTACTTTCATCTTCTCAATTCTAAAGTGGACCTAGCACTGTGAGCATTGTTATACTTACGTTTTTGAGATGACACACATTTGAGTTACCTGAGTAAAGAGTCTCTCACTGAAAATTTCAAATCGTCTTTTATGCTACAAATAGTAGATACACAATGCAACCATTCAACCCTCCAAATATATTCTCTGCTAAATAGAGGAGAGAAAGCTCTATCTAAAGTCATGTTATCAAGCAGGATCTTTAGAAGATAAAACCCAATAATTTAAGCTGATAATTGTCTCACTATCCTTAGCTCCATTGAGACATTTGGTGTTAAAAAGAAACTAAAACATCGCTGACTTATTCATTAAAATAACAGCATTTTAAATTATATCAGTAGCCTACATTTCTTCATCTCAAAAATAACTGTTAATGAATCATCCTGGTATAAATAAGGATAAAAAAAGAATGTATCCGCTGTAACAGGGGGTTATCTTTGTACAAATATGTAGGTGTTTTCAACATTTGTAATGTTCTCTGTGGTTAATTCCATTGAGAAAGGAAGGCTTGCTCACTGAAGAGTTTTTGAGATGGATTAATAATTCAAGTAGTATTAGCAATACTATGCCTACTTCTGTTTCAAGGCATTATCACTTGTATTTTACAATGCTTGAAAATGTTGAGGGAAGACTTTTTTTTTTCCTCCCCTAGTGTAGCCTGTTTCTTGATGTTGCCTGCAGATTAAGTTTTGAGATGGTGCACTGCCAGCTAAGTTTAGACTTTATGTAACAAGAATACGAAAAAGGACTCTCGTGTTTATATAGGTTAGTAAGGCAGAGCAGGTAAATAAGATCAATTGAAAGAATAAAGAAGGTGCAAACTTAACATCCATTATCAAAAAGTAGTCTTATGTACATACTATTTCAGAAAAACTATGATTTATTCTTATGTTTCTGGCAGTGGTGGTAGATATAGCTACATGACATTCATTAATTCAGTGGAAAATGCATGGCTGACATCCAAGACATTACTATGAAAATAGAAGTGTTCTGGATATTATTTGGCAGTCACACCCCCGGACATCATGAGTACTACAATAAAATTTGACTTCCGTGTTCAAGTTTCAAAATAACTCTGTTTTCTTCCAGACAAGAAGTGATGCAAATAAAGCTAGTAGAAAATGGCAATGCACATCCCTAAAAAAGAATGGAATCAGAGAAAGGAGAGTAATTGCATAAATAAGCAAATTGCATACATTGTTCTCTACTAAGCCACGGCATTTCAGGTGCAGATTCTTGATGTTTCAGAATAATTGCAGACTGTGTTTTTAGGAGAGAAAACATTCTCGTGTTTGTATTAGCTGTACACATGTGTAACTACTATATACATCCACCAGCACTTTCACTAGAGGATAGACTGTTTGGGACTATCATCTAGCCTGTCATCATCTTCAGAAACACATCTAAACAAATTTAATGACGTTTGTACTTGTATATTCAAGGCCACAATTTCATGTATGAGAATTTTAAGTAAGAAACAGTATGTCTTTATAAACAAAAGTAGTTCAAGAAGAATACGCTGTGTATCAAAAGAAAAAAGTACATAAGACAGAACAGGTAAAATCAGGTAACATAAAATATGTATTTCAGATATTACATTAGGAAGTTTCAGTTAAGAGGTGAAATTAAATTAAATTCACAATATTTTTTTGTTTACTAATGTTTATAATAAAGGTCTGAGATGAAGGAAAGATCCAGACCTCACCTCTACCAGTGGACACCAGACACAGTGTCACCAGGAACATGTGGTGCAGCAATTCCACAAGCAGCCCTCAGCAGCTTTGGCTTCCAAGAAACCACTGCTTCTAGACAACATATGGGTGACCACAGTCTCCAAGAAGCCTCTGTTGTCACCACGGACAAAGATTATTTGTACCCCCCATGCCACGTTCCCAATGGAGGTGAGGAAAGCCCAAAATCACTCCCTTGGCTGGCCGATGACTGACGGAAGAGTGGTGGAACAGAAGAAGAATAAACAGAAATTTATGAAGTTGGAGAAAACTTTCATAGAGTCACTGCAAGAATAAATGTTCCATAAAGTCTTAATATCTTTTTTCCGGTCTAGAATTTGGCAAGAAATTTAGAAATGACTCACCCTAAGTCCCCCTGGCTAGAACCATGTTTTCCTTTATGTTGGGAAGCTGCGAGGAATATTAAAGGAATTATGAGCAGAAAAGAAGGAGGACGAATAAATGGGATTCACAGGACACATCTGAGGTCAAGAAATAAAGTATAAATGGAAGTGGAAGGATTGGAAGATAGGAAGAGAATACAGTGAAATTACAGTGATTCCCAGTGAACCTGGGAGACATGATCTGAAAGCAATTTTCAATGGAGAAAATGAAAATGGATTACTGCTTTAAGATGCTTAGGAATGACTGCACTCAACAACTCAGGAAAGGGTATGTAGTGTAGTGTATGAACAAGAAAGTAGCACTACGTTTGGATGCTGCAGATTGAACGGAGTAAGGTGATAGTACGCAATTCCTATAGCCTCTTCTCAAATCTTACTCAGTTTCTGAATATCAGACACCAGTTTAACATAAAAATCTGTCAAACTATATAGCAATCAAAAGCAATAGAGTAAATAATTAAGATGCAGGAGTGACTAAACAGTGATTTAAATTTATGTAGGAAAGACTACAAAAAGCAAACAGTCTAAGCAAGCTCCTATACCATTCACAGAGTTTTAACATTGGCTTAACTTGGAAGAGATGCACCTCTTACTCTACAGGTTGCTAAGCAGTGAATAAACAGGAAAGACATAGCTGTTCAAATCCTAGTCCCAGTAAAGCTGGTATATCTTTTGCTAAAAACTCTAATGGGACCAGAATTTCAGTCAGGAAGTGAAGGGACGTTTGAATAAGGCAAGCTAGAGGACTATTACAGAACAATAGAAATAGACCTATGTAGGATAACTAGAAGAACAGAACAGTATAAAAGCATAGAAAGTATTCCAAAGTACTTCTCCTCTCTGTCTACCGTTCCTTTGAACAATCATAGCTCATGGATTTTTCTAAGCACATAACCGGGAAGAGCAAACAAGGTGGTTCACAACAATGAGATAAGCTGGAAGGTAGCTCTCCACAGCCCATCATGATCACAAGTCACATTTCAATCTGAAAGCTGCACGAAGCAGTGCAGTTTATCCCTTCCTCTACTGTTGCCCAGTATTCTAGCGCAACCTAGACTCAACGAAATAAACGGTGAAAACCAATTTGTTGCTTTGACCCATCAAGGGAGTGGAATAATCTGTGGAGCAAAAGTGAAAAATTTCACAACTATAGACAGAAATCACTGTGAACTGTATCTCCAGAGTACAAGTCCAATGGAAGAACAACCCAGTAAGCCTTCCATTTGATTATTCAAACATAATCAATATTTCAGTAGAGACGGTTCAAAATATTAATTAGGAAACTTGTTTTTAACTAGCTCTCCACTGGTCCATTATCTAAAAGAATGGGCAGGGTTTTCTTTAACTTAGTACTTTTCTCAGCTTACATGATCAAGACGCTTAGCATTGAAAGTTTCTTGGGATTTTTTTAAAAGAAACTATATGAGAATTTCTGATCATTAACTGAAAGGAACGGATAGCCTTTCTGAAGGTACGTATTGCTAGTGGTAAATAATATCACAAAACACAGCTTACGTCTCATCATCACCTTACTCTGTCTCAATGTGGATTTTATTTTAGAAGCTCACTAATTAAGCCTTACTGATCAATTTTGACCTTCATCTGTGCTCCTTAAAGGGCTGAACTGTCAGGGCTATTGTTGCTATGTACTAATATGTCTGGGAAAACCTTTGTAGATTCAATTGATGTTTCTTATCTATTCTGTCACTCTCCTTTACAGGAAAAAGGAGGTGAGGTGGGAGGAAAGCAGCTATCTCCTAACTAAAGTTCTGTGGCTGTTGATTATTTTCTTGGCTTTTACAACATTACTACTTTACCTCTATCAATATTCTGCATTTTCCATACCTACCTAGCGCAGGTGCTGCCTAAAGTCATTGACAGAACAAACCCCACAACACACAACTGTTAATGCCAAGAAACATATCTTCATCAGCAGGGAGCACTGTAAAGACAAGATGTGCAAACATATAAAGAGAAAGAGAAGAGGAAAAACTCAAAAATTTAGAGCCTGGATTAGCGGTGATGAATAGACACAGCTCAAAATGATACCTAAAGAACAGGCAGTTCAGGAAACTGGCTGGCAGAAAACAACATTGTGGCTCCAGAAACGCCTGCAATGAATGAACGGGTGTAAGGAGACTGTGAAAGATGGCTGAAGTTGTTAAACAGGAATCTAAGGATTACTATGAGAAAAAATTTAGGGAATAGTTTTAAACAGTATGAAAAAATATGGAAAAGGAGATAGGAAATTGAAATAAAGCAGAAATTTAATATTAATGGCAATAATCACAGATGGATATTCCTGAGTAAACAGAGGTACAAGCATATGCTAAGGACAGAAACCATGACCTCTCTCAATGGCAAATGGTCACTCTCAACGGTCTGTTCATTTTAGTAACTTCTCAAAATACAGCACATCCAGAAAAAGGTTTTAAATAGCACAAGACTTACCTAGCTTTATACTACATGCAGGGAATTCAGAAGGATACAAGAATGCTAATCATATTACAAGATCATATTCTTAGCTATTTGTGCCAAAAGCAGGATAATCTAAAGCAGTAGTTTTTGCATGCATTCATGCAAGTCACACACATTTAGTGGGAATTCCAGGCATGATCGCAGCAGAAATTTCTTTTGAGAACCAAGACCTCTGAGATCCTCAAGCTTGTTAAGGGAATAAAGTTAGGAAAGGAATGAAAACAAATGTTATAAAACACCTTTAATTTTTGTTTCATTCAAGAACAGACCAATTTTTCTCCAGTGCTTTTACTCATTACTAATCTATGGGCATTAAAAATTAGTGTTCATAATAAGCTAGGAAGGACATTAAAATCTTTTTATTTTTTTTTTAAATAGTATAAGTGCTAAGTAATTC
Organism: Tauraco erythrolophus; assembly: GCF_009769465.1. NCBI lineage: Eukaryota > Metazoa > Chordata > Aves > Musophagiformes > Musophagidae > Tauraco > Tauraco erythrolophus. Next base: position 17,103,528 of record NC_141470.1, read on the forward strand.
ATGTATGTAAAATAAGCATTTGAGTGCAGCAAGTGCAAAGCAAAATCCAGCAGGCACTGTTGGACTGGGCCATTTTTGCAGCGTATTCCCAGATCAAAGAGCAAAAGGGAACATGGTCCACACATGATTTTTGAAGAATCAGGAGGGTCTGGCAAGGAAAACATCATGCTGGAGCTAACAAGCCATCCTTTACTCAAAGTAATCCATGCAGATCCACCTGAGAAGTCTCAGCACAATTTCTGTTTACGCCAGGTTGTCCTTGCCCCAGATACTGAAAAATTACTGCAAATGCTGCTAAGGGAAGGTGGATTTAGCACTAAGCATCTTTTCTAAGTCCATTTAATTGAATTCTGAAAGATATACTTCAATGGGGCACAAGCATACAACCAGTTCAAAAAAAATCATCCCAAAACATACTTTTCCACACCATTAGGCATCACCTACCTGTGAGAATCTAGTGGTTTTATGCCCTTAGTCACATTGTGTTTAATTGTAGTTAAAGTAATTAGTTTCACCAGTCTCCGTGTAGGTACGCTTGGAGTGGCCCTGTAGCCCCTCCGTATGGGGAGGATCTGGGAGCTGTTAAAAACTGCTGTCTCATAGAAAATCTCACGTAAAAAGAGAAAGAGAAGAGACAGAACCATAGCTTTTACACATGCAGGACAGGGTAAGATAGTTAATTAAAAGGTTTGCGATGGATCATACCACGTTTCACACAGCCAAACAACCCCCAGACAGCCCAACTGCATTTGAGTCAATAATTCTGTTTGGTGAGTTCAAGGATGATGCCGAGGGCGCCTCTAGAACTAGCATGGTGGCATTTCAAACATCGGTATTTAAATGTTTCTCTCCTTTTAAAAAACATTTAATAAGGTTAGTATTAAATTTACAGAATAACTTTCCCTTATGCTTAGATTTTTAATTATATCGCAACAGAAAAAATATCATTATTTGTACTAGGGGATACCTTAAGAAACAATCATTCAACATTCAAACGGACTGCACTTTTTTTCATAGGTATTTAAAAGATAGCTTGACTAAACCAATATATTTCATTTGCAGAGTACTCTAGGAGGACTGGAAAATAAAAAACAATTAAATTGTACCCTACAGAAAAATACCTGCTTCTTTATTTTTCTTGAAAGTATCTAGATCTACACTAAGAGAAATCTTTCAAAAATGTATTCTAGAAAAATCAACATTTTTGCCCACTGTGGTTTGAATATTCTAATTCTGTCCAGTAGCTTGTATCTGTGAAAAGCCATCATTAGATAATTTTCTGTCCCATAGCAACCACTTTGTTTTCTCAGGGAAATAAAATATTTTTACATCCTTAGGCAATACCTTTCTCTGCGTGGCTCCCTAAATGAAGCTGTTTGTAATCTAAAGCTAACATCACAATTTACACTGAGCTTCACAGAGATTTATAGCTATATACATGGAAAATAAAACACTAGCCATAGGCTTTTCTAACTGCATATACGTGTGCGTGTGCATGTACAAACAAACAAGGTTTTTTTATGTAAAAGCCCTGGCTTTGTTAATAAAATATTGCTTATTTAAAGTAACAGATCCAAGTTACAAGATTTATTTACATTATTAAAGAATTATCTAAAAGAGAGCAATAGAAAGGAAAAGAGATGTTTTAATGATCTGAATGTGCAATGATAATTTAGGTCTGAATTTGCTAAGTGATAAGAAAGTAAATAAGCCATCAGAGACTATAAGCAGCTTGAGAGGATCTTCCTGTAACTGTCACAGCTGACAATTTCATGGTAATCCAGAAACTTCAAGGGTGTTGGCCTGAGCCACCAGTTCTCAAACGAGGATTCTCAGTACTTCGCCAAAGGTCTCTGTGGAGCTAGCTTTTTCTTAAAAGGGTCTTTTAATTATTAAATCACACTAAAGTGACTATACTTATTTTAAATAATTTACTGATGCGATTTTACTGTGCAAGTCACTGCTGATGTTCCCTACAGGCATTACACAGAAGAAAAAGTGAAGCGAAAACTACACAGTGTAGTAGTATGTCACCAAAGTAGTAGGGGGGAAAAAAAGGCATAGAAGCAGACTACGTACTATACTATGGCTTACTGCAATCATGCAAGACCTTGTCTGCTGACCTGAATGTTGTCTTCATTCAAGCCTGAAAGGACTATCATGAAAGGAGAATTCCAATTTTTCTTTTTTTTTTTTTTTCATTTGGCAATCCTATCATGTCTTTTCATGACATAAAAATGTTAATGTTTTAAATTTTGACAATAAGGGGCACTGGAATGTGAAAAATTCTCCCCAGGGAAACTGGAAATGCTTGAGATATGGAAGGCTAAACAGGATGCAAACACCCACACAAAATGTTGCAAGAAGATATGAAGCTGGAAAAATAAGATTCAGCTAGCTGTTGTACTACACCAAATCTTTAGCAAACTCAATTTCTCCACCTAGATTTTGAAAAATAAAGCATTGAGCAGGTTACAAAGGATGAAGCTTTGAATTTTCCTAACTGTTTACTAGGACTGCTGATTTCAGCAAAGATGAAACACTTCCATCGCTATTTACCCTGGCTTTTGAAACCAAACACAGAAAGACTAGTAGGAATCCATTTCTTCTCAGTGTACGCTTTCAATTTTTTGTCATTAAGCTTTAATGCAAGGAAAAGACATGATCTGAACAGGGTTCATTTCAATGATGATGCAATGTGATGGGTGCACTGCATAATGTCATACGATATCAAAAGATGTGTCCTAGTGTAACCTCCCTTATACATAGTGAGAAGCCTCTGAAAATACAGAAGGCAGCTAACAGCTTTGAAGTCGTTACTGGAAAGTTGTCACTTGCTTTCAACAACTGAATAGGACTTGTCATTATCTAGCCTTAGTGGTTCAAGTTGCTCAAATGCTTAGTTATGAAACTATGCCTTCATTAGCTTCTGAAAGGCTCACCTTTCTTCTCTAATTTATTAAGATTTTTGCCATATGGGCACTGGAAAGAACTGCACAAAACCGACTTAAGGCAAGTTTTGTGATCCTTCATTTTGGGGCTGACTCAAAGCCGCACTAATTAAACCAGAGCTCCTCAACAGGGCTTCTCATTCCATCAGGCAGGGACACCTGGATGGTGGGGACAGTTCAGTCACGCTTTCACTCTTGCTGTGTCTACTGAAACAGGGAGGATTGATGTAAGAGCTTGCTGGGTTTAGGGAACTGCTAAACCATCAGTTAAGTCAAGCCTGGATCAGGTCCAGAGATACAAAGAGATATAAAGTAGCAGATGCGGGACTAGTAGTTTTGTTTACTGGTTTTGTAACTCATTTGGGCATTTTGGTTTTCAATACTTTGTATAAATTCAGAAATACTTTGTGTAAACTCCCCTTCAGTTGCACGTTCGTAGTTTTAAGAACAGATCAGCTCTCGGTGCCTTTTTTATCGATATTAGATGATGCCCCATACTGTGTGTTTATGAACATTTTATCAGGTAAAGGCAGAGCAGAACTAAGAACCCATGAGATTTTAATTCCTTGTTAAGCAATTGTAATGATAGATTCTGACAAGAACAGAAAATGTCATCAAACTAAGCAGAACTAAGCAGTCCTCAAGACAATTTCCAACTTCTAATAAAAACACAACACGGTACATCTACACATTCCATTACAAAGGCTGTAACCATGGTAGAAAACGCAGCACGATTTGATTCTGACAACCTGTAATCCTAGTTATATCACAGTTTGAATAAAAATTTTAGAAAAATCTTCAAAGCCACTACATCACAACTTTAAACCAATAAAAACAAAACCTAAAGAAACTGCATTGAAAGCTTCCTTGATTTTAGCTAGGGCTCAGCTGAAAGACTTAAAACATTCTTATTACAGTACAGCAGATGACCACTTTGGCTGAACTAACATAAAATGCACTTGGAAAGATACCAGACTGGAGAAGACACTACGAAGGGGAACTATGAGCAAAAATGAAGGCAGGAGATTGGGGATTCACTGTCAAGTCTCCAGGCACAGATAACTACTTCCTACATTGGACAAAGTGTAGAGTAGCCACCGCACAGTATTTCAGAGGTTCACCAAACTGACACATTTTGATAAAAATTTTTTCTTCACTGATACTGAACTCTCCTCCAAAGCCAACAGAGCGTTATTGGAAATTTATAAACAGCTCTAAGCAGGTCAGTGCTGTGTAGGCAAACTTAAAAGCTGCCAACCTTATCAATGTTGCAGCTACCAGGCACTGTCGGTCTTCATAAATGCCAATCTAACAGAATCTTCATCCTGATAATTCCTTATAGTAATGTGTAACTACACACTGAGTAATATTTTTTTTTCCTTTCAGACATAACAATGACAACTGATAGTAATTAAATTTATTCTAACTGAATGTCTCTCACCAGGAGTTTAACTGACTTATCTTCAAACTTTCTCCACAATAGAGAGGCAAATTCTACTATAATACAAAACCTATCCCATATGACTTATTCCTCCAAAACGTACTGTGCAAGCATTTAAGAAAAAAAGTGATTTGAATTATGTCTTACACTTATGATGGAAAAAGCATTGGTTAATTCATCCCTATTGATTTTAAAAGTAGTTTATTTGGTTTTAGCAAAATGGGAATGTAGCTTTTGTTGCTTCAACACGTATTTAAATTCTGAAAATATTTCCTTTCATCCAGCATCAAACTATTAGTCACACTCACTTCTGAAACTCAGATCCACAAAGAGATAAAGTACAGTTAAAGTGACAGAAGAGTACAAGCAAACACGCTTAAAATAACAATAAAGTATGTTTAACATTTCCTTTATACTTCTGATAATACTAAGGACACTGAAAAATCTAAGCATTGTTGTTCTTTTGTTGAAATATTTGAAGCATTTTATTTCAAGTTTTGAGAACTTAATTATACAATGGCTTCTGTCACTCACTGCATCATAAAAAATGGATATTCATATACCCAGATGTACATACATATGTCCACAGCCAAGTGGGCTTGCTGTAGGCATACTTCAAGAACTCTTTATGTAAGCTTTCCTTGTCTAAACTGTTTTTGATAAACATTTTACATGAATAAATATGATGAATTTGAGCTCATACATTCTACAACCATTCTCCTACTTTGCAGAGTCCCTGGAATTCTGCATGGCTCCTGCAGACACCTTGCAAATCTCAGGGCAGCATCGAGGCCATAGTCTCAATTAAATTCCAAAGTCAGAATGTTCAAAAGGACGTCTATGCCCAAAGTCTTTTGGCTTTGAATAAAAATAAAGCAGTTAATTTTTTTAATGCTAAAAAAAAATTCCAGCGTATGTTGCTCAATGAAATTTGGAGTCTTCCCCTTAACAACTGATTTGCAAACCACATTAAAATACCAATATACTAACACAAAGTAACACATCAGTATACATTAAGCAATAACTATTCTCTTAAAAGAACCTGTAAAAAATCCAGCTTTATCTGTATTCATAGAAATATTTTTATATAATAAGTGTGATATTTATTACACATGAAAAACAGTAAAATCAATGTGTTCTAAGGTTTTCACAAAAAAAAACATAGAGCATCAAATTTAAATGGATGACAAGTTATAGTGGATGGAAGACAGGTGCAGTGAGAACTATTCACAGGAGACTATCCCATGTATTGCTATGAACATCTTAATCTGTATTTATATAGTGTAAAAAAAAAAATCTTAATGCATATAAGTGTCTCTTTTGATCTATTGTTCTGACAGCTTACATTTTTAAATTGTTAATTTGGTCCATACCATAAACCATGGGTTTTTTTATGCGGAAGTTTTCTAACCAAAGCTGTCCTTTCTCTAATGCACATTTCCTGGCTTTCCCAGGAAAAAAAAGATAGGTAGGACCACGTAGAGTAGGCTACCTGTATACAGACAGAATCCTTACTGAAATGTCATCTGCAAGAAGACTGTGAAATGAGGTGCGGAATTGCATTATTTTTGCTTGATAATATAAAGAGCCAGTCCTCCTTCCACTAACACCACTCTTAAAATGAGAGCATTACTCTCAAACATCTCAAGAAAATACAGCCTCCTAGCATTCTGTTTGACATACTGATAATACAGTGTTTAATCACTACTTTAGATGTACGATTTCATATATATGGACATAGTATAAAATATATTAAGAAGAGATTATTCTATTAGTCACAATGAATAGCATCTTACACTAAACCCATTCTTGATTCTATCCGTCTTTTCAATGTTCTGAGGCCCACATGTGGAGTTCAGAGTCATTTGGAGCCCAAAATCTTTAATACAGACCCTCTTTTTCTACCATCAACTTAAACAAGCTCAAGACAACAGAATATGAGTCTGTGAAGCCCTTCCTTATGGGACAGCTGTGCTTATAAAATACCTCTGAGTTTTGTTGATTTTCCTTCACCAGCAACAAGAACACCAAAATCAGACTTTCCTACTATTGCCCCCAAACAGAAAAATTACCATGGTTTAATCCTTACCTGCCAGCAACAGATTCCAGGGACTTCTACTTGGATATGGGAAGCAGGATCCTTTAAGAAGGGTGGGGAACGAAGGCAACATCAAAAAGAAGTTAGGTGTCAGAATTTGATTTTAAGGGGAAAGTTTGAAAGCAGAAGTTCATATAAATGAAGCTCTTCTTACAACATGATTTGAAAATGGGAAAGTGGACAAAATCAACATTGAGAGGAGACAAGGAAGCAAACTCTAGTTTCTCTCAGTTTCTCCTACTCTGCTGTCCCTGCCACTTTGCACGTGCAACGAGGAAATGAAAATGAGGTAATCAAGGTAATGGAAGGTAATGCAGAATGTTAAACATGATTAAGGATGGCAGAGGAAGGTGACACAGGGTTTGAAAGACTGGAATATCGTAGCGATACACCTGGAACAATGAGAAAGACTGCTTTGACTGCAGAGTTCGGAGTTACACACGTGAAAATCAGGGATCACTTGCTGCAGTGGTGGACAAGACACCAATAACATCCCCCTCCCTGCCCGGGTAGCATTGGAATCGCAGCATGGCTGTCACAAAAAGATCACTTATCTTTCCAGAAAATGGCTCACATAAATCATATTTCCTCAAAATAATCTAAGTTTAAAATAATTACAAAACATTCTTTCTCTTTTTCCTCTCTCTTCTTCTTTGGTTATATTTTGAGAATTCATGTTGTACAACGTGATATAAGTTAAAAACTAGCCCTTCTAAAAATGTGCACTTCCGCCAAATATTTTCTCTGCAATTTTCAGTCTCTACATCAAACACCATAGAAAGTCCACAAAATACTCATAGGACTGTTTTTGAATACGTATGGAATTCTATTATCATAGCAATTAAACTATATCTGCTTTTTAAACATTTGCACAACTCTATGCCTTGTTCACTATACAACCTCTACAATTTCACACACTTTCAATCTTTTATCTTGTGAAATGTCAGACTAAGTTTAGTTTAAAAGCATTATTTCACAATATACTTATCTACAGTTCATGTCTAGATGGCTGTAAATTCAAGGGATATTGTTACATTCGGGGAGTCTGGAAGAGTTGTATTTTATAAGGTTATTTTTGTTCAGTAGCATGATTCTGTATTTCAGGAAGTTCTTTCTAACCACACTCCCACAGTACTCTTGGATAAAACACCATTTTCCAAGGCATTTGATATATCAGATACATCCCTGGAAGTTTTCACATTTCACATTTGATCACTCCAATTAAATACTTTGTTTAGAACAGCCCATGACATAAGTTTCAGAGTTTTGATATTTTAACGGATCAAATTATGATCTTGAATAGATGCCCTATAATTATAAACTGAATCACAAGCTAACAAGAACAATGGTTGCGCTTTCATTTTCTAGTGTTCTGGAATATAAAAGGATATTCTCTAATAAGCTGAAAAAGGAGAAAAGATCCGCCTACCCCAGGGACTGACAGAAGCATACAGTAAAATACTCGAAAGCCCCTTAGTAAATTAATAAGGGAAAAATTTGAAAAGGTTTTCCTAGTAAGTGGTTTAAGTGTTGCTTCAATTATCACAGCATTCAATGTGTTTAGATCTATCTACATGAAACATTGAACGTATTATACACAAGAATTTTATGTATCTGTGCCTCAAGGTTGCTTGTGCAGGAAAGAATACTCAGATTATCCCCTAGGCACATACTAAAGGGTGAGAAGGAGGGGCACATACTAAAGGGTGAGAAGGAGGTGCAAGAAAGAATCAGTGTTCTGAGTCGGTAAAACAAATTGACTTTAGCAGCAGAAAAACAAAAAAAAACCACCCCCAACTCTGCTCCTGACAGTTTTCGGGAAGTTTAAGCAGCAGGTACAACAATGTAACATTGAAATCTTGAAGGGGAGTCCCAAGGAAAATGAGCTCATAATGGAAAATTGGCAACTGACTTTTTCATTGTAATAACAGGTATTCAAATGGAAAAGAAGAGAAAAAGGAAACATTGCCAATATTTTGGCATTTGTAGGAGTTATTCAAGAAAAGCATATCTAGGTTCTCTACAGCTTTAACCTGAGAAAAAAAATGCACATTAATGCTGCAAAGGAGCTGACACTTTTCATCTGCAGCCCACTCAGCCAAGGAACATCCACTTATACACCCTCATGCATTATTCACCAGGAAAACTGGAATAATCTACCAGTGGTTAAGCACATCGGAATCAAATGCAAATCAAGGGAAAGCAGCAGTTAAGAACGAGGATCATTCACAACCTGCTCCGAACTCCTGACACTCCTCCACAAGCTGCAAGCCTGGAGCCTCCGGCAGGAGCCGCACAAATCACTACAACCCCAATCCCGGCTGCTGCAGGGGGTTTGGAGCAACTTAACCTGCAAATTGGCTCTTTCCTGTAGTGACGGCAGAAGCGCTGACCTGTGCCCATGCTTTGAAAGAGAATTTGCTCTATTTATATTCAGGTAGATTCTCGCTCCTTGTCAAGAAATATGGGTTCTTTGGCACATACTTGAGAACACGACTTTTTTTTTTTTTTAATTATTAAAAGCCTGTGTTAACTGCAGCACTGACTACAATTATATTCATTCTTTATATGACTATGAAACTTAACAGTCAGAAGTGACACACAACAGTCAAGTATAAAAACAAATGTAAAGTTAGGTAAAAAATTTTTCCAATGATGGAAAAAGTTATTGCTGTCACCATCTTCATTTTCAGTAGTAAGATTCAATGGGAATTTCCTTACACCGTGATTTATAACAACTATTTTATTATCTTTAGGGATACACAACAGTGAACAGTAAGATCAGAAATAATAAATTAATTTTGAAATCGCAGTGAGAAACTAAAAGCCCAGTTAGCCATCAAGAAGTTATACATCATTACTTACAAGCTAACATGAACAGTAGAGGCATGGTTAATTTTTGCATAAGTTTATACAAATTACCCTGGACAAATTTTCCATGAAATTTATACAAACCTTTTATTATGAAGTATTTCCATGTATCTGAATTTATTATCATCGATGCATACTCAGGAGGTTGTAAACTCCATGCATTAATGTTCTTTATCAGAATTTTATAGCTTTAACCCTTCTGATTTTAAGGACAGTCATCATACTGCTTGTATTTAGGCAGTGCAGTTTTTCCCCACAGATTGTACACAGTACAATAGCTTTCGGTTCAATGGAGAACAAGATATTTTCAAGGAGAAAAAAAAAAAAAAAGCCAGATTTAATCAACTAGTTAGTTATTTCAACAATTGGTTGAACTCAAAAATTCTGTTGGCAACCCTAGATCTGATTTCATGAATTACAGAATGACAAATTACAACAGAAAACATTCTTGTCATAACTGTAAAATTAGAAAGTAAAATAATGAATAAAAAAAAATCAAATACGTCTCACTCTAAGTGGCAAAAAAAAATCCATTAAGGTCATATATTTTTGCAGTCCTTTTAGTTATATATTTGACCGTCAGAAAGCCTAAGACAAAAAAAAAAAAAAATCCTAAATGTCAGATATTCCAGGTACAATGTGAAAAATATGCTGTTGACAAAGAAGAAAATCAGGCCAATAACCACCTCAACCTAAAATTCAAGATGAAACATTACTTCAGGAAAAATTTGGCTAGTATCTTAGGCCAGTCACACACTTTTTAAATTTTGGAAACACTACTGACATAAAACACTATAGTAGCAGCTGATTTTCCTCTAGTTCAATTGTATTTCCCTTCACGGACTTTCATTTAAATTTGCTCTTTTAGATCTGCTGGAGTAACAGCTGCGGTGTGACAACTACACCGTATTGTAGTGATTGTGTAGTGACAACACAACGCTTAGTCAAGGGAGACAGGACCCAAAGTCAGAGAGAATAGGGTTAGGCTCTCACTTTATGGAAATTAAAAGACATTTTAATGTCTACATAATCCAGACCAAAACTCTGCTTTCATGGTGCTTTCTTGAAGGCTTCCACAGAGAGAATTATACTTTTCCCTAGGAAGAATAAGCACAAACACATCCTCAAAGAATGTTAACCTCCGATCCTCAGGATCCTAGTTATTTTAATCACAATGCTTTCAGTATAAAGCTCTATTGAATTTTCCACAGATTGGAGGCATTTCATTGCCAAAAATAGGCCCCAAATTTAAGACCAACTGCAATTTAAAAAAATCCTTTACAATAAGTTATTTTATATCATCACTGGCATATTGCACACACGTACTCAAGAACCTTAATTAGACTGATTATTCATTTAGGTGGAATAATTGAGATCTCCTATGCTTCTGTTATTGATCCAAGATACAAGACAGTAACATTCTAGAAAAAAAGAGATGAAATCCATACCCAAATACTTTGCCAAATACTTCAGAACTGGCATCTCTTCACATGTAAACTATACTGACCTTATCCCAAATCCGTATATGTTAAAAGAGAAAATCTTTGAGTATCATTAACCACAGAGACCTGATTTTGATGTCAAGCTTTTTCTTGGTCAGTGCTAATTGCACTGATTTTGCTACATGTCTTCAGGAAAAAAAAAAAAAAAAAAGTAGGCCCTGATGAGTTTATTTTATATATGTGTCAACCTTGACTCTGTGTGTTCAGTTTTATGACACTAAAAGATGTCCAGCTTTGCAGAAATAATTCTTTATCTAATACTAAAAGTTTAACTACTGATCTAGATTTTACTGTTTTAAACACATCTGTTTACACCTTGCCACACGACAATTAAGTAACCTATAAAATGTTGTTTAACACAAAATATGAACACTATTTGAAAAGGACACCCCGTAGCTTTTATGAGATTAATATAAGTGTAATGGCTCTATCATGAAACAAAAATGGTCAGAGTATACATGTGAACCATCATGACTAAAACTCATTTCTTGTACTTCTACACCTACAGATCCATAGAAGGAAGTTAAGTCACAGACTGCTATTTATTTGATAATGATCTCTAATGAGTCTATCTGTGTACTAGCCTGGCAGCCCATGAAACAAATCCTGGACTTGAACATTTTGCCTCTTTAAATAGCTCTGCTCACTGTAACAACTTAATAAAATGCTGATTTTGGGTGACAAGGACTCACATATGAGTTAAGAAACGTACCTTATCTTACCATTGAAGGTCAAATGAATCGATACTGCACCAGTGCCACCCAATATCATCCCTTACCGGCACCTCCTGAGTAGCAGAGATGACTTTGGTATTTCCAAAGTCAAATCTTAGGAGTATTTTACAAGAAAAAAAATGGAAAAAACTTGCCAAAATTATGAGACTTCTTTAACATGACATGATACTTGGCTGACTTTTCCTTATTGCCTGGAAGCAATTCAACCAGAATAGAGAATTTAATCCTCTACAACATATATTTTAATGAATCATTGTTTTCCTATGTCTTTCTAGTTTCCACAAAGCTTAGTGGACTTGAGTACGATAATTAAAACACCACAAACAAAAAAAACTCTTTACTTTTCCCAAAAACAATGAAGTATATGACAAAAACAATTTAGCTGTAACCAGTAAAAGACATTCTAAAATTAGAGCTTGTTGTGTTAGGGATGGTAACAAAGTGTCTAAGCCATATGCTGGTCTAATCTATAAAAGCTAGATACAAAGCTTATGTCATTGTAACTTACTGTTTCAGAAAGCAGCATAACAGGTATTGTACATGAACCCAGCATTAATCAAATAATTTGAGATTTTAACTTGCATATAGCACTGGATCAGTACAAACATTTGGACACCAAGAGTACATTACAGTTTTATCCTCATACATCAGAGGATACATCAGGTATGTGCCGTTACCAAATACTAGATATAACTAAATGGGGAATCTTGGTTTTAAACAACTCTTTACTCACAACTTACTCCATTCTTTTACTTAGAAGATGCAAATCAGAAAAGCAGCAGATTTTTTTTAATCTGCATAGATATTTTTCAGATTGCATAGGAGACAGTCCACCAGCTGTCAGAAACAGACTTAAGAGATTTTGTCTTTTTCTTCTCCAAGAGGAAACCCGAACACAACCCTAAGATAAGGCACTAGGCTAAATCTGTAATAATTTATGTGGATTTCATCCAGATTTACACTTCTTTAATGCAGAACACAATTTGTCACTTGCATAACAGAGTTTAGACACCAGAAAAACTTCCCTCATCAATTGAACTATTTCCTTCATCAGCTAGCACAGAATAAACTGCAACTGATTATTTAGACGTAGCCATGGGTGGAAAATAGAAACACTAACTGTAGGGAGGGCACAGTAATTCCTGGGTACCTACAGCAGGCGCGGTGGTCACTTCCAGCCTGCAGGATGCTGTACCACAGCGTTCAAAACAAAGCCCCATCACCATAGCGACCAGAGCATCACCCCGCACTCCATTCTTTTAACATAAATCTTTGCAGCAACAAAGAGGCAGATCCTTCAAAAAGGGGGAAACCCTAAAGTATCTTTTGGATAATTACATGTTTGGTTTTTTAGAAATAAGAAAATGAAAGTAGAATAACGAACAAATCCCCAACTCTGTTTGGGAATGTCATATAATCATTGCCACTATACAATCAAAAAGTTCTGAGTAAGTACTACTGACTACAAATCTGTGGACAGGCCAAAAATTATGCTTAATTGCATACAATTTCTGACATTAAATAACTTTTGAAACGTACTTTCTAAGGTATTAACCTGTACTCCACAGAAGGATGATAAGCACTGTTCACTCACAGGGATTCTGACTCAACCCTCCATGGCAGGGGGGTTGGAACTAGATGATCTTTGAGGTCCCTTCCAATCCAAACCATTCTATGATTCTATGAACTAGGTCTCTTATTTGGAAAAAATAAAACAAAACCCAAAAAGATCCTTTGGCACAGGCATGTGGAGAGAAATCTCCACCAGCTTTGGAGGTAGACTGGCTCCAAGCTTCAGCTTTTGTCAATAAAGATGATGAAAGGGAAACCCTTCTCCATCCAACCATCATAAGAAAATGTATGTTCTCCCACTATGCACAACCAAGCTAGCAATGAAGAAAAAAAAATACCCAAAATTATTAATATATTATTTACTGTAAGGAGGAAAATACAGTCCTGCATTAAAAATCCAAACAATGTCTATATTGGGAATCTAGCTAAGTTTGCTCTCATTGGTTGAAATAAACAATGTCAGATTAGTTCTCACATTTTTTGTCTGTCTTGATTAACTTCACATGTAAGAATGTGCATCTGTTGCTTCCAAAGCTGTCTGAATAACATGGTTATACTAACGGGTCAAAAGAAAAAAATACTCTCTCCTAAGTACAGATTAGAAAGGAAGAAAGGCAGCAGACTCCTGGGATCACTTTTAGCTATTTTTAATTTCTAAACTCCAACCAAATGTCGCAGAACTTGTAAAACATGGAAGTTCACGGATCCAGTCTAAGACCAACAACATATTTTACAAGTGCTTGTAATTTCTTATTCATCCTAACATAATCTTGGAGGCAGGTTAACTACTAATCCATCACGAGCAGCCCAATACTATCATAAGCCAAGGCCAGATCTCCCAGTAGTTGCGACACAGCAGTACGTAAGATACCATGGTACTCACTATACTGAAGCTCAAGTATCTCATATATTACTTTTAGAATTACTGCCATTCAATGCAACTGCTGCATATACAGTGGCATGATAAATGAAGAGAGTTTTAGCTTTGTATCAGTCACGTTCTGAAACGTTCAGAAGATTACCTGCATAGGGCTGAAATTTAGGACAAGGGGCAGAAAAAGTTTTTCCTTATCCCAATAATCTTAGTTTCATACAAAATTGCTGAAGGAAAGGACAACTTAACACGCAGAAACCTTAGCAGCTTCCTCAGACACAGGAAAGGGTTGTATCTTACAAGGGAAAAGAAGTTGAGTATCCAAGGCAAAGAACTGGGAGAGCACAGAGGTACAACAGAGAACAGCAAAGCTGGCACTGACAAAAGTGAAAGAAAAATGAGGAAAGCTGGCAACAAAAGAAAGAAGCAGGAAAGCAATCACGGTTAAATGGAAAAGTGATCTGAAACAGGCAAGATGCAATCAGCTGAAAAAAAATACAAAATCCTTATTTGGGGTGCAATTAGCAGTTAGACAAATCCAATATGGAATATGAATACTTGGTCGAGGTGCTGAAGAAAAGGCTCTGGATGTCACAGCAGACCACAAACTGATCGTGTGTTGCTGGGGCAGACAATGAGCTCATTCTAGACATTCCTCAAGCCCGACTGACACTGTATCAGCGCGTTAGTCCAGCACTAAACTACGCTAACAACCTGCTTGCTTGGAGGCTTTCTGATGTTAAACACGGTTCAACACACAGCTTAGCTCTATGCCTTTCAGTTTAAGTGATTTCCCAGTTGCCAGCTCTGAGCACACGCAGAAAACTTCTAGGATTGCCTTCAAGAGACACAGATATTCCTGGAGTCACAGTGCTGCAGAAAAAAGCAAACACAACACTAAGATGCGTAGAGAACACTGTCTTAGGTACTCAGTTCCTAGTACTCAAGTATAGTATTGCATTTGAATCAACCACAGAGGGCTTATGGAACAAGAAGAGCATCCAAAAGTCCACAGGATCTATGGGAAGGACTGAAATGGCTTGGTTAGATTAGTCTCAGGACCTTTTTCTTGCCTTCTTGCTACAGCGCGAGTCATCATAATTGATTCTCTGTTATTTTTCTGGGTTTCAGCCCACAATTGATGGATAGGGGAAGAGCAACTGACATCATCTACCTGGACTTATCCAAAGCATTTGATACTGCCCCACATGACATCCTTCTCTCTAAACTGGAAAGGCATGGTTTTGATGGATGGACCACGTGGTGGATAAAGAGTTGGCTGGATGGTCGCACTCAGAGAGTTGTGGTCAACATTTCAATGTCCATGTGGAGGCCTGTGATGAGTGGTGTTCCTCGGTCCATACTGGGACCAGTGCTATTTAACATCTTTGTTGGTGACTTGGACAGTGGGATCGAGTGCACCCTCAGCAAGTTTGCTGATGACACCAAGCTGTGCGGTGTTGTGGACACGCTGGAGGGAAGGGATGCCATCCAGAGGGACCTTGACAGGCTGGAGAGGTGGGCCTGTGAGAACCTCATGAAATTCAACAAGGCCAAGTGCAAGGTCCTGCATGTGGGTCAGAGCAATCCCAAGCACAAGCACAGGCTGGGCAGAGAATGGATTAAGAGCAGCCCTGAGGAAAAGGACTTGGGAGTGCTGGTGGATGAGAAGCTCAACATGAGCCAGCAATGTGCGCTGGCAGCCCAGAAAGCCAACCGTATCCTGGGCTGCATCCAAAGAAGTGTAGCCAGCAGGTCAAGGGAGGTGATTCTGCCCCTCTACTCTGCTCTCATGAGACCCCACCTGGAATACTGCATTCAGCTCTGGAGTCCCCAACACAAGAAGGACATGGAGCTACTGGAGCAAGTCCAGGGGAGGGCCACGAAGATGATCCGAGGGCTGGAACACCTCTGCTATGAAGACAGGCTGAGAGAGTTGGGGCTGTTCAGACTGGAGAAGAGAAGGCTCCGGGCTGATCTTATAGCAGCCTTCCAGTACTTAAAGGGGGCCTACAGGAAAGCTGGAGAGGGACTTTTTACAAGGGTGTGTAGTGATAGGACAAGGGGCAATGGATTTAAACCAAAAGAAGGCAGATTTAGATTAGATATAAGGAAGAAATTTTTCACTCAGAGGGTGATGAGGCACTGGAACAGGTTGCCCAGTGAAGTTGTGGATGCCCCATCCCTGGAAGTGTTCAAGGCCAGGTTGGATGAGGCTTTGGGCAACCTGGTGTAGTGGAGGGTTTCCCTGCCCATGGCAGGGGTGTTGGAACTAGATGATCTTTGAGGTCCCTTCCAACTCTAACCATTCTATGATTCTATGATTATCAACTGTACATCAGCTATCACAGAGCAATATCCCAGTCCTTGCCCTCTGCAGCTGGGTCAGTGTCAGAGTTCCTGTGTTGGCTGGTGGCTTCTGCACAAAGAAACAGAGCATTTCCTTTCCTCCCTCCGAGCTCCCTACTGCGCAGTCAGTCGTCCATTTTTAAGACAGGGGACCACCGGGTTTAACCGCACACCCCCAGCAGGTTGTATGCCTCCTCCTCTGGGGACAAGGAGCCATCAGGTTCCTCAGCATTTCCTTCCTTTCTGCAGATAACTGCTTAATACTGAATGGTAAGTAAAAATGTCCTGGAATACCTGTGGATCAGGGAGAAAATTTCTGAGCCACTGGTACTCCAGAATCCTTTATTTAAAATAGAATTATGGGGAAATAGTCAATTGACTGATGAAATATAGTTAACAAAACGTACTATTCCACTTCTTGTTTTATTTGTTTTTATATACATCATTTCCTGCCTTTAATTTTAATTCCATGCCCTCTCAGAAACGGAATCTCACAGATATATCGTCCCCTTTATTTTCCTATAATAATATCATAGCGGTTTTCTCTGGCTGTTCACAATCTCTTTCTTCCCTTCGCAGCTTTTCCTAGTCATAGAATGAAGAAATATGTAAAAATAGGCCACAAGAAACTAGACACACTTGATCTGCACAGCGAAAATAGAACTTTTTAGCACCTGGCATTCGCAAGAGTGTTAATGAAGCCAGCAAGATAAGCCATGCTTTGACCCAAAATAAAAAGCTTAGCCCTCAAAAGAAGGGTAAAGATAAATTTGAACTAACACAAAAATTTTTGTGGACTCAAGGCCTCTTTTGATTTCGTGCAAGGTGTGACCCCAGACATCTGGACAAGTGCTACATGGACAAACAGGAGAGACAGAGTTTCCTTTGGAAGGCAAAGATAGTGAGCCAGGATCAGGCTGTACAGCAGGAGATACAGCATGGGATGGGGGCTATGGGAACTCTCATCTCTGCACAACCACTCACACAGGTGGGACATGAAGGAAGAAGACAAGTAACACACATGGAAACAACAATTATAGTCTGCTAAAATCCCTGAGGACAAAATACACATGTATGTTGGTGCCTGCAATCCCAGAAATGCTAGAAGTACTAGTGGCTGGATGTTAGATCAAAAGAAAAAAGAGAGAGAGACTCAAAGGATAATCCAGCAAGCTGACACACAAAGCCAGATAATTCCAAAGTAACTATTTCTCTGATATCCTTAGGAAACAGTCACTGTAACAAACAACATATATGCCCTTTAGGACATCACTTGCAACTGGAGAGAACCATGGAAACCAGTAAACAAGACATCCTTCTGATTCAGCTGCCCTTAGAACTGCAAAATATGGAAAACTAGTCCAAAACATTTTTTTGTCAATAAAGTGGACATTTGGCATGAAACAAAAGAGGAAAAAAAAAATCTACAAACACCAGTTGATTAAAATAGAGAGGGAATGACAGAAAAGATTCAAGTAGTTTCAACGGCCTTGGACTTCCTGGGAACTCTGTCCGAGATCCTAAGGGGGTCTGATTTAAATACTCGGAAAGTGTTTACTCTGAAGATATCTTCCACAGTGTGAGAAAACCTTGACTGCAAAAAGATACAGCTTATCCTGAACTCCAAGGGAAAGACTGTCAACTCACACATAGCCCAGGAGATTGAGATATAAATGGAGTAACAGCAACAGCGTGAAATATTGTGAACGGTGTGAAATACAGTGTGAAATATTACACTCATTGCAAAGCAGTATGCTCAAATCCTATCCCTTTATCAAGCCTCATCTATAATTTGACAACAAATGGTCTTCTATGAGGATACCACTTCCTTTCAAAGAGACTGCGTATTATCAAATCAATTTTCACAAAAATTCTGACATTAATACCTTGTTATGAAAATCAGATTATTCATATGATATTAAAACAAATTCTGTCAGTGAAGCCTCAGTTCTTAAGGTAAACTGTCAAACGATCATATATTGAATGGAAAACATAACATGAACTGAATTTTGATAAATAATCTAGTTTGGAAGAAAATCAGTATATTTAGCTGTTAAAAAAATACATAAATATAAATTTAGCATAATAGAGGAGTTCCAAGTAAGGGAGCCACTGAAGTGTAATAAAACTGTTCAAAATGGAGGATGTTAGTTATTACTGAAAAGCACAACTTAAAAAGGTTATTCAAGCCGATCTAAAAGAAAAATATTATCCTTGCAATTACTAAGCTTATCTAAATACTTAGGTTTACATTCATACAAAGTTTTTTATTCATACAAATAAATACACGTTTTATGTGATTGGCAATGTAACCAAGATGCCTCTGTATTTGGAAGGCTATCCCCACCCAAATCCAATTAGCCCATGGAAGATGTTCCTTTCCCCAAATGGGAGTTTTATTGAACCTGATTATTTTCAATAACGTAACAATTGAATATACACTGGCATATAAAAATTTACATATTTAGAAGTTACAAACTTCGTAGTCTACTGGTAGTCTAATTGTACAAAGGAAATCATTGACTGCATAAAAAGGCTTGTGATGAGGTGCTCAGCATAAGGACCTACACTACATTGAGAGTTCTGGGTTTTTTTTTCCTCTGTCTCCCTTTTGTTTTTCATTTTTGTTTTTGGTTGGTTGTGGGTTTTTTTTAGTCCATCTCTGTATTTGCTTTAGGAAACAGGAATTTTCTTCAGGAAGCATTTCTGACTATTCTTACCAATTTTTTTTTTTTTTTTTTTTTTAACTCTAGCATTTATTTCATGTTCTTTCATCTCCTTTTTCTGTGTTCTCACCATTGTAAATGGGAGAAATAGAAAGCCATGGGATTCTGCACACATCCATATCTCCATTTGTCCTACCTCTATTTTTGACCTGGCTTCACTGTTTCACTGTTTGAAATCCCACACAGCGTTTGACACAATTTTAGAGAGCTCTTGAAGCTCATGTTGAAAAACTATTTAAAGAAAATACATTTACTTTTCAGGAATACTAGAATTCTCTGTGAGAAACTTTA
Source organism: Tauraco erythrolophus (assembly GCF_009769465.1). Lineage (NCBI taxonomy): Eukaryota > Metazoa > Chordata > Aves > Musophagiformes > Musophagidae > Tauraco > Tauraco erythrolophus. Next base: position 17,122,937 of record NC_141470.1, read on the forward strand.
AACAATTTTTCTCTGTCCTACCCCTTGTTAGGCTGCCTCATCTGTCATAGCTGCATTGAAGGCTCTCTGCCTTATCTTACTAGGTGTGGGCCCTCTAATGTCCTAATATTGGTATTGCCATCCAAATCCTCCCGTTTTGTTACAGATCTATATATATCATGACTGAAATGCACTGATCACATACTTCCAAAGAGCATACTGTTTTAAAAAAAAAAAAAAAAAGCACAATTGTAAGAAGTCTAGGGATACAGAGTTTAGTAACTCTAGAAAACTTAGCAGAAAGGCACTTAGTATAATACTAATCAAGCAGCAATAGAAATAAAAACCCACAAAGTCCATGGTAGTTTCTTATATTCAATTTAGGCCTTCGTTCAAGTTTTACATCTCCTCCTCAGAGTTTTTCCTCTCTGATAGCTGAGATCAGCTCCTTGGCGCTAAGGAATTAGTGGCTTTAGGAGAGAAACGTGGGCACAGATGCAGTACAGTTGAGAAGACTGAGCTATACTCAGGGTCCAGTTGCTACAGCCAGACAAGCTGATATTAGAAACAAGATATATCTGCTTAATGAAGAAGTAATCAACTCCAGAACAGTTAACAAATGGATCCAAAAACATCAGGTCGCAAGACTAGGATACGGTTTTCCAAATCCCATTTACATTATCGCACATCTTTAACAAGACAAAACCGTTTTTTCTGGTTATAATCCAGTTCAAGCAGGAATCAGTTAATGTAAATTCTGTAATCTGCACTATGGAGAAGGTCAGACAGCATGATCACATAAACCTCTTCCAGTTTTATGATTTATGACCTATAAAATTGAATCAGAGATCATTGAACAAATCCCATATAAACTCAAAAGTGCTACTTTCTTCTTACATTCCCTCAGTCTAATTCAACTCTTCAACTTATTCTTACAACACCCTGGTACAGGTCAGGCACCTTGTCTGGAAGACTGAATCCACAAGCGAACTCCGGAGGGATGGGTCTTCATTTCCAGTGACTTTGAGGGGAGCTACAGGGGTTAGAAGGATTTGGCCACCAGACTGAATAACACTGTGAATTTCACTCACTCACAGGGAGTAACCAAAAATCATTATCATAAATACTAGTTCCAAATTTCAGCGGCTGAGAGTTCTGGGGTACTTGCATTGCTGTCTGCTCATAGCACGATCCTTAATCGGCCTATTTAGATCAATAGCATTATTCTTTTACGTATTTCACCAGAATTTTTGAGGATAGTACAATCCACTCAACTACTTTATTTTTTGTAAAGCAAGAAATTAATTGTATTCATTTGATATATAAAACTATATTCCATTTTTGTCCCTCAAAACAGCTATCTCTAGTATACGCAAATCATTTTTCCTACTGATTATGCTTTACAGCTTTATTTCTCTTTTTAATTCAGCGACTAGCACTAGTTCTGCACATGGCCTCTGATTTTACTCTCCTGTACACTACTTCAGTTGTGTCAAGCCAGTGAAAGTATTGAAAAAACCAAACCCAAAAAAAACTACTTCCGGTGAAAGGACCATGCCTTATGGCACGCTTAGCCTTTAAGGATTTGGGAAAGGTAACTGACCTGACTCTGTCATGAAACAGAACACTGATGATAGGAACATTACCCAAAAAAAAGCACAGTTCCCAACCACTGGAGATAATAGTCTCAGCCTAGAAGGAGCGGAGAAGGTGGGAAGCTTTTCTCCTGATGAGGAGCTAGCGGACTATGAGCTAGTGAGAAGGTAGATTTGGCGGAATCGGGAGCTGGGGGTCCTGGAAACACTTCCAACCACTTGGGTCTGAGCATGAAGACTGGGACAAGACCCAAACATGCACCAATTCTCCCCCTTCCTTACTCTCCTTCCTCTGCCACCCTCCCAGACATCTCAAACATCTCTAGGAACAAGACATGGATAAGCCAGCAAGCCCTGCATGACCTGTACCCACTGCTCAGACCACAGAGCTCTTGCCAGAGACCAAAACTAGCTCAAGGGCACTGAAGATAGCCTGGGATTCCTCCTGTAGATTATTTTCGGCTCAATTACAAGGTTCTTCTTGTTCAGTCTGTAAAATAAACTCTAACAGGAGTAGCTGTGGCAATCGTTGCCTACCTGGCATGTGGCAAGGACACACTACAGACTGCTTTACAAAACCAGGCCAAATCATTCTGAAATCTACAGTACTTACATCAGCAGTTACATATATCATCAGTTCTCTCCTTACTTTCCTGCTCAAAATTTAGAGTATGCCTAAGAAATCACAGGCAATGACCGTGCACCACATAATCTCCACTTCTCTGCACGCAGTTCCACATTACATGCACAGAATACACTGAATTTCAAAGGCCAACAAGAATAATCAACTTCTGAAAATAAAACTTAAACTTTGAAATAAAACTAGTTAATGCACAATTTTGTAGTAATATACACACAGAAAAAAAAAATCACTTGTGATCAAAGGGAAAAAGAAAACTTCTGTAAGTTTTCCAAGCTCTGTCCTACATTTCAGTATGTAATTACATTAACAGATCCCAATTCCCAGTTTTCCAATTTGTTTGCTACCACATCACAAGACTGAGCATAAGACATTCTATTCCTTGCAACTCGTCAGAGAAAAACAGATAAATAATAGCTACAAATTTATTTCATACCAATCAATACTCGTTTGGTTGTAACCCAGCTTATAAATCATTAATGTAAAGGGTTTTTTTTCTATGGACATGAGAAATAATTATTAATTTAGCAGAGATATTAGAAAGAAACTGTAAAAGGGAACATAGAATTCTGACAATCTACCAAACAATATGTATTTAAAATGGGGGCAATGAAGATCTCGGTGTCTTTGCCATCCCAATTACACTAATACCAGCCTTTTTTCCACGTTAAAATGCCTGCTGGCATAGGAAACATGTTAATGCTATTCTCATTCGAATGACAGGTACAGAGGGCTATAAAACATGCTTGTGTCCCTCTTGCTGCTATTAAGTAACATGCGATAAAAATAGAACAAGTCATTGCATGCTGCTGACAGTTTTGTAGATTTTTAAGTCATTTGATTTACTGCTTTTTCTTCTTTCTGCTTTGATCTTTCTGCATAAGATTTCACCTAACTTGAGAAGTATTCTGCAGGTATTTGATTTATGAAAATCAAAATCACTAAATTGTTCCCCAAAACAAAATAAATAAGTAAACAAACAGAATATTCATTGGGCCGGCTAGCATTTAATAGAAACACTTGCAGCTGAAATACCAAGATTGCTGACCTCAATCACTCTGATCTAATTAAAGAAAATAGGTTAGAAAAGCAATTTTAACACAAACCAACTAATATGCTTGTGTTTTGAATTACCCGTTCTGCTTATTCTACAATAAAATGCGTGTTTCTTAAGATGTTTACAGTCACAATTCCAGTAAAAATAAATGCTTTTACTTATACTTGAAAAATGATTTATTTAAAAGTAATTGCCCAGTGTGGAATATGTATATTTTAAAGGATAAGCCTACCATATTAGCAGATTTTCATCATTTAAAGAAAAAAATTCATGTGAAAGCACAGACAAACCATCACATACACATATCTCTGCATAATTATAGAGGAATACAGGAACTCTGACTTGAAGCCTAGCAACAGTATCCAAGTATTAGTTAGTCTGCTAATCAACTACCAAAAACTCGCACACCACCTCAATGTGTTTCATTTTTCTAAAGCAGAAAGCAAACAAAAATAAAACAAAAGAATCCTATTGCTTCTAATTTCAGAGCTGCTGAAGGACAAGATGCACAATATAAAACAAACCTTGTTCACTTGAAGAAGAACAACCCATGTCATTTAATCCATCTGAAAATTCATCTCATCACAAAGAACCAAGGCAAAAGAGAGAATTAAAAATAGGTTATCCAAGTCAAAGGATTATCAGCTTGCAACATACTTAATAGCCGCATATCTGTATCTAATGAAAGCTTCAATATTCTTACACATATGATTGGGTTTTGTACCTCCATCCTATAGAAGCCATAGTAAATTCTGTATAGCAAATGCTTCCTAAATCTGCTGTGCTCATTTACTCACAGACAGCTGCAGGCTGGATGAAAACAATCAGGGATTAACTTTTCTATTCATCACATCTTTTAATCCATTACTTTCTCTTTGTTTGCAATAAATAAATGCATAAAGTTAAATAAATTATAAATGTGTTATAGCTAGTTAAAAAAAAGAAAAGGAAGTTTAAAAAGGGACATTATTATTATTCTTTTAATGATGTGTAACTGCTGTGCAGTACATCAGGAGTATACGTAATGTCTTCCTCAAAGCAGAAAAGAAGATGGAACAATAGTAACTGATCTGCAAGCTGCAAGATACTTCTGGGTTCCAAAGACTTTCAAAAAAAGTTATACTTAAAATAAGCTACTTCAATATTGTTATTATTCCTCAAAAAAAACTAATTTTGCAGAATGATGAATTGAAATAATCTGAGAAGCTATACTAAGTATTTCATACTGCTTGTAAAACAAGTTTCTAAGTACCTTCCGGTAATAGGTTTTCTTGCTTTTTGAAAAATATTATTTTAATTTGTTTCAAGTAGGATTACTTTTTAAATGATACAGCAATTTTCATTCACCTTTCAAAGATTTGTCAAGAAAACAAAAGGGGTTCCCTGAAGTTTAGAACCTCATAAAAGAAATAAATACAATGAAATCTGGATTTTGTTTTTAATCCTTTACTGAGATCCCTTTTTCCTCTCCTCCAAGTCCTTTATGTTTTATGTTTGATTTACTCTTTCAAAATTGCATTATCCCTGTCTGAAATGAAACTAAAGTAAATTTTCTCTGTTAATTATGGCAAGCTGTCTTTTATTGTACAAAGCCACAGAAATCATTTGCAAGGCTTTTTTTCTCAGTTTGTTTCTGAAAATGGCAGCAGTGAGTCAAAAAACTAGTTATCTATGCCAAACACTTTTCATGCCACGGTTTCAACAAACTAGTCACCTAGACACCTTATCTACTACCTGAGATGGAAAGATTAATTGGCAATTGACGATGGGAAAAGGAGCAGGTAAGGAAGAAGCAACTTGCTGACAGAAGAAGGGAGAACATGTGTGAGACAAGCCACAAGGTTTCAAACTTTCAGGGGAAAAAGCCAAAATTTTTAATAGGACAGAATAACTAACAGATTTTTATGCTGGTAGTGTGGATAAGCGGAAAGAGGTTCTACAAAACTCCAGTTTGCTGGGAGTCACAAGGGCTTACAGCCAAAAAAGGAAAATAACTGCTTAGCACAACCTTGCCTGAATGTTTACATGCCATAGGTCAGTCATGAGAAAAGTCAGCGGGTTTGGATTCCAGGTCTCCCCCCTTCCATGTATTGCACTTCATTTCATCATGAGCTTCCTCTGAGAAACTACCCAAGAGACAGAGAGCTGCACCGATCCAGAATGAGGATGTGAAAGAAATCACACTTCCACCAGGCTGAAAAAACCAACGTGGAGGTAGGTAGGTAGGACCATTGTGGTATAAGCTCTTCAACCCAAGTGCTGCTGCTCAGAGTTGTCTCAGAGTACAACTCTGACTCCTCCTAATGGATTTGATACCCTAAATGACCTTATCTGTCTTGAAACACACTCTGCTTAGCCAACTGAGTGGCCTCTATAGCACAATTTTATGTAGCTGAGAAACTTTACTGGCAAAATCTCCTCTATTTTTTTTTTTTCCGAATGACTAAGTAGGGACTCCTTGGATTAATCAGGTTGCCAGTGGCACCTATATCTTCTGGTTTTGATCCATTTTGCTTCTATAAAAGAGAAGCAGGCAGATTTCATCTCTCTGACTAAACATTTATGCTCATATTAGCCCTAAGTGGGGCCAATTGCCTCTTTATCTGACCAGATCAGACTGAGATAACCAGACACTACACACCTTAGAAAAACATCCCTCTCTTACAGTCGGATGTCATATTACTCCATGGGTTACTATTTTTGCTTTTTTTGGCTTCAAAGTAGGTATTTTAACGTTTTTGTACTTTTTACAGAACAGTGTTAATTCTTACGATTATTGCAAAGCAGCTTATTTTATATACGTCTAGTTTGTCAGCATTTCAACACATTTTTCTAATGTAAGTGCTTTATAATTAAATAAAAAGGAAAAGGAAGAACAATCTCTATGGAATTTGATCTGTAGAACACAGATTTAGTGGTTCCACTGTAAATTAGAATTTTCTACTTCTAGAGGATACTCTGGTCATTTTCCATCTGAGCTGCTTCTCTACCATCTTCAACAATAGGGATAGTCTTAGCACTACAGTCTGGCACAGATTCAGGCCAAGGGGGGAAAAAAAAAGGAAAAAGAAAAAAAAGACTCCCCTTACAGCATACAATTCAGTCTCTTCTTAACTGAACAATCCTAGACTTTGCGCACAGCTTAAAATGTTACTCTACTCTAAATGCCAGTGAAATATAATTGGCAGGCAAAGGTGGTATAGATAATAAGTGATATACCCAGCACTTAAGCAGATATATTTATTTATGCGGAGCTCTTGTGGACCAGTGCATTGAGATGTAGTGCTTTTGTTGTCAGCACACTGCAGACTCATCCCTTTACTCCACAGGCAGCCATACCCTCCTCCTAGGGAAAGGTTGAGCTACGATCTCTGCCACTGAACAAAGCAGCTCATTCACTGCAATGCATGGCACAGAACCATGAATCATAAGCATTATGTTACTGCTGTTAGATCCTTATAATTGCAGTTTTGGCAACGTTACTTGAAACAGCTTTGTGACTACTGACAAACTGGAAGACACCCACATGATACCTTCTGCATTGAAAGTACAAATGACTTCCTACTGCAATAGTTTGGGACAAGAAAATTATTTAAGAATAAAGTTAATTAGCACATGTCAAAACAGATGGACACAGATAGTGTAGTTCCTCACTATTAAGATTAGAGATTTCAAGCAAATATTATTTTTCATATTCCAGATACCTCAGTTTGAGAAATGTAAAAACTTGTTTCTGTCACCAGATAAAAAACTGCTCTTGAAGCTACTAAGTTAGGTCCAGCCTCCAATCATCACCACCAAGTAAAATTTTCCCATCCCTAAGATGACATACCCAGGAAAGGAGGTAGAGTCTTTTTGAAAAAATAGCATTACCACTTGTATTCGTTAGTGGTATATTAGGCTTGCATTTAAAAACTATCTATAGCAAAAGATACTGTGTATGCAGATCACTAAAAGTTAAAATACTGGGTCAGAAATCTTCCAAGAACCGTGGTATTTTTTCCTAAGAATCTAGAGTAATGTGGAATTTTCCTCAATGCATCATCAACCTCTCCTTCCAACGAACGCTATTGCGAATAATCATGAACATCATTGATAAGCTTACTACTAAATGATTGAACAGCTCATCAACTACCAGCTTAAACATCCACAGAAAAAAAAGACCCACCCAAAGCTGCACATATGCCAAAGAAACTGATTAATTATTAAATGAGTCTAAAATAATTACAAAATACATACTAATTACAATTATTGAATAAACTAAAATAACAAGATTTAATGAACTAGTTCAATATCAAAATTCAATATATAACCAAAAATATCCTGAGAGAAGAAAGATGAAATGTTTCTCAAGAGACTTCATAGTATGAGCTGTCCTTCTTATCTTCATGAAGATGCTTCTCATGTTGTTATTCCTTCCCACCCTGTTGCCTCTAGGCTTTAAGAAGGCACATTACTCAAATGATATATGTTGGAATACATCCAAAACTACATAAATATAGCGGATAACTAGACAAGTAAGATAAATAAAAGCCAACTTGTTGAAGTTTATATGCTGACATTATTCTGCACATTCATCATCATACTAGCTTTCAGGTTTTCTGCTGGTTATTGTTCTTTGACTTATTTATTTTTTTAAAAACTGGGAGACATTTCAGAATTAGACATTTCAATGACTTCACTTTTTTTTTTTTTTTTAAAGTAACAAATTTTAAGGGACAAATATCCAGCTAAATTAAATTAGTTGGGAGGAAACAACATAACATAATGCTTATTCTTTAAGACAAATCTACTCATTTAAATAGTTATGCAAAAAATGCAAGTGAATCATGAAAGCACCAATATTGCTATTTTTCAGTGGAAAAGTGAAGGCATTAGGAAAATTTGGAGAATCTTCCCACACAAGATATTTTCTAAGCATTTTTCTAGAAAACACCAAATCCTACAGAAACTTTTTACAGTCAGCAATAAGAAATTCTGCCTAAAGCCTCAGCCACGTGGCTATCACTTGTTTCCTGGACTGAGTCTCAACCATCTACTTCATAACTACATTCCAGTTTCTCCCACACATTGACATAACTTAGACTTGCAGCGGTCAGAGGAAAGGAAAAGTAGCACAAACTGATCAATTCAAAACATGATGCCATTATTTTGTTTGTAAGCGTACTGCAAGTGTTACTTTTACTTTACAGTTACTCATACTATAAGTGTATGCATAATTAATACTAGCAAGTCATTCCTTTAGTAGTTATTTTTTTTCTTTTATTGTACACAACTATTTTTAAGAGAATAAAATAAACTTAGAGAAACATAAAACATAATACTGGGTGTTGTCCGTGTGCAGTACTTGTTATGCACTGATTCTACATACAAGCCAAAATATCAAGAACTAGCATGGCAGAAACGAAGAAAACTTTAGAATCTAAACAACCATTTCCTTTTTTCAACATCTTCATGAAGTGATAAAACCTTTAGCCATATCTAAACACAAACAACAATAAGACGCTTACTCTATTAGGAACAACTAGCTCATTTTTAGTTAATTTTCTACATCAGATTTTTTTATAAATGCAGAAGGATAAAGACTTCTTACATGGAAAGGAACTATCCCACTATCTCTGGCAAAAACCTCCCAAACTCACTATGAACTTGTATGTAGAAACATGACTTTTTAATGCAAAACTTTTCTGCAATGTGTCCTCAATATTCTCATGCATACTGCAAAGACTTGAAAGTATTGCAGCGCAGAGAATTCACATTACCACGCAGAATTTTTAGCTATATTCCTGCAGACCTCATGCAACCAGGAAGTGAAATGGAACGGAGGTCTTAAGCCAAAGCAATTCTTTCCTCGTCTGAAGTTTCATGTGATCTGGTCTAGTTTTCCACATAAATTAAATACTATCAAGTCACAGATTTGCATCACTGACTAAAATCAGCGCAGACGACTATACAGACTCCTGCTTCAAAAGGAATGCCTTTTTCATTCAACTTCAGGATGTTCCTGTGCAACTTTAATTAAAATATTTTAATTCATTTTAATTAAACTGTTTTAGAAATCAGTTTTATCAAACTGGTTTTTATTTTAATGGCGAACCTCTCTAAGTAAAAAGATCTTTAAAAAGCCTTAAGGTTTTTTGTCAAGGGCCTTTAACGCCTGTCGCCAGTCTTCATCCAGGACCACACACCAACTCAGTGAGAAGAAATGGTTTTAAGGATATGGATAGACAGTTTCTACCATATATTCATTTAATTTCAGAGAAGCATCTTTCTGTATCTTCTTCTGATCAATTATTCCTACTTGAAAAATGCTTTAGGCTGATGCCAAACAGCCTGCAAGACCCACTTGGCTCTTCCAGGTATGTGGATGTGTATTTAAGCTGTTACAAACTGTTTAATTTATACTTGTAAAGCGTATACCACTCTTTTGCATTAATTATCAAATTTGCATTTTCAGAGTATGTTTTGAAAACATTTCAGCTTTTTCCCCCATCTTCATTTTTTAAAGAAAAGTTACTTTTAAAATCTCCCTGAAACTATACTGTCATCAGCCCTGTAGCCATATCTCACATCGAATCAGATCGAACATCTTTACAAAATCTTGGTTTAAACATGTATAACATTTTCAGTGTCTGTAAATATTTTGCTTACCAATATCAGCTTCCCTGTGATTCTTGATATATTCAGCAAGCTCAAAATTTCCCGCTATTATAGCCACCTAAAGGATTGTAAAATAGTTACAATTAATATATTGCCATCACTTATTAAGGAGGAAAATACACTTTACATTACTGAAAAACATCACACAAATATGTTTTCATTTCACAAAGCAGAGCAACTGTTTATTATTTCTATTCTGCAACTACTACATGCAATACACTCCTGAAACAATGTTGAGAAATGATATCTCAATCTATTTGCAAGTAGCACTGCCAGTCTCCCAGCTCCCCATTTCCTAAGAACGCTGTGATTGTGTGTGTCTCAGGAGGCTGCTAGAGGAGCTGGGGCTTTTCATGTTGTGGCAGTCAAAACCAGCCATGAACATTAAACACACCATCCCCAAAGCTCTGGGAGCTATAACAATGAGTGGAGAACGCTACAGGAGCAGGCTTGGAGAGACATGTTTAAGATATTTTTCCCTTTAATTGCTCCTGCCTCGCTACTTACCTGAACAATGAAAACAGAGGCTACAACATAATGTACATGGGATAACCACAGAAGTACCCAGAACTACAAGTATTTAGGTATCATTAATTCACCAAAAAAGACTAAAAAGAGAAACTGGAAAAGTTTATGTGTATCTATAGAATGTAAAGTGTTTTAATAAATGTAGTTCTAATATAATAATTTTCTTTTTCATTTATTTCCTGGTTGTCAAACACAGATATGTAACATTCTATTCTGAATTCTCATCTAAATGCATTTAAAAAGAGAACCACCTCCACTGGATATGAGGAAAGTGATTTGGTTATGCCATTGCTGTCCCCTCTCTTTTTCTTCTTCTCCTATTTTTACCATGAATATTCAGCAATTGTCGTTTCTGGCTCCATTTTGCAGCTTTGCATTATGAATGACACTATTCCCCTAATGCAGGTAAAAGGGATAAGCTGGGCTCTTATTTCTCATAGAAGCTTCTGCGTATACAGGGTGCAGGACAAAAAAAAAAAATTTAAAAGTTTTATTTAAGGATCCCCTTGGATACAGGGCTACTCTCAGTCACAAGAAGTGAGTGAAAACTCTGGGAAACCTCTGAGCTGATGACCAAGAAAGATTATCTGCTGGTTTGTACCACTTCACAAATCTCAGGGCTGAAGAATAACACAAAGGAAGACTAAATTGCTGAAATGGTCATAGGAGATGTATGAAGTATAGTTAACATAAGTAATATCTTTTAATGTAACAGGCGTAAGACCTTTCTTCTGCACTCACCACAGGAAATTGAATAGACAGTTTCATTTATTATTGACCAAAACAAACTAATATGGAAATCCTCAAAAATTTCATAGATTTCATAGATTTCATAGATTTCTAGGTTGGAAAAGACCTTAGAGATCATCGAGTCCAACCATCCCTAATCCCCATTAAACCATATCCTCAAGTAGCTCATCCACCCTTTTCTTAAACACATCCAGGGATGGGGACTCAACCACTTCCCTGGGCAGCTTATTCCAGTGGCTGACAACCCTTTCAGAGAAGAAATACTTCCTAACATCCAACCTGAATCTCCCCTGACTAAGCTTATGCCCATTTCCTCTTGTTCTATCTCCCATCACTAATGTAAAGAGCCCTTCCCCTAACTCCCCACCATCTTTTCTCAAGTATTTATAGGCCGTAATCAGGTCTCCCCTCAGCCTCCTCTTCTCCAGGCTAAACAGCCCCAACTCCCTCAGCCGCTCCTCATAAGTTTTATTTTCCAGCCCCTTGACCAGTTTAGTCGCCCTTCTTTGGACTCGCTCCAGGAGCTCAATATCTCTCTTAAAGCGAGGGGCCCAAAACTGGACACAATATTCCAGGTGCGGCCTCACCAGTGCCGAGTACAGGGGCAGGATCACTTCCCTGCTCCTGCTGGTCACACTATTCTTGATACATGCCAGTATCCCATTGGCCTTTTTGGCCACCTGGGCACACTGCTGGCTCATATCAAGACTTTACACAGAAGCAACAAGCTACAGATAGAAAATCTTAACTATTATGTATTTAAGAGTTTCCAAATCCACTTTAAACAGTAGACTCAGAGCAGGCTTAAATCATGAGTCATAACCATTACATCCATTGCACCTAAAATAAATAATTACACATATTTTCTGCACTTTTCATTCAGCATCGATTATTTACACTATGCCTCCTTCTGCCATTAGTGCATCTCACGCAGGGCTCAAAGTGGACTTACAATATATCCTACCACAACACTGGAAGAAGTCTCATTGAAAGGCAGCACTACGAAGTCTGTTTGCTACAGGCATGAGTGCACTGTCTTAGGAAAAAAAAAAAAAAAATCACTGCAATACTCCTAAATAAAACTAGATGGGATTGTCCAAAGTCAGATTTTCACACTCTACAGTCCTCCTAGTGACTTCATTTAAAAGTCTTTCTTTAGATCCGAGAATCCCATTATATTGGTCCT